>NC_134266.1:187071731-187796106 GCF_031893055.1 Leptodactylus fuscus | reverse complement strand
TAAAGACATACCACATCAGATTCTTTACATGAAATTGTTATTATCCATTTACCTTCATATATAAAATATCTTCAGGTATAAAAACCATTAACAACATTTCTGAAGTCATTCAATATCAACTTAGTATCAGGCTACATATAAAAGAATTTGTTGCTATTTAATAAAAACTATGGTTTTACATTTTCAGTTTCAATCAGCGCCGCATAATGCTTGGCCTGCATAATCAAAGTTGTAAAAGGTTAAAAAACCCAACCACCCATATTACTTGGATTACAAGGACATGTCTCTTAAGGCATCTCTCTGGCCATATTTACTCATGTTTTTGCCAAACTAAGCATACATTTGGTGTCCCTGCTCAAGAGGCAGCTGTTGATGGACATAAGAGGCTGTGTTTAGTGGAGAATATAAACAGTATTCGTTGTGATGCGGCCGCAGCAGGCCTACCTGTCTAATTAGCAGCAGTGCTCATGTTCAGCCTCTGGTGGGGTTCTTGGCTCATTCTGTTACTGCAGCTGATGACACTGCTAAACTGATGAACATGAACACAGTGGAAGGCAGCACAAAGTGGGAACATACATTGTAGGTACAATATACAATTTTTATTTTAAAATTCAGCTGAAAGATTTACTAAAACCTCTATCTGCTGTGGCATAGGTTAGTTTCTCCTTCCAAAAACCATAGGGCTAGTTTACTGCAACACAAACCGTACTTCCTATTGCCACCAATTAATATTCCATTCTGGGAAGTAGTGTACTCAACAAAATACTAAAAGGGTGGTACTAGAAAAACACTCTGCTGTCCCTTTAGCTTATGAATTTTGGTTTTTACAGCATTCACTGTTGGATAAAATGACAAGTTTTCTTTATTCCGCATGCCAATACTAAATTTATATAGTTCTGTTACATCACTTTACATCACATATTCTTTGCATCATCATATTCCAATAACTTCTGTCTAAGGGCTCTTTTTTTGCAGCATGAGTTGACACTGGTATCACAATGGACTGCGTATGACTGTTCACCTTTTTTCAGGGGAAGAAGAGAATGCAGCTTTGGATAAAGCAAATGGATAAATACTTCTATATATTTCTATATTCTAAGCATTTTTGTTCATGTGACAACATTGTTTTGTTTATTTTTATTTGTAAAATTGAGAAATGGGGTGATTGACATTTTTTTTTTGAGTTTTAAAAAATATTTAAACTTTTTTGTTATATTATATATACACTTCTGTATTGCAGTACCGTATATTCTCGAGTATAAGCCGAGTTTTTCAGCACAGTTTTTGTGCTGAAAAAGTCAGCCTCAGCTTATATTTGAGTCATTACGGTAATACCGTAGTTACAGACCCGGCATACAGACACGCGGGGCGGGTGCCGAGCTGCAGCATCGCCACGCTCCTGGCAGAAGTACCGGGGCCTTCTAGCACAAGTACCGTAAGTACTTCTGTAGTTTGAAATGAACAGCATCGCGGGCCCGGCACCCGCCCCGTTGTCTGTATGATGGGTCTGTAACTACGGTAGCTGTAGTCTGTAGTGGTCTGTATCTATAATGGCGACTGCTCTGCTCCAGAGCGGTCGCCATTGTAATCGGCACCTCCACTGTAACTCTTACAGTGGTAATGCTGGAGTTCCTGAGCACTGGAGTTACGGTGGAGATGCCCTCCGCTGCGAAGAAGCGGCAGGTGCCGCCATGCCCCTGGAGAGAGGAGGGATTGGGCGCGACCGCTCTCTCAAATGCGGCCCTGAAGCGCTGAGGGATATCCCCGGCCGCCGGAGCGGAAGGGGAGATCCCCGGCTGCCGGCAGGAGTGCGTACCTGAAGGAAGACCTCAGCCGCTGGACCTGAAGGGGAACTGTCGCCGGCAGAAGCGCTGAGGGGAAATCCAGGCAGCCGAGTCTGCCGGGGGTTGCCCTCAGCGCTTTTGCTGGCGGACAGCCACAGTTCACACTTCAGGTCCGACGGCCGAGGTTTTCCTTCAGGTCCGCCCCTCAGTGCTCCTGCCGGGGATTCCCCTCAGCGCCTCTGTAAAGGTTCCCCGGGTGCAGGGCTTTTCTTTTTCTTTGGAATTCAGTCTGACTATAGCCAGGCTAAATATAGGGTATCTGCAGTGCTCCTATTCCGTCAGGAAAGGAATAATAGGAACACTGCATACCCTATAGTCAGCCAGGCTGAATTCCAAATGGGGGGAAAAACCCAGTCCTCAAGCTCAGGGAAGGGGCAGACAGACAACCAAAACACCCCCTCCCCTTTCCCAACACCCAGCAAGTACTGCACCCAAAAAAATTAGGGGCCTTGGCTTATATTCGGGTCAGCTTATACTCGAGTATATACAGTATATTGTCTATATGATCACAGTTCTATAACACCCCGCTTTTTTTTAAGGGGTTAAAACAAAAATTAATTAATTAATTAATTTGGTGTCCCTGGATTTATCCCAACCCACAGAATACAGTTGACATCATTTTGGCTGCAAAGTGGACATCGTAAAAACAAAGCCTGTAAAGTCACACAAAAGCAGGTTTTCTCCAATTCCACCCCATTCTATTTCCAATTTCACCAGAGTTCAATTTTATTCCAGCTTACTAGTGCATTATATAGAACATTAAATGGAACAACTATCAAGTATAACTTCTGCAAACAATAAGTGCTCATATGGCTCTGTGAAAGGAAAAATAAAAAAGTTATGCCTGTTTCAGGAAGGGGTTAATGAACAATTATTTTATGGCATGCCCCTTTTTATATGTAAACAGCTTTTCCACAATGTGGATCCTTAGGCCAGGTTCAGACAGTGTATTTTGGACCTGAATTTGACACAGACCGCTTCAGGTTCCGCTTCAGGTTCCGGTCCAAAATACGGGTAGCCATGACTGGATGCTGGTGCAGTGCACCAGCATCCAGTCGCAGCACTCCGATCCGAATTAGGCCCAAATGGATGGGCCTAGAATGAGCATGTTGCTTCTTTTTTCCCGAGAGCCAGAAAAAGGTACTGACCGACTCCCATTGATTTCTATGGGAGCTGTTTTTTGGTCAGGATTTTGAGGAAAATTCAGCCTCATGATCCTGACCAAAATACCCTGTGTGAACTCAGCCTTAGGCTTAAAGCTCCAAGGCGTACATTCAACAGAAGTCTAAGATGGATGCTTCCAATCCCCTTACTGTATAAGTTTCCTAATTGGAGGTCACTGAATACAATAGTGTAACCTGCAACCTTCTATATAGCAAAAAAACCAAAAACCAAAATGCCTTTATATTTTGCTAAATGCTAAACTGGGCTTACAACATCTCCTAGCGCATCCAGTAAACAGATAATGTAAAGAAGCAGCCTTAGGGTGCATGCACACTACGTAACGCCGGGCGTGTATGAGAGCCGTACACGCCGGCGTTACAGCAGGGCTGCCGAACACTTCCCATTCACTTCAATGGGAGCGCTCGTAAACGCCGCTGTTACGAGCGCTCCCATTGAAGTGAATGGGAAGTGTTCGGCAGCCCTGCTGTAACGCCGGCGTGTACGGCTCTCATACACGCCCGGCGTTACGTAGTGTGCATGCACCCTTAAAGTTGTCCAGTATCACCGATCATAAAATTAAATGGGGAAGTGGGGAAGGGCTGGAAAATACAAATACATTCATACTTACCTGCATTCTCTGGTCTGGCATGAACACCACTGCACTGCTTGTATACAGAACGGCTGCAGTGGTGATTTCATGCCAACAGGATCATTGATGCCAAACACTGTTTTCAGCAGTATGACCCAGAACAACTCATTTACCATATTTTCCGGACTATAAGGCGCACATAAAAACCTATGATTTCCTCAGAAATCGTAAGTGCGGCTTATAGTCCGGTGCGCCTTATATATGGATGGAAGCATTCACACTACGGAACGCCGGCGTGTATCACAGCCGTACATGCCGGCGTTACAGCAGGGCTGCCGGACACTTCCCATTCATTTCTATGGGAGCCGGCATGCGAGCGCTCCCCATAGAAATGAATGGACAGACACTTCCCATTCATTTCTATGGGAGCCGGCATGCGAGCGCTCCCCATAGAAATGAATGGAAAAAAGCAGTCCATTCATTTCTATGGGGAGCGCTCGCATGCCGGCTCCCATAGAAATGAATGGGAAGTGTCCGGCAGCCGTGCTGTCACGCCGGCGTGAAACAGAACCCTGAAACAGAACGTGAAACTTACCGAGCGGTGCAGGCGGGCATTAAGGCCTCCTCTTCCTCCGATGTCCTGACCACTTCCTCCGGCGCTCGCGAACTGATAATGGCCTGGGCGTATGCGCAATATCATAATGCTTCTACTACGGCTACTGCGCATGCGCCCAGGCCATTATCAGTTAGCGAGCGCCGGAGGAGGAGGACGGAACATCGGAGGAAGAGGAGGCCTGAATGCCCGCCCACCCTGCACCGCTCGGTAAGTTTCACATTCTGTTTCAGGGTTTTATTTTAAAATGGGGGGGGGGGGGTAGTTTAATATAACTTTTACGGTTGGGCTCTATCAGCATGATTTTGCTGATAGAGCCCCTCCTCGCCTGCCGAGCGCTTCCAATAGAAGTGGCTGGCACGCGGGGGGTTAAGCGGCCGCTGGCAAAGTCTGCCTGCCGCCGCTTTCAATAACATATAATGTTATAATATAACTATAAAGCGCAGTCCGGTGCGCCTTATATATGAACCGAGACAGACTATAAGGCGCTCATGGGCAATGCGCCTTATAGTCCAGTGCGCCTTATAGTCCGTAAAATACGGTAATTTGGTGATGATACATGTACAGCAGTCATAAGATACTATAATGAAAAGCAACTTATTAAACGTGTAGCAGGTTTTTGCCAATCTGTACATATTTGCCTACTTGTAAAATGCATGCTAAAAAAACAAACAAAAAAAACCCCCACAATATTTAGTGAGAGAACTTGTCCAAATTGATATATTAATTAGATATTTATTCATTTATATTGCTTTTCGCAGCAACTAGAAGATGGTATAATTAAATTGTTTTGGACAAGTGAAAAGGAGATAAAATAGGATTGCGATTTTTGGGTCAAATGACTCAAAGCTGCATTAATGATGTATGGGATATTATAAATAAAAGACAAATGGGATTTGATTGTTGAGTCAAAGATACCATTTGTTTATATAATGTAAATTGTTGAATAAAGTAAGGAGATAGTGTTTGGTTTTCTCAATTTTTGTATTTAGAAATTTGTTCTACACTCTGATTTATAATTTCATGGACATTACATCATAAGGCAGGTGTGGATAAAAATGCTGCAAAGCAAGAATGCTTTCAAAAAGTGGGTTGTTACATATAGTAGGGACTTTCAGAAGCAGGTCCTAATAGGATGCTTATCAACATTACACTGAGAGACCTAATATACTGCAGTGCAAAGTAATACAGTGTATTATATAACTGACTAAGCGATCACATGTTCCCCTAATAGGACTAAAAACTTGGAATAAAAAATAGTTAACTATGGAATTAAAAAAGTAATACAAAATTAAATGAAAATGTAAGTGGCCAAAAAGTTGTAAATTTTTAAAATGTTTTTCTTTATTGTGCAAAAGTAAACCATAATATATACAGTGCCTTGCGAAAGTATTTGTCCCCCTTGAACTTTTCAACCTTTATCCACATTTCAGGCTTCCAACATAAAGATATAAAATTAAAAAAAAATTTGGGGGGGGAAGAAACAACAACAAGTGGGACACTATTGTAAAGTGGAATGAAATTTATTGGATATTTTAAACTTTTTTAACAAATAAAAAACTGAAAAGTGGGGCGTGCAATATCATTCGGCCCCTTTACTTTCAGTGCAGCAAACTCACTCCGCTCAGTTCAGTGAGGATCTCTGAATGATCCAATGTTGTCCTAAATGACTGATGATGATAAATAGAATCCACCTGTATGTAATCAAGTCTCCGTATAAATGCACCTGCTCTGTGATAGGCTCAGGGTTCTGTTTAAAGCGCAGAGAGCATCATGAAGACCAAGGAACACACCAGCCAGGTCTGAGATACAGCTCCTGCTGTTTTGCAAGTAAGAATGGGCAACAATTTCAGTCTCTAGATGTGCAAAACCGATAGAGACATGCCCCAAGCGACTTGTAGCTGTAATCGCAGCAAAAGGTGGCGCTACAGAGTATTAACGCAAGGGGGCCCAATAATTTTGCACGCTCAAGTTTTCAGTTTTTTATTTGTTAAAGAAGTTTAAAATATTCAATAAATTTCGCTCCACTTCACAATTGTATCCCACTTGTTGTTGATTCTTCCTCAAAAAATTAAAATTGTATACCTTTATGTTTGAAGCCTGAAATGTGGCAAAAGGTTGAAAAGTTCAAGGGGGCCAAATACCTTCGCAAGTCACGGTAAATAAGCGATCATTGTAACCATGCTGATCTATAGTTAGCAGTCGTTCAGACTACAGTTATAAACATCTGTTGTTCTCACATGGGGGAATAAGTGAGAAATGGCTGGACGACAGCACTGACTTGATAGGTGAACTAAGGCAAGGTGAACTAAGCGAGCAGTGTAGTTTAAGGTGGAATGGAGGGGTGCGAGAATGTTCGCTGGGAGTTCAAGGAGAAGGGTGTTGCAGTAATCTAAAAAGGAGATTATGAGGGCACGGACTTGCATCTTAGCAGTTTCTGGGGTGAGGAAGGAGCGGATTTGATGGATGTTCTTGAGTTGGAGGTGGCAGGAGGTGTTGAGGGTTTGGATGTGCGACTTGAAGGACAGTTTGGAGTCCAGGGTTATTCCAAGGCAATGGACCCGTGGGACAGGGGTGAGTGTGGTTCCATTAACTTTTATAGATGGGTCAGGTAGAAGGGCCATATGAGGTGGGGCAAAGATGATGAACTCTCTTTTCTCCATGTTGAGCTTGAGAAAGCGGGAGGAGAAGAAGGAGGCTATGGCTGCTAAACAATCTGGAACTCTGGTCAACAGAGTGGTAATGTATGGTCCAGAGAGGTATATTTGAGTGTCATCAGCATAGCAATGGTATTGAAAACCATGAGATTTTCTGAGTTGGCCAGGCCCAGGGTGTAGATGGAGAACAGGAACAGTGAGATGGCATGATAGTTGGCTGGAAAGGACGGGTCAAGGGATGGTTTCTTAAGTATAGGAGTGACAGCGGCATGTTTGAAGGTGGAAGGGAAGGATCCTTTGGTTAGGGATAGGTTGAAGAAATGGGTTAGGGCTGGGGTGATGACTTCAGTGAGTTTGGGGATGAGATGTGACTGGATCGGGTCAAGCGTGCAGGAGGTGAGATGGGATTTAGAGATTAGGGTGGAGAGCTTTTCGTCAGTGACAGTGGAGAAACAGATTAAGGATGATGAGCACCGAGCAGTTGGGTGGAGGGGTTGCTGGGCGTGTAGGGTGAGACTGTCTCTGATGGTGTCAATTTTAGTTTTGAAATAAGAAGCAAAGTCTTCAGCTGAGATAAGTGACGTCGGAGGGGGCACAGGAGGATGGAGAAGGTTGTTGAAGGTAGTGAATAGCTGTTTGGGGTTGCAGGATAGGGCATATATGAGTGTGGTGAAATATACCTTCTTAGCAGAGGTGAGTGCATTCTTGAATGCAAGAACTGCCTCTTTGTAACTGAGGAAGTCTTCCAGGGAATGGTTTTTCTTCCAGAGGCGTTCTGCAACCCTCGAGGCACGTCTCAGGTTTTTAGTCAGATTAGTGTGCCAGCGTTGCCTATTGATCGGTCGGCTCTGGTGTTTGTGAAGGGGGCCACAGAGTCAAGGGCTGAGGTAATTGTGGTATTATAGAAGTCAGCAAGTGGTAGGAGAGAGTCTGAGAGCGTGCAGATATTAAGGTGGTTAAGGTTCTTGCGGGGGGGTGTTGGTTTAGAGGTTGGGGTGTCCATTACAGAGGAGAGGGCAGAGAATTTTGAGCATGTTGTGGTCAGAGAGCGTGGACGGAGAGTTAGAGAAGCTGCATATGAAGCAGAGGCGGGTGAATATGAGGTCTATCGTGTGCCCCTTTATGTGGGTGGCAGAGGAGGACCATTGAGAGAGACCAAAGGAGGCGGTGAGGGACCGGAGACTGAAAGCGGAGGGTGGTCTGTGTTAATGGGGATGTTGAAATCACCCATTATGATGGTGGGAGTGTCGGTGGATAGGAATTGTTTGAGCTAGGTGGTGAAATGCTCGATAAAGGTAGCGGTAGGTCCCTGCGGGCGATATATGACGGCCAGTTGGAGGGTGAGTAAATACGAACAGACTGCACTTCAAAGGAGGAGCGGGGGTTAGGACAGGTAGCGGTTGGATTGGGGCGAATGAGCAATTGTCTGACAGGAGGATGCCTACATCAGGAAAAAAATAGTGGCAAAAAACAATTCAAATAATACCAGAAACAGCTATAAATAAAAAAAAATAAATAAAAGAACATATAGAATACAGCAGGGCAGATGCAATGAAACAAAAGACAAAAAAGACATCAGGTAAGATACGACTCAGGGTATAAAAATCTTCTGTCAAACAGATAATATGTGGGGCAACACGGTGGCTCAGTGGTTAGCACTGCAGCCTTGCAGCACTGGAGTCCTGAGTTTGAATCCCGCCAGGAACAACATCTGTAAGGAGTTTGTAAGTTCTCCCCGTGTTTGCGTGGATTTCCCCCCATTCTACAAAGACATACTGATAGGGAAAAAAAAAGTACATGATTGTGATCCCTATATGGGGATCACAATCCACATAAAAAATAACAGATAATATATAGGCTAATATAATCATATCAAAACATGGCAAAATAGGTATATATATAAATCGAATATATGGCACAAACAGGGTAACAGAGGTGCTAGTATATACACCAATAGAAAGTCCCAATCATAGAAGTATAAAAGTTTTATAGTAATTAGGCTTGAAATAAACAGCTGCCTGATAGCCTAGATATAAGTTACATAAAAATATATGCATATCCATACCTGAAGTTATGTTATAGTAGCCCAATGCCCCAAAAGTCAGAATAAGATATAACAAGAACTGCACCCTTACGCTTTTCGCCAATGAAGTCTTCCTCAGGAGAGGTAACATAACAGAGGCAGATGGAATACTTATATAGGGGGTATAGATGAGGTATACAGCACGTACCTGAGGTGATGGCGTCCCAGAGTCGAACCGTGCATGTGCCAGTAATGTCATCGACGTGCCGGTCACATGATTGCAATGACGCGGCCGGATGTTTGGTATCCAAACATCCACCAAGAGAAACTTCTTTACCATTCCAGGAGTAATTTGGCAATGAGCAATGAATATCATCCTCATACATGAGTGGTCTCAGGATCTTTTACTGTTGGTACGACACCGGACTCATGGTAGTGCTCACTTTTGCTTCTCTGAACAGTCATTCTTCAGATACCCTAAACTACATCAGAGAAATTAACTTTACCCTAGTTGATCGGCATAGCAATAGTATTGAAAATCATGAGATTCTATGAGTTGGCCCAGGCCAAGGGTGTAGATGGAGAACAGGAGGGGTTCTAGGATGGAGCCTTGGGGGACACCTACAAAGAGGGTGTGGCGAGGAGGTGGTATATGAATTGCTTGTAATCAGAGTTGACTCTGAGTGGTTGAATGGCTGTGATCAGATGCTGTGGTCAAATACGACCACAGCATCTGAGTGGTTACCTTCCCTTTCCATTTCATGTTTGTTAAAGAGCTTGTCCCCCCACGGCTTGATCGAGGGGACTGTCCTGTTACCATTGAAGCCGGGAGCCTTCCAAAGGGAAAAAAGTTTTTAAAAATATTTTAAAATTTTTTAAAAAAACCTAAACATTTCAATCACCCCCTTTCGCTAGATCACATATATTTACACAAATAAATAAATAAATAAATAAATGTTAAACATAAACACATTAGGCATCTCTAAGTTCAAAAATGCCCAAACTATTAAAATATCAAAACATTTGGCCCATATGGTAAATGCCATAGCAGGAAGAAAACAAACAAAAATCTCTACATGGCTGATTTGGCATTATTTCACTAAACTGACTCCCTAAAAATACTGGAATATAAAAAAAAAGTTACAGGTGTCAGAATATGGTGATTCAAGGAATTTTTTTTTCAAAATTTAATAACTTTTGTGAAGTTATTAAAACATGAATTTTTACCGCAGACTGGAAGCCGTAAAAACAAAGCCCATAACAAAATGGCAGTACTGCGTTTTTCTCTAAAGTCCACGTCATTCAGAATTTTTTTCCCCACTTTTCATTACATTGTATGGAATAATAAATGGTACCAATTTGAAGTACAACTTGTCACACAAAAATTAAGCCCTCACATGGCTATGTAAACGGAAAAATTAGAAAGTTTAGAACGGAGGGAGTAACAACGAAAAATGCCTGAGTCACCTAGGGGTTAACAAATATTATCTACCATATCTCTGCTTTATATTGGCATCACCTTTGAATCAACCTTTAATTTATTTTAGACGTTAGAAGGTTTACAAGTGTAACAGCGATTTTCCAGATTATAAGAAAATGCCCCAAACTAAATTTTTAGGGACTAATTCAGTTCTGAAGAGGATTATAAACGCCTATATATTAGAAACCCCCCACAATCACCCCATTTTCAAAACTGCACCCCTCAGATAATTCAAAACAGCATTTGGGAAGTTTGTTAACTCACACTTTGCTATACAATTTCTCTAGAACACAGAAATACCCCGCATTTGGGTGTAAACTGATATTATATTTAACTAATAACTAATAACTAATGATTTATCAAATGGCATAGAAGCCATTTTTAACCCTTGAGCGTTGCATTAATTTAAATTTCAAGAAATGAATGCACAGCTAATAAAGAAAAGTGCAAACTGCAGTTTTTCTAGAGATACTCCTTCAGTACCTGATATATTCTAAATACTCCAAAAACTGCTAAGCGGGTATCCCGGACACAACAGCTTTTGGAGCATCTGTTAGTGATGCAAGTTGAATAGGTAAAGAAAAAGCACACAGCTAAAAGGAATGCACTCAACCCAGTTATATATCAAAAATATAACAAATCTTTATATATTCCATACACAGTAGGAAATACTCGTATATCCAATAATCTATGAAGCTGACCCTGCCAATGGAACCCTACAATGTATATAAACAATAGCAAATGTCACTTAAGATTATCCCCTGTGGAAGCCTGTTTAGCAGGCAATAGAAGTGGACAATAGTGGTGAATCTATCATTTGGTAGGCAATATTTTCTTAAGTGATGTTTGTAGTATGTAGGTCTTCTCTATAGCGATTTATATCATGATTTACATTGTCTCTGTTGTATGACCAATCTCTGCATATTTTCATGTTATATTTATATATATTGATCACAAATCATGAAGTAACCTATACCAATATAATCTATTCATTGTTTTTCTGTTCCTATATTTTACAGATAGCTATCGTTTGTATAGCTTGAGTATGGAATGAAGCTGACCCTGTCAACGCAACCCTACAGTATGCACATACAGACTTGAATAGACTTCACCAACTATTACAATCTATTCCTGCGATTTTGTAGATTCCACTGTCTGGTTTTCTTTTGTTTTTTTTAATCCAAATTTTTATTTGTATCCAATAAAGATTGTTATACTGTTGATATATAACTGTGTTGAGTACCTTAACTTTTAACCATGTGCTTTTTTTTTCCCTGTTCATATTATCCATTTACTATAGCTTAGACGCATCCTCACATAATAATAGTGGTGCCCATTGTTCCATCAATTTTGTGATACAAGCTGGACACAACATATTATGCACTTGATTTACATATTCCTGGAAAAATTGCCATTTTCATCTTTCCCCATCAGCTGCACGTGTATAGAGGAAGTTAGCCTATGGAGATGCATAGGTTGACTTCCTCCCATCTCAGCAGTATCAACCAAGTACTGGGCTTTCCTAGCAGCCCAGGGCAACTGGCCAGACCCTGAGCTGCAGAAAACACACAACGGCACCCTGATCTCTTGGTAGAGGAAGCCAATGGGGGTCAGTTACATGTGGGAACTCCTTGTATGCTGCGGTCATGTTTGATGATGACAGATAAAGTTTAAAGTGCAACTCCTCTTATATTTTTGGTATTGTGTCAGGTAGCGTTTGGCTCTAAAATTTCCCCTAGCAACCCTCTAAATGAGCAGTTTCCATGGAAAATCATACACATTTGTATTGCCAGTACGTAGAGCTGAAGCATTTGCCAAAGAAAGGTAAGTTTCTCAGCTTTCATACAGTACTAGCTAAAAAAAACTAGTTAAAACACAGGTCAGGAATTTCAGCTTTATAAGCAGCAGTTAGTATTACAATCGTGCCAACAAATGAAAGCTAAGAAGATCAGCTTTTATGTGATACCAGAACCATTTTTCCTAAGTGGTATACAACCAGAGATTCAGTCAATTGAAGTTACTATTTCCCTTTGGCAAATGCAACAGCTCTACACACTGTACTGGGCACAGCTGTACAGGACAGACTCTTCCCTGGCAATGCTTCATTAGACAATTGCTAGTGGAAACTTTACAGCCTGTTTTCTATTAAAATGAAGATAGGTTATTAAAGCATATTACAAAAATGGGAGTTAAACGTTAATGTAGACAAATGTAAGGTTATACATTTTAGTCAAAGAAAGAAAATGTACAGTTATGAACTAATAGTAAATTACTGGGTAAGACTGCCACTCCCTGTTACTAGGGAAGTCCTATCCATAGATGTCATTTCAAAAGCAAGACAGCTTCAAAGTAAGTGGAGGATCAGGTTCATCACTCAGTAAATTGAGAGGGAAGAAGTATGGTTTCTTCAGAGTCATGTCAGAGAAAAATGATCAACCAGTCCTGAATTGTGAAATTAAATGACAGACACACTTTAACCCCTTCCCGCCGATGGCACATTTTGACTTCCTGACCAAGCTCGATTTTTCAAAACGGACATGTGTCACTTTATGTGGCAATAATTTTGCAATGCTTTAACTTACCAAAGTAATTTTGAGATTGTTTTTTCGTAACACATTGTACTTCATGTTAGTGGTAAATTGTGGTTGATATGTTTTGTGTTTAATTATGAAAAAATAGGAAATTTGGTGGAAATTTTGAAAAATATGCATTTTATAAAATTTGAAATGATGTGCATTGCATACAGAAAGTCAGACCGCCAAAATTATATCCTAAATCTCATGTCCCAGATCTCTGCTTTATGTCGGCATCAAACTTTCGTCATCCTTTTATTTTTTACGGACATTAGAAGATTTACAAGTGAAACAACAATATTCAAAATTTTCAAGAAATTTCCAAAACCCATTTTTTAAAGGACTAATCCAGTTATGAAGGGGTTTTGAAAGACCCTTGTATTAAACCCCCCCCATAAATCACCCCATTTTCAAAACTGCACCCCTTAAATAAGCCAAAACAACATATACCTAGTAATTTAACCCTATAAGTGCTTAACAGGAATTAATACAAAATGGAGGTGAAATTTTCAAATTTGATTTTATTTTACTAATATTTTCGTTTAGCCCTAGAATTTGCACATTCACAAGGGGTTAAAGGAGAAAACGCATCCCACAATTTGTTAGGCAAGTTCTCCCGACTACCACAGTACCCCACTTGTGGGTGTAAACTAATATATGGACGCACAGCGAGACACAGAAGGGAAGGCGCGCCAAGGAGCTTTTAGAGGGCAGATCTGGCTGTGATCAGTTTCAGGAACCATGTCGCTTTTACAAAGTCCTTTAGGTGTCAAAACAGTGGAAACCTCTAGAAAGTGACCCCATTTTGAAAACCGCACCCCTCAAAGAATTTATCAAGTGATGTAGTGAGCATTAGTAACCCCGAAGTGAATGTGTAAGCTGTGCGGAGTAAATTGGGTACACCAAATCCCATTCTATTTTCCCACTAGCTCCTATGATACAGACAGGGAAGAGGGGCATTCTGGGGGGTCAGCGCTGGTGGATTATCTCTCATAAGCTCTAAATATGGGGGTGTCCCCTGAAAACGCTCGCACAGCGTATACATTTCCTTCTAGTCGCAGCCACTTATGTCCTAATGATTTGGCGACTTTTGGGGTTTTTGTCTTCACATTGTACAAGCTAGATTTTTATTTTTATTTTCTGGCAATGTGGCCATATGAGGGCTTGGTGTTTGCAGTATTAGATGTGCTTTTCAATGCCACCATTTTGGGGCCTGTAACCTATTGACTACATTTTATTAACTCTTTCTGGGTGGGATGTAAAAGGAAACATCAATTCTGGCATTACTTTTTAGCATTTACTTTTTTTCCCGTGCAGCGTACAGCATAAGTAACATGTGACCTTTATTCTGCAGGTCGGTACGGTTACGGGGATACCTCATTTATATTATTTTTAATGCGATGCTATTTGTGCAGAATAAAATTCAATTTAGGGAAAAAAATCTACTATTTTTGCATCGCCATCTTCTGAAAGGCATAACATTTTTATTTTCCGCTAGACAGAGCTGGTTGAGGGCTTATTTTTTGCGGGAAGACCTCTTCTTTTTATTGGTACCATTTTGGTTTTCATCGAACCATTTGATTACTTTTTATTCAACATTTTGTACGGGAAAGGTGGTGAATAATCATTATTTTGTGCGGTTGACGCGGCGATACCAAATATGTAATGTTTTTTTCTCTTTTTCTTTATTTTACATAGTAAAACATTTTATATAGGGAAAAAGGGATTTTTGGGGCTTTATTTATTTCTAATTTATTTTAAACTTATTTAAACTTTTTTATTTTTACTTTTTTTTCTGTCCCCATGGGGGATTGAAGCAGTGATCGGCTGATCACTGCTTCAATACATATACGCTGCAATACACGTGTTACACGTGTATTGCAGAGCACAGGAAGCTGTCAGCCTGTGTGGACGCACAGGCTGACAGCTTCATTTACGGCAGGATCAGCCAGGCGCGAGGACGGGGTAAGTGAAGGGGCAGACCCGGGGTCACTGATCAGACCCCGGGCTGCCCCCTACGAACACCGGCACCCCCGAAACCGGCGCGGGGGGTGCCGATCGCCTCCATATTATGTTGAAACCCCGGAGGTGCCGGTGGTCATGTTGACTGCCGGCATCTCAGGGGTTAACACCCGCGATCGGACCCGGTTCCGACCGCGGGTGTTACGGGGCATTGTCAGCCGTGTATTACGGCTGACACCCGCTGTGCATGGTGCGCACACAGTTTCTGTGTGCGCACCATGCATCCGCAGTAATAGTACGGCGGTTTGCGGGAAGCCCTTCCCTGCAGCGCCGTACTATTACGGCGCATGTTGGGAAGGGGTTAAACTCATTTCAATGTGGTTTAAGTGAAAAAAATTCAACTCATCTTGCACAAGAAACACACCTTTATAAAACTTTGATAAAAAATACAAAGATAAGGTTCTTGAAATTGGGTGATGAAAAACTTATATCGGCTGCAGCTGTAAGGGGTTCAAGCCTCAAAAAGTTTTTACTAAATATGGTTTATTTCTGCATCTTATTTGTTTATGACAATATGCTTGGAAATTAATACAGTGACTGTGAAAACAGGAAGGTGCCTAACAAACAAACTGGATCTTGTGAAACTTGAGTGATTTGACAGCCTCGCTGTTTAATTCCAGTACTGTGGAGTATAATAAAAAACCTTTTAAGGCCCGTATTGGGTAAACCACAGAGTTTTACAGATGCTCCAAAGTGGCTGGGATTCTAGAAAAGTGGATTGTAGTGAATCCCGCCAACACACTGCAGAAAAATACCCACAGCAGAAATGATGCAATTTCCAGAACTGTTGCCTTTTTCGAAATGCCAGTATGTCAATTATACTTACAAAAACACTGGAAGTTTCCGTATCAGTATAATAGAAGCAGAAAGTCCATAGAGGAAATCTTTGCTGACTTTCTGCAAAAACGCTGCGGAAAAAAACGCAACCATTATTGCACACAGTGATTATAGAAAAACATTGCGTTTTTTTTTGTTGAAGACGTTGTTGCGATTTTGCTGCGATTTTTTGAGTTAAAGTCAGGAGTAGATGTAACATAAGGGAAAAATCTAAATACTTCCTTCATATTTTCCTTTCCTTTTCAAGCCATTCCTGTCTTTGGCTTTAAAAAAACAAAAAACAAAAAACGCAGAAAAATCTGCAACAAAAAATAACTGAATTTCCACAACAATTGGTCCTTAGCCTTTACGCTATTTGGAGCTTTGTAGTTGAGTATATTGAGCTAAATGGTGGAGAGAATTGAAATACCCAAACTACATAATTCATTTATAAATGATAGCTAAGCTGCAGTTATCAGGAAAGGCTACTATACAGTGGACAAAGCTGTGTGCTTCTGGTTTCATACATTTGCCAATTTTGACAGGCTGTTCTCGACATCTGCTGATCAGTAGTGTCAAGTGGCGCATCACAACCATCCTCACAGTGATTAGTTCTCAGTCATATATAAATATATATATCCTACTGTGAGAGAGTGAAGGGTGTGGTCTGGGAAGACAGGTATATTCCAGCCAGACACCTAAAGAGTGTATGGTGAGACTCACACCAGGGAGGTCAGCTGACTAATCAAGGCCTGATACCCTGTTTCCCCAAAAATAAGACAGTGTCTTATATTAAATTCTCTTCTGAAATATATGACCTGTCTTATTTTCGGGGGATGTCTTATGCAGCGGCTGGAGCGAGGGACAATCGGCAGTCATGCTGGCGCTTTCTTAGCGGAGCACCAGCATGACTGCCAGTTGTAGGTGGTCTAGAAGGTGAAGGGGGGGGATGTCTTATTTTCGGGGAAACAGGGTAATAGTCTGAGTGTGAAGACTAGCAGTGGGGCACCAGACTTACAGAGTTGAACTGTCCAGACCGGACCTCCAAAGCTGGTACTGTGCCACTTGTTGTTATTGCCAATGTGGGAGACTGGTAGCCAGTCTCCTGTATAGTCAGGGAGAAGTTTCCTTACATTTAAGTTAGTTCTCAGCTGAAAAGGGTTTTGTTTATTCTGTGCCTCTGCAAAAGCAGTGCATACGCTACATGTGAATAAAGCCTGAACTTGTGTGCAATCCAGTGTCTGTGTCCCTGTTTTATGCACAGCTACAAGCATCTACCTGAGCGATTTCCCACACTACTAATATTATATTATGAATGAAATTGAATGAAATTGATTATTGATTATGATTATTGATTATGAATTATTGAATGAAATTTGGCACATAGATTGTAACCTCAATAAAAACATAGGCAACTTTTTATCCCGGTAAATAACATGGCTTAACAACTGTTATGAATTTATGTTTCACATACTATATTACACTGCTCCTGCAGCACCTTATCTCAGGTCCCAGGTCTGTTATCTCTCTGTGTAAACACACCCTAACCCTCAGTGGTTTGTGTACACGCATTTGCATATTATCTGATCTGCTCCAGACAATGCAGACAAACTGACACGGGCAAACACCTTTAATCCAAATTGGCAGTTGACAGTCAATTTTAAACATGCCTGGAAAAAGAAAATCTAATTTGTCGCAAACAGCGAGAGCTATGAAGGTAGCCAGAAGTCACAGACTTCTCCTCAAGCGAAGTTGAGGGGGATCATTACCACCAACAACATATGCATTATATGGCATCGCAACAAAGTGCTGAGATGCTGCAACAATTACAGGCATCATGTGACGAACAACTTCACTGCCAGGCCAACTTGAGAGCTGCCCAAACGCCAGAGCAGTTGGATCATCAACGCCAACACGTTCATTATATGGCTTCCCAGCGAGCTGCTGAGATGCCGGATAAATCAAGGGCACAGTGCGAGGAACGAATTCAGCGACAGGCTAGCTTGAGAGCTGCCGAAACCCTGGAGCTTGTGGATCATCAACCCCAACAACACGCTCATTATATGGTTTCCCATATATGTGTATATATATATATATATATATATATATATATATATATATATATATATATATATATAATCAGAATCTAAATCCTCAAAAACCACTTTAACTACATATGATACAAAAGATTTTTCTTTTCATATACAATCATAAATTGTTAGCCTTTGTAGACATGGCCCTCTATCCCAGTGTACCAGCTGGTCACGGTTAGTATTGAAATTGTGTTTTGTGTATTGTATGTAAATCCTTAAATGTAACATCACCAACAAATTAATGGTGCTCAAAAATTAATAATAGTAATAATAATAATGATGATAATAATAATAATATGATATACTAGTCACATGATCATTAAATTTGGAACTGAAAAGTAAACTTAAATGTCAAAATATGCCAAGGTCAATAACCCAAAAAATCAGCTAAAAAAAAAAAAAGGAAAAAAAAAAAAAAGGTAAAATAATATATTGTCTAACAATGATTTAAAACCATCAGCTAGGGGAGTACAGAGATCTACACCTAGATATCATACTGCCAGTTAATCGTCGACCATATTGGTTGAATATCAACATATTTGCAGAGTGTAATGGAAAGTTAGAGAGCACTAAAGCAGGTCACAAACCAAACAAAAGGCTTTTTGTGCCAAATACATCCTATGTGCCACCAGCTGGACCATCCTGACCTGTGCCACTGTACCAAGATAAGAAAGTTGGCAGCATGTTGTAGACAAGTGGCGCAGAACAGCAGCTGTTAAGGCTTTGTAGCGGATTCAAAATTATTAGCAAGGTTTTAATTAGTGAGAGAAAGAAATATCATTCAAGGATGAAACTCTTCTAGGTAAATTCTAAAGGATAAATCATATATTTATGTATATATATATATATATATATATATATATATATGTGTGTGTGTGTGTGTGTGTATGTATGCATGTATGTATATATACATACGTGTGTGTGTGTGTGTGTGGATGTGGTACAATGGCTGCACTGTTTCTTTTAACTGTGTAAATGCAATTCCCATCAAGTAACACAATTCTTATTCTTGACTTATCGCTCTTCTTTGATTCTTAGAACGTGCCTCCCTCTTCAACGAAAATTTTAGTCCTAATGAGGCACTGACTTGCTTGGACTCAAGAAAACCGAATAAATACTACTTAGTTCTCCTTACTACAGTACACAACAACATAAAAGGTCATTTATTTTTCAGAATTATTCTTTAAAAGAAATACCAAAGCTAAATTGCTGAGAAAATTGATACACAAAGTTTATTAAAATACAAAACTTTATAAGTAGCCTGAGCATGTAACACCTGAAACCACAAATATTAAAATTACAATGCCTACAGATTAAATTATTTGTACATTTTAGCTACAAGCCCAATAAGCTCAGAAACATTTCTTTACAGCAGCTCAAAATGGAAACGGATATAATTAAGAAACATTGCCTCCAACAGATTGACTGTCTTTAACAAGTTTCTCTCTTTCTTGCTACTCAAATATGCTATATTTCCTAATTATCACCTTTTAAGGGCCATCTGGTCCCCATTCCTTACCATCAGGGGGCAATTCCATTTGCATTGTTCATGAGCTTAGTCATGATCAAATAGTCTGGTAGTAAAGTTCATTATAATGGAGAAGTACAACATTAAAATAAAGCAAAAACTACAACTTTAAAAATACAATCACTATCAATTTAAAACTGATGTTAAAAAAACAAAGAGAAAAAATCTGCCGAGTACAAATAGAGATTTGATTTATTATCAATAATGTTCAAAATGTTTCTTAATTAAATAGCCATTACAATTATCCATTATGTCGAAGTGAAAACCATCTATTAAAACACTATAATGATTCTATTAGTAAAGTGCTACAAGGGAAATTGAACTGCACAGAAAAAAAAACATGGTGTCCTGGTGTTAGAGCACCACTGGAAGTTCTGGATATGCTGTCAACAAACTAAGGAGAATTGGATGGGATCCATGAGTGTTGAGTAAAAGACAATTTAATAGTTAATTTCGTTGTCCTGTCCCCTGTCAAAGTTTCAAGTTTTTAAAGTGACTTTCCAATTATTCATTCAATTTAAATACGATGTCAAATGAATAAGTCACAATATAAATATAAGGGAAAATGGTAGTTGGAGACATGGTGATGCCTGGAATAAGACTTCAGGACAAACTAAGAAAACGAAGCAAGCAAACAGCTGATGGTTTTCCATTGTGCATTCAGTCTTTATACATTGTAGAGTAGGAGAATTTTTTTTATTGTTCCAATGCACAGAACATAAGAAATGAAACCACTTTCTTTCTTTTTTTTTTTTTTTTTAATATGGTTTTTATTGAAAAGAAGAAAACTTTTACAATATAAAAGAAGAACAATTACAAACATAAGAAAAACCGGCAAAGGTCCAATCAGTAGAGCAAGAATTGCAAGTCGGAGTTTCGGGTGGCAACCTAAACACATGGATGACACAAACATGACCAAATAAACAAAGACCAAAGGACCAGATACACAAACGCTACAAAGACACCAACTCCACGAGAGGACAAAAAGGAGGGAAAAATCTGGAGAGAAGAGAATAAAGAAGGGAACACAACCAGAGAGGTACAGGAAGGGAGTAGTGAAAAGAAAGAATAGGAGAGACGGAATAGGAACAGAAGAGAACGAGAAAACCAAACAATAACATAAACAACATAACCACATACCTGAATACAATACTGAAAAAACACAAGGTACAGCCAAAAAAAAGGAAATAAAGCCACCTGGGGTAACAACACAGTAGATAGATAGTGATCAAGGGGTCCCCATGGGAGCAGCCTGAGGCCGGAGAGAAAGAGCTCCCTTATTAGACCCCACATACGAAATCCAGAGGGACCACTGGGATCGAAACTTGGCGTAAGTATGGTTTTTGTTGGACAACAGACGTTCCAAGGTGCATGCCAGGTTCACATGGTGGAATAATTCCGCTACGGTCAAACAAAGAGCGGACTTCCACTGACGAGCGATCATGGCCCGAGCTGCGAGCACGATCTGCCCCAGAACGACCTGCATCTCTGAGGGAAAACTACCAACGTCTAAGAAGAAAAGGGCGAGACCAGGAGAAGGACTGATATCAAAACCAGCTATGGTGGACATGAAGTGAAATACCGCTATCCAGAAGGCTTGAACCGGAGGGCAGTCCCACCACAAATGCAAGAAAGAACCTACTTGGCCGCATCCCCGCCAACAGAGTCTGGAACAAGAAGAATCAATGTGCGCCATTTGGGTCGGGGTCCTATACCACCGCAGCATAATTTTCAAGGCCCTTTCCCAATGAGACGCCCCCCTAGATACGCGTTTAACAAACCCAGCTGCAGTATACCAGTCCGACAGAGGGATGGTTCTGGCAAGATCCACTTCCCAACGGAGCAGGTGAAGAGGCTTGACCCGCTCCGGGGGGACAGAGAAAAATCCATAAAACACAGATAACCCACCTCTAACAGGCAAGGACCTATTCCACAGTTTTAAGGCTAGCCTGGGAAAGGTCAATCTAGAGGGCTCGTAGGATTGAAAAAAATGACGCAACTGCAAATATTTAAAGAAGTCCATTTTAGGGAGATGGAACTCTTCCTGTAACATAGAGAACGACTTAAACCCTTCATCAGAGTACAGATGGGCCACCTTGTAGAGACCCCTAGAGACCCATCCACGGAGTCGCAGTTGAGGGAGAAAGGAGGTCAAATATAATAGGGGTAACTTCGACAAAGGGGCCAGGTCTTCCCTGGAGGTATATGACAAAAAGTAGCGCCAAGCAGTCACTGAGGCCCTAATACTCAGCAAGGGAGGGGAAGTGATGGGGGGGCTCAAATCCTTAGGACGTAAAATACTCATAAGCGGGGCATCTAGAAGGCTTTCCTCAATTTCGGCCCAACGCCATTTAGAAGTCTCATCCCACCCAACCTTAAGTTGATCAAGGATAGACGCCATATAATATTTTCTAACATCTGGGACACCTGCACCCCCATGGGTCCAAGGACGCGTCATCACCTTAAGTCGGACCCTGGATCCCTTACCCTCCCATATATATTTGGAAAGAATAGACTGTAGCTTAGTAAAATATGAGTCAGGGAGGGGGATGGCAACTGTGCGGAACATATACAAAATTAGAGGTAACACCATCATTTTGACAATAGCGATTCTGCTAGCCCAAGACAACATCGGCTGTGAGAAGGAGGCAAGGAGAGAAGTGATCTTGGTCAGAAGGGGGATATAATTGGCAGAGAACAGATCCGAACTAGGGGCCGTCAGGGAGATGCCAAGATAAGCTATACGGGAGTCATTCCATTGGTAGGGGAATTGAACACTAAGGTCCCGTCTCAGCGAGGGGGAGATGATAACAGGCAAGATCTGTGATTTAGAGGAATTTACCTTATAATAAGAAATGTTACCAAATCTCTTTAGAACCTCCGTAGCTGCACTCAAGGAGGGACCAGGGGAAGTCAGGGCCAGTATAACATCATCAGCATATAGGCCAATTTTATGCTGTTGGCGGACCACAGTAATACCCTCAATATTTTCCGCCGTCCGAATGGACTCCACCAGGGGCTCCATCACCAGCGCAAAGATCATAGGGGAAAGAGGGCAACCCTGGCGGGTACCATTCGAGAACCGAAAGGGCTCAGACAAGAAGCCCGATGAGAGCACACGAGCCGACGGGTGGGAGTACAGAGCTAGAATAGCAGATTTAAAGACTGGCCCCATACCAAACTTATCCAAAAGGCTATCTAAGTATTCCCAGTGGACCCTATCAAAAGCCTTCTCAGCATCCAAAGCCAGAAGCAAAGAAGGCATACCATCTCTTTCGGTCTTTTGAATAAGGTCTATGAACCTCCGTGTGCCGTCTGGAGCCTGCCTACCAAATACAAAACCTACCTGGTCAGGGCTAACTAACTGGGGGAGAAGGAGGAGCAACCGCTCAGCAAGGATTTTAGAGTACAATTTGATATCCGTGTTCAGAAGGGAAATAGGTCTAAAATTAGCCGGGGCAGTGGGAGATTTGCCAGGTTTAGGGATGGTCACTATAGTGGCCGACAACATTTCTTCCGGGAAGCATTGCTCCTCCGCTGCCTTCCTGAACACAGCTAAAAGATGAGGGGATAAAATATCTACGTATTTCTTATAATAGATCCCTGAGAAGCCGTCAGGGCCAGGAGATTTTAGTGGTTTTAATGAGGCTTTAGCGTCCGTAACCTCAAGCAAGGTGATAGGCGAGGCCAGGGAGACAGACTGCGCAGGGGAAAGGTGGGGCAGGGCCACAGAGTCTAAAAATCTATCTATTTCCTCCTTAGATGGCTGGTATGTCTAGGGATCATCCCTAAGATTGTATAGAGACTTATAATATAAGCGAAACTGCACTGCAATAAGGCGGGGGTCAATTACTTTAGTACCAGAGTCATCCACAAGATAAGCAATACGGGTCTTGGGGCGTGACTGTTTGATTTTTTTGGCTAAAAAGGCACTAGTCCTACTGTTATGTACATAGGCCTGACATTGAAAACGCTTAAAAGCTAAGTCCTGTTGGCAAGCCAGAAGGCCCTACAATCGGAGTTGACATTGCCTAATCTCCGCAGAGACAGTAGGGGTGGGATTAAACTTATTAATTGCGGAGAGGGAGGATAGGGAGCGAAGTGTAGCATCTATGTCTTTAGACCGTTCTTTTTTAGCTCTCGCGCAAGCCTGAATAAGTATCCCTCGCATATATGCCTTATGGGCATTCCAGAGCACATGAGGGTCTGATACGGAGGGGGAGTTGAGGGAAAAATATTCCCTCAGGGCTTCACGGAGGTGCTCACCATAGGGGTGATCTAGGATATACTCATTCAAACGCCATTGGGAAGGCATAGCAGTAGAGAATTTCTCATGTAGAGAGAGGGACACCGGAGCATGATCAGTCCAGGTGATCAGCCCAATATCCGTAGATTCTGCCTGCATCAGCCCAATTTTATCAGTAAGAAAAAAGTCAATACGGGAATAGGTGGAGGACGAAGAGGAGAAATAACTATAATCTCGTTCCCTGCCATGTTGACAACGCCAGATGTCATAGAGGCCCTGGTCAATCAAAGAGGAGGATAGTATAGGGGAGCGTCTCTTGGGGTTGGAAGAGTCTAGAGAATTATCTACTAAGCAATTAAAATCCCCACCAATGATCAACATACCAGTAGCAAAAGTTCGAATCTTGGAAAGCACAGATTTCCAATATTGCGCCTGGGAGCGATTCGGGAGATAAACAGTTACCAAAGTGTATTTCACATTGTTAATAAGGCAATTAAGCCCCAAAAACCGACCCCCGGGATCAACTAAAGTGGAGTCAAGGGAAAAAGCTACTGAGTCCCGCACAGCAATAAGAACACCCTTACGCTTAGCATTGCAAGAAGCCTGATATATATGAGGAAAAGAGGGGTTAGAGAACTTAGGGCTTTTGCCAGCGCAAAAATGAGTCTCCTGGAGAAAAAGCACATCGCAGCGAAGGCGACGGGCCTCCCTCCAGACAGAACTCCCTCCAGACAGAACTCCATTTACAGGGGCTATTTAGACCCCTAACATTAAGTGAAGATATACGGAGTACCATAATAACAAACTAAAGGAAAATGGCGGAAGACCCAGGTGGCTACACAAAAAGACAAGGATGCATAAAGTATATATGAACAGGCATAAAAACCATACGACATTCCAGGTATGAAACAAGAACAAAGAATGCAAACAAAATAGCATAGTGTCAAAAAACACCGAATAACTAAAACAGAAAAACAGGTCAGCAACACTCAGTGACAGTGAGTATTAGAAAGGCACACAGGTCACCTAAATCAAACAGTAAAGTCAAGTCAACATTAGGCAAGGCGAGTCAGTCCGCCGGAGCGGATAAAGGATTCACTTACGACCGCCCACCACAGTCCATTCCTTAGTAAGATGGGAGGGCCGCACTGAGGATTCAGGAACAGATGAGAGAGAGTCAACAGGGGCAAGCTTCCATTTACGGAGAAGGGACATGCCTGCCTCCACATCAGGGACAGAATGGAAAACCCCATTGCAGGGAATCAGCAGCTTGGTAGGGAAGCCCCAACGATACCGTATGCCCCGGTCTCTGAGGATCTTGGTGATGGGAGCCAGTTCACGCCTGGCCTGCATAGTAGCTGCGGATAAATCAGGGAACAAGGAAATTGATGTAAACAGAGCTGGTAAGGTACCGCTTTTTCTGGCTTCTGCAAGAATTGAGTCCTTAACTTGATAGAAATGGACCCTCGTTAGAACATCTCTCGGGACATCTACAGGAGCAGAGTTCGCTTTTGGAATACGATGGGTCCGATCCAGGGTGAGCTCCAGTTCAGTGAGTTGCGGGAGAATTTTCTTAAAAAGACGCTGGACATAGGCCACCAAATCCTCCGATGCCACGTCTTCGGGGATACCACGAATCTTAATATTATTGCGTCTAGACCTATCCTCAGCGTCAGCAGCTTTAATTTTGAGCCACCTGACCTCTGCTTCAAGGGTGTTGTGAGCGTCGACCAGGTCATTATGAGCAGACGAAAATTCCTCCATTTTATTTTCAAGGTGATCAGTCCGCTCTCCCAAAGTATCTATATCCTGTCGCAATTTGCCCACCACAGAGGAGACAGTCTTGTTAATCCCCGCCTGTAGAAGAACAAGCATCCCCTTCAATGTATCGCACGTTACAGGGTCTGAGGAAGCTGGGAAATCAGAGATGTCCGAGTGAGCAAAGACAGAGGAAGAATCAGAGGCAGGTAGGACATCAGCGACCCGTTTACACAGCGGCTCTGTGCCAGAAGGAGAACCCTGAGGAGACACAATAAAACTTCGCTTACCACCATCAACCAGCAGGGGAGGACGCTCAGCTGGGAGAGAGCCCTCTTCAGGTAAAGAGTCCACCAATTCAGACCGTGGAGGCGACTTCGCTGGGGAGCGGGAACCTGATGGTGAGGAAGGAAGAGAGTGCGACATGTTGCTCGAGAAAAGGTCAAAAAGCTTCCTAGGGGTTTTGGAGGAGGATGGTTTCTTCCGAGGCATAATAAAAACAGCAGGAGAGGTCAGGGACGCAACGGAAGCGGATGGAGCAGGAGGGCAGTCCTGTGCGACAGGAACAAAGATTGCGGAGCAGTGCACGCCTCTGAGGATCTTGGTGATGGGAGCCAGTTCACGCCTGGCCTGCATAGTAGCTGCGGATAAATCGGGGAACAAGGAAATTGATGTAAACAGAGCTGGTAAGGTACCGCTTTTTCTGGCTTCTGCAAGAATTGAGTCCTTAACTTGATAGACAACAGCAAATTCCAGCAGGGCTGTGGGGGCCGTATAACAAGAAGCCTAACAATCAGCTGAGAGCCGCCAGAGGTGACACTGTTAGCGATTTAATCAAACATGGTGAAATAAGTGGCCTGCAGTGGGGACACACAGGCGATTGCAGTTCCACGGGAGCCCAGTGTGAGGAGCCCCCCCCTGGTGGTGGAGTAGGGGCTCAGCACTCACAAAGGGCTCAACCAGAAAAGGCAGGGAGCAGGCCAGGTAATATGCAAAGTCCAGTCCAGGTAGAAAGTGAGGAGCCCCCCCTGATGGTGGTGTAGGGGCTCAGCACTCACTTAAAATCTCCAAGTAATAACAATCAAGCAGGGGAGCAGGAGGCAATGTCCAGTAAAGTCCAGGGGGAAAGAGAGGAGCCCCCCTGATGGTAGTGTAGGGGCTCAACACTCTCTCAACTCCCCCAGAAGCTGCAGAACACAAGTGCGACACAAAATGGCTGCCGTCACCGCCAGTCCCAATGTAGGAATGTACAGGCCGTACAACAGGTTCCACCCAGGCAGAAAGCAGATGCAGGGCACCGGAGGCAGCGTGCAGGAGCCAGGAAGGACACCGCTCACCGCTACACACCAGCCACATCAACAGGTCGGAGCAGGAGGATGAAAGCCAGCCGCCACGATCCACGAGAGGGAGCCGGAAGTAAAGATGGCGCAGCAGGACAGGCCGGTGAGTAGGCCGCAAAACCTTCAAGGTCCACAGGTCCGGGGGGAGCAAGAAAAAAACGGCCCAGAACGATCCGCCAGTGTCCAGGGATATACAGCCGGGTGTCGCCGACCTGAAGCTGACAAACGAAGCTCCGATGCCGAAAGGAGAAGGCCGCTGATGCCGGGAGCTCCAGCAGACGCGTCCTCTCTCCTCGCCGGCTAGCCACGCCCCCGAAATGAAACAACTTTCAGAACAGTTTTGATTATAAATATTCTTCCCAGGGGAATAACTAAAGGCTAATGGGCCATGGAGACAACCCACAGCTTTGGCCCCCTACACAACTTCTACTCACAACCATCATTCCATCCGAATAGTTTAGTAGAATTTACATTTCCCTTTTCATCTCTATCTGGGATCAGACTACCATGAAGACTTGTTTACAAGTCTATACACACACTCTTCCCATCATTTACCATCCCATCAGTGCCCCCAAACAGTAATCATTGCTCCTTAGGTGCCACAGCCTCACCCATAGAATTACTGTTTGATAATATGCTGCTGACCAACTGCCCATCTTTTCCATTAAAGGTTTAATGTTTTCTTTCTGACAGTGGAAGGCTATGTATCATACATCTTCTCACTCCAGCTCACCAGAGGGCAAACAGAATACATTTAAGATGCAAATACTGCAAGCTTCTGGGCCACGGTTGCAGTTGCAACCACTAAGACCGCAATTGGTATGTTAGTGATCCTAATATGATAGTTCAAAGCTCCCATATAGAGAGAAGTATCAGAATGGCTATAGATTACAAAGTATGAGAAGTCGTATCCAGCATGACTAAGGGCGGGTTCACATCTGTGCCTGTGTTCGCTTTAGCCAATCCAGCTGGGTTTCCGTCTTCTGCCCCAAGAAACTGGACAGGGGACGGAAACCCGGCAGTCAGTTTTCAAACCCATTCAAGTGAATGGGTTTGAAAAGTGAGCGCCCTTGAGCGTTTTGTACTCGTCCGCGGCAAAACCGGTTTTATTTAACTGGAGACAAAGTCCTGCATGTCCGAAAACTGACTGGATTAGCTAAAGAGCGCACGGGCGCAGATGTGAACCCGCCCTCACTTTATGAATGTCTATTTTAGCAGTCCATTGATTGACCAGAACAATAGACAGCTGACACTAGTGTGAACCTAGAGTAACAAAATCTTATCAATTTTCTTTCTTTCAAATATGTTTTCATTTAAATTAAATGTTCACACTTTCATACATAGACAAAAGGGAACAAGCAAGTTTTCATCTTCTTCACATTCAGAGCTGTCCAATGAGATTTTTCCAATCAAACTCTATTATGCCCCACAGTTGCACACCCATGAACTATTATACTCAGGGGTCTTTTCAGACCCCCGAGTATAATAATCGGAGCCCCAGGGGAGATGAGGGAACATAATAAACACTGTTACTCACCTCTCTGGGATTAAATGTTAATCCTAGCAGGCTTCAGGCCTGTATGATAATGTCCCAGACGTTACGTAGTCTGGGATACTACCATATAGGCCCAAAGCCTGTGCTAGCAGTACCATAAAGGCCTAAAGCCTGTGCTAGCAATAACAGCCTGTTACCATACATGCCCAAAGCCTGTGCTAGCAGTAACAGGCTATTACTACTAGAACAGGCGTTGACTGGCCCGCCCGTTCCCTAGACCTGAATCCGATTGAGCACATCTGGGACATCATGTCTTGCTCCACCCATGAACGTGACATTGCACCACAGACTGTCCAGGAATTGGCAGATGCTATAGTCCAGGTCTGGGAGGCAATCCCTCAAGAGACCATCCACAACCTCATCAGGAGCATGCCCAGGTGTTGTAGGGAGGTCATACAGACACAGAGGCCAAACACACTACTGAGCCTCATTGACATGTTTTATGGACATGACATCAATGTTGGATCAGCCTGTAGTGTGTTTTTCCACTTTAATTTTTTTTTGGGGTGACTCCAAATCCAGGCCTCCATTGGTTAATAATTGAAATCAATGGGTTAATTTCAATGTGTAGCGCGCGTAAGACGGCACCCATTGAAGTCAATGGGATTCTGTTTTACAGCGCTCACTCTGACACGTGTTTGTGTGTCAGAATGAGTGGAGCGTTGCTCCGTGTGAAAGCAGCCTAATACAGAAAACTCCGCCCCTCCTAGTTATCTGACCCATTATCAGATACAGGATGAGGATCAAGGAAAAGATGTGTAACAATGGAATTTTTCATAGAGGTAAATGAAGCAGCATTTCTAAAGCAATGCATTTAGTAAAACTCTTACATTTACATAAGCTAACAGTATAGATATGATTCTTGAGATGGGAATACCCCTTTAAATTGCTTTACAGTGTTCAAATAACAGTCTTATGAAAGATAAAATGGCCTTGTTCAGTTTTATGTAAGGAAAGAGAAATCAATCTATAATTAACTGCTTTTTCTGAACACTTTTTCCAGCTTTTAATAAGCCTTAATTAAATCAGAACAACAAATCTTTTATGTCTACTTTCTTAATCCAAAGTAATTCCCACAGCAGGATGTCAAAGATGCCAGTTAATTAAACTTCCTAAATAAGTGGTTAAAATTGCGCTCAATATTTAAAATGTATAATCTAATATAGGTGCTTGGGTAATATGAAGTACAGCTTGTAAATCAAGTGATTATTCATCAATTTCCATTACATTTAAAACAGTTTAAAAGAATAAATTCAAGTTTTGAAAGGTGTTAAAAGTGTATTATCATAATCCAGCAATAATATCTCATCTGAATGTAGTAGTATCTGGCTGCCAGCATTCTCTCTGCACCCGCATGCCTGGCTTTCCCAGGCTATGGGCACCATACTCCAGTCCTTGCCTGTAGGATGTGCTAGCCCTTTAAGAAGTTGTCTATTCCTAGCCAATCTCCCAAACATGTGGGCTCTTTGAGGCACATTCACCCCCACTCAAAGATTCCTGAGCATAAAAGGCTCCTAGCTTGCTAGTGTGATTCAAGAGCATTTCTCTGTACTCTGCATTGGTCCTATTTTCTGTACTGATTCTGTGTCTTCTGTCCTGAGCTTCTGTCTGATCACCAACCGTGCTGATCATGCTCTGCCTTCCCCGACCTCAGCCTGTTCTCTGACTATATGTCTTCAGTGCCATGTATCAGCGGATCGCCTTGACCACAACCTGAAATATTTTAGAAATTTGTGTGGAATTTGAAATAAAAACTTTTTAACATGGCTTGCTCCACATTTATCAAGTGTTATAGACACTTTTATGACTATAGCTCAGTGGCGTAGCTAGGAATGGGGGTGGCCAGTGGTGAACTTTCAACAAGCGCCCCCCCCCCAAAGACCCCAAGCGACCCACCCCTCCCGCATTCCTGCAGGCACTATTATGCCCTATAGTGGCCCCACAACACAGTATTATTGCCCCATAGTGGAAACCCATGTACAATTATGATACTCTGGGGTATATAATATTCAGAAACTCAGGGAAGGATACTCAGGGAAATTACTCCAGTTGGTAACGGCCTATTTAAAAAAAAAATAAAAAATAAAAAAAACCACAGCGGTAGTGGCTGTCACCAGGCCCCCTAATGTCCAGGGTCCTGTGGCAGCCACTACCGCTCTTCACCGGTAGTTTATCCCCTGCTATAGTTTCATGCAAAGTGGATACATGGAGCAAGTTGCGACTCTGTGTGCCAAAAATGGTCCAGTCGTAAACTGGATCAACTAATTGGGGTGTAAAGTTAGACTAGATAGTCTAATAATGCAACAGATAAATCAAACAATATTAGATACTTTGACAAATCTGGTTAAGTTTAAGTCTGTCTGGTCTAAAACTTAGATACCGTATTTTTCGGACTATAAGACGCACTTTTTTTCCCCCAAATTTGGGGGGAAAAGAAGGGTGCGTCTTATAGTCCGAATGTGGCGCCTGGCACCCGCAGTAATAGAGAGGCGGAAGCCGGCAAGTGATAGACGCCGGCACAGGTGCCGGGGCCTGCGAATCGATGCTATTCCGCTCCTCCGTCCCCCCGCCGCTGGCTTCATGCAGGGCAGAGGAGCGCAGCGATGTCTCAGGCCCCGGCACCTGTGCCAGCGTCTATCCCTCGCGGACATCCACCTCTATAGTAGAGCAGATGCCGGGTCAGTATCGGTGGCCCCTTCTCCCCCGGGGCCGGTCCCTACCGGCCCCATACCTGTGAAGTTGCAGGCCGGCTCCTGCGCGGCGATATCGCAGGAGCCGACCTGTTCGGGTGACAGCCGGGAGCCTAATGAAGACTCCCAGGCCTATCACTGCTATATTAGTATTGCGGCTGGGTCTATGACCAGCCATAATACTAATAGACAGAATGTCCCATAGACGGCAATACAGTTGTATTGCCGTCTATGGGACTTGCAATCAAGTGACCGCAGGTTCAAGCCCCCGGGGGGGGAATAAAATAGTAAAATAAAAATAAAAAAGCTTTAAAAATATATAATAAAAATATGAAATAAATAAAAGTTCTAAATCACCTCCTGTCCCTAGAATATATATATAAAAGTAGAAAATCATATATCATAAACCACCGGGGTTTTTTTCAATACAAGGTGATCTAAGAAATAGATATTCCCCGAAATGGTATAACTAAAAAGTACATCTGGCCCCGCAAAAAAAAAAAACTCTATGCATCCCCGTACAGCTGCAGGGTCACCTGTCAATGTGGCCTTGCAGCTGTTGCAAAACTACAACTCCCATATATTAAATATTTTACCAGTTTTTGTTCCAAAATTTTTTTTCCCTATTTTCCTCCTCTAAAACCTAGGTGCGTCTTATAGTCCGAAAAATACGGTAATATTCATTAATATGCCTTAATGATTTGTTTTTTAGGACAGCATAAAATATGATCAAGAATAAAAACTGCTACGAATAAGGAAATAATTTCCGAAACGCGTCAGCTGCTCTTCTGTCCATCGAAGGAGTGTCACCTAGATGTTGTACATCATGCAATTTTAATGGAATTATGTCAATAAAATGAAAGATTTTTAAGGAAGTGGCTGGTTGCTGGATTTACTTCTCAAGGATTGTTTTGCCCAGGAGCGCCCCGGACCGAGGGGCTTATTCCATGCACCGCTACTTACACACAGGAACGTTATTCAAGTTAACTTTCCATTAATATAACGGCATTTTTCTGGCAGTGGGCTGTATATTTTTTCCCTCCCTTTCCCCCACGCTTTTCCTTGCTACATTTGTAAAAACTGCTTATGCCTTTGAAGGTGCCCTTAAGTCATACCATGTGCAATAAGAGCATGTATGTAAAATTCGAACTGTGACAAACAACCGAACTCTGCATATCCTACTGCCATGTCATGTAATAGTGTTTCCATAAGACAAAAACACAATCAGGGGGATTGAAAGTTAAGTTAAATTGAAATATTAAAGGAGTCTAAATTGAACAACTTACAATGCTACCAGATATCAATCGGCTGGTACAAATTGTGACAAATTCATGAAATAGTCTTAAATTCTTGATAAATCTGGTGCAATTCCAGTCATTGTGTGCACTGGTTCAGAAGGTGTCACTCCCGGACTCTGATCGCGGGCATTAGATCCAAGTCATTAGCATCATTTTTAACCCCTTAGCGACCCTTGACGTAACTGTACGTCATGGGTCGCATGGGGATGTATGGAGAGAGCTCACACGCTGAGCTCGCTCCATACACGGCAGATGCCGGCTGTATCATACAGCCAGGACCTGCCAATAACAGCAGCGGTCGGTGCCCGAGCCGATCGCTGCTGTTAACCCTTTACACACTGCGGTCAAACGTGACCGCAGTGTGTAAACGGCGCCGGCGGCATGGGCGCCGCCATGTTTCGCCGATCGCCTCCCTCCTGAATGTCACATGAGGGCGGTGATCGGTTGCTATGACAGCCGGAAGCCTATTGAAGGCTTCCAGGCTTGTCTCTGCCCGAGATCTATTAGACGATGCCAGAGGCATCGTCTAATAGAAGTGCTGGGATTCTGCTATTCACTGCAGTACTGTAGTATTGCAGTGAATAGTATGAGCGATCAGACCCCCTAGGTTTCAAGGTACCTAAGGGATCTGATCATAAATGTAACAGAAGAAAAAAAAAAGTTTTTAAAAGTATTAAAAAAATAAAAAAATATATAAAAGTTCAAATCACCCCCCTTTCCCTAGATTAGCTATAAAAGTAATTAAAGAACATTAAACATAAACATATTAGGTATCCCCGCGCTCCAAAATGCCCGAACTATTAGAATATTAAAACATTTATCCCGTACTGCGAACGGCGTAGCGGCAAAAAAAATAAAAACCGCCAAAAAGCGTTTTTTTCAACACTTTGCCTCCTATAAAAAATTGAATAAAAAGTGATCAAACCATCAGATCTTTCCCCAAATGGTATCAATAGAAACGTCATCTTGTCCCGCATAAAAAGACACCACAACCAGCTCCATACATGGAAATATGAAAAAGTTACAGGTGTTAGAACATGATGACACAATTTTTTTTTTCTATTTTGCAAAGTTTATCATTTTTTTAAAAAGTATCAAAACATTTCAAATACTATATAAATTTGGTATCACCGCGTTCATACTGACACGTAGAACACAGGTAACATGTCATTTGTACCAAACAGTGAACGCTGTAAAAATTAAACCCATAAGAAAATGGCGCAAATGCATTTTTTCTCCAATTGCACCTCATTCTGATTTTTTTTCCAGCTTCCCAGTACATTGCACAGCATATTGAATGATGCCATTACAAAGTACAATTTGTCCCGCAAACAATAAGCCATCATGTGACTCTGTGAACTGAAAAATGAAAAAGTTATGGCTCTTGAAATGTGAGGAGGGAAAAACGAAAATGCGAAACCAAAAAATGGCCGGGTCCTTAAGGGGTTAAACTTCCAGCATCCACCGTGATAGTACAGCGGATACCGGGATACTGCTGGGACACTCTCTCCTCCCAACCCAAGGCCCATAGCATCCCCCACTGCTGTTGCCATTGGTTTTATACACCCCCCCCCCATTTAGAATATAAGACGCACCCCCCAATTTCATCCCAAATTTAGGTGGGAAAAAAGTGTGTTTTATAGTGAATAACTGAATAACTGAGTATACGAAGATAGCTATCAGTTACTGAGTAAGTCCAACCTTTGACAACTAAACTCAAAAAAGAGGGCAGAAACTTAAATGAATAATAAAATACAAGTCATGCTGAATCTTTATTCCCTTTATTTGCTCAGCTCTTCCCACTCCATACCATGCTCCCGCAGACTGAACTGCAATATCATTAAACAAGTTCTGTTTAAAGGGAGTCTGGAAGAAGGAAAATTAGTATCAAACCAATGACAGTATCTTCTAAACTTTCAAAAGGTGTTTTTCTTATTTTGCATTTCAGTTCAGTTTTCATGAAAATTTGTGTTTTGTTCTTATGCAAATTAGCTGAAAAAGGCATTTCTTCTCCTGTTGGGGCTTCATTCTCTGCTCTAGATAACGGTCCCTAACTGCTACCCAGCGACTCCCCCCATTGCTTGACGGACATATTTCACTTTGTCTACAATTAGGGTTGGTTATCTAGCATGGAGAGTGAAGCCCTAGCAGGAGAAGAAATGCCACTAAAGCTATTTTCAGCTAATTTGCATACATATAAAATGCTGCTATGCAAAATAAGAAAGACAACTTTTGAAAGTGTAGAAGCAGTCCTAAAAAGGTACTTGATAAGGATTTTCCATCTGGGTGTCTATTTACTATACATACAGTATATGCAAAAGCGTAACTTGCAGCTCCTAAGCCCCAATACAGATCTTTAACAGGGTTCCCACTTACCATGTGCTATCTATATATACTAATGTCTTCTTATAGTGAAGAGAATACTTTGGGCCCCTTAGAAGTCCAGGACCTGGTAGCGACTGGTACCTCTGCACCCCCGATAGCTACACCCCTAAATATACGTCTGCAGTTGACAATTCCAGAGGTTGCCGAGTCCTACAAGACCCAGATGAGTTCTACACTGTATACTAGGTGGCTGCATTTCTACTGTAACTGGAGCTAGAATATAAGAGTAACTTATATAATACGAGAAACTTATATAATAGCTTTTCCCTTACTGTTTAGAGCCTGTATGTAGAAGGAAATCTACAGTATGTTCAACCTTAGAGAGCTTTTCCAGACATTTTTAGACCTTCCTGATATTTTTCAAACTAATGATTATCCACAGGATAGGGCATCCATATGTGGTGTGTGGTCTGAGGGTTGGATCCCCACCAATCAATCAGCTGATGTGGCTGGTGCTGTGCCAGAAGAAACTCTGCTGTTATTGAAGTACCCTGTTGGCAATGCCATACAGTAAATGGTGCTGGACTTGGCTCTTGCGCCTTTACAGCCTTCTTCAGCATAAGGTTCTGATGATTTCTTTTAGGTGGGTCCTCAGTATTGAAAAAAAAACAAAAAAAAACACACATCTAGGGGTCTTGTAAACCCCTTTAACCACCTTAAGGGCAGAGACCATGTAATCCTTAAAGGGATTCTAAACCGGGATATCTAAGGAATGGCAGCACGGAGAAGACATCTAAAGGTAGGGGAAGAATAGCCTTTCTTAAGGCTATTCCGCTTTGGGTTTAGCTTAAAAAGGAATTGTAGTGATAGAATCCCTTTAAGGACACAGCACCATCCCTACTTTCTTTTGGGGGGTTCTGTCTTTAATTAACATACTACAATTTGCAATTTGTGAGTCTCGTCAGTAATAATCCTCCACTTTAAGCTATAGGTTCAAACATGACAGTCCAGAAAACAAGTAAAGGGGTGAACATGTACTTATAGACAACCGACCTGAACTTTAGCGAACAGGTTGTATATACTACACTGAGTAGTCTAGATGAGGAAACTATCTTTTCTTCTCCAACTGACATTCTCCTCCCTAATTATTAACTATTCCACTGACATTGTTTTATCCTGGTGTATGTCTCTGAACGTCAATCTCAAAGGAGACACCTGCATAGAGTGGTGAGCCTAGGGGCTAGTTCACACGGAGCTAGGGATGGCGTATTTTGGTCATGATTTTGATGCAGGAAGTGACAGTCGCAGCATCCCGATCCGGAGTAGGCCCAAATGAATGGGCCTGGTCCGGAGGGTGCTGTTGTGAGGCGGATGCTGGGGCTGAATAAGCCGCAGAATCCGCCTGAAAAAAGGTCAGCTCACTTCTTTTTCCCGTGCGTGGGAACATACCGCTCATGGAAAAAAGGAAGCTAGCAGTCTATAATAGACCTCTATTGTGAGGGGGCGGATTCTGAGGTGGATTCCGCGTCAACATCTGTCCCCTCTTGTCCCATGTGAACAAGCCCTTAGTTTTCTGTGTTTTAATTCCTTTCACAGGCTTTATGTGAATTGTGTCTTTTTACATTAATTAATTTAGCTTGGATGTGCATTTTCATGTTTTTTTTTTGCTTTTTTGCATTTTTGCATTTTTAATTTGGCCATCAATTACGTTCTTGATTAGACACTTAGAGAGTGGCTAAACTTAGAGACCCCCATATCAGTATGGCTTTCCCACAAGCCAAACTGAGCCAACATATTTTTCAATATCTTATGATTTTTATTTATTTTTTTAAATTTGCGATCATCTATATATTAAAAATGAGCACTTCATGCAGTTTTCACTCTGGTCATTAATCCCAATAATAGACTGTCACTTGTCAATTCTCTGGGGACTTTTTTGCAACAGTCACTTTCCTTACAACCCCAATTCAATCGACAAGCTTCAACAGTGTCCTCAGTTCCTAAACGCTTAATAAGTGTTGTTAAAGGGAAAGGTGTTGTAACACAGTGGTAAACATGCCCCTGGCCCAGCTTTTTTGGAACGTGTTGCAGTCATTAAATTCAAAATGGGTGAATATTTGCAAAAAAATAAATAAACTTTATCCATTTGAATATTGTCTTTGTAGCGTATTCAATTGAACATAGATAGAAAAGTATTTGCAAAATCATATTTTGTTCTTATGTATGATTTATACAACTTCCCAACTTCACTGGAATTGTACATCACAGACCAGACATATTTTTACAACAGAAGATAATACCTCTGTAGATAAACCCATAATTGCATGCACTATCAACAATAAATTATGTTATATCTTATCTCCTCCCCCTCACTCCACAGAAAATAAAATAAACCAGATTTTTAGGGTTAATTCACACGTAAATTACGTGTGCTTATTTTGGTCCTGAAAAAAAAGCTTCCTAATTAGGAAGCTTTTTTTGGACCTTGCCGCGCTTTTAGGAGCTTTTTTTTGTGTGTGTGTAAAAACAGCTTTAAAAAAAGCCAGGCTGTTTTCCCCTCCCGTGAAATGAATGGGCCGAAAAAAAGCGCGTTTTCCGCCTCCCATTCACTTCTATTGCTTTCCTCAGCCGGAAAACGCCTGAAGACAGGTCATGTCGCTTCTTTTTTTCTGCTAGCAGAAAAAAAAAAAGCTAGCAGTCTACATAGACTACTATTGTAAAGGGGCTGATTTTAAAGTGAAATCCGCTGTCAAAATCAGCCTCTTTGCCTCGTGTGAACTTGCCGATTTTGGTTCTCACTCAATCTTTTGTGGTTTGTTCAGGAGTGCAGCCCCTAAAAGGGTCCTTTTGCAAAGAATTTGGTATTATTTCTTTACTGTTCTGATCAGTATTTCCCTACCATTTTTATGCGAATTCCAAAAAGACGTCTTAAAATTGATTTAGGGTCAATGCACACAACGATGTACACAAAAAACATAATAAGACCAATATAAATATGGCAGAGTGAGCGCCATAGGAAAAAATGCAAAAAAGTTATGATGCAATTGTGGAGGTTCACACGAACACCCCAAAAACATTAATAAAGCTAACATTACTGCACCAATATGTACCCCAAAATGTGGCCAAATAAAAGTACAACTTGTTACACAAAGAGTAATACGTCACATAAACATTTTTTTTTTAAGTTATGAATTTTTGAAGACAGGGAAGGAAAATATGAAAGATTCCACTAAGCATTGTTCAAATGTTCAAACTACCCTGTGTCCTTAAAGGGTTAATAAAAAGCAATTAGACAATATGCCTAAGTGATAGGCATATTTTAAATATACAGATGTAGACAGCCCACAAACCCTTTAGGCATAGTACCAAAAAAGATTAAAAAAAAAAAAAAAAGCTTAGACTTGCCAGAAACCCTTAAACATACAAGTTTTAATATCGGCCATTTACACACTCATTACAAGCACATAAACCAGATTATATTCTAATGAGGCTTTGAAGTGTAGCAAATCATTCAGTACATTTCCTTTATTGAAGCAGATATGAGCTCTGTGTTCAGTGTATAGGATTTGAAATGGAGTTACTGAATTTACACACGTGGACAAAATTGTTGGTACCACTCGTTTAATGAAAGAAAAACCCACAGTGGTCACAGAAATAACTTGAATCTGACAAAAGTAATAATAACCAAACTACATGTTAACAAGCCACAAAGCTTCGGGGAGAATGTCCTATGGACAGAAGAGAAAAAAATTTAACTTTTTGGCAAGGCACATCAGCTCTACGTTCACAGATGGAAAAATGAAGCAAATCTTGAAAAGAACACTGTCCCTACTGTGAAACATGGAGGAAGCTCTGTTATGTTCTGGGGCTGTTTTCCTGCATATGGTAAAGGGTGTCTTGAGTCTTTGCAGGGTACAATGAAATCTCAAGACTATCAAGGGATTCTAGAGAGAAATGTGCTGCCCAGTGTCAGAAAGCTTGGTCTCAGTCGCAGGTCATGAGTCTTGCAACAGGATAATGACCCAAAACACAGCTAAAAACACCCAAGAATGGGTAAGAGGAAAACATTGGACTATTCTGAAGTGGTCTTCTATTAGCCCTGTCCTAAATCCTATTGAGCATCTTTGGAAGGAGCTTAAACATGCCATCTGGAAAAAGCACCCTTCAATCCCGAGACAACTGGAGCAGTTTGCACATGAAGAGTGGGCCAAAATCCCTGTTGAGATGTGCAGAAGTCTCATTGACAGTTACAGGAATCGTTTCATTGCAGTGATTGCCTCAAAAGGTTGTGCAACAAAATATTAGGGTTCATTCACACGGAGGAAAATGGCGCTTTATTTGGCGCTGAATTTTGCGCTAGTGGGAAAAAAAAGCTAGCAGAACCCATTGAAATCAATGAGAGGCTTTTTTTTCATCATTTCTGTCCAGGCCTGTTTCATGAGTTTTATTTTTTTGAAAATTCTGTTGAAGCAAAAAGCAATGTCTGACTTTTATTTGTTCATTTTCATAGAAATTTTATTTACTATTACTTTTGTCAGATTCAAGTTATTTCTGTGACACTGAGTTTTTCTTTCATTAAACGAGGGGTACCAACAATTTTGTCCACGTGTGTATGAATAGATATATGTACCTGCTATATACCTATACAGTAGTCTACCTAAAAAAAAAGGATATCATGTCATGTACCACTATGATGTAGCACTAAGCAAAAGTCAGCCTGCAAAATTCCCAGGTATCCAGGCTAAATATACGGAAAAAGATTTTTAAATCTGCAGTATGCTAACTTTTTGGCTACGGTCCATGACTTTTCAAGAGGTTGTCTTATTATTTGTGAATAATTAATAATGCTGTGGGCCAATAACATGGAAAAAAAAAACGCTCGCCTCTCCGGTTTGAGATAGGTGACCACTGCAGCCAATTACAGAACAATGTTGACATCTTCATAAATGGCATGTGACTGCAGTGATGTTCCCACTGAAGTCTGTGATTTGCTGCAGTGGTCACCATGTATAATCAGAACATCAATGTTGACATCAGCAAGGAGGCCTGTTACCAGAAGAATGGACCTTCTACTGCTAAAAATGGAGGGCTGGGGAGAGATGAATAATGATTTTATTTGGTACTGGCCCCATCATTTACACTGTTAATTCTAAACAAGAAATACATTTTTACTGTGTTTACTGCATGGTATTCGACAGAGTACACCAGGGGAGGTATTCCATCGAATACTACTCGCTCATCTCTACTAATTCTAACATAATTTTGTCAGTGTTATACAGAACAATGGTACCCCAGAGATGAACATGCCTATTTTAGTTTAACTCTGCAGAACCTAGCCAACGGTTATGAGATGAGCCATTAGTATAAAAATAATTTGGGGGCTGGAAAACTCCTTTAGGCTGGCGTCCAACATGTTCTGGCGGCAAAAACCATGGCGTTTTACAGCCACAGCTAAGCGGATGGGATTTTCTAGAATCCCATCCACCCATTGCAGAAAAAAACATGCAGCAGAGATGCTGTGATTTCCAAAACCGTTGTGGTTTTTGGAAATCTCTGCAGACTTTCTGTCAAAAGCGTTGTGGAAAAAATGCAATAAGTTTCCGCTGATGTTTGCTACATGGGGCCTTAGCCTGAAAAATATATTATCCCCCTGATTTTCTATTTACTGATACATTACAATCTATTTGGTCACCACTGATTTAACCCATGCCAACCGTGTACTAATAAGCTGCTACAACGCTCAGCTCCCTCTTCTAATGAAAAATCAAACGGTTATGAGATTTTATTGCACAGTAAGTATCCAGACATTGCTTTTCTTCCACAACAACCAGGATACCTATGTGTATATTAGTTTTGTGTATTGCATTACTCAGACTATATGGAATTCTTTTCATTGGAATGGTACAGCTGTGATGGGAAAACCCCAGGAAGGATTTACATGAATTAAATCTGGCAGGTGATATGCTTCCCCTGGCTCCACAGATGGACCAATCATCATTAATGCAGAAAGTCTTTAAAAGTCAGCAGAAAATCTTGCAGTAGGCCTGGTTTGAACTTGGCAATCACTAGAGCTGATTTTTTTTCTGACCTGGGCATTTTTCGGTGACTGTATTGAATAGCTTTGTTCCTCATTCTCCCCTGAAAGCCTAACTTTAAAAATCACTGAAGGGTTAAGAGAAAATGAGTAATACTAGAATTAATACAGTACCGCAAAGCAGGCAAAAGCCAAGGCTCCTGCCGTTTCCTGGCCCACAGTGGACTCTGCAGGTGCAGCCAGTTTTATGCAATTACTGCAGCACAATTGAAGCACTCTTCTCTCATCCCAGCTTTATGAAACCAGTCCCAACAGCACAACTCACACTTAAAAGGAAAATCTGGGGATATTAGAGAAAAGGGGTGGTAGATGAATCATCATTTAACTCCTCCATACTGAGCAATTTTTCCATGTTTTGAAGCATGTCAGCAAAAGGACAATAAGGTATAATGGACTAGCAGATCTGTCTCAAAACCAGTATGATGCTTCATTATTTTCTAAGGACATATTAAAGCTACTTTATTAGTGAGGATCCACGAAAAAAAAAATCTCTGAACAAACTGCATCTACCTCTTATTTTTTATCAAACAGTATTATAATTACTAAAAAGATACATAGAAGACAACCAATTTGTCATACTGCTTATAAAAGGTCACAGGACTCAGATAAAGAGGCACGTTTCTGAAAAAGAAGAGTTTCCCAGATCAGGAAAGACTCATGTAAATACCCACAATCTTGGGACTATGATAGCAAGTCTGCTATCTTGTCACCTGGCCATTCACAATATACACAACCAATACAGAAGGAAGCCTTCTATATCTATAAGCACACAGTTAGGACACAAAAGTGTCACGTACAGTAACAGCTCATAATAGAAGTCTATGTAGAGGGGAGGGGGAATAAGCAGTAGATGAAGGAGAAGGGACAGAAGCACAGAAAAAATTACTACATAAGACATTTCTATCCTATCTGAAGTGCTTTGTTCACATCAATACAGGTCATGAATTCTATATAGAGTCCTATATGATCCTGCTTCTGTGTGTGTATGAAAGTAATATTTTCTGTATGCAAAAATCCCAGCAGCTAGGGCGAACCAAAAATGAGAAGTAGTGTGTGCATAGGAAAAACTGCTAAAAAAGTAGGACGTTAGTTCTACAATGACATGACATACTATTATTCCTCATGTACACACACTGCAATAATAATTTATGCAAAGTTTGTTAAAAATGATAATTATTGGGGGCGTGGTTTGCCAGCAACCACGGTAGACGTACTGTGGGTGAGCTCCTACATGTTTGTTTTCCTTACAGATTCACACTGTGATTGCATAATTTGTTTAGATAGCAGATAAGATACTGACAGAAATAAATATGAGATTTGAAAGGTGGGGAGTCAAAAACGAAAAGACAATTGGCTTTCCCAACTAGTGTAGGACCCAACACAAGAGGGGATACTTTTAGACCAAACAGATCCAACAAAATATCGAACGTGAGAGTTGGAGGTCACATAACAAATGAGGTAAACAAAGAAACAGAGACAGCACCGAGCTGCACATAGTGAGGTACCGTAAGTTCACGGAAATGTACGTAATAAGAGAGCTTCTCACCTTTAATGGTTGTATATCACAACCAATTAATAGACTTGCAAACCACTTATGGAGGGGGGGGTTTCACCCCAGTTCTTAAGGCTGCGGGATCCATACCACTCTTGGTGTCAGCAAAATTAGATAAGAACCGAAGTTCAAATAAGAATCACCGCACTCGACCAATTGTTCGGACAATGCTTTAATTAAAAAAAAATGGAGCACAACGCGTTTCGGGCTTATGCCCTTTTTCAAGTGCAACAACTAGATACAACAAAGATAAAAATAAAAAATAAAAAACTATACATAAAAAATATTGAAATAATGCATCCAATAATAAAAAGGTTCAAAATAACCTCGAATCTCTTTGAACTTATTGCACATAATGCAGACAATTGTGAGTATTACCTACACCACAGAGTACTATACATGGGTCTAGTTAATTACAAATAGATCCAAATATGTAGAGGACTCATCAAATACTGATACTATGTTTAAATGCTGGGACCAGGTTACCATCAGTTTGAATATGCTTTCAATTGACTCCAATCATAAAAAATGTGAAGGGGAGATTTACCTCATCTTAAAAGCCCAAATTTTTGTAGATAAACAGCAGAATTTGTCTTACCTTATCTCTCGTCGGACTGGATGCTTCACCCAGCCGACGGAGACCTGATCTAATATATAGCATTGGTGGTAATGGAGAGCCGCGTGCCTTTTCTACGGGCGCATGCGTAGACCGCCACACGTGGACTCAGCGTCCAACAGTCGGCACAGCGCACGCGTCGGCCCGGTGAAGTAGCCGACGCATGCGCACCCCATACTTAAAACACTTACACAGCGCACCGGGCCGGGCCGACGCGTGCGCTGTGCCGACTGTCGGACGCTGAGTCCACGTGCGGACAGTCAAATCTGAAAGGTTCGGGATTCAGACCACTTGTTTTGCGGTGGCCATTGGATATTATTGCACATTCACTGTGCAGTTGTGTGGTTAACAGTATGAAGAAGGAAGAGTCTGGGAAGCATTCCCAGATAAGAATGATGGCATTTGTGGATGACATACCCCTGGCAATATCTTAACCCGAAGAATCAATTCAATTTCTACTTAGCCTTAATTGACTTCACGAAATTTCAGGATTTATAGTCAACTCTGCTAACTCAAAGGCACTTACACTCCATTCTTCCAATTCAAGTGCTTAACATCTGTTAATAGGTTGGACTCCACTGAATAAACTATTTTCATAGAGTGTAAACACAATCCTATTTGAACTACTAGAGAGTGGAGAGGTTTGGTAAAAAAGTTGGACCGTAACCCCAAGTTTCAGGGCAGTGGGGTACATTACGCTTTTGGACAACAGTTTAAAGGTTGGGCATTGAAACTTACCTGACCTATGCAGGTCTCTAGATCTAGATCTCTATAGCAGAATATGCTAGCAGAAAATTCTGCTAGCAAAAAGGGAACCCATTGAAGTCAATGGGAGGTGTTTTTTTCAGCACTGAAATTCTACACCAAATTCCTCACCATTTTCCTCCGTGTGAATGGACCCTAAAATAGGAAATGTGGCCTGACAGCTCATGGAGTGAGACACATCTCCCTGAGCTCTGACCTGAACACGGCTACTCTGGAGCTGCCTGCTTCTTCTGCCACAACTATGGGCAAACGCCTACTAAAAAAAAATGCCCCTGTAAACCCCAGCACCTGTTGCATCCCCAATTGTAGGTAGCATGGTGGTTCAGTGGTTAGCATTGTAGTCTTGCAGAGCTAGAGTCCTGAGTTTGGATCCAGCCAAAGATTATATCTGTAAGAAGTTTGTATATTTGCCCTGTGTTTACATGGGGGTACTATGGTTTCCTCCCATATGCCAAAGAAATATTGCTACGGAATGTAGACCAAAATAAAAAATAAACAATTGTGGACTATTTGGTTTCCCTGCAATCTTTTGTCCAGGCCATCACACAGCCGTGATTATCTTGGATGGATCAGACCACCTCGCTTGCCATTTCTTGCCTCATTAAGCACCATTCCTGGAGGTTCGGGCAGCTTCATCAGCCGCACACAACATTGCTGAAGCTATAGTGTAGACTCAAGGCACAGGGAGGAACTATCTATTCTCCTAAGGGTAACTAATATACTCTAAAACTTCACTTTTATTGATATACAAAATAAAAAAAATGCAACACATACACCACAAAGTTAAAAATGTTAAAAATACAGCGATCAGTTACTGGACCTCTGAGGCTACTGGCCTAACGCCACACCAACAGAGGCAGGGGTAAAACAGAGGCAGGGGTAAAACAGAGGCAGGCTCTGCCTGTGCCTTAATTAGAAGGGGTAACACCCCAATTGTTCTCAGTGAGCGGTATAGTGTGCACTCCTCTATCTTCCTTGAAGATGGCTCATGCTCACTGGAACGTCGTATCCTGCTGCCTGCAGAGATGCAGGTCAGTCCGGTTTCTCCCATTAGCCCCTAGAGACTCTCAATGTGGGTTCTCTGTGCAGGGGGCCCCCGACAGGCTTGCCTTCTCCAGCCCCCATTGCTGACACCTGGCTAGCGGGCCGTTGCTATAGGGGTTTCTCCCTCTCTGCACTAAGGAGCTAGCCACACAAACCTCAGTCCTCTTTCCTGAATATGGACTTATCCCAGGCTCTGCCACAGTGGTCCACATTTATTCCTCAATTGCCTATAAAGCAGGACTTTAAGTCACTTATTAATTAATGAAGTCACTGAGCCACGCCAAGATATCGGTAGTCCGCAGAGACCTACACTGCATTGCCTCCAGAGTTGAGACTTTAGAGGAGACCCATGATCACACTAGAGCTTATGTCGCTCAACAACATCATACTACCCATTCATAGTCCCTGATGATGAGAAACATAAAACGCCACATTGAGGACATTGATAATAGAGGCATGCTCAACAATATTAGGATTAAGGGGGATGAGGCGGATCTATATGTTACCCTTAGGGCTACCTTTTACATAATTCTTCAGGAACCACCACAAAATTAAACTGGACAGAGCCCACCAAGCTCTTTGTCCTAGAAGATCCTCGTCCTCACCCAGGTGTGTTACATGCTGTGTCCATGTAAAGCGAAGAAACTTAAGGACCTTTTGCTCATCATCCCTCAAAAATGGCACCACCCTCAAAATCACCAACTTTCCTATCAATGGACCTTCCCCCTTTCATTACATGCAGAGCTGGTCAATTGGCTACGTTGTGAACTTTCTCAGACATACCCGTCTTTTGTAACATGTTGAAGAACCCAGTCCCTGAACTGACTGGGAACTGTCCTGCAGGGCACGCAAAGTCACCCTGCTCACGCCAGCATCCTATCCCTATGTGTCCTGTTGTACATAAATATGCAGCCTTCAGAAATTGTTCCTAGTTATATCTGAAGAAGAAGCCAAAGAGCTTTGTAACGTTATATTCTGTAATCATTATGAGTTAGCCATTAAAAAAGGTATCATCTACTGAAGACTCTCAAGTTTTTTATTTTTTATATTTCATAACCACTGGCTAACACGGTACAAAAACAAACCTTTTCTTCTTTATAGGTTTTTTTGTTGTCACATTGTACAAGCTATAACTTAGTTTCTGTTGATACAGATTTGATTCTGTGAAATTTAATGCAATTTTCAGTGACACCATTTTAGGGTGCCTATAACTTATTGACTAGATTTTATTCACTTTCTCTGGGAGAATTAAAAAAAACAAATTCACTGTGGGTATATAATGGTATTGAAGATTCCTATCAAAGAGATTTCACTGAAGGAGGATTGACCAACCCACCCATAGGAATGCTAATACATCACTTTTATTGATAGCCTTTAAAAACATGCAAAAAGTATGACCCATGGGTCATTTATTAAGTGATACATGGTGAAGCTAATCCGCCCATGTTATTGGTCTGAACAAGTACCTGGCCACTGGCCCCTCCCCCTCTCTGTATGGTTTGGCATAAGGCTAGTTGACCTAAGAGTGGTGGGGGATGTGCTGCTGCGCCTTTGCATGTACTGGTCTTATTATACAGAATGTGATGGGAAGTGATGATCACCTGTCTTTGTGAAAGGAGGCAGCTATAGATGTGTTTAAGGCAACATAGAAGGACGCTACCCTACTATCTTCTCACCTTAGGTGATCTTTGGTGAAACTTGATTTTACTTTTTGCATGTTTTTAAAGGCTATCAATAAAAGTGATGTTTTAGCATTCCTAATGGTGGGTTGGTCAACCCCCTTCAGTGAAATAGAATTAAAAACCCCCATCAATACTGACATTAATTTTTAACATATTAACTTTTAAGGTACAACTTAAGTAACATGTTATCTTTATTCTATGGATCAGTATGATTACAGCAATACCTTTTACACTGGTTTTTTGTTTTACAAATTTTGATGAATAAAAAACAATTTTGAGACAAAACTCAATTGTTCTTGCATCTCCATCTTTTAAGAGAACATTTTGATTTTTGTGTTGACAGACTGGTTGAGGGCTTGTTTTTTGCTTTTTATAGGCACCATTTTTTCATTTTTTATGTATATAACAAAGCATTTGTTATTGTAAAGAGGCCTTTTGGCAGTTTATAGTATATAATTAATATTTTTTCAAACTTTTTTTACTTTTTATTTGTTCTAATAATAGTATCTGACCATCTGACTGCTGGTTCACTGTTACACACTGCTATAATCTATGTATTGCGATGTATACCAGCGTCAGCCTATACATACGCATAGACTGACATCTTACGTCCGATCCTGCCAGGGGTCGAGGGGAGAGAAGCAATTCTAGAACAAGGTGTCAGCTGTACAACACCTGCTCCCCTTGGAGCCCACTTAGCTTCTGAGCTGGTGCCATGTTCTCGCCATAATAATGCGGCGAATTACGCTCACCTCCTAGAAGCTGCGCCATAATATTATGGTTCATTTTACCAATGTATTAAAATTAAACAAAAATAAGCAAGCCATGACAACAACTGGCAAGTGTAAAAGTCCCTTCAGAGGGGGCAAATTTGGGGTTTGGGGCCACATGAACTACAAGTTAACATGAGTTATAAATATATGACCATATGACCTAGCCTTGGCTACTTTTGGAAGCTACATGCATGCCTAACTTAAATGATCATGGTGAGGTTCTGGAAATTCAATAGTGAAAAAAAAACCTGCAGCCAAAACATATTTAAAGTTGATTTTACAAAAATCCCTTCTCAAATCTTTTCTTAGTTGAGGGATTTTCCTATAAATCTTGCAATAATGTCATGAAGCCAGAACTCATTTTGAAAATATACTATGCTAATATAAAATACAGCTGTGGCATCTAAAGATAACACACAAAATAGACCTTTAAAGGTAACAGAAGAAAAAAAAAAAGAAAAAAAAAAAAAAAAACTCTACTGGAAATTACAGTGGGGAAAATACAGTAATAGAGATGAGCGAGTACTATTCGAAACAGTAGTGCCGGGGCCGGCATCCTGCCGCTTAACCCCCTGTGCCCTGGCCGTTCCCATTCATTCCTATGGGAGTGTGTTATTTTAGACTAAGGTTTCGAATAGTACTCGCTCATCTCTATACAGTAAGTCTTCCCACCTACAAACAATGGAGAGGTCTGTAATTTATATTGTACGTAGACTTCAACTGTGAGACACAGAATTTAAAAAATCCATTAAATCACATCGTATGATTTTTAAATATTTAATTTACATATTATTGCATGAAATAAGTATTTGATACAATAGAAAACACATGACCACATGACCTTCTCTGGATCATCCATATGGTCATTGGCGAACTTCAAACGAGCCTGGACATGTGATGGTGTGAGCAGTGGGACCTTGAATGTCCTGCAGGATTTTAATCCATGATGGCGTAGCATGTTACTAACAGTAATCCTGGAGACTATGGTCCCAGCTCTCTTTAAGTCATTGACCAGATCCTCCCGTGTACAGTAGTTCTGGGTGGATTCCTGACCTTTCATACCCTACAAGGAGAGATCTTACATGAAGCCCCAGACCAAGGAAGACTGACAGTCATCTTATGTTTTTCCATTTTTGAAGTCAATGGGAGGCTTTTTTTCAGTGCTGAAATTCCACCCCAAATTCCTCACCATTTTCATCCGTGTGAATGGACCCTTAGTTCTTTGGTCTTGGCCATGGGGAAGAGGTTGGAGTGTGATTGATTGTGTGGACAGGTGTCTTATATACAGGTAATGAGTTCAAACAGGTGCAATTAATCCAGGTAACGAGTGCAGAGTAGGGAAAACTAACAAGTCTGTGAGAGCCAGAATTCTTGCTGATTGGTAGGTGATAAAATACTTATTTCATGCAATATAATGCAAATTAATTATTTTAAAATCATGCAATGTGATTTTCTACCCTTTTTTAGATTCTGTCTCTTACAGTTGAAGTGTACCTATGATAAAAATAAATTACAGACCTCTCCAATCTTTGAAGGCGGGTAAACTTGCAAAATGTAGTGCAGTGTATCAAATTATTTTCCCCACTGTAAATACTACAAGGATCATTTGATCTCTCTCAATCCAGCTCATAACACCCCCAGTAAGAATCTGATTTTCCAGGGGAAGCCCTGTCAGACAACCTGGCAGGACATTTGTCCTAAAGCATCTGTTACAAGGAAAAAATAGAATTACAATGCAAATATACAGATTGATCATTGATGATTGCATGCACCAGAGTTGGAGCAGCTCAATAGGCCATGGCCCGAGGTTCTCTTCATAAAACAAACCCTTTAACCCCTAGACATCGCCAATCTGCCTTTTTTGGTCCCTTTTAGAGATGAGCGAGTAGTGTTCGATCGAGTAGGTGTTCGATCGAATACTACGGTATTCGAAATACTCGTACTCGATCGAACACTACTAGCTGTTCGAAGTTTAAGGTTCGATGCAGAACCAGTGTTGATTGGCAGAATGCTATACATTCTGCCAATCAACGCTGGTTCTTCTCTTACCTTTAGAAGTCTTCTCCGTGCAGCGTCCCCGCGGCGTCTTCCGGCTGGAATTTACTCTGCCTAGGCATCCGGCCTAGGCAGAGCCGACTGCGCATGCGCGGGCATGCCCACGCATGCGCAGTCGGCCGGAAGACGCCGCGGGGGCGCTGCGCCGGGAGAAGACTTCAAGGGGAATCCAGCCAACCGTCACTTGTGGACCTGGTAAGTATAATTGTATCGAATTTTGCCTACCCCTGAAACGAGCATTTTCCCCATAGACTATAATGGGGTTCGAAATCCGTTCGAACAGCCGTACAGTGTGCGGCTGTTTGAATCGGATTTCGAACCTCGGACATTTTAGTGTTCACTCAGCTGTAGTCCCTTTATCTGATGCCCTGTTCTGCAGTCATTTGTGATTTACAACTGATCCTCTACAAGTGATAAGTGCGGTTACTGTCTGAGAGTTACACTATGATAAGGGAAACTTTTAGGACTTTTATCATCACTTTTATCTACAAAATTTAACTCTTTATAGTGATCTTTAAAGTGAAAGAGACTTTCCATTCACATTTGTACTAGCAGAGCTCACTCCTCTGCCAGCCCCCTCCCATCACCTACTTCCTGGGTGTTTGCTCAATCTCAGCAGGGAGTCTAGCTAGAGATAGCACAAGCAGTTTACAGCCCTCTACTATACTAAACTAGTGGTTAATTTACACATGGACTAGAGGTCCAGAAAATAAGCCATGCTGAATATAAAACCATATAAAACCTCCTTTTTCTCGAAAAACTATATAAAATGTGTAGCCCCTGTGATCAGAAGAACTAGGAAAACAAATTTTAATACATTTATGTGCATTAGCATATATAAAAACAATTTAGTTTTATGCAAAAGAAGAAAAATTTACATTTTTTTTACATTTTATACCACTCTTCTACTTCTAGTGAAAAAATATTCAACTTATTTAACAAACAAGGCTAGTTATTTCAAACCTTATGTGTCCTGACAAAAACATGGTAAAAATAGTTCAGATATGCAAAGCCATTAAAAAGATATTGCTATGTAAAGCAATGCATACAAAAGTGCTAAATTTGGCCTGGGCATTGGGGAATCAATGACGCTTGGTCCTGAAAGGGTTAAAGTTATGGTCATTGAATCATCATTTTTTATATTCTGTTTTAAGCTTTTAAAGGGAAACTGTGACTTGAAAACTGCTGTTCAGGTTGTAGGGAGCATATTATAGAACAGAAGGAGAGGAGCAGATTTATATGTAGATTTGTGAGATTAAGTATAACTTGTTATTTATCCATTGAAATATCTGCTCTGCCTAAATTGAAAATAACAGAATTGGTCCTATCAGCGATTGATAGCTATCTCTGTACAATCATGAAGGGGGGCTCTCAATCACAGGATAAGACTCCCTCCTCGGCTTCTCACATAGAAGGAGCAAAGATTTCAGTGAGTAAGTGTCAGATTATATTGAATCTTTTGCTACAAACTTTTATAAATCAATCAGCTCAACTCCTCCTGCTATATGACATGCTGTCTGTATAAAAGTGTTTTCCATTGTGACAGATTTTCCATGTATTACAAAAAAGAATAAATGACACTATATTGACTGCACTGTAGCTCTGGAAAGGCTAGGTTCACACCTGAGCTGGATCTGCTCTCGGAGATTTCTATTCCATTCTGCTTCAAAAATAAGGAGAAAAGGAGAAAGCATTGCTTTTCTCTCCGCATTTGCTTCCCCTTTCAGGCGGAAAATTGGCGGACCCCATTACAGTCTATGGGGTCGGCGGGTTTCCAAGGGTAACTGCTTTTTTAAGTGGATTAGGTTTCTTTTTCTTTTTGGGGGAGGGGGGGGAAGTCCCAAAGCAGACCCCTCTAAACGGACACCTGAATGCTAGTGTGAACCTAGCATCACATGGCGAGCTATGGGCAGATAAAACCTGGTCATAAAATCAGAAGCTTAGTTGTTTTGTATAAATCATGTGAGCCATGTGCTTCAAAGCTACAAATTAATTTCCTACAATGGCCCATACACAATCTCTACTCCATAAACATAATTAATTAGCTTGGCCAACTTTGATCTAAAACCTACAGTATATGACCAGAATTTGTTAAAGTGAACCATGTGAGAGATTTTACAAAAACATCTTAACTTACTGAATATACAACTTAAAATATTTTTTTTTTGTTTTAAAAAGTATCAATATATAGGTAAAATCAAGAGACCAGAAGTATATTTAGCCTATTGTGGCCCTCAGGATGAAGCAACCTATAACTAGATTTCCCTATAGAAACAGCTGGATGACCGCATATACTTGATGGCAAAATTTGCGGTACATACAACATACTGAAAGATTTATATTTATTGTTTTGGGAGGAGGAATAATGGGGGGGGGGGACAGCAACTCTGAAACTTTAGAATTTTTTGTTGTGTATAAATGACATGTTAACTTTGTTTTGCAGGTCAGTAACATTACAGAGTTAACACATTTTACATTTATTTTTCAATATTTAAACTACTTTTACACAATAAAATATAAAAATAAATTGTTTTGTGTTGCCATATTTTGAGACCCAAAACTTTTTTATATGACACCAATGGATACCATTTTAGATTTTGTTTACAGTATTCATTTTATGGACTATATAATATAATGACATATCTTTATACGGTACTCTGAATTTACAGTTGCAGCAAAGTTTGGCAGTTGTTTGTTCTGTGGATTTCTTTTACATAATTGAGCATTTTTCAATGGCATAGTTTTCTGTGACTCAAAAATATTTCACAACTTTTTATTTAAAAATTTTGGAGAACTGAATGACTTTTCCAAAGTGCTAATGTAAAACTTACAGGTATCCTAATTCACCAAGATGGCAGATCTGGGGGTCTTCATTAAGACCCCTGGTTGCCATCATAACCCATTGGTAGCCCACAATCACATCAACAGTTGAGTTGACAAAGACAGCTTGGTATATCTTTCCAACCACTTAGATGCTAAAGGCACTTCTGACTGCAGCATTTAAGGCTTCATGCACACAACAAGTTTGTGAACCTAGAAAGGATTTTATGGCAGAATGCACTGGGCAAGTGGCTTACATTCCCCACTGAATTGAATGGGGGATTCCATTTCTATGTCATGATTGGAACTGCTCTATCATCATAAACTAAATGCAGCATCAGAGTCCTGCTCGGTTGGCGCACTCGGTTGTGTGCATGGGGCCTAAGATTTAAGAGAGTCTGTCACGACAACCCAATATATCAACCTCGCACTGCAAATAGATAGATTAGGGTAACCTGAATCATATGTGGGGGGATTTTCTCAAGAATTGGTGCCTCTGATGCGGAGAGATTGCAGTTTTTGTCAGTATACAAATTAGCTTTTTGGGACAATGCGGGTGTTTCCATTACACCAAAGTAGTAAGAAGCAGTGCCCTTGTTGCTCCAAAGAGTTCATGTGCATATTAGCTATAATAATCTCTGCAATGGAGGCATCGATTCTCAAGGGAAAACACATAGTATGTAGTCTATAAGTATGGCATCTATCACTGGTCTGCTTTACAGGAGATGGCCTCATTCATTATAATTTAGGCACTGTGCTGCAAACGGCATATAGTATCACCCACTAACTGTACACATTTCAGTTACCTTTTGTGTCTTCTACTGTAGATAAAGGTGTAGCACCATCTCCATGTGTCTTATTACTGAAGGGATGTCCAAACATGGACACAGATAAAGGGCCATTTGACCCAACTAATCAATTAGTGGACCTATAGATTAACTATGCAGACATGACAGATAAAACCAGTGCAAATGCAAGTTGGACTGCGGATGGTCCAGCCATGTTGCACGACTCTACATCAGTAGTCATCATGTCTGGACGATGCTTCACTGCTAACACATGAAAAGATGGCGCTACAGCTGTATCTTCTGAATCTGAAACAACTGTTATTATGTGCTGTTTGCAGCTCAATGCCTGAAAGTTTAAAGGGGTTGTCCACTTTCAGACCAATATTGAGAGACAAATGTTAATGCTTGTATAATAAAAAGCGAGGAGTACAATTCCTCACAGTTTTAAAGATTTTGGCTTTCTGTCATTCATTCTGTTACTTCTAGGAGACAAAAGTCTGACCATGGTCATGTGATATACGGTCCATGGTCATGTGATGACACGGCACAATAATCAGACAGCTGCCTGGTAATCAGCTGTGCACCTGTGTACTCATCACATGACCATGGACCGTAAATCACATGACCATGGTCAGACTTTTATCTCCTAGAAGTAACAGAATGAATGACAGCGAGCCGAAATCTAGAAAACTGTGAGGAATTGATACAGAAAGTATACTGGAAAATTGTATATCTTTTTATTGTACAAACAATAACATGTGTTTCTCAATATTGGTCTGAAAGTGGCCAACCCCTTTAAATGGATGCCTCAGAGTTCCAGTGAAGTCACTGCCCATATATAGACAGTCATAAGTCATAGTCACAGATAGTAGAGGGAATCCTATTGTCTTCCACAAAGTTCCCACTAGGTGTTTATGGAAGCCCCACATGGTCCTGATTATCCAACTTTCTTAGTCCAGCATTATGCATATAAAAAAAAAAAAAAAAATCACATCAAGTATTTACAATTTAAATTGCAGTAAATGTCTAACCTGATATTGCCTGGATATAAAAGCCAACAGAAAGCGCAATTACACACACAAAAGTGGGTTCTGCAGGTCTACAGTAAAGTGATAGCTAAAATGCTTATAAAAGGAATGAAGCACTACAGCACACATATGCAATATTCACTTTTTACTGCCACTGAATGACATACTGTATATGAAAGAGCTGTTTACCCCCCTTTTTATACAACTAGGTTCCGCTACATGAAGCTCCAGCTGTATGATAAAAAGGTTATCAGGAGTATGATATTGAGTACTATGGCTTCTTTACTACTTACCAAGCACAGCCCTGTACACTGTATAGTGGCCGTGCTTAATACTGCAGCTCAGACCGCACAGTCTGACAGGAGGAAGTGGAGCTCAATATAGTTCCAGCAGCAAGTGTAAACATGTTTGAGCCACTGCTTATAAGTGGTTGCCACAGGGAGTGGCCAGCGAATCCTGTAGAGATACCGATTTGTCATTTCCTGGTATGTGGACCATGGAAAGTGTGGTTAGCAGAAACGTAAGTCTCTGTATTTATGTTTCAAATAGATTAGAATGGAGAATTGAAATTAGAAATAAAAAGGGGTTGTATAGTACTGAGCTGCTAGTAGAGCAGCTCAGCATTACTCATCCATATCCGTATATAGGTGCTTGAATGCAGAATGAAGAAGACATCTTCCTAACGGATAGGTTTATTATTTAATATATGGAGAAAATCTAAAAGAATTTTGTATACAAAATAAAATTGTTGGACTTTAGGCTGATAAAAGTATTGCACTGTATATGGTTTTAAAGCGCGAGGGGCTTCACTTACGTATAGAGACTATGGTTTACACTGAAAAATCGAAACTCTGTGCACATCCAAAAACAAGGTTAGGACGAGATCAATACTATAATTTTTGAGAAAAATACATGTTCATACATACGTACATCATACTAATTCTGATCAATCCATTCTCATAGTCCTAACTTTTTTGATTTTACATTGATACATGTGGCTGGTGAGGCCCAGAGTGACCTAGAGTTAGAACACTGGTTTCAATCGTGCGACCTGAGAGTCAAGAGTGACAATGGATCAGGTAAAGTAATCTAAACTCCCCGGACAACCCTTTCAATACTGTGGTAGGAGTACACATTGGTGTTACTGTCTCGCATCTTTGCCACAATGTGGCGTATCTAGTTGAGGATAACATTTTTCGACTTGCTAGATGTGTGGGTAAGGCTTCTCAGAAAAAGAGATATGGATTACAATGCACAATAAAAATTGCCAAAATTGAGTTATACAATTCTAGCTCATGGTAAGTCAACTAAAAGGTGTTATAAAGTCAGACTAAACTGTCTAAAGATACTGCAGATTTATCATTCAGCCGCATCAGCTACTCAGGCTCATTTGCAGAGTTCCTAAATTGGTACTGTGTAACTATTAGGAAATCTTGGCCACTGAACTGTAGGCTTTGTTTGCTTCCAGATGATAACATTCTGTCCTAGCCTTCCATGTGATGATCAGAAACAGCTCCGATAATGATATTGTGCTCCTGTGTGTCCAGCACATGGTCAGGACACTTTTTCATCCTCTAGAAGTAAACAATAAAGGTTTCCATTAAATAACTAAAAGGTCTTATAAACTGTGAGGAACAGTAATACAAATGATATTAGAAAAATGTCCATTGTTTCATTAACAAACTTCCTTCACGTAATGGAAATAACCCTTGAATGTGTTCACTGGTCTACGGCAAAGGCTGTTAGTTCTACCTAGGATACCAACCACGTAATTCTCAACTATTTTCTGTTACATGACAGTCATTTAACACACTAGATCTTAATTCCTTTATGATACAGTCACAAGCCCCTACTATTCAAACAAAAAACGTCTAACATTTCTAAGGCTATAACATTAACCAATGAAAAATTACTCTATTCATCAAATGTAAACTTCATGAATTGTAATAGTTCAACCATAAAAGACAATAAATGATACGGTTATTGTTATAATTACGGTACTACAGTGATTGGTAACATTCAGTCAACATCAGTCCCACACTTATTGTCCGTGTTTCCAAAATCTGACTGATGCCGTATAAATTGCTGTGTGAACAAAGTGGTTGCCAATTTCTTTAACTCAAAGAGAATATAATGGACTTCATTATGCATGACATAGAATATAATAGAATATAATGGAGCTTGAATCAAATATTAAGCATGTTCATTCTATGACAAATTAAATTATTGTTTTATTAAACAGCAGCTAAACACCTTGAAGCACATCAGACTGTTCATCCTTTTTAGATTAACAAGATTAAGTCTTGTCAACTTTAATTCCTAAAGAAAACATTTCATTATAAATTTTTTAACATAATGAACTTTAAAGTTGCGATTTTTAAAGGGGTGGTTTCATCTGAAAGTGGAATGTCACAATATAACACGAATGACGATTATGGGCAGGGGGGTGAATAAATCAATGCGATCACAAAACCTTCCCCGGTCAATATAATTATAAATTACAATGACTCAAAATGAAAATAAATCAATTCAAAGCTAGTTTTAACATAACTAACATATTTGAATATATATTATTTTATGAGTGACGTAAAATGGCAAAATAAATTAAACAAAATTACACAAATATGTGTAATTAATATAAAAAATGTGTAATTAATATAACTTTCAAATTAACAATTCTAAATATACTAAAACGAAAAAAAAATTCCTTGACAACATGGAAAAAAAAAAAAATTAAATAAAAACTACATGTGATGTACAAAATTCATCCTATAGCTTTTATGTCCAATATATAAAACGTCAGTCTGTACCACAGTACAAAACCCCCCAGAAGTTCTCGATATGAGTAGTAATTACATGTTCTATCTACAGATCGTCACTGAGAACAACTGAAGGAATAAAATAGTGATTCCGAGTTCTATCCTTTAATAGGGAAACATAAAACACAAAAAGTAATGTCACAATATTTAAGAGATTTATGAAACAAGAGCAAAACAATAGTTGTTAAAATAATAGGTTTATATTGCGGGCAGCATTTTAAAAATGAATCTAAGTTCTGTGGTCTGCCAGTAAAATAAGAGAGGCCAAAACTGATACAGGATTGTATGTGATGCAGTCTCTGGACCCCTGTAGATTTTTGGCTTCTCAGTTGAGAAGAGGTGAAAATTTGAAGGTAGTAAGCATAAAAAAAAAAAAAAAAAAAAAAAAAAAAAAAAATTACTGACTCCTCTGTAAACTAGTTCCAAATATTAACTGACTTTAATAGAAAAATATATAGTGGTTAAGCTGGATAACATTCATCAAGAAAAATAAAATCTAAATCTCCTGAAGAATTATGTAAGTATGTATATTTAACAATCCAGTATTATGAAAAATTTTTGTACATGTCATATCTGATGTGTGTAAGAGGTCTGTGCGGGTATGTGTTACACTATTCAATCATTATGTCAATGCCAAGTATTCATTTCAACATAGAAAGTTTTCAAAATATGGAATTTTTTTTCTCAATATAACTACAAACAAAACAAATGCAATATAAACATAATAAATAAATAAATAAATGTTCAAAACTAGTATTAAAGTCGTTTCAGTATATATGTATTTTTTTTTACTACATTGTGCACTGTTGGACAGACTATTAATCTGCTACCATGTAGGTGCCAAGGAAGTATCATCGCATGTAGTATAATTTTCATATATTAGTTTCACTTCATTATGAAGCTAATAAAATTATTTTATTTCTAAACTTAGGGGCAAAATCTATTCTACTGCAGAATAAAGTGATGTTTCAGGATTCATACATATGCAAAAAACAATTATTATTTAATTTGTGTTTAGCAAAGAAAATACCTCGGTTTTTATATGAAACATTTAATTTGTATTAAACACATTATTGCATTCACTCACAAATACTATAGTGCTAGATGCATTTTTTTTACACTAGATGACCAATTTAGACCTATAGTTTTATAAAACTATAAAAAAAAAGTTATATTACACAATGGAAATCATGAAGAATCTTAAAGCAACATAGAAGACTTGCAATTTCTAATAATTTTTTATACAAAAATCATGAATAAAACTTCAGTGTAACAAATCACTATTGCATTCTTCATATTACATAGCAAACATTTACATTGAAACGTTGCTTTAATCAAGACATTAAATGCCACATATTTGTCTTCTAATAAATGCTAAAAAGTCATGTAAAGCTCTTTCACATACTGTACTGAATACATCTGCTAGTCATTAGTCATCAATTGCATAAACTAATTTACACATGTTGCATGTGCCGTTTAGAATTCTGCACAATGGAATATGTAAATCTGAGCAACATATCTACACTTCTTATTTCTAACTAAAATTATTATTAAAACATAATAATCTGATTTGCATACAAAATATATAGCCCAAATTCATAATACCCCTCAATTCAGGTATCAGGTTCAGTTAATAAATTTTTCCTATACACAAATGTTAGAGTGACCCCCTCTGCCCAGTTCCTAAACTGCATGGTACACTCAACAATTGTCATTCACAATCCCAGTTTATAAACTAAAAACGTACTCATAATGCACCTTCACTTTTACATACATGCATTGAGTGGAAAAAATATATGATTTGGAAGAAGAGCAGGTTAAAAAGTTACAGGAAATTACTAATTTTATCTCATGATATCTAATATAAAATATATTTTGGATTAAATACCTATACCGCATTTAACATGCATTTTTACATTATTTGATTATATCATGATTTTTATATTTTCATTATTTTATATTACTTTATTCTTATTATTTACAGCCTGAATATGCAGCACAATATTCTTTTAACCATGTTCCTACTTTTATTTTTGGTTTATACATTACAAATTTTATATACCTGTATTTTCGGTTAATATGAGCTATATACTCATTATAGAGTAAAACAAAACAAAAAAAATCATGACACACTTAGTTTCTTCCTTTAAATGCTGTTTTATAGCCCACTGCTCTGGGAACTGCATTTACAAGACTTGAAAGGATTTTTTTTTTTTTTTTTTACGTTTCTATAAAATGCAAAGCGGATGACAATCTCAACATAGAACTTCTAGAAGGAGATCTACCAATGTCAAGTTTTTTCAGCATTTAAATTATTTTTTTATTTTTTTTTTGCAAGCATTTCTAGTGGCATTTTTTTTTATTCACCAACACTTTGTACATGCTTTGGGTGTTTGTTTTTTTTTTGTTTTTTTTTAAATGTCCTATAGAGAAGCCAATGGTAAAAACACTAAACAAAAAAAAAAAAAAAAAAACACATCTAGAACATGATGAAATTTGAAAAAAAAAAAAACCCCAACCCACTGCTCATCCCCAAAAAATACTACAAAAGCAAACACCAAAAAATCAATTTCATATAGGTTGATTTTTTTAACAAAAAACATTATGTACAATCTGGCTACTTTTAAACTTAGAAAAGAAACAAAATTGCTGTGAAAGCACCAAAGAAAATGGCATGGAAAATGTGGCTTGGACATTCAGCTTACCTGCAGAGTCATTTGTTTTGGCCAACTGTTCGTGCTTCCACAGACCATGGGGCAGGATTTGCTTATGGGGTTTACAATGCACATTTTACCCAGACAGTTTATGTGCTAAAGTGGTTTATGCACGCTTTTAAATTTGGTGCATCTTTGGACTCTTATCACCACCCATTGGTGCATATTATCAGATTTTAAGTAATGCACAAACCAAAAGTCTAAAAAGTTTAATAAACGTGGTTGACGTCATGTATTGCAGCTCTTTGAGTGCAAATTGCTCCAGAAATCTAGCACATTTTGATTAGAGAGTTTGCACTTTCCCTTAATTCTAGCACTGTGTGCAGCCAGCCTTTTCTAAAGTTAAATTGCTACTTTCTCAGCTATATAGTTTTAATTGATATTATACAATGAACTTGAAAGTTTGACAACCCTTCAGAATTTTCTATATTTCTGCATAATACTATACCAGACTTTCACACAAGTCCTAAAAATAGATCAAGAGAACAAATCAAACAAATCCGTAAAAAATATGAGACCGTTCTTTATTTCTAGAAAAAAATTATCCAATATCACACATATGTGAGTAGCAAAAGTATGTGAAACTTTGATATCTGTATCTGAAGTGACCCGCTTGGACAGCAACAACTGCATCTTAAAGTTTCCAGTAAATGTTGAGTAGTCCTGCACCTACACTTGGGGTAGAGATGAGCGAGTAGTATTCGATCGAATATCATTATAGTCTATGGGAAAAAACGGGAATGTTGTTCCGGTTTCCATGGAAACCAAAGGTCGACACATTGGATCCTCCAAGTTCAGGAAATAGCAGGACGAGGAGGTCTTTGAATTGAATTCAATGGAATTTTCCTGCGTGGTATTCGACCGATACGACTATTTAATCGAATACTATTCGCTCATCTCTAACTTCGGAAGAACAGTCCATAAATATCTAATTTGTGGGTGGCTGATACTCAGCCTCTGCACCAATCAGATATATGGGGTCGGCTTTATAGACAAAATTGGGACTGAAACAGATAGTTCCGGTCCCTTTAAAGTGGCCGCATGCCTATACTGCATTTCAGATCCCACTGATTTCAATACTGCCATGAACACCTTTCTCCTTGCAATACTGTCATGTACACTATTGTTGTTCAGTGTGATCCTGATGGTGGGCTCATTACAATTAGCATTAGTTAATGTGAGAGAGGCCTTTAGTTGCTAAAAGATAACCCTGGGTACCTTTGTGACCTCACAGACTATCATGCGCCTTGTTCTTGGTGTGATGTCTGTTGACCACTCCTATAATAAAAGATATTGCATCCTTAAATCTGCTTGACATCAAAATGATTGAAAACTTCTGAGGCTAGGTTCATACTTGCTCTTTTAGAGGACCAGAACAATGTAAAGGTGGGCCGCTAAAATAGCAGTAACACACAGAGTCTGACAGACCTCTCTGACTATAACAGGGTTCTGTTGAGTATCCGTCGTTTCAGGTGGACATTGAGACCATGCTTCCAATGGAGACTATAGTGCAGATGTGAACATAACGTTACTCTAATTTTACCTTCAAATTATCTGCTAACCTCAAAGGTTCACATACTTTTCCCTTTCACAGACATGTGGTATTGGATCATTCAGATACTACATGAAAAGAGTCTAAAACTTAGTGGTCTGTTAAGGGCTCCCCAATATGTCAGATTCCTTTTTGGAGCACATCTGTAAGAATTTAATGATGGCTATTTCATGCAGTTCTGTCTCATTTTCTTCCACAAACTTCCACTTGTTGGTATTTTTAAAACATTTTCTATGTGGTAGCTTTCAGGGGTAGACACAGACAATTGAGAGCCTCAGTGCAAGAATGGTTATGGACCCCATGTCTTCCAATATTTCAGCATAGAGCCAAAGTTCATTAGATTAGACATTTAGCTGCAACCTAATAGAGACATTAGGGCCATCTGACTTACCGGGCCTTTGTGACCTGTACAGGTTGCACCAATGATATGTCCGAACCTGGTAGTTTTAATATAGTGTGTGAACTAGAGTGAACAAAATATACAAACCGTAGCTTAGCGCTTATATTATCTATACGTTTACATAGGGCTGTGCAATTTGTTTTCCAAACTTATGTGCAGTTCTTGCTTTAATCTTGATTTTATTGTTTTTCCTTAAAGAAGTTAAAAAATGTTCAGTGAGCTGGCCCAGTGAAAAGCTTCCTCATTCTACCACGCGTGGCATATATCAGGCACTGGGGCAGGGCTAATCCTTAGAGATAAATGGGAATACTTAGGCTAATAAATGAGAATTGGGCTTCTTTGAAATGATGAATTAATTAATTTAATTTGATTACTTTCCCAGCCCTAATTTACATATGTGCAAGTGAACAGGATTATTGCAAAATGCGGTTATACGCTCTCTTTACAATATATTGTCACAAGCGAAGTTTAGCAACTTAAACTTTTTGTCTATTCAGGCCAATATAAACTAAATGATATTTGCCAACAATTTTGATATGTCCGACAACAATTACTATGTCTGATAATCATCTAACCATCACAGTAATTACTGGCCATATAACTGTATGGGCTCATCTGCATCTGTCCAGAAACTTTAAAGTAATATCCATCTACAGATCTGTTAGCCATTTTTAGCACCAGAAACCAATTATTGTTTAATGATAAAATCTCTTCCAGTCAATATTCTAAATAGAAAGAGAAAGCCTTGATAAGGGAAATTAGAAAAAGTACACGTTGGCAGGGCAACATTAAAATCCTAGAATGCCACATATGGATTTCATTCTCCTTGTGTTTAAGCGCAAAAAAATAAGGAGGAACTTTAGTAAACAAGAGTATAAACGGAGTAAAATAAAATCTATCAAAAGACAATATTTTGTGAAGACTGGTCACAACACTGACACAGCAAAGCCATTGTACTTTTGTTTTGCTATATACAGCTGTGTTTTCACAGATGCAAAGCCATGTGTCTTCTCCAAAAGATGCAGCCTTCTCTCAGAAGTGACTGCACATCAAAGCATCAGATTCAGAAATACAGCGTGCTCTTTGCCTGTGCAAGTTCCATTCGCTGAGAAACCAGCAATCCATCTGCTGTCCTTATGTACTAGTACCCAGGTTTATCAACACTAGGGACACAGTAGGACCCAAGATTAATTTGGTTTCCTATATTCCTAATTCCAGAAAACTTTTTATTTGTTTTTTTAAAAAGAGTGAAAGACCTGTAAACAGTATAATGGCCTCTGTATCACAACTGTGTAAACAAAGACCTTAGGATAGGCAATCAATATCAGATCAGTGGGGGTCTGATGCTCGGCAAATCCATCAGACAAGCGCTGTGTCCTCTTTACTGTTTACCAGGCAGAGCACCATACATTTGGTACCTGCTGGGGCTGGTACTACAGCCCAGCCCCATTCACTTGAGTAGGTGTGAATTTTGGAGAGCTGCTTTGCCAGGCACAGACTGTGCAAAACGTATAGCACTGTGTCTGATGAACAGTATAGCTAATGTAATGTTCCCGCTGGACTTGGCTGATCAGTATGGGTGCCTGTTGTATGGATAAAACACCAAAATCCTATAAATCCACTTAAAGTCTGTACTAATTACCAGCGTGTCTGGTGAAGAGTTGCCAATTTATGTTTACTTCCACTAGCTTGGGTACAACCCCACATGTTTCTAAATATGTGGTGTTAGTGAGCTATTTACTTTCATAAAATTATATATATATATATATATATATATATATATATATATATATATATACACACACACACACATATACACACACACTATATACAGTCCTATGAAAAAGTTTGGGCACCCCTATTAATCTTAATCATTTTTTGTTCTAAATATTTTGGTGTTTGCAACAGCCATTTCAGTTTGATATATCTAATAACTGATGGACACAGTAATATTTCAGGATTGAAATGAGGTTTATTGTACTAACAGAAAATGTGCAATATGCATTAAACCAAAATTTGACCGGTGCAAAAGTATGGGCACCCTTATCATTTTATTGATTTGAATTCCCCTAACTACTTTTTACTGACTTACTGAAGCACAAAATTGGTTTTGTAATCTCAGTGAGCTTTGAACTTCATAGCCAGATGTATCCAATCATAAGAAAAGGTATTTAAGGTGGCCAATTGCAAGTTGATCTCCTATTTGAATCTCCTCTGAAGAGTGGCATCATGGGCTACTCAAAACAACTCTCAAATGATCTGAAAACAAAGATTGTTCAACATAGTTGTTCAGGGGAAGGATACAAAAAGTTGTCTCAGAGATTTAACCTATCAGTTTCCACTGTGAGGAACATAGTAAGGAAATGGAAGACCACAGGGACAGTTCTTGTTAAGCCCAGAAGTGGCAGGCCAAGAAAAATATCAGAAAGGCAGAGAAGAAGAATGGTGAGAACAGTCAAGGACAATCCACAGACCACCTCCAAAGAGCTGCAGCATCATCTTGCTGCAGATGGTGTCACTGTGCATCGGTCAACTATACAGCGCACTTTGCACAAATAGAAGCTGTATGGGAGAGTGATGAGAAAGAAGCCGTTTCTGCACGTACGCCACAAAGAGAGTTGCCTGAGGTATGAAAAAGCACATTTGGACAAGGCAGCTTCATTTTGGAAACAAAAATTGAATTGTTTGGTTATAAAAAAAAGGCGTTATGCATGGCGTCCAAAAAGAAACAGCATTCCAAGAAAAACACATGCTACCCACTGTAAAATTTGGTGGAGGTTCCATCATGCTTTGGGGCTGTGTGGCCAATGCCGGCATCGGGAATCTTGTTAAAGTTGAGAGTCGCATGGATTCCACTCAGTATCAGCAGATTCTTGAGAATAATGTTCAAGAATCAGTGACGAAGTTGAAGTTACGCCGGGGATGGATATTTCAGCAAGACAATGATCCAAAACACCGCTCCAAATCCTCAGGCATTCATGCAGAGGAACAATTACAATGTTCTGGAATGGCCATCCCAGTCCCCAGACCTGAATATCATTGAACATCTGTGGGATGATTTGAAGCGGGCTGTCCATGCTCGGCGACCATCTAACTTAACTGAACTTGAATTGTTTGTCCAAAATACCTTTATCCAGGATCCAGGAACTGATTAAAAGCTACAGGAAGGCTGTTATCTTTGCAAAAGGAGGATCTACTAAATATTAATGTCACTTTTCTGTTGAGGTGCCCATACTTTTGCACCGGTCAAATTTTGGTTTAATGCATATTGCGCATTTTCTGTTAGTACAATAAACCTCATTTCAATCCTGAAATATTACTGTGTCCATCAGTTATTAGATATATCAAACTGAAATGGCTGTTATAAACACCAAAATATTTAGAACTAAAAATGATTAAGATTAATAGGGGTGCCCAAACTTTTTCATAGGACTGTATATATATATATATATATATATATATATATATATATATATATATATATATATATAGTGCATATATAATAAAATAAAAAAAACCTGTGTGCAGCTTCTTCTAAAAGTTGTTTATATCTGTGAAACTGACAGTATTAAGCAAGTTTAATGTCAGGACCCTAGCTTACACATATGCTCACTGCATGAATGTTAAAAAACCTGATAACACTACTGAAGGTATTACTCCCCAGGGGCTTGCTCGCATGTAACCATGGTTACATACATCACATTTTCTTTTTCGACTGTGACATCTTGTATCCAAATTACTTCACTCCATTTTCAAATGTTAACTTATCAATATACATTATAGTATCTAACACCAGAAGATATACGCCCTAGTAAGAAAACTGACTAATGAATAGGTTCATATACTTCTCACACATTTTACTGAGATACTTTAATATAATAAGAAAATGTATGTACTGTAGGAATATATACATCTGCAACAAAGAACGGTCAACAGTCAAGAACAGTAAAACAGACATTACATTTTTGCCCAGAGATCATGGTCTATGGGATAAGAGATCTAGATATTGTAAATGAATATAAGCATTTCATGTGATATGTTTTCTGATCCTTTGGCTTCCCACATATAGATGCAGTGCCAAATGAAATCTGCAAGTTACAAATTCATACTACCATATTGTAGTAACATTCACATTCAGCCAAACTGATTTGAGTACAGAAGTCAGGATTGGAAGTGATCGGCTATAGTGTACTGGGGCTGCACTGCAGCATATATACTTCTATATTCAGCTGCAGTGATCAACAGTGATTCCTATGCAAGGAATAAAACAAACTAAGGGAGCCTGCACACGGAGTTACGCTTCACCCATTCTGAACGTAAAACTCGTTCAGAATAAGTGCGTAAAAACCAGATGGGAGGCATTATTCCCTATTGCTTTCAATGTGATACGCGCGTATAAGTGTTAAAAGTATAAAAGTCTAAGTGTTTCCTATATATTTCCTATTCCTTTTGTAGACATTCTTGGCTTTAGCAAAAAAAAACAAAAAAAACCCCAAAAACAACACAGCAAAATGCGCAACAAAAAAAGCAGCGTTTCTGCAATGTAGGGCCTCAGTTTTGCAGGTCCTGAAAGGGCAATTTTAACACCGTAATCTGAGCCAAGAAGGTCCTTTAACAAATACGGAATGGATGGTAAGAATTAAAAATGAGCGAATATGCTCGATCGAAGACCTTGACCGCATAGCTCCCGGCGGCAGGGAAGGTGGGAGGGACAGTAAAAGTGTTTTTGCACCGGGAGCTATGCGGCCGAGGTATTCGATCGAGCATATTCGCTCATCTCTAGTAAGAATCCCCAACATTTTTTACCCAAGTGCTACATACAAATAATAGTTACTGTAAGGCCAAGTTACGTGCTAATGGTATTCCAACCTAAACAAGTCATGCAATATAGTTTAAATAGAAGCTACATTTCTCATAAATTGCAATATTACTACAAATAGATATAAAAAAACGCATAAGAATAAAAACCACAATCATAAAGTAGTCGTTATTTTGAGATGGTGTGAAATTCTATTCTACAGTGCTAAATATAGTAGTGCTTCTATTATGGTTCCTATCTAGGGGTCTGGTATCAACTGCCAATGATAGAGTTATGACTCTAAAATTCCTGTAATTCTATTACTGGTACACAAAGGTATGGAGGGTCATAGGCAAGGCCTGGTGTTACTGATAGGGCGATACCAGGATTAAGAGACAGTAATATATTTACAATCATATTAAAACACCATTAGCATTGGGAAACTTGTAGTGCAGCTGTATTAACCAAAGTGAAAAGAATGGTAACTTACTACAATGCAAGATAACAAAAGGGTGAAAGTTTATGCTTTTTGGCGTAAAAAAAACCCAACAGTTACCATAAGCGTAAATTGAGGCTTTTGGGCCCCAATGCAAAATCTTTTTATCATCTTGTGTTGTTTAGATTAATGGTATATTTATGTGGCAGAGGAACCTTTGGAGCCCCTCTTAGGGTCCGGGTAGCAACTGCTCCACCCTGTATACATTATATGAAAATTGGGAGCAAGACCTTGCTCCCTTATCTTTCAATGTGTCCAAGTGACAAGTTTACTAACAATTGCTACTACACCGCGGATGGATGCAAAGAAACTGTATCTCATACTGTCATTAAAATTCCAAAAATCCTCACTTAGCTCTTCTCTAGCCATTACACAAGCTCTAAAGAAGACAGTAACACCAAAAACTCTCTCTCCCAAGCAAATATTAGCAACTAATGAACTGTACCTAGGAATGATGCATGGAAAAACTTCATCTGAAATACCTGCCTCTATACAACTAGCGTATTATAATAATGGGGAAACAAGGTTTGCAAATAGCAACTACTAGTAAGCTCCTGTTCAAGTGTCAAAGCTTCCATAGACCCTGCTAGATTCTCTCTCCCTCCGACTGTAACAATGACATATGGAAATGGCAAGTAATTGCTTCATCCAATCACTGGCTATAGTGGTGACCTGTCATCGCCACTGCAGTCACCACTGAGGACAGTGTTTGGCCGGAGCGGCAGGGGATTGGTAAGGTGAGTACTACTACTTTTGTTATTTTACACCATTGTAAGTTCTTTTTTATGTCATGGGGTTAGACATCCCCTTTAAGTACTCAAGGTAATTAAAATCATGTTTACATCCATACTGTATACACAAACCTTATTTTCTGTAAAGTTATATTTGCTTAAGCAAAAAGAGATGTGTCTGCTGTGTGATATCTGATGTTAGTTTTTCATGCAAGTCTGCCAACTATTTGATAAATGCAGAATTTGCTAAAATAAACATTTTCTCTATTTACTCTGGCCAGGGGTAAAATATGTGAAAACCCATGGGGAATGAGAGATACAGTTTCATTCTTTCATTATTTTGTGAGTAAGTCTGCCCTGGGGCTATTAAAAATAAAATCAGTGCACTGTTATCATTAGAGATAAAACAGCATCAAAGCTCGCTGGAAAGGACCAAGAACATTTTCAAGGACTTTGTGTTTAGTTTTCAGCAGGCCCAGCAATGAGTTAAGGTATGAGTGCCATCTAGTGGTCAATCACAAGACTGCAATTAGCAGAGTAGACCAAATGCACATTAAGGAAAATATGTAAGTCACCTTCAATTTAGCCTTATTGGAAAATAAGATCAGAAAATTGGCATTAGGCATTCAACGCCCCAAGTCAATGGCAAGCATCAAAGAAGAGCAGGTGTAATATTGCAAATTGGGTCATTTACAGTTGGCTGCAGAATACTGTCATCTAGTCTTATGCTTTTTTATAAAGCAGTACAGTGGCCTTCCAACTAAAAATGAACAGATGGTAATTTATTCAACTACTTCCTGTTTAATTAAAGCAGCTGTCCTATTGCCTGCGCGCTCAATTCATGGCCATATCTGAATGTAAAGAGTTGGTAGTGCCAAAGCTAATCTACATTACTGGCAGATTGGAAGGTACACTTCAAACTACAGAGAAATATTACCATGCCACAAAATGGCCAACTACTGTTGCTGCACCCTGCTGGTAAATGTTGGCTGTGACTGTGAAAGAAGATAAAGGGGTTTCAGACAATCTTCACAAATAAAAATGAAGGCAAACAGCAACGTCATAGTAAATGTCTGTGCTCTGACACTTTTCCATGAATGTGCACACTCAACAGAATAATCAACATAATTCACCAATTATTCTACGCACAATGGAGGGCCGCCTTACTAACAGTTTGCCAGCTTCATCATAGTTCTACTGTAAAGTGCTGAACCGGCGGGGAAGACAAATGCCAAACGCAAAAAAAGATGTGCACGCTGTAACTGACTTATTAGTCAATCCATTCTAAGTTGTCCTGTCTGTAACGTGAAATGCTCTGACTTTCCAGACGTGTAAGTCATTAACACACTCCACACAGGCTTATTTAAATCCATATAAAATGCTGTGTATTTCTATACAATGTATTCAAATTACCCTTTGACCCTGAGCTTTTCTACTTACCATACATTGTTCAAGCACTGTCTACAAATCTGCTTGTAATAAAAGTAGAAACAATAAAGTCTGAAATCTGAACGCAATGACAGGTCAATGTGAGGAAGAGATGTCACAGTTTCAGCCTAGCATTCCAAACCCAGTCCGCAATGTTCCTTGGCAGAATCAATTTTCTCACTGTATTCTGTTAAATACGTATTTATGACAAATCCACAGAATATGGTATGAACATCTTATAGATGCAGGTAACACCCCTGGGAAATCCCAAGAATTGGGGTCCCCTGACCCCTGTCCCGCCTGGTTAAAAGAACAACCGAACGAGCATGGCTGAGATCTGTTCTGGGGATAAGTGTAGGTCCCAGAAATACGACTACACAATTTCAGGCATTTATAACATTCTAATCCATAGAGTCCTTTTAGATCTTTTGCTACTGTTGCTATTGTTAGCTTTTATCCACTGTATGTATGGTAACCACCTGAAAACTATGGGTACTGTAACAAATAAAATCATAAAAATACAATTTCATAAAACGTATAACTAGTCACACCACCGCTAGGGTTGAGCAATCAGGATCGGAAAAGATCGGATTTCGATTGGCGATCGAGTAAATTTCACGATCGCGATCGGAATTCCTACCCGATTCTTTCCAGCGGGATCGAGGCCGGTGATTATTTGAAGATCGTCTCAACCCTTAAGTGACTTTTCCCATAGAGAAGCATTGACTGGGGTTGAGGATCGGGATAAGAAAAGAACAGATCCCGATCGGCGCTCGAGCAAATTTCACGATCGGGATCGGCTGGAAAATGATCAGAAATCGGATTTTGAAATCGATCCTGAAATCTCAAGATCGGCTCAACCCTAGCCACTGCTAAGAAAAAACTCAGCTGCTTTCTCCACTGAAGTCAGTGTTACAGCCAGCACTGCATAAATAAGAGGTTACATAGTAATACAGATTCTCTCTAAAAACTGTTTTCACCCTAACATGCTAAATAAATAACTGCTGCAGACAACAAGCTTCTTCCATATAGGCCTCACTTCACAATTTGGCCATTCAGAGAGAACATTGATTTTAATGTGTCTATTCACAAAGCCTTTAATGTAAGGTGTAAAAAGAGGTCCATCAAAACATACCCATTGTTATACATGGGTTCTTTAATTTCTGTAAGAGACGAGCGAATCGAAGCTGACGAAGTGGAATTCGATCCGAATTTCAGGAATTATTCAATTTGCATCAATTCTGGATTTCCTCACACTTCGTGGTAACGAATCACACAGCTCTGATTTCGGGTTTTAACCCCTTGGATGCCACAGTCAAACATGACCACAGCATCAATGGGGTTCTGCCATGCTACATATCCCCAGCGGCGAGATCGGGGAGTGCCGTCGTGATTAAAAATAAAAAAAATACTGATGCTCACCTGTCTTGGGCTCAGCATCCACTCCAGAGCTATTCCAGCAGGTGGCTGAGGTACTGCTCCCCAGGCCTCACTGCTGGGGCCTGTGATTGGGCCCCAGCAGTCACGTGGAGTGCGCTGGAGTAATGACGGAATCACGCTTGAATAATGATGTCATAACGCCCACGTAACAGCTGAGGCCCAATCACAGACCCCAGTAGTGGCGTCTGGGAAGCAGGACTTCCGTTGCAAAGAAGAAGAGGAAGGAAGAGGACGATGCAGATTGCCGAATACCTAGAAGAGGTGAGGTAAGGTGAGATGAGTATAAGTGTTTGTTATTTTTAATCACTTCTCCTAGGCCTCTGATTATTATACTCTAGGGTCTGAGGAGACCCTAGAGTATAATAATAGCACCAGCTCTGGGGGAGGGAAGTCTTGGGAGCATACAATATACATGTATAGCAGCGTATAGAGGCTGTCAGCCCAGACACATAGGCAGTAGAGATGAGTGAGTACTGTTCGGATCAGCCGATCCGAACAGCACACTCCATAGAAATGAATGGATGCACCTGGTACTTCCGCTTTGACGGCGGCCGGCTGCTTAACCCCCCGCGTGCCGGTACGTCCATTCATTTCTATGCGAGCGTGCTGTTCGGATCGGCTGAACAGTACTCGCTCATCTCTAATAGGCAGGATCATCCAGGTATGCGGAGGGACATCGATGAGGCAAACCCAGAGTCACTGGTCAGGCTCCCAAATAGGACCCGGGGCAACCCCTGAAAACGTTGGGGGCAATCAGGACCCCAATATATAATAAAACCCCTGAGATGCCGCAGTAATGTTTAAATCAGCCGGGGACAGTGGAAAAAAAAATAAAAATTATACTCCCTTTTCTACGGTGCTCTGGTGCCTCCCTGCATGGTCCGGACTTCAATCAGCGGAACGCAGGAAGTGTCCCAGAGGAAGACGCCAGTACTGGACACCAGAGCCCTGGGGACACCTCCCCGGTATATTTTTATTTAAAAAAGAAAGAATGCCTGGACAACCTCTTTAAGCTAAGCTATGATTCCATTTAGTCACTATTCAAAGGACAGAGCAGCCTTCTTTCTGCTCCCTTCCCTGTGCATCTGCTGCTCAATACAGCAGATCCACAGGGGTGCCAGATCCCAACCAATCTGATATTGATGACCTATCCACAGGACAGATCTTCAGTATTTTTTACCCTCTTTAGGCTAATGCTGCATCTGGGAAGAAAAAAAAAAAAAAAAAGAACTGTGTCCTCAAAAACACCTGCATGAATTTTAGCTGCAGAATCACAAGTGGATTCCCTATATATTGAACTGGGGAAGAAAAAAAAAAGCAGAAAAAAAACCCAAAAAAAATCTATAAAAAAGTTGAGTTTATGCAGAATTGTATTCTAATTGTTCTAGCTGGGTTCATTTCATGAGGCCTGAATCTTAAAGAGAGCCTTTCACCGCCCCCACATCTTTGCATCCTTCAATAGGTGCCGTTCCACTGATTCCAGTCCAGCTGAAATTTTTTTCTCTATTTCGCCCCACTATTCACCATTCATTTCTATTAGCCATTCATTTCTATTAGCATTTGGGTGCTGAAACTAATTAGATGGGCAAAACGGTGGCTCAGTGGTTAGCAGTGCTAAGAGTTCAAAATGCACAAAGTTAATTCATATCACTAAGGTCTACACCTGCATGCAGATATCTTCATACAATGACCAAAAACAGAAGCAACAAAAATCTGCTTAGAAGCTGGAAATGTTTAAAAAACTATCATATAAAATGTGGAGATTACACACCGTGAAAAGCAAATGCAGCCATAAACCCTATTTTTCTTGAAATAAGACAACCTGAAGATTACATTTGTGTAAATTTAAGAGAAACACAAATCATTTTTTGAAAAAAGTGCACTAAAACATATATTTGCACCTAAAACTCATCTTCAATCATACATTCACACACAAAAAAAACATATAATAGATCAAGGTATTGTAAGCCGATAACCGGCAAAATAATGGAAGGGGTGTACATCTCACCCAGACTACTAAAGTGGGTGAGATGAGAAAACTCCAGAAAGAACGTTTCTCAGCAGATAACTATTGTCTGCTGAGTGTTATTTCAAAGTTCCGGTTACTGAGCTGGATTTTTAGGAATGGCAGGTAGGTTGGCAGTGGGACCTGTCATTCCACCCCCCTCCAGTCCACACTTTGGGTATGTTCCGTCAACGACTCAGCTGCAGAGAATCTGCTTATCAAGGGAGCTTAAGAAGCCAGAGCTCAAGCAGCAGACTTTGTGCAGAGCTTGGCTGGAGAGCCAAAGAAAGAGGTCATATTTTTAGAGCTGTGTCCTGAATGATTCTACTTGATTTTTGGATTTCTTTTATTGTAGGTGAGGTAATCTATTCTATGTTTAGTTAGAGCCTAGCCAGGCAGGGATTTATTTTTGTATTGTTTCCTTTTGTTGCTGCACTTCCTTTTTGAGTAAAAAATAAACTCTACCTTTGTTTTGGACTAAATAAACTGGACTTTTGGTGTCTATGCCACCCCACCTAGCAACTCCTGACCGAATACAGAATTTATATACACTGCAAACATTAACTATCACAAGAGCTCGTACTCTCAAAAACACAAATACAGAAGACAAGCAAGATTTTGCTATTATTCACTAATATGTTAAAAATCTATACTGCATAAAGCATCCCACGACTGTGATATTAAAATCTAACTTTCTTGAACTTGCACAGCATACCGTATATAAAAACATAACTTAATATTTAATATATGCAACCACCTTCATGCAACTTTGCAGGACAGATTACAAGTAAAAATTGCACAAAAATTCCTATCTGCCACTAAAGTTCATGCTCAAAGCAATTCCTTTCTGCAAACAAAATGTACTCTCCAAAAACTGAAAAATGTGAGGAATTCATATATACCAAACATATAAATATTTATAGGTGCGGGTGTTAAAGAAACGCCAAAATCGTATAAATGCACCAACCAATTTTGTGCGTGCAAATGAAATAGGGGCTTAAATAAGAATATAAATGTAACTAAGGAATAATCATAATCTCTATACCCAACTAAAGTGATAATTAGGGCCGGTTTCAGATTAGGGTAACGTGGCTGCTTTATTGTTCTCATATTATGAATACAACTTATGAAGTTCCTGCAGTTCATCATTACTAGTGTTAAAGAGTCATAATTCTAGATATGATGAACTACTTGAAGTCCAGGTATTTCGTTTGTAATGTGGGTACAAAAAACAAAAACAAAAAAAACACCCACTACTATATCCATCTGAAAGCTGCCATAAACTGGGATTGTATATGGAGACATTCAATGGATGAAAATGTGTCATCTGACTGATGGAACTTTTCATCCTGTCCAAAGTGTTATAGATGTTCATCTGTAGCGATTATCTAGTTATAGTTTACGATGGTAAACGTCTGGGTCAATAACTTTCTGGTTATGTTCAGAGGGGTATTACATTATTCCTCTATGTGACAATCAGAGACCAAAAACTATTATGCTCTCTGATTTATGTTAGAGGAGATAACGTGGACAGAAGTCCTTGCTAACCCTCCCTCTGGGGTCACATACAGGTTATGCACAGACAATGATAATTTACCATTGTCTCTGCAGTCTGCCCATACTCCTCCAAGATTCAGCTTGAGGCTGGAGGCAGGGCATTTTAGAGCATTTAAATGGTGAGAATTTCATCGAAATCATCATGAAAGCCCTTACAGATATGAAGTGATTTGCTGTTAAAAACACTCTTGGGAATTGAGATCTGCATGAGATCTCCATGCCACATGCCATGCTACTGAAGTGCCACCTTGTCTAGACGTATAAATCTGTGGCAGGGAAAGGGTAAAAAGTATACAAAAAAAACGGAGGTGGTCAAGGTGGTTTATACTTCACATCTATATTACTAGAGTTGCTAAAAATTCTCACCACTTTCATGGGAACAGGGCAATGGCACCCTGAAATAAAGCTTTTCTATCTATTTCTTTAGATGGGGTATCTCTCAAGCAATACAAGCAAGTGCTTTTTTTTTTAACAACTCAGTTCTGCTCCTCTCATGGAGAGTTACTGTATATACTCGAGTATAAGCCGACCCGAATACAAGCCGAGGCCCCTAATTTTACCACAAAAAACTGGGAAAACTCATTGACTCGAGTATAAGCCAAGGGGGGAAAATGCAGCAGCTGCTGGCTGCAGACAGTGGTATATATGCCGGGATACCAGAGCAATACCGGCATATATACTACTCTCTGCAGCCCAGGTCCTCTGCTCTCCCTAAGCCAAGTGACAAGAGTTCACTGCCCAGAGGAGCTGTAGAGAAACTGGGCTGCAGAGAGTGGTATATATGCCTGGTTACCAGAGCAATCCCTACATATATACCACTCTCTGCAGCCCAGTTCCTCTACAACTCCTCTGGGCTGCAGAGAGTGGTATATATGCAGGGATTGCTCTGGTAACCAGGCATATATACCACTCTCTGCAGCCCAGTTCCTCTGCTCTGGTATCCTGGCAGATGGAGGCGCCACACACAGGGAAGGGAGACCGCAGGATCGAAGGAATCCACTCACCAGCAGAGAGCAGGCTTCAGTAACGCTGTAGGCCGGGCGCCCGGGTTGCGGCCTAAACAAGATGGCGGGGCACACGCAGCAGTCAGCTCAGCAAAGCAGAGATACGGAGGTCCTCCCAGGAGAGTGCTGGGCTGCAGAAAGTGGTATACATGCAGGGAATGCTCTGGTATCCCAGCATATATACCACTCTCTGTAGCACAGTTCCTCTGCTCTGGTATCCTGGCAGATGCAGGCGCCACACACACAGGGAGGGGAGACCGTAGGATTGAAGGAATCCACTCACCGGCAGAGAGCAGGCTTCAGTCAGCTCAGAAAAGCAGAGATATGGAGGTCCTCCCAGGAGAGTGCTGGACAAGTGCAGGTAAGTCCAGTCCTCTAGGACACCGGCGGGAGGGCAGAGATCCATTCGGAGGCGGGTGGCAGGCCTGCAGATACAGGCGAGGTAGGCCCAAGATGGCGGGCGGGCTCTGTAGTGATGCAGGCCACAGGTACCAATGCCTCTCTCGAAGCCAGCTAGCCATGAGCCACTTGACTCGAGTATATGCTGAGGCAGGCTTTTTCAGCACAAAAACTGTGCTAAAAACTTGGCTTATACTCGAGTATATACAGTAATTGCAAGTGTGCTAAACAGATAGAACTTCCAGTAAGTTCATTTCTGTCTGTTTTATATTACAAGGAACACACCATGTATGGCTCAGAACACAGCATAAAATGCGTCAACACGATATTCTCACACAAACGTTAGGTTCATTGAAAAGACTTGTTACTTGAAAGGGGCAATAACTGAGAAAGGTCACATCATGCACTGGTCTCATGCCAGAATAGAATAAAACAAACAGATTATCAAAGGTGCATAAAATGTAATCACTCGGGAATCACCTGTTCCCTTTCACAATAATTCCCAATAATTGGCCTGCGTTTAAAAAAAAAAAAAGGGGGGGGGGGTATAAAATACACTAGTAACAATTGAGAGTAAATAACCTTTAAGCACATAGGTGGTTTTGACATCTAAGACATTCAAAAACATAAACAAGTACTCACCTGTCCCTCAGCCCCAATTTCCAGATACGGCATTTCTGTTGGTTTGCACACAGGTCTTCTGCAGTTTGTGTGAGGGGACTGCTGAGGCCTGTGATTGTTCAGGGGACAGCTATAGCCAAACAGGACAACTCTGGTGACATCAGCCACAAGACTTGTATATAGACAAGAATGCTTGTTATACTGAGGAGAGTAGTAATATCTTATGTTTATATCCCTAGTAGCCGCACTATAAATAAAATATGAACTGGTCATCCCCCTTGGTAAAAGCTGATCAATGAGATATATGTAACCCAAAACTAAAAAGGCTCTGGATGTTGATATGTGACAAAGGAGAAAAGCAAAAATAATGGGATGGTCACTAAGGGGATAACTCCACATTATGTTTTTTGTTTTGCTTTTTTTTCTATTTTTTGGCATTAATGCAGAAAAACAATTGTACTCGTACTGTTACACTACATTCACATGAGCGCCATTTTGCCCGTTTTTCTAGTCTGGAGGAGGATTAGAGGAATGGAAAAATAGACAAAAACTGAACAAATCTATGATGTACACAAACACAGCTAGTAGGAGCCAAAATTACTATAATAGGGTTCCTTAGTTGTTGTTTTTTTTAACTGATATTAACAGATTAAAAGGTCGGGATTGCAACACTTTTATGCCCGACAGACTCCTGCACAGATGTGAACTTAGTCTTACTTGTACTAACCACTTAGACTGGTCTCAACACTGGAAAAACGAAAGCCAATTGGTTTTGTCGGCACTGGTTATATCATATACAGGAGGTACTCTTCTTGTCGGTACATTGAAGTCTTAACTACAAATCTGTAAAGTGTACATATACAGCAGACCCCATATAGGTTTTAAAAGTAATAAAATAACTGCATATGGTTAGCTGCATTATTGTAGATTTAATAAACATGTCACTTAATTACATGCACTTTAATGAGCAGTGGTTTATAAAGTGAATTAATTATTGTCTCATGGCAGGAACTGTCTGGCTGGTTCTGTAAAGAATAGTAATAATATCACCACAGAGCAGCAGGGTATATTGGATTGACTTTTATAGGTCATGTTTAACTTTACTAAGCCATGTGCTACATGTCAGTGCATACTAGACAGGTCTTCCCTTCTAATTTTTCTAGTTCCAAAATTGGAAAACAAGTACATCCACATCACTTCAAACATGCAACAAGCCCAAAGATCCTTTAGGCTGGAGAAATAAAGCCTACTTAGAAATGAGAATAAAGTATGTAAGGTATGTATGAAAGCGGATTTTATGAAACAGCAAAGCAGAAAATCTAAGCAACATCCCGATGAAACTCTCTTCTCCTAACTAGGTAGAAGATCACAACATTTTAGAGTTACCTGCCTTGTTAGGAATGTAGGAAATAACAGAGGGGTTTGAACAACCTCAAAACACATTTATTTTCTCTATCTCCCCCCCCCCCCCAAAAAAAAAGAAATATATATATATATATATATATATATATATATATATATATATATATATATATGTGTGTTCATGGGTAGATGAGATATTAAAGGGAATGTGCTACGAGTTTGATCCCTCAAAACTGCTGACAGTGCTATATACAGGACCGAAAAAGAAGTGTTAACATACCTGGAGTGATAGTCATACATGATGGTTTTACACCGATCAGGAGAGCATTTGGGCATCATTCTGTGCACAAGAGATAGGTCAGTGCAGAGAGTGCAGGTCACGGCACATGACCAGGCTGTCTCTTTGGCAAATGCAGCTATGACACTGGTGGATCTCATTGTCAAAACAGACTTTTCATACCCTACCTTTTTGGTCAATATTCCAAGAAGATAAGCTAGAAAAATTGGTAATTGCCCCCCAAAAAAGTTAATGTGTATGCATTCGGACACAAAGCTGTGAAACAGGTACTATTAATGTATAACTACGATGACTTTTGCGTAAAACTCTACATAATGTAAACTGGAGTTTTGTTTGGTTTGTATCTTGGCTTGACAGCTGGGGTTTGACTGCTGAGACCTCCATCAATCCCAAGAATTGGGTCCTGTTTATTTGATAAAAATGGGAGCGCTTGACTACAGTAGTGGGATATCACTTGTAGCCCCTATAGAGATCATCAGTAGGTCACTACAACTATGCAACCACCATTCACAAGAACGTTAGGGGTCCTATCTATCAGTAGGTTATCACCTAATCTACTGTCAAACCGCTTTAAAAAGTGCAAGGTGTGAAATCAACCAGAAATTTTACAATGTAGTAAAAGTACTGCAAAGCAAGTAATAAACCACTTTTTTGGATTTTGATACATCTGAGTATTGATTGCTAGTTATAAAAAGCTAAATAAAATAGACAATATGGCTTTCCTGCTGTCATGTTTGCAAAAATAAAACAGAAATAGTCCATAGATCTGTAAAATAAAATATAAAAACAGCCAAAATAAGTTTAAGTAACATGCTTTTTAATCATTGTATAATGAAAAGTTAAAGGAAACCTGTCAGCTCCATTTCACCATTCAAACTGCCATTGCCACCTCATAGGTCCTCTCATGAGGTCTCCTATGCTGACGCTATCACACTTATGCTGCTGTAATACACATATAACATTTTTTATTCAATATGCTAAGTTTTTTTTTTTTTTTTTTAAAGAGTCAAAGGGCAGAGAACCAGTGCCAGAAGTGAAGCTCTCCACACCCACATCAAAGCCCTCTGCTGTGATAGGTAGCTCCCTGCTTGTTTTCATCACTGCCTCTAACCTAGAAGACAGGCAGGGGGATGTCTATCTGGCCAGGATAGGGGATTGAAGACCTTGATGTTAATTAGCATATTGAAATCAATTCTTTTAAGTGGACTGTGGCAATGGAACATTATTATATAGACAGCATAGGGACACCTCAAGAGACCTACGGTAGCTCTAATCTACATTCTACATCCAAAGGCTGAAAATGTGTCCGGGACAAAACAGTTTTTATCACATTTTAAATCTGAAATTTGCCTTATAAGAGTAAAGACACAAATAAAGCATTTCCATAAATAATATCTGAAAACTATGCACACAATGATGTGAATTCTTTCTAACATTAACATATATAAGCTCTTTGTAAACGTGCCGCTGGAATGTCATCTGTCTTGAGTTATGCCCACCTGGGATCATGTTGTGATCAGCAATGTGGGCAGATTACTGGAACTGTAAAAACCTTACTTTCTTTGTAATTGACATGTAAACTGTTTGAAGTTTCTCATTAAGCCCTTTAACAAATGAGGTGCAGATGTGTCAAGCTCAAAGTACAGTGTAAAGTAAATTAGGTCGCAAAAAGGCCTTAATCTAAATGTTATCTAATATAAAATGCAGGAACTGTTAAAAATTCAATGTCTAGAAAACTAACTCTATATGCTACCTTTTTATGCTTCATTTCCCTCCGGAGCCTCCCTAAGAGATCACTTTCAGGAAAAAAGGGAAATTTTATCTAATAAAACCAAAGAGCCATTTATTCCCCAAAGAGACTGAGTAAGCAAGGCTGCTTTGTGTATATGTCTACCAGATGAAAAAACAGTGTGCATCAACTAGACTTCCCAATCGGAATAAAATTATTACACAGACATCATAAACTGCATAAATAAGAAATATTTATTATCCTCTTTAGGACCATTTATTTTCCATTTTTGCAGGTAATTTTTACCCTCCCTGCCTTTCCAAAGTTACGTCTTTTTTCTCCCACCAAAATAACCATATGAGGCCTTTATTTTTGCAGGACAAATCGTACTTGGAAATTCAAACAATAGTCCCTGCACATCCGCTCAGTTATTAGAAGCTCAAGTAGTGTTGTTTGCATCTCCAGTGGGCAGAATAAGCAGAATGCACGGGAAACTACAAAATGATTGGACTTTTGTCTTTGCACTGCTGCTGTGTATCCAATATATTACATTGTACTTTCTAATAGCACCATTAAATATTCCTTATGTAAACTGGAAACCTTCACCTTTATTTAATGGGTTTGACCAGACCTGGGTAATGTACAGCCCGCGGGCCACATCCGACCCTCTGACTGCTTCTATCCGGCCCGCATACTTTGTGGAAGTTCGTTTAAGGACCTGTGATGATGTCATTACAGCCTATCACCAGGATAGGCTAAGGCTCGTTAGTGGGTGGAGCCACACAGGACAGTGTGATACAGCAAGCTGCCTGCAATGGAGGCTGCTGCATGATAAAGAGGAGAGAAGAGACAGTATGTGTGAGTAAGAGGGGGGAACTAGGGGAACATGTAGGGGGGCAGTTAAACTGAAGGCAGATGGAGGAGGGACATTAAACTAGGGGGAAGATAGAGGGTGACATTAAACTGGGTGGCAGATGGAGAGGGACATTAGACTGGGGACAACTGGAGGAGTATATTAAACCATGGGGGGTAGCTGGAGAGGGACATGCCTGCCTCTAGTTGCCCCCAGTTTCATGTCCCCCTCTAGCTGCCCCAGTTTAATGTCCCCCTCTAGTTTCAGCTAGTTTAAACTGGGGGACCTAATACTGTGGGGCAGTTGGAAGGGAACATTATAATGTGGGGACATATAATATAAGGGTGACTGTAGGATTATACTTTGTGGGGGCACGTGTAAAAATGATTGAGAATGGGCGGAGTCAGCGTAGAAGTGGGTGGAGCTAAATTTGCAGTGGCATGTGGCCCTCTAGAACCGTTTCAATGTCTCATGTGGCCCCATGGGAAAATTAATTGCCCACCCCTGGGTTTGACTGATACATTTTAGCATTAATCTTTGGGTCTGGACGATCATGGCGATACCTACCATAATTTACATTGTTTGTGATAGGTTTTAAAAGGGTATTCCCACGTCGCATAATCACCAGTCTTCACTGCAGTAAAATCTTCTTTCTTCCTGGTTTCTTGCATCATTTGGTGGGCGGGGTTTCACATGCAACCTGCCACTTAGCTCCACCCCCAAATTAGCATGTAGCTCCACCCACCGCATAGCGTGATCCTATAGGGCGGCTTAAGGGCCTGTGATGTCATCAAAGGTCCTTAAAGACTATATGCACAATATTGCACTATGAAGTACAGGCAGCAGCAACTCCATTCTGTGTTACATGTCTCTGCCATAATGAACACAATTGAATTAGCTAGCCTGATAACTGGGAGAACAGAAGACGTTCAGAAATGAAAGCAGCTCCTCTCCCCTATCTGAGTGCAGGACCTAGGTCACATGGTGTAGACACAGGAATAGCTAGCTACACAGGCTCGCTCCCGTGCACTTAGCCCCTCCTCCCTCCCACCTGAGAGCAGGCAGATACATCACTTGACTTTTGAACAGATAAGTCAAGGGCTGTGTCAACAATGAATTGAATAAAGTAAGATAGTGGACAAACAAAGCAGTTTTGCTGAAGCAGTGTATTTAGAAAAAGTCTTACATCCACATTAACAAGCAGTATAGATAGGATCCTTGTGATGGGACAACACCTGTAATACTTTTCAAACAACCAAAATCTTTAAAAAAAAAACTAAAAAAAAACCACAACTTGTATCACCATATTCTGACCTTCCTAACTTTTCAGATTTCCATGTACAGAGCTTTGTAACGGTCCCCCACCCCCTCATACTTTGTTGCACTGAAAAATAAATGTCCCTACATGTATTCTGTCTTTTATTCAACTGAAATCTTTTTTATTCTGACTTTTAGCACTGTATTCTTCCTTATTTTCTACTCTGCCATGAGAAATTTTGGGGTCTAATATCGGCAAAATTTGTGTGCTATCAGCCTCCCTGAAGTTTCCTGTCCTACAGCCTTCACAGTATATATCAGGGGTTGGAAAACCCCGGCACACGTGCTAGGAGTGGCACACGAGCCTTATTTCCCAGGCACGGAAGCCGAGTACTCGCTGAGCTGTTTCAATCAGACCAAACACAGCCAAAACGAAACAGCAATTAGTATACTGTGGGGTCTCTTCAGACCCTAGAGCCGGGGTGCTCACACTTTTTCAGCATGTGAGCTACTTTATAACATGACCAAGTCCAAAGATCTACTACCCAGTTCTTGTGGGCGGGGGCGGGGCGGGCCTGTGGGCTGGGCCGGGTGGAGCATGAGAGCAGGAGACAGCAGCGTTCTGTGGCCGCCCAGGGATCCCCGCTGTCTGCTTGTTCACAGCGGAGGCTGAGAGTTATCTCTGGACACTGGCAGGCTGGGGCTGCGGCAGCCATGCCTGCCAGTGTCTGTAGATGACTCTCAGCCTACGCTGTGAACAAGCAGCACCCCGGCCCCCTCCATCCCTAAGAGTGGGGAGCGCGTTAGCTGCTGCTGCCCGGCCTGCAAGTGTCCGGAGTGCTTGTTCACAGCGTAGGCTGAGAGTCGACTCTCAGCCTGTACTGTGAACAAGCAGACACCGGGGATCCCTGGCTGCATCCCGCGATCGACCCACACGTCCATTGCAATCGACCGGTAGATCGCGATCGACGTATTGGGCACCCCTGTCCTAGAGTATAATAAGTGGAGGCTTAGGGGAAGTGATGAAAAATAAAAATAACAATATTACTCACCTTCCCTGTGCTCCGGAGTGGCTCTGTGCTCTGCAGGTGCTTTTGTCTGAAGTAAGAGATGGCTGATAAGTCTTCAGGGTTCACGTCCAGTGTCATGACCCAATCAGCAGTTGCTGACGACAGGGAGAAGCGCTGTCACCTCTCGTGGCCATCCACTTATTATATTCTGGGGTTTGAAGAGACACCATAGTATAATAATAGCTAATGAGTGGCGAAAATTGAAATATTATAAAAGTTGGAATATTACCCTGCTTGGAGTTGGCTCTATAAGTCATAATACCATATGCGGCGGCCACTATGGTACATAATACAGTGTACAGGGGCCGCTATGAGACATAATACCATATAGAGGGGCCACTATGGGACATAATATCCTGTGCAGGAGCCACTATGGGACATAATACGCTGAGCAGGGGCTGCTATGAGACATTATACCGTGTTCAGGGGCCATTATGCGACATTATTCTGTATAACAGAGTGTTTTTGTACAGAAAATACAGGCATTTTTATGTGCAAAAATTCACCATGTGAACGCAGCTTTACATCAAAGTAAAAGTTCCAGTGGCCTAAAAACATGGCTGCATCCAGATACATCGTTTGTTTCCACCATAAGGCTGCTGCCATATGGTGCTCCTGAACACATACATTTACTTTCATTGCTTCTAATCAGAAAGTGCAGATGTGTCCCATGATGTAGCAGTAAATGCATGTGTCCTAAAGCATCTGGTGGCAGCACTTCTGTGTCATGGTTTGTGGTATATGACTTTAGTTTAGGGGTCGTCAGACTTACAATTATTGACCGGCACGACACGCTGAACAAAAAAGGTTGCTTTTGAACACTGATTTACCAGTGATGGCTTGCGATCTCCTGGCAGTCTTGACACAACCCACCAGGGGGTCATGACCCACAGTTTTTAAGAATTTATTTAATCTCATCCCTACAGTCTCATCCTATAGACTTATATGGGTGGGGATGACAAAATGCAAAATGCAGCAGAAAAGCCCACGAGTTGATCCACCAATAACAAATTTTCCTACAAAAGAACCTTTTCATGGCCTGTAAGGCCATAGCTCTCCAATGGATGTGCCCCAGCTGTCCGGACCATACTTATGTGGGTTAAATTGATTAATGATATTCTTTCCTTTGAGAAAGTGGTCTATCATATCAGTAAATGTCCCACCAAGTTTGACCGAATCTGGGTCCAGTGGTGCGACTCCACCACCATCAGACAATGACTCCTGCTTAATCCTTCATTGGTCATCTTCATTAGTTCCCCAACATAAAGGAATGGGCTGTGCTCTCTTGGAACTGTATGTACATGAATTGTATGTACATGACCATGTTTCTGTTTGTTCTTAAAGGGGTTTTCGGGGCAGAATAACTTTTTATTTTTTTTAGAAAGGTCTGTTAGTGCTAGTAATGGGTTAAATAAGTACACCCATATACCTTTAGCAGTGTTTGAAGTGATTTCTGGGTGTCTCTGGTTGCTGCTAGCATTCTCTCCCTTTGTTTACCGGCGGTTAGCTTCCTGATGTGCAGCTTCCTGTGTAGCTGCTACTCTAGTTCCCTCTCACTCAGCCTCCCCCCTCCTTTCTCACTCCGTTACAAAACCTTCGTCTCACTAAGTCTCGCCCCTCCCACTGACTACCGATCCTACATATTACTAGACCCTCCCACATCTCCCTAGCTAAGCTTTTCTGCCCAATACTAGAAGACAGGGAGGAGTCGTCCCCAGACACAAGTAGGCTTGGTAAGTATTGATGGGAATAGGGGAGGGGGGAAGAGTGATGGTGACGTTCCGTTTCAGAAGCAGTGAAATGGAATGTCGTCGGATTATCAGAAAGTGTCCCTGGGGTGATTACAAGACCGCTCCAGGGATATAGGCAATTATAGATTTTTTTAAATTGACAAATTAGAAGTTAGGTGGAGGGGAGGGAGTTTAGTTTAGGGATTGATTATATCAGTTTATCCTGGACAACCCCTTTAACATGTTAATGAGGATCTTTTAACATCTATATTTCTTTTAAAGGAACTTAATAAAAGCTACATTTTATATCTTATACTTTACTAGCATCTGCCCGCAACTTCGTCTGCGTGTTGTTGTTGGCGATGATCCACTTATATTTAGCCAATTATTGTTGTCGATGATACGCCTGCTCCCGCGTTTCGGCTCTGCTACATTGCTACAGAGCTGTGCTACAGTGCTGCCTAAGCTCTGCTACACCTGGCCATTTGGATTACAAAGCTGTTCTCATGTCATGAGCAGCTTCTGTGTTAGAAACTCTGAATGGATGTGGCAGAAATTTGCCACAGTTTGATCCGACTGCTCCCGCGTCTCGGCTCTGCTACATCGTTGCATATGTGCAGGATACCCAGCTGTATGTATATCTTTGCATATAGAGAGCCTACTAAGCTGTGCTACAGCGCTGCCTAAGACTCTGCTACATCCAGCAATATTAATTACAGGGGTTTGGTTATGTGAGTGTTTGACCTGCTTCTGTGTTAGAAACGTCTGAAGAGATGTTGCTGAACTTTGCCACAGTTCTACCCCCTCCTCCATCAGAGGCTGAAGAGCACATTCCCCCATCGTACTCACAGAAACTCGACACCCGATATACTCCTCTTGCCAGTGGCGTAACTACCGCCATAGCAGTGGAGGCAGCTGCCACAGGGCCCGGGACATTGGGGGCCCGGTGACAGCCGCTACCGCTGCTATCATTATACTCAGCCTTTTCGGACCCCCGAGTATAATGATTGGCGGACCGGGAGAGGTAAGAAACATAAAAAACACTGTTACTTACCTCTCCACGATCCTGCCAGGCCTCCTTCCTGACGTCTCTGACGTCACATGAACCCGGCCTGCATCCCGGGTCATGTGACATCCAACGTCATTGAACAAGGGCAGCAGCGCAGAAGGCAGCGGAGAAGACCGCGTAGGAGCCGGGGGACAGGTAAGTAACAGTAGTTTTTTATGTTTTTATTCCCCCGGGTCTCCGATTTCTTATACTCTGGGGTCTGAAAAGACCCCAGAGTATAATAATTGTTTATGGGTGTCCACAGTGGGACATAATACTGTGTGCAGGGGCCACTATGGGACATAATACTGTGTGCAGGGGCCACTATGGGACATAATACTGTGTGCAGGGGCCACTATGGGGGATAATACTCCAGAGTAGTAGTGCAGTGGATGTCGGGAAGCAGTTAAAAATATCTTTCATACAGACTTTAATTTTTTTATTTTTTTTATTCTCTTTCTATAAATAAAACATAAAAAATATAATAGATTCTACTGTACATCAAGGATAGAAAATAAGATGCCAAGAAAAATCTGAGCAGAATCAATTTTAGCAATTTTCTCCAGAAAAAAAGATTAAAAAGTGTAAAAAAAAAATATAGATCAATCAGTAGTGAAGGCTAACAAAAAAATAAAGGTCTATTGTATATACTACCTCACAGCTTGATATGTTTACCTTGGCCTAATATTTTCTGTTTAGAGTCTTATCAATTTTCCTCACCTCTAGTGTCACACAATTATGATAAGAAATTGAAGGGAGTACGGAACAATTCCAAGTCTCTATTATAAACTATAATCTTGCACTATTACCTTATTCCCAGTAGTGGATCTTCCATTTATCAGCACTCACAAGTTACCACTAGATACCTTACTGGATTGTAGATGCATTTACACCACTTAGTGCTGATCCGCATCATGCTGGGAGGCTCCACAGATAGTTCAGCTATACATGTGTGCATTGATGGGGCTGCTAAATTAAATACTTGATCTGGTAATTTTCTATGCGTTCTCTTTCACAGTATAATAACTGTCTCCAAGAGCTGATTCCATTCTTTCCTTTTGGAGCAGCTCTTGGCTATAGTAGTTTTTCTAGATTTCTTTAGGTGAATAGAATAAAAATTCAGAGAATAAATTTTAGGTATTGTTCTTTCTGAAAGAGGTTTGTAAAATGTTATTAATACTGGTATGTTTAAACAAAAAGACTTCTACCCTCCATAGTAAAAGCTGCAGACAGTCAGGAACCACATTGGTTAGTTATAAAAACGAATCATATTTACGGGAAAAATTAGTATCTGGAAGAAAAGTCATTCTCTTCAATTGTGAGAATAGGGCACAAATGACTGTGCGTCTGTTTACCTCAAAGCCAGTAATATATACAATACTGAGCAAGTATCTATATATGATATGAAATATTTCATTTCATGACTTTAAAAAGCCTTGAGGATACAGATTTTTTTTTCTATTTTAATTTTTATCTCCCTACCCTTAAAAATTTTTTGCATTCAGAGACATATAAGGGCTTATTTTGTTGTTCGCTGTGGCGAAATTGAAAACAACAATTATTACAGGTTTTGTTTTTACAGTATCCACTCAGCTCTGAGTGGACACCATATTTCAAGGAAACCTGTCATGGCAATTTGGGACACTAATCCACCCACAGATACTTATGCATCGGGGGTATAGTGTCCCAAATTGCCCTATTCTAAAGCCATACTTGCCCACACAAAAATAAATAACATTATATTCACCCTGCCACTGTACTCCCTGCACTGGCACAGTTGTTCGCTGAAGCTAGAGGAGTACACCTTGACTTCAGTGTGCATATGCCAGACCTCAGATGCATGTGCTGTGAATCAGGGTGTAATTCCCCGACCCCTTAAGAACTGCACTCTTTTGTAGACTATGTAAGCCAATGGCTGGTCAGGTAATGGAGGGGGTGTACATCTCACCCAGACTACTCAGGTGGGTGAGATGAGAAAACTCCAGGAATGTCTGTTTTCAGCAGACAACTTTCGTCTGCTGAGCATTTTGGTAAATGCTTAGTATTAGGCTGGATTTTTAGGAATGGAAGGTAGGTTGGTAGTGGGACCTGTCATTCTACCCCCCTCCAGTCCACACTTTGCGGATGTTCCGGCAGCGACTCACCTGCAGAGAATCTCCTCGTCAAGAAGGCTTAAGAAGTCAGCTCCAGCATCAACACTTTGGCAGAGCTTGGCTGGAGAGCTGACAGAGGTCATATTTTTGGAGCTGTGTCCTGAATGATTCTACTGGCTTTTGGATTTCTGTTATTCTAGGTGAGGTAACCTATTCTATGTTTAGTTAGAGCCTAGCCGGGCAGGGATTTCATTTTGTATTGTTTCCTTTTGTTGCTGCACTACCTTTTGGAAATAAATAAACTTTGGAAAATAAAACTCTACCTTTATTTTGCACTGGAAAGAAACTGAAAGAAACTGGACTTGTGTGTCTATGCCACCCCAGCTAGCAACCCCAGACCCTGGCAACAAGTACAAAAGTTTGTTCTTTTAAAATGCAGACACAAATGGCTTTACAAACGGCCAAATGGGATACCTAACCCCCGGATCCATTAGGACCTGTGGGTAGTTTAGTGTCCCAAATTGAACTAACAGATTCTCTTTAAAACTCTAAAATCCACACGTCCTTAAGGGTTTAATATATCATATCCTTTGTAACTTTTTTAAACTGTAAAGGATACCTAATGGATATATACTGAGTAGTATAGTGAAATGTGAAAAAGATTGCATTTAATAATGGTGGAATAAAGCTTCAAACACTCTTGTGAGGAAACTGTTTAAGCAATTCCCAAAAAATGCAGATAACTACAGGAGCGTACTGTGCATGTTTGTGTAAGCGACCACAAAACCATGGCCGCCGGCATCTGCAGTCGACTCTGCCTGAGGCCCGATGGCAGAGCCAACTGCGCAGGCATGTGACCCCCAGCCGGAAAAAGATGTGAAGAGGCGGTTGCTGAAGAAGATGGAGCCGTCGCTTGAGAGACTTCTCTTGCAGCATTGGGGATGCCCCCAGTGCTGCGAGAGAACTCATTTGCATACTGACAGGGCGAACGGCGGCGCAGAGAAGACAACGAAGTTAGTAGAAGAATAGCCTTTCTTAAGGCTATTCCGACGTGGTAGTCAGAAAAAAGTGTTTGCATGATAGAATCCCTTTAAATATCCCTCCTCAGCTGCTGATTGGTTCAGCATCTTAGGGTCGGTTCACAATAGCGTATGTATTCTGTCCAGTTAGAGTCCACATGGAGTCCCCCCAGACGGAATACAATCGCAAGTGCTGTAAAAGCAAACAGATCCATACACTATAATGGGGTCCATGTGCTTGCCGCGCACTGTCTGCATCAATCATTCATGCGCGCGGCAAGCACATGGACCCCATTATAGTCTATGGGGTCCGTGTGCTTTTACAGCACAGAGCTTGCAATTGAGATTTTATTCCGTCAGGGGGGACTCCATGCGGACGCTAACCGGACGGAATACATATGCTAATGTGAACCAAGGGTCAGAACTCTGATAAGTGCAGAATACTTCATATGTCAGCATGGTGACCTTAAGGCAGCAGCAACAAGCAATACAGGTCACAGCTATGTGGCCCTCTTCCATGAGTAGGGATGGGTGAGTAATCGAATTACCCAGATCAATTCCCCATTTGGAAGCCTTACAATTTAGTTTGTCCACAGAATCATAAAATCTCTTTAATGTGCATAAGCCCTATCCATATCCATCATGGCTGCCATCCACTGGCAGAATTGTGCTGCTGATGTCTGCAGAGTTCAAAGCTTGAAACATTTGAGCCTGTGTAGCAACGCTTGTGTATTATTTTTCTTTTTTAAGACATGCCCAGAATGGGAATTGCCAATGGTCCAAGGTAAGTGTATGGTAAGAAGAGATTGAGCAACTGTAGTTGGCCCTATTCTCTAGTCCATGGATCAACAACCCCCAACACGCGTGCCAAGAGTGGCATGCGAGGCTTGTTTACCTGGCACGGTAGCCAGAGTCTTCACCCAACAGTTTTGATCGGACCAAACACAGCCGAAATTAAAATGCTATTATTATACTCTGGGGTCTCTTCAGACCCCAGAGTATAATAAGCGGAGTCCTAGGGGAGGTGATAAAACATAAAAATAAAAACAATGTTACTCACCTTCCCTGTGCTCCGGGGTGGCTCTGTGCTCTGCAAGTGCTTCTGCCTGAAGTAAGAGACCGCTGACAGGACTTCAGGTGTCACATCCAACGTCATTCCGCATAATGACGTGACGTGACTCCTACGACCCGTCAGGGAGAAGAGCTGAAGAGAACACAGAGCCGCAGCGGAGCACAGGGAAGGTCAGTAACATTGTTTTGGGTTTTTTTATGTTTGATCACCTCCCCTAGGACTCTGCTTATTATACTCTGGAGTCTGAAGAGACCCCAGAATATAATAATAGCTAGTGAGTGGCACAAATTGGAATATTAAACTATTTGGAGGGACCACTATGAGACATAATACCGTGCGTAAAGTCCGTAAGCCAAACTACTTTTGTAGTACAGTAGGTCCACAATCAGCTGCCCATTTTATGCATTCAATTTCAAATTTTTTAGTCCGTGCACAAATACAGCTATGAGTACTAGGTTTAAGCCAAGTTATGCAAAGCTGGTGCACCGATAATGGGCATTAACCCTACAAATGCTTCTACCTACTGAAGGTTCGCAGGCTTGTCGTCATATATAAATTAAATAAATGATAGGCAAGCATAATAATTTGAAGAGGTTGCTAAAAACAGACATAACCACAATGGGGGAGAATTATCATTGGCAGAAATTTTAAAGTCACTTTTGCTGGATTTTTCGCATTGGTGCCAAATATATCAAATGTCACAACAGGTCAGTGAATCTATAGGCCTGACACATCTGTTCTGAAATGTTAGGCTTAAGCCCCACGTTGCGGAAACGCAACTTTTTTTGTTGCAGATTTTGCTGTTGTTTTCTGAGCCAAATCTAGGAGTGGATCAAGCAGACGGTAGAGGTATAAGAACTTCCTATATATTTCCATTTTCTTTTTTAGCCATTCTTGGCTTTGGCTCAAAAAAAAACAACAAAATCTGCAATAAAAAAAATACTGCGTTTCTGCAACATCCGCAAAGTTCTTATACTTAAACTTTCAGCCCCTAACTTTGGCTAAAAATAAAATTGCAACAAAAAAGCCATGTTTCTGCAATGTGGGGCTCTGTTAACCCCTTAGCGACCCTTGACGTAACTGTACGTCATGGGTCACATGGGGATGTATGGAGCGAGCTCACACGCTGAGCTCGCTCCATACACGGCAGATGCCGGCTGTATCATACAGCCAGGACCTGCCACTAACAGCAGCGGTCGGTGCCCGAGCCGATCGCTGCTGTTAACCCTTTACACACTGCGGTCAAACGTGACCGCAGTGTGTAAACGGCGCCAGCGGCACGGGCGCCGCCATGTTTCGCCGATCGCCGCCCTCCTGAACGTCACATGAGGGCGGTGATCGGTTGCTATGACAGCCGGAAGCCTATTGAAGGCTTCCAGGCTTGTCTCTGCACGAGATCTATTAGACAATGCCAGAGGCATCGTCTAATAGAAGTGCTGCGATTTTGCTATTCACTGCAATACTGTAGTATTGCAGTGAATAGTATGAGCGATCAGACCCCCTAGGTTTCAAGGTACCTAAGGGGTCTGATCATAAATGTAACAGAAGAAAAAAAAAAGTTTTTAAAAGTATTAAAAAAATAAAAAAAAATATAAAAGTTCAAATCACCCCCCTTTCCCTAGATCAGCTATAAAAGTAATTAAAGAACATTAAACATAAACATATTAGGTATCCCCGCGCTCCAAAATGCCCGAACTATTAGAATATTAAAACATTTATCCTGTACTGCGAACGGCGTAGCGGCAAAAAAAATAAAAACAGCCAAAAAGCGTTTTTTTTCAACACTTTGCCTCCTATAAAAAATTGAATAAAAAGTGATCAAACCATCAGATCTTTCCCCAAATGGTATCAATAGAAACGTCATCTTGTCCCGCATAAAAAGACACCACAACCAGCTCCATACATGGAAATATGAAAAAGTTACAGGTGTTAGAACATGATGACACAATTTTTTTTTTCATTTTGCAAAGTTTATCATTTTTTTAAAAGTATCAAAACATTTCAAATACTATATAAATTTGGTATCACCGCGTTCGTACTGACACGTAGAACACAGGTAACATGTCATTTGTACCAAACAGTGAACGCTGTAAAAATTAAACCCATAAGAAAATGGCACAAATGCATTTTTTCTCCAATTGCACCTCATTCTGAATTTTTTTCCAGCTTCCCAGTACATTGCACAGCATATTGAATGGTGCCATTACAAAGTACAATTTGTCCCGCAAACAATAAGCCATCATGTGACTCTGTGAACTGAAAAATGAAAAAGGTTATGGCTCTTGAAATGTGAGGAGGGAAAAACGAAAATGCGAAACCAAAAAATGGCCTGGTCCTTAAGGGGTTAAGGTCTTGTTCATATCACACATGCTTTGATATCTATAAATAGTCCCATGTGTCCACAATTGTATGTTCACGGTAAGAAAACGTCTACTACCCACTATACAAGTTTTGTGGTATCCCTTGTATTGACATCCAATTGGTTTAAAGGGATCCTATCATTAAAACACAATTTTTTCTGGTTGACACATAGGCTATTCTTCTGCTACCTTTAGATGTGTTCTCCACGCCAGCGTTTCGTAGAAATCCCAGTTATCGTTGGTATGCAAATGAGTTCTCTCGCAGCACTGGGGGCGTCCCCAATGCTGCGAGAGAAATCTCCAGTCACGCCTCCATCTTCGTCTGAAACAGCCTCTTCTTCCGGCACAGGTGGTCAAATTTGTAGGCCTCGGGCAGAGCCGTGTGTAAGCGCAAAAAAAATGGCCATGTGTAAGCGCAGTCGGCTCTGCCCGAGTTAAACATATTTGACCGCCTGCGCCAGAAGAAGAGGCATGAAGAGGCTGTTCCAGACGAAGATGGTGGCGTAGCTGGAGAGTTATCTCGCAGCATTGGGCACACCCCCAGTGCTGCGAGAGAACTCAATTGCATACCAACGATTTCCGGGATTTCTACGGAAAGGCGGCGCGGAGAAGACATCTAAAGGTAGGAGAAGAGTAGCCTTTCTTAAGGCTATTCCTACGTGTCAACCAGAAAAAAAAATTGTGTTTTAATGATAGTATCCCTTTAAAAAAGAAAAGTCTGCAGTTAGACTGACAAAGCCTGTAATCCCCTCCATACTGGCTATGATGGCCATTCTCTACTATTAGTAATTCCTGTCAGCCTCTCTACAGCCTGACATGGCTGACAGCTGAAAGCAATAGAATACCCTCAACTTTGGAGCAGGAGCAGATAATCTATAGGAACTATATGCGCTCAGTATATCCCCAATTCTCAAGTACAGAAGATAAAAATGTCAGTCACACAAGTCACAACTACTGCACTACGTCTCTACACCTTCCGCCTCACGTCTATGACACTGAGGAGACTAATGGACGAGGCGGAGACGCGGCGTGCAGTCACAGAACATTACAGTGTGTCACTTCCGCTGCCTGTCATGGCTCTTACTCACAGTGTCACCTTGCAGCTCAGCGCCAGTCTCTTCAGTAACGCCATCTTGCGCCCAGTGGTGTGTCAGGGGAGGTGCAGGAGCGGGCGCGGTGGGAGAGCCGCCTCTTCTACTTGCGGCTGGAGTGAGGTCGGGTCACAGGTAGTGGAGGAGTCAGGAACAAATGCCTGTTACTTGCAGTTTGCTATAAACTGAGGGCAACTTGCAGCAAAGTATCCTGGGAGTTGTAGTGTCACAGTAGTCCGGCTGGAATCCTAAGCATCCTTATGGACAATGTGGATAGCGGCAAGATCACGGTGTTTCACATCATGGACACTTAGAAAATACTTTCTATGGGAAACTCCCCATTTCTTGCCAGAACCACTTTCCTTTTGTATGTAGCCTGAATAATTGTTACTATAGCTGTGTGTTAAAAGCAATTCCTATTACTTCTAAGGGTGGGTTCACACCTGCGCCCCATTTCCGTTTTGCTGGTTTCCGTCTTCTGCCTGTGAAACTGGACAGGAGACGGAAATCGGCAGTCAGTTTTCAAACCCATTCACTTGATTAGGTTTGCAAAGTGACCGCCTGTGAGCGTCTTGTACCTCTCCGTGGTGAAACCGTTTTTTTTTTAACCGGACACAAAGTCAGACATGCAGGATTTTGTGTCCAGTAAAAAAAAACAAAAAAAAAACAGTTCCACCGCAGAAACCAGAAGACACTCATGGGCAGATACTGACTGCCGGGTTTCTGTCTCCTATCCATTTTCTCAGGCAGAAGACGGAAACCCACAAAGCGGAGACCCGGCGCAAGTGTGAACCCACCTCCTGTTTAATCCGTTTAGGTTGTCCCATTGGCACAGCCTCTGTCCATACTCCCACTATTATGACATCATGCATTCTACTTAAAGGGGTTGTCCCATCACAAGGATCCTATCTATACTGCTTGTTAATGTGGATGTAAGACTTTTCCTAAATACACTGTGGGCGCCTGTGTTTCTAGCTATTCCTGTGTCTACACCATGTGACCTAGCTTCCTGTTAGCGGATAGGGGAGAGGAGCTGCTTTCATTTCTTCTGTTCTCCCAGTTATCAGGCTAGCTAATTCAATTGTGTTCATTATGGCAGAGACAGGCAGTCTCTGTATGTAACACAGAATGGAGTTGCTGCTGCCTGTACTACACACTAATTTGGGGGTGGAGCTAAACGGCAGGTTGCATGTGAAACCCCGCCCACCAAATGATGCAAGAAACCAGGAAGAAAGAAGATTTTACAGCAGTGAAGACTGGTGAGTATGCGACATGGGAATACCCCTTTAAAGGGTTTGTCTGGGATAACCACTTTTTTTTTTTATATGGGAATGGAGAAAGGTGAATTTTTTATTTTTTAAAAAGATCCTCACCTGTCAACGGCGTCTCCCAACACAGTCCGGTCTGGCTGCTCCAGTGTTTTCTGGCGAAAGTCCCCGGCCACACGTGACTACTGAGGCCAATCAGCGGCCTAAAGAAATGGATAAAGGATGAGACAGTGCAATGGGGACTACCAAAACAAGACAGCAGAGCAGCAGGACTGTACCACCCTGGGAGACACCGGAGCATCGGTGACAGGTGAGGATGTTTGTTTTGTTTTTTAATTTTAAAAATGTGGTTATCCCGGACAACCACTTTACGCAGCTAGAACTGTGCTCTAGGAGCTGAAGGCCCACCCCCAGAGCACCATATTCTGCAGTGCTTTACAGGCATTGTCAGTCACTGTTCCATGTAGGGTTCACAATCTAAATTCCCTGTCAATATGTCTTTGGATTGTGGGAAGAAACCCACGCAAATAAGGGGAGAACATACAAACTGCATGTAGATGTTGTCCTTAGTCAGATTTGGACAAATGGCTACAAGGCCACTGTGCACATGATATCACATATGTACAAGAGTGCGATACGTGACAAAGGTAGGTTGTATATTACAGTAAGGAGCTGAGCGGCTGATATAGTCACCACGTCTCTGCTGCCTCAACACCCTGGCTCCTCAGTCAAAGATAATCAAGACACCATTTTCCCAGCTCCACCGTTTTGAGATGGATCTCCAGCCCCCAGAAAAAATAAAAATATATATTTACTAGAAATATGTATAAATGAATAAAAAAGAATCAAATTCTAATCATCCCTCTTTCTCCAGAACTCATATAAAAATAAATAGTGAAACACATACACGTTAGGTATCCCTTTGTTCAAAAACACCCAATCTACAAATTTATAAAAATATTTTTTTCCATACAGTGAACAAATCAGTTTCTTTACTGTTTTACTCCCATAAAACTTTGGGTAAAAAAAACTATAGATATTCCCCAAATTGGTATACATAAAAAGTACATCTGGCCCTGCAAAACGATGGTATGACTCCAGCTTAGCACCTTGCCTACAATAGCTCCTATCTGGGGGCAATAATGTTGCTCAGTCCCAGGGACAGTGGCATGCAGGAATGGGGTCCTAGCAGTTCAGCTCAATGTCATCTGCTTCTCTGGAACCCATTGAAGTCAATGGGAGGCTTTTTTTTTTTTCAGCGCTGAAATTCCACACTAAAATTCCTCACCATTTTCCTCTGTGTGAATGGACCCTTCCAGAAAAGTTTCTTGTGTGCGGCAAGTTGGAGCTCTGATTAATGCTCCTTCTGTTCCTCCCCTTTATCTCTAGGACAAGGTGCAATTTCCTGAAGGAGCTGGATACGCTTCTCTATTACAGTCTAATTACCTCCATCTTGGTCACTTCCTCAAAACTAGAGTTCTTCTGGCAAAAAAGCTCGACTTGAACCCATAGACTTGAATGGGTTTGCAAAGGTGACTGCCCGTGTGGAAAGTTTTTTTTTTTTTGTTTTTTTTTTAAGCCGGACGTAAAGTCGAAAATGCAGTAAAATCAAGCGATGCATCAAGAAACCAATGATGCTCAAAGACTATTGCGTTGCCTCTATAGAAATAAAATCAATCACTGGTTAGACCACATATGGCATACTTTGGACACCTGTACAGTATATAGGAAAAGACATAGCTGAATAGGAACAGAGGAGGGCGACGAAGATAATTAAGAGGATTGGTGGATTACAATACAAAGACCAGTTATATCAATTCTGGATTTTTTCCATCTGGACAATTTACAGATTATTACAATGTACAACTATATGAACAGGCAGTACGGAGATCTCATGATCTCTTTACACTTCTCCTTATTATTGGGCTATTGGTATTCATCTCATAGAGTGCCTTCCTTCCTTTGTATCCACATGGTAGGTTTATAGGTTGGACTTAATCATTTTTATTAAAGAGAAGTCCATATACTACTGCTTTGCAATAGGTGGAAAATCTCCTACAGAGGGCCTATATGCTTTTCTGACCTGTCTCTTAGTAAATGGTACTCCACAATTCTAGAGCATCTGAACTCATAATGGTGCCTTGTGCCACTCATCTGTTATTCCTACTAGAAATCTGAAAGTGAAATCGAAACCTAGCGTTACCAGTTATAGGAGTGTTCCTATACACTCAGGCCCTGTCCAGTCAAACTGTACAGGGTCATGTCCTTTCAGAAAAGGGGATTGGTAGTGTGAAGCTTATAATCATGCAATGTATGAAAAACATTGTTATCCTTAAAAGCTGAATGCTGGATATAGTTGCTTATACTTGAAACTGGTATAATGTTATATGATAACATGGCGACTGCATCTAGGTGGGGTGCAAGAAAAACAAATGCTTGGCTTGCTGCCAGAAGACAGCTCCCCAAGGTTACCACACAGGATCGGGAGTAGTTGGCTATATATGGAACTGCTTAAACTTTTTCTGTTTGATTGAGATGTACTATACCAATCAGTGATGAATATGAAAACTTATGTTGTTGTTATCGCTCTTCCTTTCTCTGCTGCTATTTAACCCCACGTTTTAATAACAGTGCGTCAGCACACATTCCTCAGCTGAGAGGGGAACTAATACCAACATATAGAGTGGTGTGATTTCTTCACCGCCTGGCACTCAGCCTAATTAATTAGGACGACGAAAGTTACCCAGGATTATTGGTCAATCATAAACACGGCTTTGACCTTATCAGTAGCTTACAGAGAACCCCAACAATGCAGAGCTATAAAAAGATGCTCTGGAATTGTTATTTCATGGGGATTACTAAACAAACATGTCAGGATAGGAGACAGGTCCTCTCTAAATACAATAATCAAATTAATAAAGACAGGTTAAAAAAAAAAAGTCCTGCGTTAATATCATTCATTGCATTGTGCAAAGACACAAGGGCAGAGTTATTTTAGATTTTACCTTTGAAAAATGAAAGTTGCGTTGTGATTTGTGGCTATGGCCAACACAGACAGTTTTTCTCAGACATAATAAAACTGCCCTATAGTACACACAGTTCCTACATGTACATATTCCAGAGCTATAAACATTGTGTGCTGCTGTAGGGTGCTCTATATACCACCATATGCTTCCCAAGAAGAGTGGAGTATTCTCCCCTATTACTGCACATTAACGTGATGTGCAGTTAATTTCATATATAGTAAGTCCAACTTGACAAGTTTAGGGTGAGTTCACACTGAGTATACGCCAGCTTATTCTGAACGTAAAACACGTTCAGAATCAGTGGCGTATAAAGCAGTTCCCATTCATTTCTATGGGAGCCGGCATGCGAGCGCTCCCCATAGAAATGAATGGGCTGCTTTTTTAACTACGAGCACTCCCATTGAAGTGAATGGAAAGTGCTCGCGTGTACAGCTAGCTCTGCTTATGCCGAGCCGTACATGCGAGCACTTTCCATTCACTTCAATGGGAGTGCTCGTAGTGAAAAAAGCAGCCCATTCATTTCTATGGGGAGCGCTCATATGCCGGCTCCCATAGAAATGAATGGAGCTGCTTTATACGCCGCCGATTCTGAACGTGTTTTACGTTCAGAATAAGCTGGCGTATACTCAGTGTTTACTCGCCCTTACAGTGTAAAAAAAAAACAACAGTGTCAGGCAACAAAAGGCCAGTTATCTGCAGAACTCACTTGTCAGCATGATAAACACCACAAGGGAAAATACTTCCATTTTATAACTGTTTATTAAGATTATAAATTTAAAAATCCAGAGACTTAAGAGGCACATAGCTTTTATATCTTCAAATCACTAAAGGGAATATAAACATCCAAAGAAACCGATGTAAAGGACATTTCACCCAGTATAAAAAAATAATATTCAACCAGAAGTAAAAGGAATACATTATAGAAAACAAATCTCACATTTTCTTGTAACTGGCTTTGTATTCAAGAAAAACTCATCCCATCTGGAGTCTAAAAGCAAAATTGTATTTACAGACACATTTTTATTAATAATTGTGACATTTGTGTGTTACATACAGCGCCTCTCTGCAGACGTTAGAAGTGTCAATCTCAATTACAGCATATCATATTTACATAAGCATACATATTGTAGTTGGTTCTTCAGTTGGAATATTGCAATGCAAAGTTTCAGTAAAATAAAAACATTCAGTCTGAAAACAAATGCTTCATTGGACTGCATTTATGCATTATGATTTTCCACAAATTGGTGACAATACTGTAAAGTAAAGAAGTCTTCATTTCTTTCAAGAAAATCACTTTTCAGCGCATCCTTCACTAAGGCTTTTTCAATCGACTTTCACAACACTGTAAATCTTTGTCACAAACCAGAAGCAGGCAAAAAATCCAATCGTTCCTAAAATAAAAGTTAAAATTACTTGTGTTAAATAAAAACGCAAACTCAAAGTTATATTAATAAATGAGCAATACATGCATCCCCTGTCCATGGGTGTTTATCAGCATGGTCTCTGTACCAGAGGGCACAATTAGGGAGCCTTCACACAGAGTAAACGCACGTGTATTTTTGCAAAATACACGTGTAAAACTACGCTTGTAAAATGTCATTGAAGTCAATGGGAGTCGTATTTTGCACAAATACACGCGCGTTTACTCCGTGTGAAGGCTCCCTTACAGAGGATCAACTGACTTGACTAAACTGAAATCACAGCATCATAGTCCTAGTGAACGGTCCATGCTTAAATGATGCTGTGAATTTGGTGCTTTACACTCAATTGTTCTGGAACACATAGCATTATAATTAGAGATGAGCGAACACTGTTCGGATCAGCCGATTCGAACAGCACGCACCCATAGAAATGAATGGAAGTACCTGTGACGCTGACTTGGCTGGCGTCACAGGTGCTTCCATTCATTTCTATGGGTGCGTGCTGTTCGGCTCGGCTGATCTGAACAGTGTTCGCTCATCTCTAATTATAATTTATTATGTATATGCAGTTTAGCCAAGCCATGGTTTGTCTAGGAAATGCAGCCCGCACACAGTTTCTCAAACTAAACATGGGTCACCTGAATTGCCTCTAAACAGGCTTCTAGGAAGGACTTTGGTGATTAATGCTAGAAAATATTAGTGCTGTATACTTAATATTCATCCAAAGATCTCCTACTCTGCTCTACTCTCTTCCGCTCTTCAAACACCTGCCTCCAAGATTTCTCCCGTGCATCCACCATACTCTGGAACTCCTTACCAAGACACATAAGACTGACCCCCACAATCACAGGCTTCAAGAAGGCCCTGAAGACTCACCTATTCAGGAAGGCCTACAACCTCCAATAACACTATCACCACACCACCATCTGAACTGTCTCCCCCTCTCCCTCATAGACTGTAAGCCCTTGTGGGCAGGGCCCTCGATCTCACTGTGCCAGTCGGTCATTGTTAGTATTATCTGTTTGTACATTTTGTGTATTGTATGTAAACCCTCAAATGTAAAGCACCATGGAATTAATGGTGCTATATAAACAAACAAGAATATTGAATTTATTTTACTTGTATAACACTTCAGATATTGTCATCACCCACTGTAAGGACCACAATCTAAATTCTCTCAGAAGGTAGTTGGAGTGTGGGAGGAATCCTGAGAACCCGGAGTAAACCAACGCAAACATGGGGAGAACATATACACCATGCAGATGTGGCTCTTTGGTGGATTCAAACCAAAAACTCCAGCTCTGCAAAGGAACAGTGATAGCCAGTGTTAACTATACAAAAGAAGAACTTACCAGTGAAAAGGAAGAAGATCAAAACCATAATCATAGTGTAGCCAAAATACAGAATTGTACTAGCTGTCCCCGTAATTTGCAGTTTGGAATAAAAGTAATGAACGGCATATATAAGAAAATAAACTGCAGTAAATCCACTTGTGAGAAATGAACGCCACTGCCAATGATAGTCCTAGATGACAAAAAGAAAGAAAGCTTAACATTTAATGTACTATTCTTAGCACGCCGCACTCCACAAAATGCATTACCATCAGAGGACAGTACTTTGATAATTTAATTATGCAACATTTCAAGAAGCCCTATAGAAACCGTGGACTTATACATACATTGCTTCTACCATCAAGCAGACTAAATAGGCTTGAGTGCATATGCAACCCGTCTGTATTAGACATTCACAAACTCCTTAAACAGATATTCTTTCTAAAGATAGATCCTCTTGTTTAGGAACTAAGATGCTTTAGCATAGCCCCCCCCCTCTATATGACAGTAGAGAGCCACTAAACCTAGAGTTCCTCTTCTCATTGTGGTCTACATGGCTGTTCATGTATTATATTTATTTTTATCATCATCATCCCTTGCGAGAAATGTTACAGGCTGGCCACAAATTCTACGCCGCCATTACTAGCTGACCATGGTGGCATCTAGAGCAGAAATGGTCTTCAATGTGAGAAAATGCTTTTACGATTCTTTTCATAGCAATACTAAACTCAGCAACAAGAATATAGTAACAATATAACATTTAGCACCAAATGAAACTGTAGTCTCCTACCTCTGCACACAGATGAAAATAGCAGAGCAATATTGTTGCTTCTGAACAAGTAATAACTAAAATAATGAATACGAGAAAGAGGAATCCAAACATGTAATACATCTGATGGGACCTAAAAGGAAACAAATGAACATAAATAGCAAAAATCAGTCACTGAATATAATTTGACAGTATAGTACATTAGTAGGAAAATGAATGAAATTATATAAAATCCCATCCCAAATACATCAATGCAGAATTTACATTGAAATCACAGTGCAGCATTGAAAACACTAAATTCACGTCAAGTTTTTTTCCTTTTGCATTATTTTGCAAATCTATTTAAATGATGTCCATCTGTTTTATATATGGTCAAACAAAGTAAAAACCCAGTATAGTACATTAGTAGGAAAATGAATGAAATTATATAAGATCTATTTTGCTATTCTTCTTCCCTTCTGTCCATTATTATGCAGCCTCATTTGGCGGCACTCTCCCTACTCATTATACTAATATGTAGAATATTGCAGTTAATGCGGTACCAGGTCTTGATTGTTACATGCATGAGCAGTCTAAACAGGAAAAGAAGCTACAGGCTTATTCTAAGGATTATAAAAATTGAAACTCCAGAGACTGCCATCAACCTGAAAAGAAAATTACAACATAAACCAATTTCACTGCAGGAGCTGGGGAGTTAAATGACCTTGCAATGTTTAATTCATGGTTCCAAAGTAATGTCTTTCACTTCTCTATGTAGAAGACAGGTCTCCCACCTTAACTAATTCACAGCCCAATGTTCCCAAGTGTACTCTTCTCAGTGATATCAGGGTGAAATACAAATGTACACAATGGAAGTGCAGAGAGGCTCTGTGAAGACAGTGAGGGAGGCTAAAAGGACCTGGCCATGAAAGAAAAAGAAAACCAGCTCACCAAATACTATTAAGAATAAAGAAAAGTTGTATGAAGATGCACCCGAACGGCAAAATTCCTCCCATAATGATACCAGGTAATGGCTTTGTGTAAAATGACTGCTCAGGAATCTGACGAGGGATCTGATTGGTGCGGACTGGGTGTTCAATAGCCTAAAGGAAAGAAGAAAAAGCAACTGCATTATTACAGGGCCATTTAAATCTCAGTTTTCACTGCCATCCTATTTGCAAGCTTTTTCCTCTGGCGTTCATGCTGACTCTAATGGCGGTAAATAACCACTGTAGACATCAAATAGCAATCCCTGAAAAGGGACAGAAAAGCTGAACCCATCAAAGCCTGTAGTTAAAAATCTATCTGCACTAAGGTGGTAAGACCTTACTCACATGCTGGTTCCAAATGACTGCAATAAAATTAGCATCTCACTACCGTTTCCCAAGAAAGGGTTAAATCAGAATAGGTAGCAGACAGAACAAAGTCACTATAGCTGTTTAAGAGATAGTTCACAAAAGGGAACATGATATAGCCGTACATATTAACTGCCATAGTTATACATACATTAGATCGTTGCTACACATTACTCCTTTTGGACAAGATTTTCTAAGGTTATGAAGATAAACACTTATCAGTAAAAATAACTGAACAAACATGCACTTCAGCTTATGATCAGGTGTGATAAACTCTGTTGGTTCTGCTAGTAGAACAGGAACAATTTTACAGTAATTTGTTCCTCAATCATGTAGACCACACAATCAGAGGCTTCCTGCTGTCAGCAAGGGCACAAAATCTAATCCTTCTTGATTATGGAAAATACAGTCCCTGCTTTTGGATGCTGAGCATGTACTGTAATTGGAGATCTTTAATGCCTTGTCTAACTTAAAGGGATTCTGGTTTCATTTTTTAAGACGTCTGCAAAGATTTGCAGTTACCATGACATATTCCATGCATCTGTAAAGTTGTCATATCATCGGGGAAACTGATCACCGTATAAAAGAAACATGACCCTTTATATGGGTTTATTCAATAAAAAAAAAGTATGAATGAACTGGGTTATTGCTGAGCTCTCATTTACCTGGAACACTCACTGATAAGCTGATACCACCTTTGTATTTAAAAAAAACACACTATATATATATATATATATATATATATATATATATATATATATATATATATATATATATATATATATATATATTATCTATTTTTATTATTTTTGTCAATTATCTACACATCTATATAATTTCTTGGAGTCAACACATTAGGTGTACAGAAAAGCATAAGGTGTCTTTTTGTGGGGCCAGATTTGAGAAACATCTGATGTTTTGATCGCTTTTCATAAAAAATTTTATGGGAGGCAAAACAGCGAAAAAACGGCTGTATGGCTCAATTTTTTTTCCCACTATGGTCATATGGAAAAGAAATTTATATGTTTGTATTGGGTGGTTTTTGGGGTTTGTTTGTTTTTTGTAACTTATTAGATCCCTAGGGTCCTTGAACCTGCAATATTCTGATTGCTTGTCCCATAGACTGCAATACAACTAATGATACCCAGACTCAATAGCTATAATTCTATGACAGGCCTGGGAGTCTTCATTAGGCATTTGACTATCTGCACAGGAGCAATCTTACAATGTTAAAGGCATGGGACATGCGACATAACCTTACTTGAGGCGGTTTCCGTCCCAAGAAGTCAATAGATGTGAATGGGAGGCAGAAACCGCGACGCGTTTTTTTGCCAAAAACCGCGTTGTGGTTTTTGGCGCGTTTTTTTTTACAGTCCATTCACTGTCCGGGAAGGAAAAACCGCCTGGCGTTTTCTGAAGCCATTTTTACCAGAAACGCTCCAAAAAACGCTTCAAGGTCAAAAAACCACTTCCTAATTAGGAAGCAGTTTTTTTTTCCCGGACCAAATTACGCCACACGGTATTCACGTGTGAACTAAGCCAAAGAGTGCCCATGCAGGGGACAGAACATGTGTGAGTTGAATTGTTGAAAATTCCTTGTTTACAAATTAAGTGTGTAAAGTTAAGGTGATATATACACCCACCGGCCACTTTATTAGGTACACCATGCTAGTAACGGGTTGGACCCCCTTTTGCCTTCAGAACTGCTTCAATTCTTCGTGGCATAGATTCAACAAGGTGCTGGAAGCATTCCTCAGAGATTTTGGTCCATATTGACATGATGGCATCACACAGTTGCCGCAGATTTGTCGGCTGCACATCCATGATGCGAATCTCCCGTTCCACCACATCCCAAAGATGCTCTATTGGATTGAGATCTGGTGACTGTGGAGGCCATTGGATTACAGTGAACTCATTGTCATGTTCAAGAAACCAGTCTGAGATGATTCCAGCTTTATGACATGGCATTGCATTATCCTGCTGAAAGTAGCCATCAGATGTTGGGTACATTGTGGTCATAAAGGGATGGACATGGTCAGCAACAATACTCAGGTAGGCTTTGGCGTTGCAACGATGCTCAATTGGTACCAAGGGGCCCAAAGAGTGCCAAGAAAATATTCCCCACACCATGACACCACCACCACCAGCCTGAACCGTTGATACAAGGCAGGATGGATCCATGCTTTCATGTTGTTGACGCCAAATTCTGACCCTACCATCCGAATGTCGCAGCAGAAATCGAGACTCATCAGACCAGGCAACGTTTTTCCAATCTTCAATTGTCCAATTTCGATGAGCTTGTGCAAATTGTAGCCTCAGTTTCCTGTTCTTAGCTGAAAGGAGTGGCACCCGGTGTGGTCTTCTGCTGCTGTAGCCCATCTGCCTCAAAGTTCGACGTACTGTGCGTTCAGAGATGCTCTTCTGGCTACCTTGGTTGTAACGGGTGGCTATTTGAGTCACTGTTGCCTTTCTATCAGCTCGAACCAGTCTGGCCATTCTCCTCTGACCTCTGGCATCAACAACGCATTTCTGCCCACAGAACTGCCGCTCACTGGATGTTTTTTCTTTTTCGGACCATTCTCTGTAAACCCTAGAGATGGTTGTGCATGAAAATCCCAGTAGATCAGCAGTTTCTGAAATACTCAGACCAGCCCTTCTGGCACCAACAACCATGCCACGTTCAAAGGCACTCAAATCACCTTTCTTCCCCATACTGATGCTCGGTTAGAACTGCAGGAGATTGTCTTGACCATGTCTACATGCCTAAATGCACTGAGTTGCCGCCATGTGATTGGCTGATTAGAAATTAAGTGTTAACGAGCAGTTGGACAGGTGTACCTAATAAAGTGGCCGGTGAGTGTAGTTTTATTGCATACGTTCAATAAACAGCTAGACAAAATACTTACATTCTTTTTAAAGCCAAAATAAGCCCCAATGAAAGTGAGTGGGACAGAAATGCAAAACCACAATGCCAGGATGGCTACAAGTGTGCCAAATGGAATAGCTGCAGAGGATCCTTCTCCCCAAAGAATTAAGTTCATCAAGAAGAAATCCGCAAATACAATCCTAAAGGGTAAATAAAAATACTTTCCGTCAGGTCATACATTCATATGCATTTTGTAACCTCAACATTTAGGTCAGTTTAACAGCTAGTTAGCAACAACATTACACAAATTACACCAGCTGGTAAGAGATGCAATGCCTATTCACATTGGTATCCATTAGAAAGGCTATAGAGGAAATGGTTCTAAGTGCTCCCCATCACTTAAATGTGCAATTTATTCACTTTTGTGTAGAAAGAACATGCCTAGCCTTTAGCAGCAGCAGAGGTACAAATGTAGACATTACGAGTCAAAAGAAATCTAAAAAGTCCCTTCATATTATTTAAATTAAGATAGTTTTACAAAATACTTTACCCAGGACAGAGAAAGGAGGTCAGCAAGACGTTTGTTTTCCATTTCTCACCACCAAATGCTAAATCCAGGATACAGAGAGACTAGTTAGGCAAGTACAAAGCATAATAAGTCCACTTACCATAAATGCTGACAAGAAGGTATATATAATTGTTTTACAATGAGAGGTACTTAACAGAAAGACCTACATCTGCAATTTAGGAATATGAATGCAAAGACAAGCCAATACACCTTTGGTGCACTTTCAAAGTACTATAAGCACCATCCCTATATAAAATATACATATAATCTGAGCGACAGGATAAATATACACAAATAACATTTAGCAAATGTAGTGGTAAAACTACAGAAAATAATCCAGACTAAATACATAAGAAATTAAAAGGATTGTCCAGTTTCAGCAAATAGAGGTTATTGTTTGAATATAGGAAAATTGTATAAACTTTTCATAACACATTTTGCATTAATTCCTTAGGGCTAGTTCACACGGGGCACGGAATGGCGTATTTTGGTCCTGATTTTGACACGGGAAGCCGCATCAGAATAGGACCAAAATGTGCCTGCTGCGTCTTCAGACACTTGCGGCTTCCCACTCCGGAGCATACCCAAATGAATGGGCCTAGTCTGCTGGGTTGCTGCGAGGTGGACGCCATGGCTGAATAAGCCACAGAATCCGCCTGAGGAAAGGGCAGCTCACTTCTTTTTTCCGTGAGGAAGCTAGCAGTCTGCATAGATCTCTATTGGGAGGGGGCAGATTCTGACGTGGATTCAGTGCCAAAATCCACCCCCTCTTGCCCCGTGTGAACGAGCCCTTACAGTTTTGAAGATCTCTGCTTGTTGTCATTCTTTGTTAACATTCAATGAATAAAAATCTGTTCAAGGTCTTGTGACGGACACACAGTCTGCATCCCCCTTCCCTAAGGGTCTATTTCGCACGGAGGAAAGTGGTGAAGAATTTGGTGTGGAATTTCAGCGCTGAAAAAAAAAAAAAAAAAAAAAAAAGCCTCCCATTGACTTCAATTGGATAACTTTTTATAATTCAAACCTCAACATACTTGCTGAAAGTGGTCAACCCAGTTAAAGATGGCTATATTGTACAAGTTAAAGAGGACCTTTCATGGTTTGGGGCACAGGCAGTTCTATATACTGCTGACAGGAAGGGAGGAGGCATTCCTCCCAGCTCACACTGTACAGCGTGATAGGCTCTGCTTTGAAGGACGTACCTGACAGACTGTAAAGAGCTACGGTACCGGGACCGATAGCTCTTTACCCGGGGCACAGATCGGGAAAGCCGAAAATATACTGAATTCAGTGCACTGTCGGCTTTCCAGCAGTATATAGAACTGCCTGTGCCCCAAACCAGGTTTTGTGTCTTTGCATCATTTAATAGGTGCTGCTACACAGATTCTAGCATAATTGGAATTTTTTTTTTTTTTTTTTTTTTTTTTTTTACTTGCCACCACCATTCTCTAGCAATAAGAGTTTTTCATTTTGGTGTCTAATATGCTATTTAGACTCTATATTGTCAGGAGGGTGGTGTCAGGCAGGAGCAGACAAGGGGTGTGATTCTGAGCTCTGGAACTGGCTGCCTCTGAGTGAAGCTCTGAATTACACCCTCTGCCTGACACTGCTCTTCTGACATCGCAGAGCTTAAATAGCACATCAGGTATCAAAACTAACTGTGCTTGTAAACGATGCGAGTTAGAGAAAAAAAATTCCAACTGTGCTGGAATCAGTGGAGTGGCATCAATTCACAGATACTAAGAACTTTAATTGGTGGAGACAGTGAAAGGTCCCCATTAAATAGCTGTTTATGTTATATGGACACTAGTCCACACCCACCAGCTCAGAGAAAAATTACAGATAAAGCCTGCAGAAAGCAAAATTGCTAAATACCTCAAAATATAAAGTCATGTTCAGGAATAAAAAGGTTTATGACACCAATACTGAACAAATATTTAAATTTTATGCCATATTTCATACAGAGGGATCCATTTCTATGGATATATGGATGGGGTGTGTATATATATATATATATATATATATATATATATATATATATATATATATATATATATATATATATTCATATTCATATCTTAGCAGCACAGTGCATGTCCAAATGTTTCCTTGTCCACTTACATTTGTAGAATCGAGAAGCTACGTAACCAGCTGGAGTACCAAGCAACACCCATAGAACAACAGCACATGTCATCAGGGCACCTCTGTTAGCAGGAGACAAAAATCCCAGGCATGCAAAAACTGAAAAAAAACAAACAAAAAAAAGTATTATATTCTAGAAGGTTAAAAAATATAGCTTAAAAAATTAGTATGGCTCATTTCACACTTAAATGGATTTGGTATAATTTCCCATTATGCCAAATTAATACAAGAATAATGTGAGGGGACAAAGATCTGTGTAAAAAGAGAGATTAGCATTCCGCCATCTTGTCTGCGTATATTCCTTATTGCTTTCACGCAGCTACTATGAGAGATTTACAATTGTGCTTTCTTATCATATTTAGGAAAAAGGTTGGAATGTTTGAGTGTCTCATAATATCACTTAGCTTCTCATGTCTCGTAATGAGACACAGAATGTCTATTAGATATGGGAATAGTCTAAAGTAGTTCTAAGTATCAAGGACAGACCGTCAATCTTAGAACACTGTGCTAGCATTAAAACTAAAATGGATGACACGGACAACCATGTGTTAACTTATGTATTGCTTATACACGTATTTATTGTTTGTAAACGCCCATTTTGTACTCTTACCAATGCTAATTCATATTTCTATGTGATGTAGTTTGTTATGCCTAAATTAGCATACAGCCATTATTCCTTTATAAGAGCTAAGTAACATGTAATAAACTTTAGAGCACTTAGATATACATCTGGCTATGCGTCGCTTTGTGTTCTCCCCGTACGGGCAACCATTTTGTTTTTAATTTGGAACCCACAGCATGTACTCCCAGGGGTGTTCCCCCAACAATAGCATAGGCTGTAGTGTGATTTCCGAAGTAAACAGTACGCACCTTAATCCCCTGCCATACAGGGTATTCCTAGTCTCTCTCTTTTTGAAAAAGCATCCCTTTACCAGGATACCATTGTGTACTTGGCTGGCTTCCTTATTAGACTTTATTTAAAACCGCAGTTCATTTTTGGAGTTACTGGTAATCTGTTGCAAGTTGGTTATGTTTCCTTGCTACTTCCAGCACTGCCCTCATCAGGCTACACCGATGCCCTTGCAAGTGGTTCATCAATTACCTAGAAGTTCTACCATTTTTTAGTTTGTTGGTGTACCATGAGTTTAATTCTAAACCCCCTGGTGGCCACTACTGAAGAACAGTTACAATCCCGGCAATTGCTTCCCCTATTCCCCTTAGCCCATTAAAGATAATATACATTATTTACTCAAATTTCTCCATTTCATTCATGTCCGATACTTTTGCCTAAGAAATTACTTTGATACCTTGATGTTGTTTTGCATTCCTTTTATTGATATGGTGACATGTAGATTCAGAGCAACAGTAGATTTGTGCTGTTTATTTAAAACCAGGTATATTTGAGTCTTATATGCACATTTTTATAGTGATAGCAATTGGCTCTTTGGGAAAAAATTTTGAGGCTCTGGATTGCTTAAAACACATTTTTTTCAATGATATTTTCCTGGTGTATATTGGATATGTGATAATATCTTGTCCATTTATATTGTGACTTAATTCATCTATGTGATGTGAGATGTGATGTGCATTTTTAGAATATTAGTGTATATTTTAATGCTCTCCTTTTTATGTTTCCATGTGTCTTGTAATCCAGTATTAAGAAGGCTATATTCTTACCTCTTCAAACTGCTTGTATGTGCGTTTTCCCGCTTTTTCACCTTTGTGAATTGACATTAATTTTTATTGCTAATAAACATTGATCTATATATATATATATATATATATATATATATATATATATATATATATATATATAGAACACACAAAGAATTCTAAGGAGGCGTTCACACTTGTGCCTGCAGTCCCCGCCCACCATGATTCCGCTGAACACTAGCTTTTTTTGCACGGATACAAAGGTGGACATACAGTGTCCGTGCAAAAAAAAAAAAAAAGTGGTTTGACGGCGGAGAGGCTGCATACGGACACCAGCGGTTTGCTTTAAAAAGCCATTAAAACAAATACTTTTTTTTTTTTTTTTAAACTGACCATAAGTAAGCTGTCCACAATCTGTTTTTGTGCAATTACGGCAGAATCACGGCAGGCAGATGTGCAGTCGCAAATGTGAACGCCCCTTAAATACAGATCAATGTTCTAGAACGGGGGTCAGAAACCTTTGGCATTGAAGCTGCAACTCCCAACATGCTCCATTCACTTCCTTGGGAGTTCCAAGAACAGCAGAGAAAGTATGCATGCTGGGAGTTCTAGTTTTACAACAGCAGGAGCCCTAAGCTCCCCTACCCCTGTTCTAAACAGAACTCCTACACCCATTAGGCTATGGCTACAAAGGCAATTTTGCCCATAACTCACGTCACACGACCAAAGATTGCACACTATCACTTGCTTCCAACAGAACATAACGGATTCCAGGCAATGCATACTTACACAAAGTAATGAATGTCATTATTAAGATCTGAGTGCCAGAACCAAGGAAAACAGAAAGCAACATGCCCTTTCTGGGTGGCCTAAAAATATCACCATGTACCAGCTTCCAACCAAATTCTTCCTGAGCATCTTCCTGTAAAACAAACATGCACAAGCTGAGAAACATATGTAAAAGATTATTTGTTCTATGATATATAACATTGTACAAAATAAAAAAAATAAATAAAAACTCTCCAGGCTTTACAAGCACAACAGGAAGTTAGTGCTAAATGCCAATTTCTTTTATTTTCACAGAACAGCCAATCTAAAGAGCCAAAACTGCAGGGAGAGAGTGGGAGAAGGAAACGGAAACAGACGGGGGTGTATGAGAATACCTCAGATTCTCTGTAAGTATTGTAGTCAAGCTGTAGACACAGAGCACAGATATGAACACAACAAATATTTTTTTTAAAAAAATTTTTTGTTAACTTAAAGCTCATCTACTACATTCATTCTCTACATTGTGTAAAGAATTAGCTAAATAAATAAATGTGCAAATACTTACTGTAGAATCTATCTGGTTGTATCTTGCAATATCTTTGTGGAGTGTTCTCAGCATAATCATGGCAACCATACCAGACAAAAAGAGAACAATCACTAAAGAATTCATTATACTGTAAAAAAAAAAAAAAAAAAAAAAAAAAAAAAAAAAAAAAAAGTGATCAGTGCAACTTTAAAATAAACAACTTATCTTTGGTCTATGGAATACAAAACAGTCACCAAGCCAATAAATATTCATAACCTTCACTGGAAAGTGGAATACATTATGTAACATGTCTCCAGTTATGACTGCAGCTGTGTCCATGGAGAGAATATAGCCTAGGTGTGTAGGCAACCATTCAACAGAAGAAGACTCTCATTAAGGCTAAGGCCCCACAGAAAAAAAAGCACTGTGGGAAAAATCATAGTGGCAACGCATCGCGGTTCTTCCCGCATCTCTTTAGATAGAAAGTTTGCAGAGATTTCCTCTGCGGACTTACTGTTTCAATTATACCTATGGGGAAACTACCGGCGTTTCCGTACGTATAATTGACATGCTGTGATTTTGCAGCGTGTCTACACCATGGTTTTTACCGCAGAGTGAGCATAGGATTCGCTAGAATCCCATCCACTTTGCCCTGACTGTAAAACGCCATGATTTTTCCCACGGCATTTCCACCTTGGGCAAATCGCAGCGTTTATGCCCCGTGGGCCCCAACCAAAGAGTGCTATAACTTCCACACTGTTTGATTCAGACATGGGGGGGGGGGGAACCCTGATATGTTGATCTATTTTCAACAGCAAGTATGAGCTGTTTAAAGCTTCTTTCTTTATACAGCTTACAATTCAATTCATTTGAAAAACAATAGTGTCACCCTGGACATGAACAGTTGCATCGAGAGGGGCGCTAGGTACATCCACTTGCAAAAATAGATTTATGAACAGTTAAAGAGATGGAGTTGGATACCAAACTGCATTTTAATTCATGTAATTTTGGTATAAATATTGTACACTTTGTAATGTATGAGTTGTTACAATTACATTGATACATTTTGTGATACTCAAGATCTATTGCTAAAAAGAGTTAAAATTATTTACAATGTTAATGACACAAACAGCAATAATTTAATAAAGCTAGAGATGTCTCATTCTGAGTGTGTCTATAAATAGATGAAGAATGAGGTGACGGCTCTGGAACAGTCCCTGCTTAATATTAAGTAGTACATCATGGTACTGAAACGTTTTTCCTTTAAAAGAATTGAAAACTAGCTTCTGCTTCGTCTGCAGGTTGTTGTTGGCGATGAGCAGCTTATATTTAGCTAAATGCGGTTGGCGATGATCCGCCTGCGTCTCGGCTCTGCTACATCTGAGCATATGCGCAGCAGGCGCAGCTGTATGTACATCCCTATGGAGAGCAGAGCAAGCTGTGCTACCGCGCTGCCTCAGCTCTGCTACATCTGGCAATTTAGATCAGAGGGGTTGTCTTGTGCGAGTATCCTAGCAGCGTCTGTGTTAGATACGGCTGCTACTGAACTTTGACACAGTTCCCCCCCCCCCCCCCAGCAGATCCTGAACAGCACATGGCCTCGTGTTACGCACACAAACTGCTACCACGCTGTGTCAGCTCTGCTACATCTGGCAATATGGATTACAGTGTCTGAGCAGCTTCTGTGTTACCAACAGCTGAACGGATGTTGCTGAAATGTGCCACAGTTCTCCCCCTCCCCCACCAGAGGAGGAAAAAACACATTCCCCGTCGTACTCACTGAAACTCTACACCCGATATACTCCTCTTGGCCACACACACCCTGTATGTTCTGTAGTCTCCTGATCTTCCATGAGACTCAATTTTCTTCAGCTTTCACACTGTCCACCTTTATCCTATATAGCTCCGCACACAAATTAGAGTGTAGCTCCTCGCACCACATAGCCTGATCCTATCAGAGAACGGCTCAAGGAACCTGTGATGACATCTCCACAGGTCCTTTAGTGTTGTGCGAACCTAAATTCCTTCATAGCAGTCGTGTAGGGACGTCATTTACCGAGATAAAAAGTAGCTCATGTTTTAATTGGGGTTCCTATCTGTGTATGTGGCAAATTTCAGGCAAATCCATTCAGCCGTTTGTGTGTTTGGATGTTTGTTCCTCAATCACTCAAACATCCAAACACACAAACTTTTACATTTATAATATTAGTAGGATCTGATGCATCATATTTTACCCATGAGGTGTGTCAAAACAGGAAGATGGTGAAATGCAGCCCAATTGGGGAGTAGTTGGCCGGAGGCGGCGAGATGGTGATCTGTAACCTTATCTACCAAATTCTGAAGGGTCTCAATGGCTCGACAGGACCAGAGGCAGTAAAACAGGTCAATCTTTATTCTGATTATACACATATAATTATTTTTTTTTAATTGACTTAAAAACCACACTACACAAACAACAACCTCTTACAGGTGCCCACATGGTATAAACCATTTTACAGTCACTGCAAAGTAATTGGGATTCTAGTAAACCCTATCCAGACATTGCAGAAAAAAAAATAGATGCAGCAGAAATGCTGCAAAATCCAAAACCATTGCGTTTTTTGGAAAGCACAGCATGTCAGTTACATCTACGGAAATGCTGGCGGTTTCCCTATATGTAAAATGGAAGCAGAAAGTCCATAGAGGTTTCCTGCAATGCGTTTCTGCTGCGTTTTTTCCAATCATGTTTTTTTTTTTGTGGCCTGCTATGTGGGGCCTTAGCCTAAATTTACATATAAACTGCGTGCAAGTGTACTTACCTAAACCACTGAATGTGGGTATGGGGCATGGATTCTAAAATGTAATCCCACCTGGAGGCCCATCTGATGTCCTTTTGTTCCTGAAGAACAGAGCAGGAAAAATAAAAAATTAAAAACACAACACACTTTAAAAACACAAAGATACACACACAACGAGTACTAAAAATAAAATGCAACTAGAAGAGTTTCAGCATGGACTCAAAGGGAGTCACTGGAATCCAGGATATCAAATGAGCAGCTTTTTTTTTTTTACTTTATAGAGCAATTTGAAAGTCTTATTTAGATTTCAAAGTCAAAAGTAATTTATAAAAATGTTAGTGTCATAAAAATAAATAAAAATTAAAATGATTACGTTTTATGCCCAACACAACAGTTTACTTATGAGGGTGTTTATAGAGGCCATCATCCCCATCAGATTTATAATATTCTACATCAGTTTTCTAGTGTAAATTATGCCAGAAATCTACATCAGCAAGACACTGGAAATTTCTGTTTAGAAAGACCTCAGTGGATGCTTCTAATTACTGTTGAGGAATACAACTTGCAGAAGTTTACATCTATCATATTTTTTGGACTGTAAGACGCACTTTTTTCCCCTCCCAAATTTGTGAGGAAAATGAGGGTACATCTTATATTCCAAATGTGGACTATAAAGGGGGGCGGAGGAGTGGAATTGCACCATCGCCATGCTCCTGCGCTGCTGGGCCCCATACCTTTAAAGTTGCAGGCCGGCTCCTGCGTGGCGAGGTTGCAAGAGCTGACTTGTTACTATGGGCAGCTGTGAGCCTAATGAAGGCTCCCAGGCCTGTCATAGCAATATTACTATTGCAGTTGGTCTATGACCAGCCGCTACAGTAATATACAGAATCTCCCATATGCGGCCATACATTTGTATTGCTGTCTATGGGACTTGCAATCAAATGATTGCAGGTTCAAGCCCCCTAGGGGGGCTAATAAAGTAGTTATAAAAAAAAAAAAAAACTAATCTAAATCACCTCCTTTACCTAGAATACATATAAAAGTAGAAAATTACTGTGAAACCAACACACCCATAGACATTAGGTATCCCTGTGTCCCAAAATGCCCGGTCTACTAATATTTTTCCTGTACGGTGAACGTAAAAATCAAAAGTGCCAAACCACCCGGTTTTTTTCACAGTTTTGCCTCTGGTTTAAATAAAAAGTGATCTAAGCAATAGACATTTTGCCAAAATGGTATAACTAAAAAGTACTTCTGGCCCCACAAAAAAAAAAAAAAAAAAAAAATGCTCTATGCACCCCCATACAGATGCAGGGTCACCTGTCAATGTGGCCTTGCAGCTGTTGCAAAACTACAACTCCCATACATTAAATATTTTACCATTTTTTTGCTTCAATTTTTTTCCCCCTATTTCATAAAACTAGCCATGTCAGACAGCTCATAATACTGACCTGAAATGAAACAGAATATGTGTATCGGATTTTGATTTCTCCAACATGTGTATTCTTTATTTCCATTGGTGGCCCAGAGCAGTCGGGTTTGTCAGCATGTGTATGCTTGAAGCTGTAGAAAATAGAATATACGGGAAATTTATAAAAAGGAAATTAATGGAAACATCATTCATTTCACATTAATGGAAACATATATAAACAATGAGAGCAAAATAGCAGAAAATTATACTAGAAATACACTATAACAAACAGTATGTATAAGGAGATATCAAAACTGTACTACATCTTACCTTCTGGGTTCTAATTTAGCAGCCACTAATCTTGATCCTTGCCCTTCATTCTCTACAACATGGTAATAGATGGTTATGTCCACATGGTTGAAGATATAGTATGTATCCCTCTCATGAAATTCTGACTGTGAATAAAACAGTTTAGGAACATAAAATTTACATGAATGTAAAAATATGTAAATTATTATTGTTTTACTATGAGCACAGTGGCCAAAGATCACAGTAGAAACACTAATGGATATCAGGACTACCAATATCAAGGTATATACAAAAATCATTGCCCTCAACTAAAAATATATATATATATATATATATATATATATATATATATATATATATATATATATATATATATATATATATATATCTTTTATTAGTTAGTAGTGTTGAGAGAATAGTATTCGTCAAATTCCACGCTCCCATAAGAATGCATGTAAGCTGCCGAAAACCAAGGGGTTAAGTGCATCAAATATTCACTGCGCTTAACCCCTTGGTGTTCAGCTGCTTACAAGCATTCCCCTAGGAGCGAGGAATTCCACAAATACTATTTGCTCATCTCCATTAGTTAGATTAAAATTCGAATTCCACGGGCAAAACAAGCGGCCCCAAATTCTCCTTACAAAACAATAGGCAGGGCAGATCTACAGCGAGTGTGACAATAGACACATACCAGATTGTTTTTTTCTGGCTTACTGTGTACTGAACAGAACCCTCAAGAAGCTCCTGTCCACAATATAAAAAGGAATCTGCAACTTCCAGAAGCTCATTTTGAGTTTTATAAGTAAAGACTTGCTTTCCCGATACCCTTTCCTGTCATGGGCATTTTTCGATATTTGAAGCACTTGTGCAGTCTGAAGATGACTACAAGACATGTGCAGTAGAGATGGCAACTCCATCTCTACTGCGCAGGCCACACAGGTACTTCCGGGCTGTGTACAGAGTCTCCCAGCAGCACATAATGAAGAAGAAAAGAGTAGTCTCCCAGATAGAAATCTAGGCAAGTATGATGCGATGGCACAGGGAGGGCTAGCAGTATGTAGGATAGCTTAGCTAGGGAGACAAGGAGGGTCGTGTAACAGAGTGGCGGAAAGCAGTGACAGGGAGGTAGTGTGGAAGGTACACAGGAAGTTACATAGTAGGAAGCTAACCCCGTAAACAAATGCAGAAGATACCAGGAGCTCCCACAGACACCTAGAAATCACTCAAAACACTGCTAAAAGCATATGGGTGTACTTTTAACCCATTAATAGCACGAACAGACTTTAAAAAAAAAAATATTGCCTGGAAAACCCCTGTAAGTAGAGGTGATGAATAGGGTTGAGCGATCGGGATCGGAAAAGATCAGATTCCGATCGGCAATCGAGCAAGTTTCACGATTGCAATCGGAATTCCGACCCGATCTTTTACAGTGGGATCGAGATCGGAGGTTATCTCAAGATCGGCTCAACCCTAAAAGTGACTTTTCCCATAGAAAAGCATTGACTAGGGTTGAAGATCGGGATTGGAAAAGATCGGATTCCGATCGGCGATCGAGCAAATTTCACGATCGAGATCGGCTGGAAAATTATCAGAAATCGGATTTTAAAATCGATCTTGAAATCTCAAGATCGGCTCAACCCCAGTGATGACCTATCCTAAGGATAAGACATAACTAATTTCAGAAACTCCATTTAATCTGCCTGTGCAAATTTACAGTGGTCATCTCAGAGCATATCGATAGCCAAACTCGAAGTGCCACTGAATTGAAAATACTCACATTTATCACACACGCATCCTTAGGATGCCCATCTTCTGTTATATAGCAACCAATAGGAAATCCAGGATTGCAAAATTTCTTTTTCTCTTCTACCTCATAACACCATGTAACTGGCATGTTGTCAACGATCCTGAAATAATAAAATGTATAAAAACAAAGAAAACATCAAATCATGGATTACATTTTTATAATATACTGGTACTTGTTTACATTTTTTAAACATTTTATTCCTACCAAGACTATCAGAGATCAAAAGTTTACAGAGCTACAGTATGTATAATAGATTAAAAGGATCAGGAGAGGTGTTCAAAAGCCAATCAGCATGGGAGCTCCAGCCCCCCAATGAGCTACTTCTGCTGTCACTAGCCACCTTTAAAGGAGGGGTGGGACCCTCCTCCAAGACAACCCCATCTTCTAGACCCCACCAGTAACTCACATACCCTGGATACATATACGTCCAGAGAGCTGACAAGTCCCATGTCCTGACGCCATCTTCCTCAGCGCATGGCAATCCACCATAGCTCCCTGGCAGGAAAGTTCCCTGTGACTCCCCAGTACTCAGACAGAAACCCACTCCTAGCACGATGACCACAACATTTTAAATCGACTAGACAGATGGAAGGGGTTCTTTCTGCCAGACTATCATCCCACCATAACAGGATCACTGGATGATTGGAATGCCAGCCAGAGTCCGTTGGTCATATCTTCTAGCTCTGTCATACACAGAAGGCCTTCAGACTCTGGCTGGGTTCAATAGTGTGGATGGCAGTGTAAAACTAACATGTACCATATGAAATTTCTGCCTCCCGTTAAAAACATTGTGGGCAGAATCTGCAAACAAATGAGTAGCCGGAACAAAGGGAAACCCCTTTATTTTAGACTGAAAGTTACCTTTAACTTTTATATTTCAGAAAATCAGAAAACCAGATAGAACATACTCACCAGTGGTGTTGATAGTTCAGAAGCATGCTCTTCTTTAAGAACTCCAACTTCGACTTGCTCTGAGAATCTGTAGTAGTATATGTTTTGGAACACACTTCCTCACATTTTTTGTTTTCCTTAAATTTAAACTACGAAGGAACAAAATATGTTGGGTTAGTACTAGAGCAGCACATCAGGACATTTTTTCATACATTGTGCCGCAAAGACTATTAAAAAAAGTCTGCTTGGGGACCCAAAAATAGAAAGCTAACCTGCTTAAAAAGCGGTTACCCCGTGGCCCCCATAGACCATAACAGGGTGCACAGGGTTTCCGCCTGAAAAAAGCGGAGGGGAAAATCCTGCTCACATGACTTTTCTATCCATATTTCTTAAGCCAATTCAAAGAACGGAAAACAGAACGTATACTGAGCCTTAGTGTGAACCTAGCCTTAAGGATAAGGCCAAACAAAAGTTCTTCATTTGTTTTTTTATGATCCAAAGCCATGATTACAAGGGGATCTAAGGAAACTGGAAGCATGGGCGGACACTTGTCAAATGAAGTTTAATGTTGACAAATGTAAGGTAATGCACTTTGGGCGACGTAATAAAATGTATGACTATGTACTAAATAGTAAATTACTGGGTAAGACTGCCAATGAAAAAGACTTAGGGATTCTGGTGGACAGCAAGCTTACCTTTAATGACCAGTGTCAGGCAGCTGCTGCCAAGGCAAATAAAATTATGGGATGCATCAAAAGAGGTCTAGATTCTCATGACAAGGACATAGTTATGCCTCTATACAAATCACTGGTACGGCCACACTTAGAATATTGTGCACAATTTTGGGCCCCGATATACAAGAAAGACATAAGTGAACTTGAAAAAGTTCAAAGACGGGCAACTAAAATGATTAGGGGAATGGGTGGATTGGAGTACAACGATAGATTAACAAACTTGGGGTTATTCAGTTTAGAGAAAAGACGTCTATGGGGAGATCTAATAACAATGTACAAATACATGAAGGGACAATACAAAGAACTTTCTAAGGATATTTTTACTCCTAGGCCAGTGAGAAGTGGACATCGTCTACGTCTGGAGGAGAGAAGTTTTCACTAGAAACATAGAAGGGGATTCTTCACAGTAAGAACAGCGAGGTTCTGGAACTCTCTGCCCCAGGAAGTGGTGATGGCGGATTCACTGAACAAGTTCAAAGTGGGCCTGGATGCCTTTCTTGAAGAGAAAAATATAATGGGTTATGGACTCTAGATTCTAAGGACACGTTGTTCCAGGGTTTTTATACTGACTGCCAGATTTGGAGTCGGGAAGGAATTTTTTTCCCCTGAAATAGGGCAATTGGCATGAGCCTCATGGGTTTTTTTTGCCTTCCCCTGGATCAACACTGTAGGGGATTGTAGGGTTATAGGTTGGACTTGATGGACTAATGTCTTTATCCAACCTCATCTACTATGTAACTATGATTGGATTTAACAAAAGAGAAACATACAAGTCCTTACATTAGATTTCCCATTCCTTTTAAAGCCACTCCTGGCTTTGGCTCAAAAAAAAAAAAAAAAAAAAAAAACCACTGTTTTTCTGTCCTTAGTTTGAGTGGCCTCTGCCTTACACAGATTTTCTCTGCCTCCAAGTGGTTGTAGCAACTTGCAATGTTAACCCCTATCGATAGGCTAGGCATTAACTTCATAATCAATGAGAGTCTGAAAGCTGAATTCCTGCTGATCAGATGACAGGGTTTTTTGCATCCTGAAGAAAAAGCAGACTGAGCATGCACCCTACTGTTCCATTTATTCTCTATGGGTGCATAGCTGCCATGTGCCCACCCCCCTGCTGCTCCATCAGAACGGGGGATCAAAACTCCAGTAATCAGGCCTGATTGGGGTCAGAAAGTCAGCAATAATAAAGTTATCAACTAACCTCAAGAGTTAGTACAACCCAAAGCTTTAAAAGGAATTATAAACATTTAATATCATTTATATCTATGGACAGACATAGTTTGAAAATATCTTTGGCTGCTAAAGGGGCAAAGTTGGTCAGCAAATTTGGAAGACATTCACAGCACTTGTGCTTATCCGTAGGCTTCTGACTCATGGATGAAGTCAAACACCCCCCCTTCCCCGGTCACTACTGAGGCCAGTTATTAGGTGTGGGGTGCACTGACACCAAGATGCTTTGACCCTGTGATTGAACCACAGTGGTAACCTTGAGGCACGTGACATCATCCAGGAGCCAGAAAACAACACCAGGAGACAGTCAACGCCCAGGAGTGAGTATAGCTGTTAATTATTCTTACTCACCTCCACTTGGTCAGACCCCACAGTATAACATTAGTCAGATTGAGATCACAAGACACAGCTGACCATATGAAAGCATTCAGTCAATGGAGCAAGTACGAACCAAATGACACAGCTAAAATGTTAGTGGTCAGAAAGCATTCACTCCGTTTTGAGTAAGATGGGTGCTTTGGCACACAGAGCCTCAGACATAATATCGACCAGGTAAGAGCCGAAGAGACAGGAGCACGGGGAGGCAAGGTCTATCAGATTTTCTTAGGATAATTCATCTGACTAGCTTTTGAAGGATTTTTTCACAAAAAGATGAATCCAGCATAAGGATGGGTTGGATGAATAAAATTTAACTTTTATTAAATCTTCATAAAAAATAGTAACGTGCTTTTAGCAAGATCCAAATTGCATGGCTACGCGTTTCGGAGCTGCATTGCGTGCTCCTTCCTCAAGGCATGCTACTAACATTTTACACATCACTTTTAATGCAGCTCCGAAACGCGTAGCCATGCAATTTGGATCTTGCTAAAAGCACGTTACTATTTTTTATGAAGATTTAATAAAAGTTAAATTTTATTCATCCAACCCATCCTTATGCTGGATTCATCTTTTTGTGAAAAAATTGTATTCCTGCTGGTTCAAGTCCACCTGCGTTTCCGTGCATTTGGCTGGATGAGAGGGTGAGTTGGAAAAAAATATTATCATAGCTTTTGAAGGATACCTGAGTTTTCATCAAAAAAATTATATATGTGCAGTCTTGCTGGACAAACTGTTCTCTGGCTGTGGAATACTTCATACATAACATTCTTTCAGATTTTTCTGCCGCTAATAACCCCACTATTACTGCAGGAAATTTTGCATTTCACTCTGAGGCCAGTGAGAGTATAATACAGAGCAGATCAGCGACTGACCGCTCTCTCTCTGTATGCACAGTCATAGAGGACTGCCTCCTCAACTTCTCTGCGTAGAAAGAGCAGATATCTCACTGAATTAACCTAAGTAGCACAGAGTACTAATGCTTCACTTGCAAAATGTCTGACTGCTGTTCTGTCAGTCAGAATGGGGCTCTGGAAAAGGGAGAGGCCAAGTAGGATGGGAAAGAGTGCTGCTGAGATTTAGCAGATCTGGCTCATTTAAAGGATAGACTGATATTCAGGTGAGGTCTGATACCAATATGGACAGACTGATATATCAGTCCACAATCAAGTGGGGCTGAGCACAAGGTATGGGGATGGGGACAAACTGGGACTTTTTTTTTTTTTAGCACAAATGCAGGCAAAGTAGGCAATTATTTGAAAATCCCTTGGCACATGGAACCAAAGTATTGGAAAAAAGAGCAGTAATGCAGACATGATGCTACTTGAGATGACCACAAGCAAATGGAGGAGGTGGGCAAAGACAGGAATAGCAGATTTACCTCCAGAAGAATAAGGATCACTAAGGTTCCAGATGGTCACCCCTCAAGCGTACCTCTACTCTTTGAGAGAGTACAGGGTTGATGGCACAGGGTGACCCCACAACTGGTCATACACAGAGAAGATGTTTGCTTTTTTTCCCTCTATGTCAGGCAACAGTGAGGGTAGGCCGTACTGTTCTCCTTTTCTCAGGATGATAATTTTCTAACATTCCCAACCTAAAATGATGGTGGGAGGGGTCTATTGTTTTTCCTTAGTTTCTACCTACTGGAGGCAGCATTTATAACAAAACTCACCTATGTAACTTACAACTACGGACAGGAAAACAAAATGTACTCAGATCTAATATATACCAACCTTGTAGGGAGATGGTTCAATTCTTTCACCAAACAACACCTGGCCCAGATTTTCAGAAGGTCTTTTTTCTTTCTCTACTTGACAAAAATCAAACCTTAAAAATAAAAAAAAAAAGCTAGTGTTACTTAAGGTACAGTGGCTAACACACAAAACATTGTTGTCAGAGACTGCATGTTATACCACAGATATAAATAAATAAAAAATATGAACCTAGAGGTGCCTGCTTGAATCAGATGGGGATGCCTAATGATTTATATAATGTGGAGAGGCACTGAAGGAGTAAACTACCTGTTTAATACATAGATGTGGTGGGACCTTGAGAAATAGGCTCAATGTAAGCTTGTACCTTCTGTAATAGATATGGTTCCTGAAAGGAACACCCTTATAGTAACTACCAATTTAAATATTTTAATTAATCAATAGTTCAGGTAAGTATAAAAAATTTGGTAATAGAAATATTTTCTCTGATGAGAGAGATTAAGATTAAAATTAAGTGTCTGCATGTTTATAGCAGTTATCCTGCAGGTTTTAGCAGTATATATGTGAATAAAGCTGGGGAGATAGGTACAGATGCAGCAAAGGTGTTAAAATATGTTAACTCAACTCTTTCAATAGCTTTTGGTGTCTTTTGAAATATAATACCACATTGCTACATCTGTACTGTGCTGTTATCAGTTTCAGTATGTCCAAGTTTGTAACTCTACTCCTCTCCCCTCTCCATAGACTTCTATGAACTCCAGCCTGCCTTCAGTGAAGATGGGCCTGAGCTGTGAACTGAACAGTTTAGCAGGCAGGAGAAGGCTGATAAGAGGAGAGAATAATTTATGAAAACGCTTCTAAATTGATTTAGGAAATTTTTTTAAAAAACAATTACTCTAACTCAGAATGATATTTGAATTTCAGTTTTTTTTAACCCAGACAATCCCTTTTTCTCTTGGTTTAGGGGCAACTCCGTATTAGTTAACACCTGCATTCAGGTTTCCGTTCTTGGGGTCTGCTTGGGGACCCAATGAACGGAAACCTAATCCGCTTAACAAAAGTGGTTACCCACGGCACCACCCACAGACCAAAAAAGGTAGAAAAATATGAAGAGAAAAGTCCTTCTTACAGGGCTTTTCACTTTTTTTTTTTTAGCGGATTCAGGGATGGAAACCCAGAACGTAAATCAAGCGGTAGTGTGAATCTAGCCTTGGCTTACTGCCAAGATAATATTTAGGCTAGGGCTACTCGGCAACATTTGCAGTAGATCCCTGTGGTTCCTGTGTCTTACTTCCTTCCTCGACTCACTTTCATCAGTTGCCTCATGCTCATGTCATTCATTTTCTTTGCTCACAACATTACTTTGCATTTTTTGAGACTCACATGCCTCTGTTTATTACATTGTTTTTCTTTTCATGTTCTAATAAAAATTCTGTAATAAAAATGGATGAAAAAAAACAAAGTGGCATCACAAAAAAACTTAATGCATTTCTATGGTGTCGCACAAAATAGTCTTGGCTTGAACTTATGTTGTAGGTCACATCACCCCCATAGGTATCAATTGAGTCACATGAACGATGACTGCAGTTACTTTCTTTAATTTTGCTTACTGTCCGGATTCTTGCTCAGATTTCTATTCATGTGTAACTGTGCAGCTTTTGACAGTTCATTTCAATCTTTAAATTATATTGAAAAAAAAAACAAAACAAAACCCAGAAACAATAGCAGCTGCATATCACAACAAAACTGCAATGTGTGACATAAGGAATGGCAGAACCGGTATGTGCTTTAGTTTTCAGTTCTGTCCCCTGTAGTTGATTGACCTCTGTTTTGCTGGCTTTTGACAAGACTTGTGAAGCAGCCAAAATCCTAACCATGTAAATTATGACCATGCAGCCATGAATATTATGTAATTATTTGTGCTAAATTTAGAGATATTGATAAACTTACGCAGCATATTCATAAGGTAGCACAGATTCTACGGAGTCAAGTCGGTTTACAAACAGCTCAATGTCAGACTGCAAGAAATACAAAAGTTACAATTAGAGAGCAAATATACAGGAAAATCTGAGTGACAGAATTACAAGACTTGTCTGAGGGTCACTCAATCTGAACTCTGACAGCAAGCACCAAGAGGGCATGTTCCCACATTTTAGCAGTCAAATCCAACAAAACCATGTCCAAAATGGGTGGGCTAGGCTTCCATATAGATTTTTAAAGATGATCACCAGACTGGAAAAGCTCAATGACATACGTCAGCTGATAGGTACTGTTACCCCGAGCAGGTTGGTGCTTAGATTATAAAAATGTCTTCAGCCATCTCAAATGAAGAAGCCCTTTTAGCGTTTAGGGAAATTAGGGTATACTAGCCAAGTGGGCAGGGTCTCTGCGTGCGGTTTGCCAGGCAGTGTTATAATGGCACACTTTGACACCCTAATTTAGCATAAAAAATGATGTAGCTTATGTCCCAGAAAGTAACATGCCTTTAGTGTCAAGCTGGACAAATCCTGGTGGTTCTTCTCCGTAAAAGGGCATATTTAGACAAGAATTATGCGAAAGGAAAATTTTTGGTGCTGAAGAGACATGGATTTTATTTTAAAATAATTTCTAAAAAGGGAATCAGATTTAGGTTCCAATTAACCACATGAACACTGGACACAGTGTCCACCTGGAGATGCCCTCAAAATATACCAAATTTAGAGCCATTTCTTAAGAGATCTGTTTAGGTGGTACCATGGCCCCACTAGAAAAGTTCACATTATACTAGGGTAGTCATCAAACTGTCCTAAAGGGTTCCAGTCTCCTGGTTATATAGTACACACCTGGGGGGCCTGGCACAAAGATATACTCCTGGTGTTTCTTGTTTTCTGACTCTTATGCAAAGAGGATCTGGATACGGGCTATGACCTCATCCACTTAGGCCTTCTGACACGTTCGCTTTTCACATAGACGCCACGTATACTTATTTCCATGCATTTATTCCAATGTCTAACAATGGAAACTTTGCTTTAAATATGTAATTCCATACGCAAGGAAGAAAAACACTAGAATTCTCAGAAGTAGAGGCATCTTGACTGGTGCATGACAAAACTGAAGATTGGCATCCATCTTGGCAGCCTACTATGACAAGGTTCTGAGAGTCTAGACCTAGCTTCAATATAATGTAGCATAAAAGTCTATCCAGTTTTTTCCCTATTTGATCCTATCCATTTTTTTTTTTACTTCTCTCACTTTATATTAAAAAAAAAAAAAAAGTGTTGTTGCTTGCTTTTCCAGATTTTAAATTGGTCTTACAAAGACTATTCATCCATGTTTTAATCCCCAAGTACCTCTGAGGCCTCAGATCAATAAACAAGGATAGTGAACTGCCAAGAAATACTAGACTTTTCAGAACAATCTGTCATATATGTACATGAGGGTAAAACTACAGTGTTCTGGCTATTATATCCCATACATAGTGAACCTTACATAGTCAGCCGTTTCACATATTCTAGGCTCTCTCTCTTTGCAAGCTCTTTGTCACATGATTGAGACTTGTGCAAGAAAAATAAAATTAATGTCTATGTTGGATTTACCGACTGGAAAAGTACCCAGGAAGATAGACTCCTATCATTATAGTTATCTACGATGATAGGAGTCCTTGTCTCCCCAATCCCTAACTCTCTTCCACGCAGAAGCAGCATAGTGGTATTAGACTTTAACTTTTCAACAAGATTATTGAGAATATAATGTCAGGAAGGAAGAATTCATTGCTATATCTAATGTACAACAAATATAGAGCAACTAGTTCTGCAGTAGAACTATTTACAGGAAGCCTAACTACAGGTTGCTTAACTGCAGTCCATGACTCAAAGATCACAGCAATGTACGTCACCTCTATATTAAAGAAAAATTCTGTTTTGGTCAAACAAAATTTTTCAGCTAGGAAAACTTCCACCATGTCAACTTAGCCTTAGTATAAGGGGGTGTGGGATGATATTCTAAAATAAACAGTTTGTGCACCTGTCAAACCAGTAGTGTGACAAATGTGCAACAGGTTTGTCAGGTCCTAAAAGCCAGGAGAGGCCTCTCCACACAACGATGAATTACAATAAGGAAACAGATTGGGTGTGAATAATACTTTGATCCCTTCATAGTAGACAGAATAAGGGCTATTAAAGGAACTATATTAATGTGTATTACATAAGTGCCACAGAGAATAAACCTACATAAAGTTTCTCTGCAAATACAATGCAATCATCCCGTATGATGTAATAGCCCATCTTAGGCCTCCATTCACATGTTAACTGATTTTTTCCTCTGATAATTAGGATTCCATAAATAGTTTTCTATACACAAATTTTAGTGAGATAGTCCAACAACCTATCACGTATTTCATATTCAGCCAGCATGTTGAATTTTAACATGACAGATGTTTCGATTTGAAGTACGACACTAACAGAGGGGTCTGACAGTGACTTAGTCCTCTCTCTCCATTCAGAACACAGAGGGAGTCTGACATCTGGATTCTGCACAGATGAGCTGCTGTAGTGGACAAGGAGTATGTGCACTCTGTACTTAAGAAATAGGTGCAGAGCTGTGGTTCTATAGAACCATCCCTATAGAGGGGACAGGGCTGCTGCACTACTTCGGGGCCAGGAGCTGGTACTGATCACATGACACAGGGCCAGAATCAGCAGAGGAACTATTAAAACATTCCCTATTATTAGCACCTATGACTGTCAGTCTGCCAATAACACTCTGCGTTACGTTTTGGGTCTGGGAAGCCATATGGACATTAGCCTTAATGCCTGGTTAGGCTACACTCACCTCTGCAGCGTCACATCACCAGACAAAAGAGTGATACAAACACATTTTTAATCTGACAATTTCAGGTAAAAATAACAGACACTCAAATAACTCAATTATAGTCTATGGCAGTGATGGCGAACCTTTTATAGACCAAGTGCCCAAACTGCAACCGAAAATCCACTAATTTATCACAAAGTGCCTGCACGGCAATTTAACCTTCATACTGTGAGAACAATTAGGGACCTGAAAAAAAATGGTTGTGTGAATGGGGCTCAACAGAGCTTTCAATTATACAAACAACTTCGTACTGCATTTGGTAGAATTTTGAACAATTAATGTTCACTCTCACAGACCTGTTGTATAGTGATCGTGCAAAGTTATTAAGTCTGCTATAAAACAGATACTGTGTGATATAGTGAAGGGTCCCTACTCAGTCCAATCTGCTCCACAGTGGCCCTTCACAATATAATCTGTTCCACAGATGGGTGCCCACAGAGAGGGCTTTGCGTGCCACCTCTGGCACCCATGCCATAGGTTCGCCATCAAGGGTCTATCAGGCACAACTCTTGTCCTCCTTTGTAGGGATCTGCTTTTCCATTCTTCTGGGACTCTCAAAGACCAGCGTTAGATGGAAACAATTAATAGAGAGAGAGCAGAGTCCATAACTGGTACTTGTGTACAATCCCTGGCCATGACTGGAGACACATAGACATTGTGAGGTACTACAACTCCCCCCATCCCCGCCAGCACTACTAAGGAGCCACCTGAACTTGTTCCCAGTTATTATGGTGCAGGGACCCCTGCTGTCAGCGCTCACCTTACACTCCGCAGTCTCCTTGCCCGGCTCACAGAAGCTGACAGGGGCCAGGCCTGGCAGATAGAAGACGGCCCCTGGCCTGAACAAGGCCGCCAGCAGGAGAACCAGCAGCGCAGAGCTCGCCATCACAGTTCCTGGATGCAGAGACTACACGGCGGCGGAGACTCCGGACACAATCGCTTCCTGCTTCTCAGACACGTCACCCGCTCTGACGTCTCATAGAAGACGCTGTAAAGCTCGCGCAGCTGACGACTGCCCAGTAATCTCCGCCTGTACTTCCGGGTCCGGGGTGTCATGTGACTGCCCCGTTTTTTTCTTGGCAGCCAAGCAATACAATAGGGCTGGTTGCTATGGGGTCGGGGCTGCGGGTCAAATGATTGTATTCTTGTCCCCCACCTCAGGACATGTTATAGGACTAGTTATCCTATCTGCTACGTTTATGAAATGCACTAAATGACCCGTTTTGTGTTAGGGTTCTCATAGGAAACCCAGACATTACAGGTTCTCCAAATAGTGGGACTCTAGCGTTAAGGCCAGAGCTACACGAAGATTTTGGCCGCATCTACCGAAGTGTAACCAAAGATGTCTGGGTTGCCCTGCGACTAATGTTAGCCCATGGATTCGCATTAAAGGGATCTTATCATTAGAATCCCTTTTTTCTAACGTAGGAATAGCATTAAGAAAGGCTTTTCTTCTCCTACCTTTAGAAGTCTCCGGGCCGCCGTTCGGTAGATATTCCGTTTTCCGTCTTTATGTAAATGAGTTCTCTCGCAGCACTGAGGGCGGGCCCCAGCACTTAAACAGCACTGGGGGCATCCCCAATGCGGTGAGAGAACTCTCCAGCGCTGCCCCCATCTTCTTCAGGAACCGGTTTCTACGCGTCGTCTTCCAGCCTGGCTTTCAATCTACTGCGCATACGCAGTCGGCTCTGCCTGTGGGCCTACTGCACCTGCGCGTGGCCATTTTTTTGTGGCTGCTTACGCGATCCCCACAAAAAAATGGCTGCGCGCAGGTGCAGTCTGCTCTGTCACCGGTGTTGCGGTGACGCCCCAGAGCCTCTCTGATTCAAGTCCACACAGCATGTGACCGGTGAGTCCAATCAGCGGCCTAAGGAAAAAAAACCAGGACGTCACCTATGACACCCGTAAGTGACATCCGATGACCTTACCTTAGACCTCTGATTGGCCTCGGTGGTGCGACGGGAACTTTTTATGATTGTTTAAGTAATGCTGTATATATTTATATGGTGCTGTACAATATTACATATATTCCATGGTGCTGTAGATTTGAGGGTTTACATATGGTACACAATATATATAAAACTAACAATGACCAACTGGCACAGTGGGATAGAGGGCCCTACCCGCAAAGGCTTATAATTTATGAGGGAAGAGGGATGGAGACAGAAGGAGAGGGGGAGACAGTTCAGATGGTGGTGTGGTGATAGTGTTATTGTAGGTTGTAGGCCTTCCTGAATAGGTGAGTCTTCAAGGCCTTCTTGAAGCTTGTGATTGTAGGAATCAGTCTTATGTGTCTTGGTAAGGAGTTCCAAAGCATGGGGGATGCACAAGAGAAATCTTCGATACAGTTGTATGAACAGCAGATAAGAGCGGAGTAGGAGGTCTTTGGAGAATTGGAAGTTATGTGTGGGTAGGTAGGGGGAGATTAGATCAAAGATATATGGACGGGACAGGTTTTGGATGACTTTGTATGTCAGTGTTAATAACTTGAACTCTATTAGCTGGGCAACGGGTAGCCAGTCAGGGGATTGGCAGAGGGAAGCGGCCAATGAAGAGCGGGGGAAGAGGTATGTAGAATGAGCAGAACAGTTTAAGGACTACAGAAAGGTAATGTCTGGTCCAGAGAGGTATATTTGAGTGTCGTCAGCATAACAATGGTGTTGAAATCCATGAGATTCTATAAGTTGGCCGAGGGTATAGATGGAGAACAGGTGGGAAACTAGGATGGAGCTTTGGGGAGACCTACAGAAAGAGGACGTGGTGTGCGAGTGGGAGCAGCTGAATGTGCGGTTGGTGAGGTATGAGGAGATCCAAGAAAGGGCCAGGTCTTCGATGCCAAGGGATGAGAGCATTTCTAACAAGAGGGAGTGGTCAAATGTGTGTCAAAGGAGGAGGAAGACAGAGTAGTGATGCTTGGCTTTGGTAGTTAGAAGGTCATTAGTGACTTTGGTTAGGGCAGTTTCTGTGGAGTTATGGGGTCTGAAGTCTGTCAAAGAGCACGTTGGACAAGAGATAGTGGGATAGTTCAGAGAGGACGTGTTGCTCAAGCAGTTTTGAGGCATACAGGAGCAGTGAGATGGGGCGATAGTCGGCTGGAGAGGATGGGTCGAGGGACAGTTTTTTAAGTATAGGTGTTACGGTAGCATGTTTGAAGGTGAAAGGGAAGGATCCATTGGTTAGGGATAGGATGAAAAAATGGGTTAGGGCCGCAGTAGTGACTTCGGTGAGCTTGGGGATGAGATGTGACTGGATCAGATCAAGCACGTAGGAGATAAAGTGGGATTTAGAGATTAAGGTGGAGAACTTTTCATCAGGTTAACGATTGAAGAGCACCGAGCAGTTGGGTAGAATGGTTGCTTGGATTGTAGGGAGAGACTGTCTCTGATGTCTCTGATTTTGCTTTTAAAATAAGAGGTAAAGTCATCAGCTTAAATAAGTGAAATAAGAGGACGGAGAAGGGAGTTGAAGGTAGTGAATAGCTATTTGGGCTGCCCGATAAGCCCCAGAGTGCGGAATGATTAAGGGATATTTTTGTTTTTTCACCTTACCCAACCTCCATTCGCAATATTAAAATATTATGGACCAACCCTTTAACAACACAAGATAATTTGAGTTGTTTAGCTTGACTTTGACCATTGGTATTACCAGCTTTGGTGACACATTCAACTACTCCCTGTTCTTCTGTATATATAGAGTTAAAGAACCCATTTAGTTGATCTGCTTTTTTTTGGTCCTTGGTGATCAACTTTTTGTTATCATTATTTAGAGCACCTGCCTGTTTTGACATTGTTTTTTTGTTTTGTATTTATATTTAAATACTTTTTTGGCATAGTTTTGCTTTCTTTAGCCACCTGCTATGTATTTTAGCTGATTTTATTTCCCTTTTACAGATTTTATTATGCGCTTTGTAATTCTCAAAGACTGACCTTTCAGATTTATATTTTCAAATTCCTGGGGTTTTTTTTTTGTTTTTTTTTATTGTTTATCGTTCTTTTAACCGTAGATGTAAGTCATGGAGGGGGGGGGGGGGCAATTTAATACTTGTGCCCTATGGGTATACATTTTGCTATACACTTAACTTAGTCAACATAGATTTACATGTCTCCCACTTAACCTCTGTATCACTATTTGACAACAGCTGCCCTCAGTCTATATCCTGAAGTAAAGCCCCTAACCTGGGAAAATTTACCTTTTTAAAATGTGTTTGTTTTTTACAATTTAAGTGGAGTCTGATTAAATTATGGTCTCCATTACCAAGGTTTTCACTAATACATTTCCATTAAGTCCCACATTATCAGAAATGGTCAGATCCAGTAGAAAATCCCCTCTAGTTGGATCTTCTACAAGCTGGACCATAAAATTATCCTGCAATAAGTTGATGAATTTCCTCCCCTTTGCAACTGAAGTAGAACCATTACTCCAGTCAATGTCCAGGTAGTTAAAATCTATCAAGACCAATGTACCTGCCTTTGCCGTCTACTCAACTTTTTTATACAACTAATCCTGTAACTCTTCATTTTTCTTGGAGGGCGGGTCTATAGATTATGTCAAAAAGTAATTTATCTGTGGTCACTGAAACCGGGCGGAAACCTGGAGGGCCCCATTATAGTCCATGGGGTTTCCACGTGTAACCATTTTTTAAGTGGATAGGGTTTCCGTCTTTTGGGTCACCAAGCGAACCCAAAGGGCGGAAACGCCCTAGTGTATGAGGGTACTTTGTGGTAGTCTCTTGATGAGAGATCATTGACTGTTAGACATGTCCCTGTGATGTACTTAAAGACATTTTTCCCAGTTGACAGTAATTAAGATGGGGTACATTACTGGACTGAGAGAAATAGGATGGTTGTTTCTCTGAAATGACAACCATCTAGGCCAGTGGTGGTGAACCTATGGCACGCATGCCAGAGGGGGTACTCAGAGCTCTCTCTTTGGACTAACGCCAAGTTTCCCCAGCTAGGCTCCTGGATTACTCGATAACGGGGAATCCAGAACACCTGTCCCAGATCCCCCCGCGAGTGATCCAGAGCTTTTTTTCAGTTGCATACACCTGAAAACTGTCAGTGTAAACCGTGGGACCGTAGCTTACACTGACAGAAGATTATAACCTCTGCCCCCAATGCAGGCACGCTGATGTCATTCATCAGCGCCTGCTTTGCGGTGAATAAAGGAGGTCGTCCTGCTGCTCTTCATGAAAGTGCAGGCAAGTACAGGGGCATGTTATACTGTGGAGTATTGTACTGTGTGGGGGCCACTGTGGTGTATATTGTACTGTGTGGGGCCACTATGGAGTATATTGTACTGTGTAGTGGTCACTGTGGAGTATATTGTACTGTGTGGGGTCCACAGTGGAGTAGATTGAACTGTGTGGAGGCCACCGTGGAGCAGATAGGACTGTGTTGGGGACACAGTGGAGCAGATTGGACTGTGTGGGGGCCACCGTGGAGCAGATTGGACTGTGTGGGAGCCCTTCACTATTTATATCTGTTTTTTTAGCAGAGATGTGATATTATTACAGACCGTAATAACTTAGCATGGTCACTATGAAACAGATCCTGTGCGACCTAAATAGTGAACATTCATTGTTCAAAAGTATATCAAATGCAAACTTCTATTTTTCAGTACAAAGTTGTTTATATCATTGAAAGTGCTGTAAAGCCCCACTCACACAACTGTATCTTGTGGGTCCTTAACTGTCTGCAATTGTGGATCTGCACAGTATTAAGGTTAAATTTCCGTGTTGGCACTTTGCGATAAATTAATGGGTTTTGGGTTGCAGTTTTGGCACTTGGTCTCTAAAAGGTTTGCTACCACTGATTTAGGCCCTTCTGGTGCAGAACTAAAGTTAAGTCACAGGAACAGAACTGGAGCATGGTCACAGAAGCAGGACTGAAGTTAAGTCACGGAAACAGAACTGGAACAATACCATGATTTAGAACAAAACCAAAAGTTGTCACCAGGAAAGCTGTAGTACCCAATTCTGTAGGCGAAGTCAGGAGTCAAAACTAGAAGCAGAACTACAAGTGCCAGGAACAACAAGGAATAGACTTGGAACACACTTGAAACTGACAGACATCCATGTGTACGGAGGGCTGAATGGGACTGGATACAAGTATAGTCATGTGGATGGTATTTTGACACTCAGGATGTCTGAGCAGACAGGGGTCAAATATGATAAATAATGAAATCCTCCCTTGACCTGTCCTGTGCTGCTAACTATCGACCCATCTCTAACCTCCCCTTCATCTCTAATATCTTGGACCACTTGGTCTATTTTCGTTTAATCCGCTATCTCTCTGCTTGACCCCTTACAATCTGGTTTCTGCACTGTGCACTCTACTGAAATGGCCCTCACAAAAATCTCCAATGATCTCCTGAAAGGCTAAATCCAATGGTGACTTTGGTGACTCTCTTCTTATTCTTCTGGATCTCTCTGCAGCTTTCGACACTGTTGACCATCAACTCCTCCTCACTATGCTCCGCTCAGTCGGCCTCAAAGACACCACGCTCTCCTGATTCTCCTCTTATCTCTCAGACTGCACTTTCAGTGTATTATTTGTGGGCTCTGTTGACATGACATGTCATTTTGGTTGCATAGTGAATGGCGCAAATATGATGCTCATAAGAAAGTTGCACAAATGCACTTTTTCTTCAAATCCACCCCATTCTGGGGCCACATGGTGGCTCAGTGGTTAGCACTGCAGCCTTGTAGCACTGGAGTCCTGGGTTTGAATCCTGCCAAGGGCAAAAAAAAAACTATCTGCAAGGAGTTGTTTTTGTTTGTTTTTTTAAACTGTAATTTTTATTAAAGATTTTTATACATTTTTTAACAAACAAAAACAGAAGGAGAAGTCAAACCGTAATAGTACAAGAAAAAAGAAAAACACAAAACAAAAAAAAAAGAAAAAATGGAGACAACTATCTTCAAGGAGTTTGTATGTTCTCCCTGTGTTTGCATGGATTTCCATCCCATACTTCAAAGACATACTGATAGGGAAAAAATGTACATTGTGAGCTCTATGGGGGGGCTCACAATCTACATTTAAAAAAAAATCCACCCCATTCTGAATTTTTTCCAGGTTCCCAGTAAATTATATAGGGTAAATAATGGTAGCGTCATGTAGAAAAATTTGTCCCACAAACACTAAGACCTCATATGGCTCTGAGAGCAGAAAAATCAAAAAGTTATGAGGTTTGGAAGGGGGGAGTTCTCATTATACCCCTTGATAAATTATATGAGGGATGTATTTTATTAAATTGGGTAATTTAATGGGGTTTTATTGTTCTGGTACTTTATGTGCTCTTCAAACGCAGAAATGTGTATTTTTCACGTTTATTTTGTCAGAATTCATGTGAAGAGGCTAAAGGTTAACAAACTTCCCAAATACTGTCTTGAATTGTTTTGGTGGTGCAGTTTTGAAAATGGGGAGATTTGTGGGAGTTACTAATACAAATACCTTTCAAAGTCCCTTTGGAACTGAATTAGTCCCTTAAAAAAAATCAGTTTTGAAAATTCTCTTGAAAATTCCTATTGGACTATAAGCCTTATAAATTGAGTGGAATAACTCTCTATATGAAAAGAGGATGATTTCAAATTGCATATTTTTCAAAATTTTCACCAAATTTCCTATTTTTTCATAAATAAACTCAAAACATGTTAACCCAAATTTACAACAAATACAAAGTACAAGGTGTCTTGAAACATTATTCTTAAAATCACCTGGAAAAGTTAAAAAGTTCCAAAGTTATCGCTACAAAAAGTGATACATATGAGTCATATTTGAAGAATAGGGCTGTGTCATAAAGTCCAAAACTGGCTGCAACGCCAAGCCTCATTAAAAAAAAAAAAAAAATTCTTAGTAAGGATGTATTACTTTAAGAGACTAATTAAAATACTATAGTTATTATCTGGGGAGTAATAAAGCTTACAAGTGCATTCCCTGCACTGGTTAAATGAAGACTATCATTGCCGTTTTGCATTTTTTAAATAAGCCTATATTTAATGTAGCCTTTAGAAAGGCTATTCTCCTCTCCTTTTCTGATTCTTGCAGCCATTTTCCAGAAAAAACGTTTTTATTTCTATGTTAATTAGTCTTCAGGGAGCACAGGAGGCGTTATCCCTGTGCTCCAAGCACCACTGCATCATCAAACTGGATGTTTGTTCACCGCCTCTTCTTGTTAGAAGATCCCTCCTGCTATTACTCTTCATTTCTTCCATGAGCAGCTAGCCCCATCGGTGCAATGAAATCTTGTGCATACTCTGTACGCACTGGACTAGCTGCTTATGGAAGCAGTGAAGAGGAGTAGCAGGAGGGATCTTCAAGCAAGAAGGATATGGTGAACAAACATCCAGATTGATGACGCAGTGGTACTCGGAGCACAGGGGTAACGCCCCCTGTGCTCCCCGAAGACTAATTAGCATCCGAATAAAAGTGTTTTTTCTGGAAAATGGCTGAAAGGATCAGAAAAAGAGAGGTATGCCTAGAATAGCCTTTCTAATGGCTACATTAAGAGAGGCTTATTTAATAATGCAAAACGGCAATGATAGTCTCCATTTAATCTTTACTACTAAATTACAAACTGCTTCCCTGGTTCATTAGTTTTATAGAGGGCAGCGGGCAAGGCCAAAATTTTCATGCCTCTTCTCTGCAGTGCTGCTGCTCTGTGTCTACACAGACTCCCCACAGACTTGAGTTACAGCTCTATTTCGTAGCATAGTGTTGAAATGGCTATACTGGAAAAAGGAACTAGAGTTCCGGCCTCACCTGCTACCTTCTGCAAAAGTAATGAACCCGGGGACTGCCCATACATTATTAATAAAGCAGTGCAGGAAGAGCACTGGTAAATTCTGTTATTCCTTGGATAAGTAATGTATGTCAAGCAACGAGATAGTTAAAGGTTAGTTGCTCAGCTCAAAACTGCACTGGAACTGTACCAAAGGGAAAACAATGAAATTATTGAATGAATTTGGCAGCAGTAAAGCCATGCCACCTCAATTTATAATTTCAATTTAGTGTGCCTGAAAATAAATCTCATCACTTTTTGGAGTAGTTATAATTTCCAGTTGTAGTTGAAAAAATATGTATGTCACAACTACTGCTGATGGATACTTGCTATTTTTTTCATCAGATTTTTGTTGTCCATGCAACTCCATTAGGACAAATTAGTGATCTTGACTTATCTACAATGTCTACAGAGAGTCTAAAGTAGTTAAAAAATACATAGATTTTGTAATCTCATCCACTTTGCTGGTACTGTAAAACTCTGTGTAATTTCCCCACACAATTTGACTATGGAAGCCTGCAGCCTATTAGCTACATGTGAACTTGTAGAGAAGTAGGTTTTCATAGTTATTGTATTGCTTCCTACTTAACTCCTACTGGTGAGACAGATCTGTATGATAAACCTGTAGTCATTCTAACTTATCTACATCTTAAGAAAAATGCATTTTCTTTTCTAACACACAGTTCAGTTCCGTCTTGGAATGATGCCCAATGTGATCATCATTGTTCTGCAATGACATAGGGCTTGTTGATTATAGAATAGAGAATTTAATTACCTGTGTGGTTCTAAAACCGAGTAATTATGCCATCAGTACCCCAACCAATGATATGCAGCTAGCACCATGACTGTAACTGCTTACACCAGCAGGGAATGCGCTTCAGATCAGTGAATTAGACGCACATAACAAAGTTGTAACTCAAATTACATCCAGTAATGTTAGCTTCCTGGCTTTTGAGAATTTCCTAGGGAGAAGATGGAACAGAGGTAAAACCGATTGGCTACATGAAAATGCTCGAACAACAGGGTGTTCATTAGCTGGTATCAGAGCTGTGAGGATACTGCTTATTCCAACTATCATCAAACATCTAACATGTTCACAGGCACCTTTTCCTAATGAGACATAAAATTAATATCTTGATTTTCATTTACGCTAATGTTAAAAAAAACAGGTTGATATTTTTGAAGTTTGTAGAGAGTATATGTCTTGTTTTCCCTTGTGTTTGCAGTATATTAACTCCTTTGTTACTAGCCTGTTTTATGTCTAAATGACCAAACCATTTTTTGCGTTCTTTCACTTTCACTTAAGAAGCCTTAATTCTTTTACATTTTTTTCTTCAATTTATCTGTATAAGGGCTTGTTTTTTTTTTTGTGGGACAAGTTGTAGTATTTAATGGCACTGTTTTGGGGTAGATATATCTCTGATTAACTTTTGGGCTAAGGCCTCACAGGACGATCTGCAGCGCTAAAGCACTGCGGGAAAAAACACAGTGGGAACGCGGTTCTTCCTGTAGTGCTTTGAACAGAAAATTTGCGGAGTTTTCCTCCGCGGACTTTCTGTTATAATTATATCTAGGGAAAAGCCGCTGGCGTTTCCATAGATATAATTGACATGCTGTGATTTCCAAAACCGCACCAGTTTTGGAAATCGCAGCTGCGGTTTTAAATGCAAAGTGGGCATGGGATTTGCATGAATCCCATCCACTTTGCACTTACTGTAAAATGCCACGATTTTTCCCGCGGCGTTTCCACCACAGGCAAATCGCGGCATTCCCGGCCTGTGGGGCTCTGGCCTTTAATGGATTCTACCATTAGAAATCTTTTTTTCTAGTTAACACGTCGGAATAGCCTTTAGAAAGGCTATTCGTCTCTTACCTTTACAAGTTGTCTCCAGGTTCGGTAGAAATACCGTTTTTTACCAGTATGCAATTGAGTTCTCTCGCAGCACTGGGGGCGGGCCCCAGCACTCAAACAGCACTGGTGTTGTCCCCAATGCTGCCAGAGAATTCTCTCCAGCGACGCCTCCAACTTCAACAGCATAATCAAAATCTCATAATCATGCTAACGGCTCGTTCACATCTGCGCCTAATTTCCATCTGTCGTGTTTCCGTCTTCTGCAGACAGAAGGCGGAAACCCGATAGACAGTGTCCAGCCGTGAGCGCCGGGGAGATTTTGTGCTCTCCGTGGTGAAACTGTTTTTTTTTTAACCGGATACAAAGTCCTACATGTCCGACTTCGTGTTCAGTTAAAAAAACCGGTTTCACCGCGGAGAGTACAAAACGCTCACCGGCACTCACAAATGAATATAGTTAGGGACCAAAAGGAAGGACCACGCTTCACCAGATGTCAAGAAAAACCAATTTATTAAAGTTCAACAGCAAACGCGTTTCGGGCATACATCGCCCTTCTTCAAGTGCAAAGGAACTGTGTGAATAATAATATAAAACATAGCAAATACACGTCTGAATTTCAAATAAACTAATGTGACAAAATAAATTCAATAAAATTATACATCTCAATTCATAACTCATAGTCCATGAATGTTAGATATCTATAGATACCACATAACATTATTCAGTTCATTAATCATTACATATATAAATATCAGTCACATCACAATAAGGCTACTTTTCCATATTTAGCCAAAGTCCAGAGTTACCTAGGTCTGGACCTGGATATATACTATAGATTAGCAATCAGATATACCTACATATATATATACATACATACACACATACACGTATATATACTCCTACACATACGCACATGTACATATATCAGTTACATCCCAGTGGGGTCATTTTGTTCAAATATGGCCATAATCCAAAATTTCACAGGTATAGACCTGGATATATAATATGAACTAGTGCCATTAAGCATATTTGCTTAGACTATTTCAGAAACCACTTAATAAGTGCAATGAGTCAAATTATTCTCTAAATAAAACCAGTGTAAGTTCCAGTGTGGCTTGTTAAAATTCACCCCCCAAAAAAAAGGAGAGAGGAGCCTGGATCTAAATAGATCCACTTACCTGTCGTGGTGTATAAGCTTGCCTGGAAGACCAGATGTACAGTCTTCAATAGCAGCAAGCATTTTTATTTCATTGGTGGGCGTGGAGACCGAAGCCCGCGCCCCCTGGGGGACGCACGCGCACTGTAGTGCACGTGTCTCCCAACTCGGGCAGCGCTCGGCGTCTTGAGATGCTCAGTGCGCACGCGCGGGTTGGCTTTCCCACGCATGCGCAATGAGAGGCACCCCGTGCCGATGCTTCTATGTGCCGCGCATATACACTGACATCGGTCAGCCGCTCCGACCTAGTGAGCGCTTCGGATAGATGTAAAGCCCATTATTAAGTGATTTCTGAAATAGTCTAAGCAAATATGCTTAATGGCACTAGTTCATATTATATATCCAGGTCTATACCTGTGAAATTTTGGATTATGGCCATATTTGAACAAAATGACCCCACTGGGATGTAACTGATATATGTACATGTGCGTATGTGTAGGAGTATATATACGTGTATGTGTGTATGTATGTATATATATATGTAGGTATATCTGATTGCTAATCTATAGTATATATCCAGGTCCAGACCTAGGTAACTCTGGACTTTGGCTAAATATGGAAAAGTAGCCTTATTGTGATGTGACTGATATTTATATATGTAATGATTAATGAACTGAATAATGTTATGTGGTATCTATAGATATCTAACATTCATGGACTATGAGTTATGAATTGAGATGTATAATTTTATTGAATTTATTTTGTCACATTAGTTTATTTGAAATTCAGACGTGTATTTGCTATGTTTTATATTATTATTCACACAGTTCCTTTGCACTTGAAGAAGGGCGATGTATGCCCGAAACGCGTTTGCTGTTGAACTTTAATAAATTGTTTTTTCTTGACATCTGGTGAAGCGCAGTCCTTCCTTTTGGTCCCTAACTATATCCTTCACACCTTCGGTGAACAGGACCCAGTCGCTCAATCACCTACAGGGAGGAACCCCCTAGAATTGGTTTCCAGGCTTTTACAGTAGTTGTGAATTCTTCACAACTCTACCAGGTGAGAGTGCACTTAAACCTGCTACTACACCTTTAATTTAACAATACTTCACCATATACAGCTCGGTGCTGTTTTTTGTTTTTTCTCTGCTCACAAATGAATGGGTTTGAAAACTGACTGCAGGTTTCCGTCTCCTGTCCAGTTTCGGGCAAGAAATGGAAACCAGCATAAAGGAGGCCGGGGCGCAGATGTGATCCCAGCCTTATCCGCAGAATACAAGTAACAGTAACATGTCGGCATACAATGCTGATGGAGTAAGTCACGTTTTTCTGTGCTCCTGCCCTGCTTGCTGCTAATAGGGCCATGGGCAAGAAACTACCCAAAAAAGTCTCTCCAGGGAACCCTTTCCCCACCAGACTAGATTCTTACAGCCGACTCTGGCATCTTACCCGCTCCCAAGGCCTTTTCCTCTCCACCCCTCCACGCAGTAGCAGCAATCTTGGTCAGCCACATCTTCAGCTCCTGCTACTAGCCTCCTCTCAACGCTCATAGTCAGCCCCTCCACACTTCCCTCACTCTCCCCAGATGGACTCGGCTTCTGCTATGGCAGCAACTCAGCATGTGCCACCAGCATCTCTGTTACAGCAACACACAGGTGCAGCCCCCCCTGCGCTATAGCCTCCAACCTGCATACTGGTCATACTCTTCAGGTAAGTTCACATTTAACCATCTGGACTTGGGATCCCTCTTGCCCTAAGGCCTGGTGTTCCCCTCTATATGAGAACCCTCCATTCCGTGCTCAGCCCTCTGTATTTCTTCCCTTGGAGGGAGATGCTGATTTTGGGGCGACTCCATCAATGTCTACCTATGCCACTCCAGAGGATGAAGACCCAATTTGCCTCCCCTGGTCTAGACCTGCTTTGCTCCACTCTTCTCTGACGCCACAGTGGTCTCAACTAATTGCTCTTTTTCCCTCCAGGCAGGACTTTCAGTCTTTCGTCTTAAAGTCATAGAGATATGCCAGATGGAAATTTCCACACTGTGGAAAAATATGCAGTATATTGCTTCTAGAGTGGAAACTCTGGAGGAAGACCATAACCAGGCTTATTTTTCCACACTACAGAACTACAGAACTCAAGTCATTTTCTGTCCCATGTGGTTAGAAATATGTAGCACCACCTGGAAGACCTGGAGAATGGGGGTTGATGCATACACATAAGGGTCAAGAGCCTGCCGGAGGCGGCACAGGAGGAGGACCTCCATGCTACCTTAGAGGCAGTCTTCAACATAATTTTGCAGGAGCCCCTACTCACAAGATCAAGCTAGACCAAGCTCATAGAGCTCTCTGCCCTAAACCCTGTGGACCCACCGCAAAGGAAGTCTTTTTCTGCGTCCACAATTTTACTCTGAAAGAAGCCATACTAAGGCACGACACTTAAAAGACTTTGACAGAATTGGTGCGGTTTCTACTTCGCCCTGTCTGCATTGCGCAATGGATGTTCTGCCACTCTACGCTCCTACACTGATCTCCATTCCTTCTGTGAGACTGGCAATTCCTCTACTGGAGGTGTCTGACTGGAAACTGAGCCTGCGGCCTCCTCCACTCCTCCCCCCCCTTAATGCTCCCATCACTGATGAGGAGCTGGCAGGAATACTGAAGGACCTTCCTAATGGAAAGGCTCCCAGACCTATTACCTATTTGTATTACAGGTAAGAGGGATTACAAGAAGATCTTCATCCCATATATGTGTAGACACTTTAATTCTTTATGCAACGGTAACCCTATACCGCAGACGATGCTTCATTCCCAGATTTCCCTTGTTCCTAACCACAATAAGGATCTACAAGAGTGCTCTAGTTACCTTCCTATCACCCTTTTGATTTCTGACCTCAGACTTGGCTTCCCTCTCTTGTTCATGAGGATGCTAGAAGGACAGTGTACTTGATTGATGCAGCCAACCACTCAACTACGCCTACTCTCCTACTCAGCCTAGATGCCGAGAAGGCCTTTGACCGCTTGGATTGGTCATTTATGGTTGCTAACCTAGAAAAAAAAAAGTTTCTCGGGGTCCTTTCTTATGGCAGTTAGAGCACTCTACTCCCTCCCCATGGCAGTTTGAAAAGTGCCACACACGTCCTTAGAGCCTTTCCTCATTGGCAATGGTGCTCTCTAGGGCTTTCCCCTATGTCCTCTCAGTTGACCTGTGCATTGAGCCTTTGGTGTCCAAGATAAATTTAAATCCAGATATCACAGGAGTGAGTGTCTGGGACAGAGACTTCAAAATTAGTCTTTATGCTGACGAAGTAGTCCATACCCTCACTAACCCCCACACTACCCTGCCAAAACTTATGCGTACACTTCGGGACCATGGTAGACTCTCAGGTTATAAGGTGCATTCCTCAAAGACAGAAGTCCTCCCTTGAAATATCCCACATGCTTCTAATTCAACTGCTCCGTCATAATTATGAACGCTAATGGGCAAACGATTCACGCTTTAGAGTCCATTCACACGGAGTAAACGCGCGATCATTTTGGCAAAGGGTAAAGAATGTCATTGAAGTCGATGGGAGTCTTATTTTTACACGTGTATTCGTTACACATGTATTTTGCCAAAATGAGCGCGAGTTTACTCCATGTGCATTGACCCTAAGTCTGTTCTGGACAGCCCCGCAAGCCTATACAAAATGGGTAGAAATAGAAAAGCTTTGGCTGGCACCTGTACATCCCAATGCTTTCAGCGCTTTCCCCCCCTCACCTAATACTCCACTTTTAGGTCCCATTCATTTCACCCAAGCAATTTGGATCACATGCCAACACAAAATTTTGCCTTACAAAATTCCTCTATGGTTTCCTTCCTATACAACCCACTTTTCCCTGGGGGGGCTGATGGCTGCCATGGTGTAGCTTTGGAGTAGGGCAGGCTTATTCCATATAGTGGACTTGATTTACCCAATTTTTTTAGAAGAACCACAGCACTCCTATAATGGTAGGTGCACTGACAGGGTTTCCACTCCAATAACAAGTAAAAATCCTCAGACCCAGATTGCCCGAATGTTAAGAGTAAAGATGAAAGGGAGAAGCGTCAACAGCTTTCTGTATTGGGCGGCATGGTGTTTATCTGCACTGGCCACCTACACTAACGCTTCTCCCTGTCAACTTTACCCTTAACGTTTGAGCAGTCCGGGTTTGGGGAAGGTCCTCAACTTGGGCCGAAAATGTTTACCCTTTTTATGGATTGCATATTCATGGCTAAATAAAATCTGGATTCACTTGTTTCACAAGAATTTTTAGTGCCTGATATAATTTCTTACTTGATTGACTCAATGACTTTGGAGCTCCAGCCTTTTGACTATTTCACCTTTACCCTGCAATTGCCTATATCTGAGTGGTTCCACTACCATCAAATTGCTCACTTCATGACCACCCCCTTCCCTACTGTTCTTGAGAGACTGGGCCAAGCCAGTACCTCTACAAAAGGACTTATTTCAGCTATTTACAAGCTTCTCTCTTCATGGAGGAATGGACCCCTCCTCCCCTAGGTATATGATGAAATGGAATGAGGCCCTTGACCAGCAGATCTCACCCAGTCAGTGGCAGATTATATGGTCCTGTGCAGCTAAATCTTACACTTGTGTTACCTTTAGGGAGACGCAGTATACATCCTACCATACCCTCTACCTGCTGAAGTTGCCTTTTTGCACTGGGTTCATGATACCGCATTTTTTGAGATTGCCCTCTGATCTGGCCTTTTTGTACAGAGGTGAAAGGGTTGATGGATGCCCTCTTTTTGCAAGGTTACTTACTTACATGCTTAACCTCCCCCAGACACCTTGGTAAAAAAAACCTGCTAGACTATTCTTCTAACTTATGTATGGCTGCCAAAACCTTCATGACTTTGCAATGGAATAGTGTCAATTGCCCTACAGGTCCTGAGATTGTGGTTCATGTGAAGGATGTCCGGAACCTGGAATACTTGACTTTAATCCTCAATAACACAGTTAAAGGGATCCTATCATACAAAACCTTTTTACAATACTGTGCAAGCGGCCATTTTCTCGTGGCCTATGGGCATGCGCAGTCTGCTCTGCCCAAGGCCTGAGGCCTAGAAGTTACAAGCCACCACCAGAAGAAGAGGATGAAGAGGACGCTGCTGACGAAGATGGAGGCGGCGCTGGAGAGAGTTCTCTGACAGCATTGTGGACGCCCCCAGTGCTGTTTGAGTGCTGGGGCCCGTCCCCAGTGCTGCCAGATAACTCATTTACATACCAAGAAGAACCGGGATTCCTACGGAACGGTGGCGCAGAGAAGACAACGAAAGGTAGGAGAAGAATAGCCTTTCTTAAGGCTATTCTGATGTGTTACTCAGAAAAAAAAGGCTTTGTATGATAGGATCCCTTTAAGATTTTTCAATCCCTTTGGTCTCCATGGGATACTTATTGTATCTTACAAGGTCTCAGACGACTCCACCCCCCATCTTCCCATTTTTGTGTGTTCCATAGGTCTTTTGTGACTTGTGTAACCTGGTCCTTTGGATTTTCCTTAGTTTGTTTTACACTGTTCCTTATTATTGACTGATTTATGCTGACAGTTCCTGTTTTATTGTAATTTTATAGTAAAATTACAGTTTAAAAAAACCAAACAAGTAAGGGCGGGTTCACACTTGCGCCTGGTCTACGCTTTTGGGTTTCCATCTTCTGCCGAAAGTAACTGGACGGGAGACGGAAACCCGGCGGTTAGATTTCAAACCTATTCACCTATTCACTCAGAGTGTTTTCTTCCTCTCTGTGGCGAAAATGTTTTTTTTAACCGGACACAAAGTCGGACATACAGGACTTTGTGTCCGGTTAAAAAGAATCGGTTTCGCCGTGGAGAGGCAGAAGACGCTCTCGAGCAGTCACTTTTCAAACCCATTCAAGTGAATGTGTCTGAAAACTGACCGCCGGGTTTCCGTCTCCTGTCCAGTTTATCTCGGCAGAAGACGGAAACCCGAAAGTGGAGGTCGGGCGCAGGTGTGAACCCGCCCTAACATGTCATTTTGGTTGCAGTTACAACAGTGAATGCCATAAAAAGAAAGCCTTTAAGAAAGTCATATAAATGCAGTTTTTCTTTCATTTTTACACTATTCTGAATTTTCTTTTTACCAGGCATCTGCTTCACCCAGTGCGGAAGAACCCACAGTATTATAATGCAGTTTGATGTACTGTAGATAGTCATTTGCATTGAACTAAGACCTTTTAGTAACTGATGTAGAAAGTATAGATGTCAGTCAGTAATAGATTGAAAGAATAGCTAAAGCAGTTCTTAATATTTCTCAGTAGAAACTTATGTTGAGAACAGAGAACCTTTCAGACAGGTTATGCAGCTAGAACAATTAAATTTGACCCAGAAATAGCAATAGTAATAGTAATTTACAAGGAACTCCTTGCAGTAACTGTGGATGACAAATAGCTAAGGAATCTGGTACATTATGAGAATTATGCATATTATGTGCATAAAGGGCAGGGTTGATTCTACAGAGAATGGGGCCAGGGAAGTTAGTCAACTGACGCTAGGTTCACACTAGCGTTCGGGTCTCCATTCTGTGGTTTCCGTCCTCTGCATGCAGAAGACGGAAACTTGTCAGACCGGGTCCAACCGTGAGCGGCGTGAGTGTTTTATGCTCTCCGCCGCGAAACTTTTTTTTTTTAAATCAGTACTGCATGTCTGACTCTGTGTCCGATTTTTTTTTTTATTTTTTTTATAAATGTAGATTGTGAGCCCCACATAGAGCTCACAATGTACATTTTTCCCTATCAGTATGTCTTTTTTTGGAATATGGGATGGAAATCCATGCAAACACGGGGAGAAAATACAAACTCCTTGCAGATGTTTTTTTGCCCATGGCAGGATTTGAACACCAGGACTCCAGCGCGGCAAGGCTGCAGTGCTAACCACTGAGCCACCATGTGGCCCCTTCTGTGTCCGATTTAACAATGCTCGTGGCGTGAGCGTTTTATGCTCTCCGCCGCGAAACCGTTTTTTTTTAAATCAGACACAGAGTACTGCATGTCTGACTCTGTGTCCGATTTAACAAAAACGGTTTCGCGGCAGAGAGCATAAAACGCTCACCGCCGCTCACGGCCGGACATCTTTCAAACCCATTCTAATGAATGGGTATGAAAGAGTCCTGCAGGTTTCTGTCTCCTGCCTCTGTTTTGTTCGGGAAACGGAAACCGGGCGCAGATGTGAACGAGCCCTAAGGTGGACTACTCACTATTTTTAGTTCTATGGTGGTCTAAGGTATTGAAAGAGTTGATAGCAGTGAAAGAAGTTCTGGGGAAATAAAGCAGTCAAAAGTAAATTGAATATTCTCCTTATATAACATATTTTAGCTTTCAAAAACTGCTCTAAAAACCACATCAAAACTTTTTTGGTAAAAAAATATTTGGTAGCAGTACCCTGGGGAAATTTTTTTTGCCACCAATATTTTCAGCCCGGAAACCCCTTTAACTACTTTAGTGCTGGACTATATTCGCCGGTTCAGGATTGGACACATTTTGATTTTTTTTTTTTTATAACTGTAATTTTATTAAATATGTGAACCTATAAAGTACAAAGCCAAAGGGAAAACTATGTTAAAAATAGGAAGATTAGACAAGACACAAAGCAAAGGGTGGGAGAGAAACGAGTTCAGTAGATTACTGGCTGTTTACTCATCCAAGCAGGGAGCTAAGAGAAGTAAACCTCATGAAACTATAACTCATTAAGTACTCAAAACTTGTCCTATGGACCCCAGATGGTCTGAAATATCTCTTCCTCATTATTAATGGTATGTAATTGACCGACTTCCTCAAGGGATTGGGTCGAGGATAAAACAGCGCTCGCCAGTAGATGTAAAATGAAACTCCTTTATTGGCATACACCAGCGTGTCATGCTCTGGCCCAGTGTGGAAGGAATTTTATACACTTTTACATCTACTGGCGAGCGCTGTTTTATCCTCGACCCAATCCCTTGAGGAAGTCGGTCCATTACATACCAGTATCCTACGTCCCTGTGGCGTCTACAGCTGCTGCCTCCGCTGCCTTATATGCTATTCTTAATGCACTAAAGGTTGTTGTGTCTTTCACACAACCTTTCCAGGTGAGAGGCTAATTGTAATTCTTCTTACCTACCAAGTGTTATTGATTAATGCACAAGGATCCGCTCGGTGTGGCCTTCTCTCTTTTCCTCATTATTAAGGAGGGCATTCAGATGTTCCAAAGTCCTAAACTCTCTGAGGGTTGGTTCACACTAGCGCTTGTATTCCGTCTGCAAGGAGTCCGCATGGAGACCCCCCGGACGCAATGCAATCGCAATTGCAAGCGATGTGCTTGCAAAGCACATGGAGCCCATAGACTATAATGCAATGAGACACCTAGGTGAGGTCAAACTATCCAGGAGCAACTGGAACAGTGGCTTAACTAGGAATGGGCTCCCTGACATGGGCTCCCTTCCCTCCCAATGCCGAAGATCCCAAGCGCCCGTCACCCCCCCCCCCCCCCCCGCATTCCTGCACGCATTGTTATGCCCAATAGTGGCCCCTGCACACAGTATTATGCCTCATAGTGGCCTTAGAACACAGTGTTATAGCACCATAGTGGCCCCTGCACACAGTATCATTGTCCCGTAGTGGCCCCTGGACACACTAATATTTCCCCTAGTGGCCCCTACACATACAGTATTATGCCCCAAAGTGGCCCCTTCACACAGTATTATGCCCCATTGTGGACACCCATGCAGTGGCGTAACTAGGAGTGGCGGGGCCCCGTGGCGAACTTTTGACATGGGGCCCCCCGACACAGAAGATCTCGACTGAGTCCCTCCTACGCATTCCTGCGCGCTCTATTATGACCAATAGTGGACCCTGCAGACAGTATTATGCCCCATAGTGGACCCTGCACACAGTATTATGTCCCTTAGTGGCCCCTGCACACAGTATTATGTCCCTTAGAGGCCCCTGCACACAGTATTATACCCCATAGTGGACCCTGCACACAGTATTATGTCTCATAGTGGCCCCTGCACACAGTATTATCCCCCATAGTGGACCCTGCACACAGTATTATCCCCCATAGTGGATCCTGTACACAGTATTATGTCCCTTAGAGGCCCCTGCACACAGTATTATGTCCCTTAGAGGCCCCTGCACACAGTATTATGTCCCATAGTGGCCCCTGCACACAGTATTATGCCCCATAGTGGCCCCTGCACACAGTATTATGTCCCTTAGAGGCCCCTGCACACAGTATTATGTCCCTTAGAGGCCCCTGCACACAGTATTATGTCCCATAGTGGCCCCTGCACACAGTATTATACCCAATAGTGGCCACTGCAAACAGTATTATGTCCCTTAGTCAGGGCCGGCGTCAGCGCACGGCATAGTCGGGCAAGTGCCGGGGCCCACAGAGCCTCTGGGGGCCCCCCGGCACTTGCCTGTCACAATTTCAGCTCATCGGCGTCCGTCCGCCGATGAGCTGGAATACATACGCGATGCAGGAGCTGCGAGATCAGCTCCTGCTTTAAAGCTCCGGCCCGGCTTGCATGTGTAGGCGCGATGACGTCATCGCATCACGCCTACACACGCAAGCCGGGCCGGAGCTAAGCAGGAGCTGATCTCACAGCTCCTGCATCGCGTATGTGATTGGAGGGAGAGAGAGAGGAGCGTCGGGGAACGAGGGAAGGTGAGTGATAGAAGGTGAGTGTAAGTGTTTGTTTTGTATTACATATTAAGGTGAAACATAATGAAGGGGGCCCATGAAACTGGGGGGCAAATGAAGGGGAGGGGGGGAACGGCATGACACTGGAGAACATGAAGGGGGTGGGGAGAGAACGGCATGAAACTGGGGACATAGATGGAGGGGGCCCAAAGAAACTGGGGGGCAAATGAAGGGGAGGGGGGAACAGCATGACACTGGGGCAGATGGAGGGGGGGGGGAGAACAGCATGACACTGGGGCAGATGGAGGGGGTGGGGAGAGAACGGCATGGAACTGGGGACAGAGATGGAGGGGGCCCAATGAAACTGAAGGGGCAAATGAAGGGGAGGGGGGGAACGGCATGACACTGGGGCAGAGACGGGGGACATGAAACTGTGGGCAGATGAAGGGGAAGAACGTGATGAAACTGGGGACAGAGATGGAGGGGGGGACATGAAACTGGGGGCAGAGGAAGGGTGTATATGAAACTGGGGGAGAGATGGAGGGGGGGCATATAATTTACTGGTGACTGTAGGAGGATTATACTATGTGGGAGCACATAATGAATGAGAATGGGTGGAATCAACATAAAAGCGGGTGGAGCTAAATTTGCAGCGGCGCGCAGAGCGCGCCGCACATTTTGCCCCTCTTTCTACTCTTTAAAAGATTGGGAGGTATGGCGTTGGTGACGCCACACTCCTGCATGACGTCACTCGCTTCATCTGCAACGCACAGTGTCTCGACTCCCCCACCTCCTTTACAAGGGGGCCCACTGAGGCTCTGTCGCCCAAGGGCCCATAAAAACCTGGAGTCGGCCCTGCCCTTAGTGGTCCCTACAGGACTAAATACTGTCACGTCACCGCTGACCGCTATACCAGGACAATTGTGGATAAAAAAAATCTGGTCATGTGCATTACAATTTAGTAAGTCCATTTGCCTCATATTAATAGAAGTTAACCCCATCATGTCCCTCACATTAACCCCTATGTGCCTCACCATAAGAGTTACTGATATGTGAGAGACATGGAGGTAATAATAAAGTATCTTCATTATTATTACCCCCATATGTCTCACATATCAGTAACTCTTATGGTGAGGCACACAGGGGTTAATGTGAGGGACATGATAGGGTTAACTGCTATTAATATGAGGCACATGGAGTTACTAAAACAAAAGTAATCACCCCCAATGCCTGATATTAATAACCCCAGTATGTACCTGTGTATTCTTAGTTTCATTTTCCTGGAGCAGCTTCTTCCTCTTCTTCTCTTGCAGGACGCAGGAGCTCGGCAGGGATAAGCCCCGCCTCCTGGGCTCTCCTCAGCCCTCTCATTGGTGGGCAGAGGACAGGCAGAGAAAGGGAGGGGGGAGAGGGAGCGTCCTGAAGCGCTGAGAGGAGCCAGACCTGCAGCTCCTGTGTCTCAGCCGTTGCTGCAGCTTCGGGGCCCCCTGTTGGTGGAAAGTATTCCACCAACAGGGGGCCCCGATCATTATACTCGGGGGTACTAAAAGACCTCCAAGAATAATGATAGCAGCAGTAGCAGCTGTCACCGGGCCCCTGATGTCCCGGGCCCTGTGGCAGCTGCCTCTATATAATAATTGGAGACCCAGGGGAGGATACAAACATAAAAAACCCTATTACTTACCTCTCCATGGCTCCGATGTGGTCCCTGCTGATGTCGGCCTTCTTTAATGATGGGCCTTCTTTAATATGGGACGTCACATGACCCGGGCCTGCATTGCAACGCATATTGACATCAGGGACACTTAAGTAGGCCTGAAGCCTGCCTGGAGAGGTAAGTAACACTGTTTTTCATGTTCACTTACCACCCCTGGGCGTCTGATGATGGTAGATAATGTATTAAAGTCCAACTCCAACCAGCCTTGCAATCAACTCTGGTGAAAACGCATAGGGGGTACCTTAGAGTCTACCAGATGGAGCGGTGTAGGATTTTAAGTAGCTAGTAGGGTTGAGCTGATCTTGAGATTTCAGGATCGTTTTTAAAATCCGATTTCCGATCATTTTCCATCCGAACCTGATCCCAATTCCGATCCTAATGCAAGTTATGGGTTTTTTATCGAAAATTGGATTTTAAAAATGATCCTATTCACTACACAGCGTGGAGTCCAAAAATTGAAGGCTGTAGTGATTAAAAATTCCGCCGGCTACTAAGTCCCCACTGCTATCCGGTTACCTGCACAGAACCGCTGCCGCTCTCAGAGCTCCCGGACGTTGTTCTCTGTCTTCTCCTCTATCATTCACACGCCGGCAGAGCACCGTACGCACCCCCGCCTCCCTAGGCTAGTGTTACTGATGCTGGGAGAAGGCGGGGCTTGTTGTGGCTTAGGAGAGTGTGGCGGGCAGATGTGAGAGCACATACAGAGAAGTACTGATGTGAGGAAAGTGCTTTGGTTGTGGTAGAAGTCTATTATATATTTCAAGCATCAAGGCCTTGGTTTCTTTTGTTATCTCCTGCTTTTTCTGTTCACTTCTCTCTCCTCCCCTTTCCATAGACTTCTATATGGATGTAATTTGAGTCATGTAACCTGCAGTCTATCTTGAAATGTATAGAATGGTGGGTTTCACAGTTAAAATAGTTTTTTGCAGAGGGTGGGGGGAACAAGAAACAGCTTAAAGAGGTTGTCCCATCACAAGGATCCTATCTATACTGCTTGTTAATGTGGATGTAAGACTTTTCCTAAATACATTGCTTCAGCAAAACTGCTTTGTTTGTCCACTATCTTACTTTATTCAATTCATTGTTGACACAGCCCTTGACTTATCTGCTCAAAAGTCAAGTGATGTATCTGCCTGCTCTCAGGGGGGAGGGAGGAGGGGCTAAGTGCACGGGAGCCTGTGTTTCCAGCTATTCCCGTGTCTACACCATTTGACCTAGATCCCTGCTCTCAGATAGAGGAGAGGAGCTGCTTTCATTTCTGAACTCCTCTTCTGTTCTCCCAGTTATCAGGCTAGCTAATACAATTGTGTTCCTTATGGCAGAGACAGGCAGTATTGTGCATATAGTGTTGTTTGAGGACCTTTGATGACATCACAGGCCCTTCAGCCGCCCCATAGGTTCATGCTATGCGGTGGGCAGAGCTACACGCTAATTTAGGGGCGGAGCTAAACGGTAGGGTGCATGAAACGCCGCCCATCAAATGACACAAGAAACCAGGAAGAAAGAAGATTTTACAGCAGTGAAAACTGGTGAGTATGCGACCTGGGAATACCCCTTTAATAAGAGCAGAAATAAGCATTTCTTTTTGATGAAGCAAAGTTTCTCATAATCACCTGTACTATTTATTCATTAATTCAAACTTTGTTGAAATAACAATGACTTTTTTTTTGCTAGAACCTAGCATATTAACTCAGCCACGCAGATAGGTTAAGGTCACCTGAATAAAACAATGCTTTTCCATTGTTAATAAAAGTCTCTATTGCCTAGATAGTGCTGTTTTAGTAACTATACATATGAGCCCTTGGAGCAATATTTATCTCTACTCTATTCACAGTCTTCTTCTTTATATCTCCCTATGGCCCCCTTCACGCAGGGCATGGGACTCCGTATTTTGCTATATATATTTTACACACACACACACACACACACACACACACACACACTGTTAGTATTCAGAGATCATCAGTCGAAAATTAATTTTAACTGTTTATTGGATGTCACAGATAACGCATTTCGGGGTTTGATTGCACCTCTTCATCAGATCATGGACATATACAACACACACTAGGACCAGTATAGAAAGCCCCCAATTACAAATCAACCCTCATGATTGTTTCAGGATTGGGTTAACTATATTCATATACATGGGTCACATATAGTTAAAGAGGATTTTTCATGAGTTGGGCCACATGCGGTTTTATACACCGCTAGACAGCCGGCAATGTACTGAATTCAGCGCACTGTCGGCTTTCACAAACTTAAAGCACATTGGAATAGCCATTTAGAAAGACTATTCATTTCTTACCTTTGTTTTGCATTCCTGCGCAAACGTTTTTGAATTTTTCTTCTTTTCTTCATTATGCTAATAAGGGCTCAGAGAGCACAGGGGGCGTTTCCCCTGTGCTAAGAACAAGGCATTGTCATCAATTCCAGCGCCGCCTCTGTCTTCTGTTCCTGATGTGACTCCTCCTCTTCGGGTTGGAGAGAGCTGACTGCACATGTTCTGTAGACCATTTTGAGGTGGTCTCTTGTAAAAAGAGGAGAAAATAGAAAGTGACGCAGCAGAAACAAGAAGAAAGAGGCGGCATTGGAATCAATGGCAATACTGTGCTGTCTGAGCACAAATAGAGTAATGAAGAAAAGAATAAAAATTCAAAAACGGCGGCACGGACCTGCAAAATAAAGGTAAGAGATGAATAGCCTTCCTAAAGGCTATTCCTATGTCCTTTTAGTTTAAAAACATTTTTTTAATATGGGTGAAGGGGCTATATCACTGGGAAAAGTCATTTTAACTAATCACATCCTTGCATAGGCTTTAGAAAGTCTATTCCACACCTACCTTTAGTATGTAAATTGCCTCAGTGGTTTCTGAATAAGTCTGGTTTTATTCATATGCTAATGAGCTTCCAGCCAGCTCAGGAAGTTTCCAGCAGCACTCGTCCCTGCTATTATCTCCTATGTGTGTGTGCAAGCAGGAAGCTGAGTCGTCAACAGCAGCAGCAGCAGTCTCCCATAGGAAACAATAGCAAAGAAGTGCACAATGTATCGTGCACCAGTCTAATTAGCATATGAATAAAAATGGGCTTATTCAGAAACCACTGAGGCAATCTACATACTAAAGGTAGGTGTGGAATAGACTTTCTAAAGGCTATGCAAGGATGTGATTAGTTAAAAATTACTTTTCCCAATATTAGAGCCCCTTTAAAAACAATTAATGTAAATTGAATCGATGCCTGTAATATGTGAAATCTTAAGATCTCACAGGATACCTACATATTCTTTCAGTATATGGGTTGTGCTCTCTCTTCACCACTAGGTGTCCTCACCTTGTCAGGAGAGTGGTGAGAAGAAAAAGTCCAAGCTTAGAATTTGTGAAAAATGTAATTAACCAATTCCAGATGACACTCCTATTAATATGTTTTATATGTAGAGATCCAGAAGACAAAGACACATTTGGCAAAAGCCCAATCTTTTTATCTTGATTTAAAGAGCAGCTATCCACAATATTTGATGGAATAAAATCCTAACATAAAAAACGAAAAATTAACACATCATCTTCAACTTCATTTTCAACTTACAATGATCCATCTTTATCAGAAGGGGAATATGTATCTTGGGATGAAGATCCAGAGGAACTTTTTCTTCTGAAAAAGGAAAATATGCCAGGCTTCCTGAATGCAGTCATAGCTACTGTAGAATAGGTTTCTAAGGCCCGGTTCACATCTGCGTTCAGTATTCTGTTCAGCGAGTCCGCTTGGGAACCCCCGAAACGAAATACCAAATGCATTAAAAAGCAGTTTACAAAGAAAGCACACCGACCCCATAGACTATAATGCATACCTCCCAACTTTTGAAGAACCAAAAGAAGGACAAAATGTGTGGCTTTGGCTCCACCCACTTTTATGTTGACTCCACCCATTCCCATTCATTTTTCATGTGCCCCCACACAGTATAATCCTCATACAGTCACCAGTATATTATATGATCCCCCTCCATCTCTCCCACAGTTTCATATACACCCTTCATCTGCCCTCAGTTTCATGTCACCCCCTCCATCTCTGCCCCCAGATTCATGTCCTCCATTTCTGCCCACAGTTTCATGTCCCCCATCACTGCCCCCAGTTTCAAGGGTCCTCTTCATTATGTTCCCCCTCAATATTTAACACAAAAAAACCCCACTTAAACTCACCTTCCAATGCTCCCCCGCCACTCTCTCCGCATTCTCACTAACACAGTTGTAGGTGCGATGTGACGTCATCACATCGCGTCTACACAGCCACTAGCCAGAGCGTCACAGCAAAGCAAGGACCTGAGGTGTGACAGCTCCTTGCTTTAGTCGCATATGTATTCAACTCAGAACTGCGTCCTCCGGACGCAGATCAGAGTTGAAACCGGGACATACTGCCCGCCAATCGGGACAGGACACCGAAATCGTGAATGTCCTGCGGAAATCGGGATGGTTGGGAGGTATGTATAATCGGGTCTGTGTGTCATGTGGAAAGAAAAATGCTGCTTGAAGTACGGACATGGGGTCCATGTGCTTTATTTGCTAACTGCTTTTTAAAGCGTATGGTATTCCATTCGGGGGTCCCCAAGCAGACTCCTCACAGGACCTTTAGTTCACTAGGCTATGAGCAGATTCTTTAGTGGGCAGAGCCACACGGTACACAGGAAGAGCAAGTTTCCGGGAATGGAGAATGAAGGAAGATAATGAGGTGAGAAGAGACAGCATGTGTGAGCAAGTGGAGGGAACTGGGGCAGTTAAACTGAAGGCAGATGGAGGGTGTCATCAAACTGGGGGACAACTGGAGGGGGACATTAAACTGGGGTCAACTGAAGGAGGATATTTAACTGTGGGGGTAGCTGGAGGGGGATATATCTGCCGCTAGTTGCCCCTAGTTTAACGTTGTCCCCTCTAGTTTCTACTAGTTTAAACTGGGGCAAGAGGAGATATTGATATACTGTGAGACATTTGGAGGGGAACGTTATAATGTCATGGCATATAATGTTAGGGTGACTGTAGGAGCATTATACTTTGTGGGGGGAAAAATGGAACATGGAAAAATGGAGTCAGTGCAGAAATGAGTGGAGCTAAATTTGCAGCAGTGCACAAAGTTCTCTAGAACCATTTCAATTTCTCAAGTGGCTCCATGAGAAAATTAATCGCCCACCCCTGCCTAAACTAGTCCAGGACAGGGCCGCTCTGAAAACAAACCAAGTGACCCTATTCTGCACTAGTTTGGACCTCTGCGTCATCACGCTGCCTGCGCTCAGACGCAGACATCTTTTGCCAGTGTTATTTAATAGGCTGCTACTTACTGGAATGGCAGGTAAGTTAATTAGGGCTAGTTCACACGTATAAAAAGCTTGGCTTATTTTGGCACTGAAAATTCAGTGTCGCTTTTTGTTTATTCTGTTTTTTTGCATTGGACGCTGTTTTTGACACTTTTTTTGACGCTGTTTCAGTTACTGATTTTTTGAAGCTTTTTTTTAACCAGCCCATTTTTTAACTAGCCAGCCCACTGGGCATGGCCAAAACCCACCCCTTTTTGCCTCTAGGCGCCATTTTAGCTCACAACTCGGACAGAGCAGAGCTGACAGCTTTCTTTCAGAGCTGACTGCTTTTTAATATCAAAAAATGTAAAAAAAAAATGGCATGGAATCTGATGTTCTTTTCCACAAAATGGCTGCAGGAAGAAGCCAACACCCAGGACCACTCCTCTGGGATGTGACTTCATAAAATGTGACATAAAAAAGCCTCACTGTTTCAGTCGCTTTTTTTGCCAAAACAGCAGCAAAAAAAGCGACCAAAATCAGTGAGCTTTTTTTTTTTCAGCGCCCCATAGACTCCCATTGATTTCTTCAGGCTGAAAATGCAAAAAAAGCTAGCAATAAAAAAAGCTAGCAGAAAAAAAAAACCTAGCTGTTCACATAGGGCTCCATTGTAAGGGCTAGTTCACACGTGAACTGCCCGCGCGGGTTTTGACACCGAGAGAGACGCGGTGAGCCGCATCTCTCTCTGGTCAAAACCCGCCTGCCGCAACCATCGCGGTCGCGGCTTTCCCCTCCGCTGTCGGCTCAAATGAATGAGCGGACATAGGAGGGTGCTGCCGGGGGCGGAAGCTGCGCAGCTCAACCCGCGCGGCTTCCGCCTGAAGATAGGGCAGGTCGCTTCTTTTCTCCGCTAGCAGCACCCCGCCGCTAGCGGAAAAAAGAAGCCTGGCGGTCTACATAGACCACCATTGTATGGGGAGGTTTTTGACGCGAAATCTGCTGTCAAAAACCTCCCCTGAGCTCACGTGTGAACGAGCCCTATGGGGCTGATTTTGAAGCGAAATCAGCTGTCAAAATCAGCCTCCATGTCCCCGTGTGAACTAGCCCTTAGGAGGGGTACACCGTGTGTGGGCAAGTGAAGGGAGTTTTATATCATGTGTGCACTGTAAAGGGGGTTTGATAGAGTGTGTGGGGGAGGCCAGTAAAGAGGACGCTATACCGTGTAGGGGCTGGAGGGCCCAGTCAAATGTTTGCTATGGGGCCCACTGTCTGTGCAGGCCTGGGTAATTTACCACACTATGGCCATATTGATCTGTATGGTAGATTGGTTATGATTAAGAAATCCAAGTAAAAGAAATCCAGCGGCAATGGAGCATGTTGAATAAAAAACTTCTCCTTTATTTGTAGAAAACTTAAATAAAAGTCAGCAATACACACGAGTCACAGGTAAAAGGGAGGGGAAGCGTCAGACTGACGCGTTTCGGATTTATTAATCCTTCCTCATAGTCTATGAGGAAGGATTAATAAATCCGAAACGCGTCAGTCTGACACTTCCCCTCCCTTTTACCTGTGACTCGTGTGTATTGCTGACTTTTATTTAAGTTTTCTACAAATAAAGGAGAAGTTTTTTATTCAACATGCTCCATTGCCGCTGGATTTCTTTTACTTGGATTTCTTCAGTGTGGCTCTGAACCGAGAGAGTCTTTTTTCCGAGCGGGATCCTCCAAGGAGGCATTAAGGAAATAGAGAACATTTGGAATACGGACAGGCTGAGTATATACTTTTCCTTACCCCTTTTCCTACAAGATTCGGCTGGTTATGGTTAAATATTGATCCAGGACGGGTGAAGGAAATCAGCGCAGTATAAGCAGCTGTCAGACACATGTACAGACCCACTGCTGCTTATCTGGACACCTGTCTAGCCTATAGGATCCCTAGTTCCCTTCAATGAAAGATTTGGTGGGGCATCAATGTGTCATTGATCCTAGCAGATACGAGCTGACACACAGCCGCCATTTTTTATACATTGGATGCAGGGCTCCTTCCTCACAGACGATGAGACCGCTCCCACAAATACCGGGGGCGGCTGTGATCATCCCGGCCTTTGAGTAACGTTCTCAATAACAGAAGGCCTGTAGGGGGCGCGTCACATATTTCACAGGCAATGGAAAGTTACGTAGACCAATCAGCGTTAAGGAGGCGTGGCGTCGCCCCACTTCCGCCTTCCATCCGCCTCGCCTTGTAGGTCCAGTTGTTGGTGTGTTTGCCCAACCTGCTGCAGAGTCCGCCCCCTCTTCCTTGTCGTAATCATGGCTGCCGGTTTTGAAGAACCTTTCCCCTTCCATGGGCTGCTTCCTAAGAAAGAAACCGGAGCCGCTTCTTTCCTTTCTCGGTATCCGCACTATGATGGACGTGGAGTGCTGATTGCAGTGCTAGACACCGGGGTGGACCCGGGTGCCCCAGGGATGCAGGTACACGAGGGCAGCCATGTCTGTTCCACTTCCTATAAGAAGGCACTGGTATAATAACGCTGTGTCAGGTGCCAGCTGTGTGCCTATTGGGCTGCTGTATCTTATTGCAGTGACTGGGGCAGTGCCAGTGTGTCTGCTCACAAGGGCTGTGCTGTCTGGTGCAGCCTCTAGCAGCTACAGTCTAGCTCATCATCTCCTCTTTCTCTCAATACCACAAAGCCAATCTTTTTTTCTCTCACTATATACCCAAAATTAAATGAGAGTTTTTAAGAAATTCAGTCAAAAGCAAGGAGTGTCCTAAAAATGACTCCCCAAAAGCTAAAGAGTTGGTTCTTAGGTGTTTGCTGAGGGTCTTTACCTGGCTGTAGGGATGGTATGTGGATGTCTGTATGACCCTTACAGCCGGTCACTGCCGAGGGTGCATGGATGGCTTGGAGACATGGCTCATCGAGGAATAGTCATATGAAGAAGCCAGTGGGCAAAAATGGGCAGTGAGGTGTAAACTGACAGATATATGATTAAAAAGCATTAAAGGGACACTCCAATGTTTTTTGTTTTTTTTCCTTATATTGTCTGAAAGACCATACCTTTTAAAGATGACCCTTCATGTCCTCATGCATATGCCATTTTATATACCTCTAGAAAGCTGACAGTATGCTGAATTCCCCTTGGTGGGACTATTAAAGGGTTATCTTATTCAGTGCACTGTCAGCTTTCCCGGTATGTGCCTCGGGGCTGTAGATGTCTATGCCGTTAATTTCGGCACCGATATCTCCCCGTTGTCAGAAGGGCGTTCCTCACAACCTAGAGTCATCGCTGTGCTGTGAGAAATGCTCCCTCTGACAGTACAGGGCTAAGGATGAGTATGGCAGGGGGTAAATCTGTTTAAAATCCTATTGATTTCAGTGGGATTTGGACTGATGTCTGTTACTGTTGTGTTTTTTTTTTTTTTTTTTTTTACTGTATCCGTCACATGTCCATTCTTTTAGCGGAGAGAATAATGCAGGGTGCAGAACTTTTAACTTGTGGTGGATGTGAACTGTCCATTTAGACATTGTCTGTCTAAATGGGCATCCAGTGCCAACCAGTTGCTCTCCCCTGCATCTACTGTGGTTCAATTGGCAATTGCAGTAAATTATCAAAGTGGCTGAACTGTAAACTTAATGTTACTATTAGACATGAGTGAATAGTATTCGAAACTCTAATTTCGAATACCTCACTCCCTTAGGAATGAATGGAGGCGTCTGAACACCAAGGGGTTAAGCGCCGACTGTGCTCCGGCCGCTTCCATTCATTTCTATGGAGCAAGGTATTCGAAACTAGAGTTTCGAATACCGTTTGCTCATCTCTACTTACTATATATGTGAAACCACTGTACAGCATCATGTACTTTCTACACAATATCCGTATTGTGGCACAGTGCCATATTCTACAAGGTAACAGGAAGTGTGTGCTGCTATATGGTGCTATGTTATAAACAGATAACGACAGGACAAATATTGTCAACATGCTATTCTCTGTTAGGGTGAGTTCATACAGGGTGAATTTTTTTGCAGGAAGGTTTTGAGACCATAAATAGGCTAGTGGATATTCCATAAATACCCCTTTAAGTCCATGAGTTGTCCTTTGATGCTGATATAACCAGATCATTTTTAGACATTAGGCCTTTACAAGCTGTCTGAGTAGACAAACCTAGTGCAACTTCTCACAATGTACAGCCTATGGACTCTCCATGCACACCACTGAGTGGCAGAGGGGTTTGAAAATTGTGGTAGTTGTATAGAAATGGAACCATGTAAAGGATTTTTGTTTAACTCTTTCTCTTCTTTAACTCAGCAAACATCTGATGGAAAACCAAAGATAATAGACATTATAGACACTACTGGCAGTGGTGATGTAAACACCAGTACTCTAGTGGAACCAAAAGAAGGTGTAATATTGGGCCTTTCTGGTAGAACTTTAAAGGTAAGTGTCTTAATTATTTTCAGATGTCATGAATATCTATTGTAAGCTTTACAACTTTCTTATAAAGGTGAAGGGTATCTCTTTTGTCACCCCCTTCTCCCTCATCGATTGTAAGCTCTTGTGATCAGGGCCCTCACTCCTATTGTGTAAATGTATTTATTTTTGCTCTCATGTCTCACTTTGTCTGTGTTTGAACTCTACAATTCATAAAGTGCCACGGAATATGTTGGCACTATGTAAATAAACATTTGTTTTTATGAAGATATCCTACTGAGTAAGCAAAGTCTTGTGGACCTGCCCTTAAAGGGGGTCATAAACAGGTTCTCTTTAAATTAACAGCATCTTCTCTGATAATTATTGGTATTCTAAAATGGATACCTACATGAGTGGTGGCTGTATGTGCTTGGCATTCTTGATGATAAGAAATAAGAGAGGAGATTCATGGCAACTTCTGTGTCACTTATAAGTTTTCTTTCTGTTTACTCTTCTTCCACTGGTGTTAAAGTACTTACGACTTCTCAATATGTTGTTAGTTTGGTCGGAAAACAACGTTCAGATTTATGAAGACCTTTGTTTTCAACACCTCCTCGTATATCAGGCACAACCTCTGCCAAGCTGTGCCCTCCGCTGCCATTGATTTTGGGCATCATTTTTACCAGTTTTCTTGCAAAAATGATGATGAATCTTCAAATTAACTGTCCCATCGCATCCTTTCCATGCCTACTTTTAAGAAGTAGGGCGGTGTAAAATTTCCAGCTGTTGACATTTTTGTAGCAAGTGGCAACTTTTATTCTGAGCAAATGTGGCATAGATTAATAAATAGGGCTGAGAAAATATGACCTAAATGAAAATCAAATCAAATAGGCTTTATTGGCACGTCCAAACGGATATTTGGCATTGCCAAAGCTAGTAAAGTGGGGGGAGTTGGAGTCGAGGGGGAGAATATGGGGGGGTGGCTGATTTGGGGTATAACAGTCCGTGGAGTCTCATCTTCCTCTTAGTTGGTGGCCGCTATATGGGGAAGTGGGGGTGGGTGATTTGGGGTATAACAGTCCATGGAGTCTTATCTTCCTCTTGTTTGGTGACAGCTGGACACGTATTGGGCAGCGATCTCCACAGTGGCCTCTTCTTCTCCCAGTAGGATGTAGAGTTTCCTCTTCTCGTCTGCAGATATGAAGTCTGGGATGTGGGCAGAGAGTCTTTGGCATTAGATGGCCCTCACAGCTGAGTGTTTGGTGCAGTGTAGCAGGAAATGGGCCCCGTCTTCTAGGGCCCCCTGGTCACAGTGCTGGCACAGTCTGTTCTCCCATGGCTTGTACGTCTGCCTGTGTCGCCCCGTCTCCATCTCTAGGTTGTGGGCACTCAGTCTGTACAGGCTCAGGGTCTGTCTGTGTTTGGGGTGGCGTATTCTCTCCAGGTAGGTGGCCATGGTGTAGTCTCTTTGCAGTGACTGGTACACGGTGAGTTTCTTGGAGTTATTTATTGCGCTTCTCCATTCCTCGATGTACCGCTCTCTGTTTCTCTCAATGACTCCTTTTATTCGTGTCTTGTTCAGGGTATGTTGGGGGTTTTGACTTGGCAGATAGCTGATGCTTGGTTGGGGGGTATCAGTTTTTCTCGGGGCTCTGTGGCTCAGCCAGGCTTGGTGGTGGTAAGAGCCAGGACTGCTGCCCTGTATGTGTGTCCAGAATGATAGCGCCCTCTTCAGCATGGTGAGCTATAGGGGGAGGCTGCCTAGCTCTGCCCTGCAGGCCTTGTTGGAGGTGCTGCGATGGACATGGAGCAGGTACTTGCAGAACTCCAGGTGGAAGTCTCTGTTGGGCTGGAATCCCACTTTGACTGGTCTGGGTAGGTGGCTGGGCTCCAAACCTCACTGCCATAGAGAAGGATCGGAGCGATGACTGCGTCAAATATCTTCAGCCAGACCCTCACCGGTGGTTTGAGGTGGTACAGTTGTCTTCTGATGGCGTAGAAGGTTCTGCAGGCTTTTGCTTTCAGGGATCCTATTGCTGCTTTGAAGCTTCCTGATTGGTTGAGCTCCAGCCCCAGGTAGGTGTAGCTGTTGGTTTTCTCCAGTGTGGAGCCGTTCAGTGTGAATTGTGGGGTGGAGGCTTTGTTGTGGCCCTTCTTCTGAAATACCATGACTTTGGTCTTCTTCTGGTTGATGGGTAGGGCCCATGTGGTGTTGAATTTTTCCAGCACTGACAGGCTTTCTTGGAGGTCTTTCTCAGTGGGGGACAGAAGTAGGAGGTCATCGTATAGCAGATACTTCACCTTACGGTCGTTCAGGGCGAGGCCTCCAGGGCTGTAGCCAGTTCATTGATGTAGATGTTGAAGAGCGTTGGGCTCAGGCTACAGCCTTGTCTGACCCCTTCAGGCCTGTTGGAAGTATGCGGTCCTTTTCCCATTCACCTTCACACTGCACTGGTTTCTGGTGTAGAAGCTCTTGATGACATCACGATTAATTGGGCATTTTACTTCGAATACAATTAATGGCGATTATTTAGGCCACGCCCTTTTACAGTATGATTTAGTGTTGGCCGTACCCCACGAGATTCGTCTTGTGAGGTTCAGCCAGAGGATTTGTTTGGACCGAACATGACTAAATTGAGAGTGCTACTATTAGACTGTGTGGTCTCTTCAGACTCCAGAATAGAGTGGGTGAGGGGAGGTGTGTACACATAAAAAAAACAACCAAACAAAAAACAGTGTTTCTGACCTCTCCTGGGCTCTGATGTGACTTCCTGCTCTCTCTGGTTGATGTCGGAGACCACAGATTGGGCCTTAGCCAGAAGGGTGGAAGACAGCAGGGAGTTGCACAGGAGAGGTGAATAACACTGTTTGTTTACTCACCTCCGCTTATTATACTCTGGAGTCTGAAAAGACCTCACAGTATTATCATAGCAGTCTCAGATCAGCCATATCTGAGTTTTCATTTAATTCTCTCCACACATTAAGAAAAATTCTGCATTACAGAATTACAGCATGAGTTTTAACTAGATCAGTTTTGAGCAGATGCCGATCTAGTTATAAGTAGAGCATATATTAATGGCACCCCCTCTGCCCTCCAGTTAGCTATGCCACTGCCTAGGAGTGGTTTGGGCTGCGTGTGTCACGTCTGGTACATTTACCAGCAGAGCAATATGACCTGATGTGACACACACAGACCAGCATGTGTGGAGTTGGTGCAGGCCAGGTGGACGTCTGTGCATGGACGACCAGATGCAGCACTAGCTCTACGCAGCCTCCCTTAGCTCACTTCTGGCCAACCTCTCTCCTTCCCTGCCTGTACTTTTAAGCCAGCCCAAGACTTGTTTATTTCGGTTAAATAAATCGTCAAAGTGCTGCCCCTCATAGCTGTCATGGATATTGCTGTCTCACTTTGCCTCATTATAGGTGTGCCCCTGGGCTGTCCTTCGTATGGAGCGTGTGACTGTCCTGGTAATAACTTGCTCTGTGTTCTTCCTAACTGCCCCCTGGCCATTATCACTGCAACCTGCTCTATCTGTTAGGATGGCACAGCCATAGTTATATAGTCCTAATTTAATAAGCGGCTACAGAAAGTGAAAGAAACTCAGCACGCTCATTCTGAATGAACATGGACTACTGGTCGTATCCATTGACAACAGTGCTCAAACAGTGGTAGGGAAAGGGGAATTTCAGTGGGCTAGTGATGTATACGATTGAGCAAGAATCCGCCTGAAATCTGGCTCCCATTCATTTGAATGGGAGGCTGTAGCTGTCAAAATCCGATTGTGACATTTTACCCTACCCAATAGAAGCAAAATACCCTCCTCCAAATTCTGCGTCAAAAATCCTTATTGGCTTTTGACAACAGAAAATTATACCGGATGAAAAATTTGGGGTATCTGCCATTGTGATACATCTTGTACCTTGTAAGACTGTCTAGTAGTTTACATTTTGTAAGCATTTGATGGATGAATTATAGAGGTTCTCCAGCGAGTCTGAACACTTACTTTCTCTGAGGTTTTTAGGTGCTCTATGCACCAAGCCGCGGAATCCGCCTGAAGAAAGGGCAGCCAGCCTGGCGGTCTACATAGACCATCATTGTGAGGCGGCAGATTATGACGTGGCTTATGCGCCATAATCCGCCCCCTCTATACCCATGTGAATGGGCCCTAAAACATTCTACTCCTCAACTCTCATGTGCTGACAATAAACAAAACCCATTACTATGCAGAATGGTTTTATGGTAAGAGTAACCAGACAAGGACTAAAGCTGTGACCATATTTTTTTCATAAGAATTTACCCTTTACCGTAACAGTTCTGCTCTGTGATCCTGAGCACCATTACCTCTTTCTCATCTGCGAGATCTATGGGGTCTCCTTTGTGGACACTTTAATCTTGCCTACCATCCCCTCATAAATGCTTCATCTGGCAGAACCCAGATCCCCTATAATGCTCTCAATAAACTACATAAGTTTTTAAACTCTCTGCTGATATGTGATACCTGGCGCACCCTGCACCCAAGTAAGAAGGATTACTCCTTTTACCCCCATGCCAACAACTCTTACAGTAGGCTGGACTACATCTTCTCTCCAAACGTTAGTCATACCTTAAAGGGGTATTCCCATCTACATAATAATTTTTTAATTTGTAGATGATTAAAAGTTAAACATTTTTGCAAATGTAAGTAATTAAAAATTCTGCAGAGTTTTAAAGATTTTCTCTAACTTTCTTAGTGCTGACAGTTTGTTATCTTGATCGGTTGCCATGGATGCGACCACCAATACAGAAACTTTCTAAGGTCAGAAAATCAGCCATGATTTCTTTATTGTGGCCGGGATATCTTCTCATACATGTAGTGTCCCTGTCTGATAACCCAGCTACAATAAGAAAATCATGGCTGGGTTCCTGACAAGTTGCAGACCATAGAAAGTTTCTGCATTAGTGGTCGTATCCATTGGCAACCGATCAAAATAAGACTGTCTCCACTAAGAAAGTTAGAGAAAATCTTTAAAACTCTGCAGAATTTTTAATTACTTATATTTGCAAAAATGTTTAACTTTTAAATATCTACAAATATAGATATGATTATGTACATGGGAATACCCCTTTAAGAAGGCAAAAGCACTCTGCTGTAGATCCATCTGTCTGATCAATAATGATGCAAAATTGTTTGTGAAACTGAATGGGAACAGATTAGGTCATCACATAAGCATGCTAGTCCAGTTTGTTGTGCTGCAAGTACTGTACCATCACATGACTTCTCACGAATTATGGACCTCTGACTCCCATATCAGCCAACCCAGATTTACATGCTGCCCTTCACCCCTCCATCTTTTGCCACCCCACAACTCCAACACCTCGCATATTCTCTCAAGTGCTGTTCTTGACCTCTCTGCTTCCCTACGCTGACCTAATATCTCAGGACGCCAGAACCCAGTCCTCTCACTGGCCATATCTACAACTCCAACACTACCACTCAGCCTTCAAAAACACATAACACATAGGCTGTTAAACCCATTTGACTGCCTCCATATTTTATCTATATGGCACCTTGCAGACGACCGTGGCCAGTGTCCTATCTGTGTATTTCATGGAGAGCACACTGAACTATTCAGTTCTATGGGCCCGTATGCATGACCATGAATTACACGTGTCCGGTCCACAAAGTATAGAACAGGTCATATTCTTGTCCTATTTTGTGACCCGGCCTAACCCTGCACCGCTCAATCTGTCATCTATGGCTTATTCGCATTCTCTGATTTCAAACACGACCGTCTGCCTCCATTTACTGCCGCATGGGAGAAGGAACTGGGGACCTCTCTTCCTTCGGACATGTGATTTGCAGCCTTCCAATCGTGCCATGAATTCTCTGTCTAGTGCAGGGCCCAGGAAACTAACTACAAAATTCCAAGAAAACTTTGAAGTGATAATTTTTTTTTATTGGAGCGTGGGGGTTGCTTTAACTTAAGTGGAACTCTATAGTTAGTGACTTGGGACTTTAAATACAGTCCCCAGTAGGGCTGTTAACCCACTGTGTAGGGCAGGTGATCTGGATTGTCATAAGGTAAATTGTCTTTTTTTTTTTTTGATTTGCTAACATATTGAAAGAGATAAATCTAGTTATGTTTAATGTTACCTTTTTTGCTTCTAATTGTGAATTTCCATGTTTACTTTTAGCATTAGCAGAGTACAATTTCTTGTACAAATCTGTGTTTTGGAAAATTGGCAAAATTAACAATTTTTTTTTTTATTTGGTTCTTAGATTCCTCCAAACTGGCAAAATCCTTCTGGTAGATACCACTTGGGTATTAAGAACGGGTTTGATTTTTATCCAAAGGCACTGAAAGAGCGACTGCAGGTAATCTGTGGGACATGAGAAATGTGTGCACTCATGTTATGGCTTGAACTGTTCTTCATCAGAAACCGTGATTGGCCTCTCTGATTGTAATCTGGAACAGGTCGTTGATTTGATATGAGGACTAGATCTATAATAACTATGCAGATCTTCACTGTAAATAGATAGGTATACTTTACATGGTGTATCTAACAGGCAGTAAAATGACTACTCAGATTAATATTAATGTTTTTACTAATCTAGAAAGAGCGGAAGGAGAAGTTATGGGATCCTGTCCACAGAGCTGTGCTAGCGGATGCATGCAGGAGACAAGATGAGATTGACACAAGTTCTAATACTCAAACTTTGGTACTGAATATTTAGTTTTTTGTCTTTTTAAGAATAATTCAGAGAAATATAGAATACCTGTATATACAGTTAGGCCCAGAAATATTTGGACAGTTAAACAAGTTTTATCATTGTAGCTGTTTACCAAAATATATTCAAGATAGTTACATAATCAGTATGTGCTTAACCCCTTAAGGATCAGGCCATTTTTGGTTTTTGCAATTTTGTTTTTTCCTTCTCACATTCCAAGAGCCATATCTTTCATTTTTCAGTTCAGAGTCAAGTTAGCTTATTGTTTGCAAAACAAATTGTACTTTGTAATGGCACCATTCAATATGCTGTGCAATGTACTGGGAAGCTGGAAAAAATCTGAATGCATTTGCGCCAATTTCATATGGGTTTAATTTATACGGCGTTCACTGTCTGGTAAACACTTTCTGTGTTCTGTGGGTCAGTATGAACATGGCGATACCAAATTTATATAGTATTTGTAATGTTTTGATACCTTTTAAAAAAAAAAACAAAAAAAAAAACTGCACAATAGAAAAAAAAAACATTTTGTCGCCATATTGTGACACCTGTAACTTTTTCATTTTTACATATATGGAGTTGGGTACGGTGTCTTTCTTATGCGGGACAAGATGACTTTTTTACTGATACCATTTGGGGAAAGATCTGATGGTTTGATCATTATTCATTCAATTTTTTTTTACACCGTTCACCGTAGGAGATTAATATTTTAATAGTTCTGGCATTTTGGAGTGTGGGGATACCTAGTGTGTGTGTGTGTGTGTGTGTGTGTGTGTGTGTGTGTGTGTGTGTGTGTGTTTACTTTTGTTTATTTACTTTTATATCTGATCTAAGGAAAGGGGGTGATTTGAACTTTTGGGGGATTTTTTTTTTATTTATTTATTTTTCTTTCTTTTACTTTTTTGATCAGAACCTCTAGGGTCCTTACCTTGAAACCTGGGGGATATGATCACTTACTATTCACTGCATACTACTGCACATGCTGCTTTTGGCAGCGTGCAATAGCTCTAATGCAGTGACAAGGCTCCCATCTGTCATGACAACCAATGACTGCCCTCCGATGACATTCAGGAGGGCGGCAGTCGGTGTGAAATAGCAGCACTGGTGGTGTCTGAATATTTTAGACGCTGCGGTATTACACAGCTGGCATCCATCCTGTATGGAGAGAGCTGAGCTCTTGAGCCCTCTCCATACATCCCCATGTGATCAATGACATACAAGTAAGTCATTCATTGTTGAGCGGTTAAAATGCTGATTCTCAGTTTTTATTTGAGGGGTTTTGAACTACAGATATAATATGTAGCAAGTAAAAGGTGTGAAGTTTGACTTGAGGTATGGCATTTGCATTTGGAAGCTGTTGCTGTGAGCCTACAACATAACACCTTTAAGGCCTTCCCTGCCCAACGCTTGCAAGTACTCAAGATGATACTCTCCTTGGATACAGAGAAGGCCTTCGATAGGATGGAATCTCTCGCCATTCCAGCCTCCATGAAATTAATACATTTTTTTTAACAATAGTTTTTTCAGCAATTATAAGATCAACCTCTCCAAAAGCATGACCCTTAACATCTCTGCCAGACTTTTTAATCCACTCAGGCTGTTCTGTCTTCCCTTTCATGGTGGTCCGCCAGGATCATTAAATACTTGGGGAGGGAGAAAGGGAGGAGTACACCCGCTACCTGCACCCTAAACTTCCTCCCTCTACTTTGTTGGGGGGGCGATGGAGCGGAATAGCGTCTAACCCTCCCCGACATCCGCCTTTCTATTACAGGGGATGCCGGGTCTGTATTGGCGGCCCCTTCCCCCCAAAATGTAAACTATCTGGTCTACTAATAGTTTTCCTGTACAGTGAACATCAAAATCAAAAGTGCCAAACCGCCGTGTTTTTTTTTTCCACCGTTTTTCACAGTTTTGCCTCTGATTTAAATAAAAGGTGATCTAAGCAATAGACATTCCCCAAAATGGTATAACTAAAAAGTACATCTGGCCCCGCAAAAAAACGCTCTATGCGTCCCTGTACAGCTGCAGGGTCACCTGTCAATGTGGCCTTGCAGCTGTTAGAAAACTACAACTCCCATATATTAAATATTTTACAATTTTTTTTGCTTCAATTTTTTTTTTCCCTCCTTTAAAATTTAGGTGCGTCTTATAGTCCGAAAAATACGGTAATTTGTCCAATTACTTCTGAGGCCCTGAAATGAGAAGGCTTTGTAGAACATCTTTGTTCAACCCCTTGCATTAACTTTGAAAATATTCACTTCAATTGCATCTCACTTATTTCACTTCAAATCGATTGTGGCATCCACTGTCCAAATATTTCTGGACCTAACTGTATATTTATCTAATAAATAAATGTCTGCCTTTTTAATCTTCTAATAACATCTCCTTTTTTGGATAGAAGGCAAAACTGATTAAAGAAGATATTCAGAATCAAGTTGAAATATTGAATATATTTGAAAAAAAATACAGCGATCCTGGTCCTGTGTATGATTGCTTGGTGTGGCACGATGGAGAAACCTGGAGGTATATTATGTCTTACTTGTTTTGTTCTCAATTCTTGCATGCAGAGGTAAACTATGAAGTGTTAACTGTGTGTGTGTGTGTGTGTGTGTGTATATATATATATATATATATATATATATATATATATATATATATATATATATATATATAATGTCTATCCAAACGACTGTACCGATCTTCACCAAATGTATCCGGGAAGGTTTAAGACAAGACTCCAACTCGCTCGGACGCACCGTTGCTGAGATTCAGCATTCCAAACACAATTGCCGGGGGGGGGCCCTTAGCCAATACAAACCTGCAAGTCTTTCACTCATATTCCAACTGCAATACACATGGTCGCTCCACATGGACAATACAACACTGATATCCAAACTGAGATACACACATCAGAGGATTAGATACACAGATCAGCACACAGTATCACACGCCAGAGGATTAGATAGACGCTTCTGCACACAGTCCCACACACCAGAGGATTAAATATGTGCTTCTGCACACAGTTCCACACTGAAGGATTAGATACGTGCATCTGTACACGGTTCCACATGCTGAAGGATTGCATACACGCATCTGCACACAGTTCCACACACCAGAGCATAAGATAAGCGCGTCTGCACACAGTACCACATGCCGTAGGATTAGATACGCGCGTCTACACACAGTTCCACACGCCGTAGGATTAGATACGCGCCTCTTCACACAATATCACACAGGGTTGGATTAGATACATGTCTCTGCACACAGTATCACAAGCCAGAGAATTAGATATGTGTCTCAGCACACAGTACCACACAGGGGAGGATTAGATACGCACCTCTGCAGACAGTATCACAAGCCAGAGGATTAGATATGCGCGTCTGCACACAGTTCCACACGATGAAGGATTAGATACTTGTGTCTGCACAAAGTACCACACGGGGGAGGATTAGATACGCACCTCTTCACACAATACCACACAGGGGAGGAGTAGATACGCACATCTGCACACAGTTCAACACGCCGGAGGATTAGATATGCATGTCTTCACATAGTAACACCGCCAGAGGATTAGAAACACACGTCTGCACACAGTACCACATGCCGTAGTATTAGATACGCGCATCTGCACACAGTTTCACACGCCGGAGGATTAGATATGTGCTTCTGCACACAGTACCACACGGGGGAGGATTAGATACGCACATCTGCACACAGTACCACACGCCAGAGGATTGGATATGCACATCTGCGCACATTACCACATGCTGTAGGATTAGATACACACGTCTACACACAGTTCCACACGCCGTAGGATTAGATACGCGCCTCTTCACACAATACCGCACAGGGGAGGATTAGATACGTGCGTCTGCACACAGTACCACACTTTGGAGGATTAGATACATGCCTCTGCACACAGTACCACACGCCAGAGAATTAGATATGCGTCTCAGCACACGGGGGGGGGGGGGATTAGATATGCGCATCTGCACACAGTTCTACATGTCAGAGGATTAGCTACATGCGTCTTCACACAATACCACACACCGGAGGATTAGATACACGCCACTGCACACAATACCACACTGGGGAGGATAAGATATGTGACTGACACAGTACCACACAGAGGTTTGGATATGCGCCTCGACACACAATACCACATGCCGGAGGATTAGATACCTGCCTCTGCACACAGTACCACATGGGGCAGGATTAGATACATGCCTCTGCACACAATACCACATGCCAGAGAATTACATACACATCTCAGCACACAGTACCACACGCCAGAGGATTAGATACGCACATCTGCACACAGGTTCACTTACCGGAGGATTAGATATGCGCCTCTTCACACAATACCACACGGGGGAGGATTAGATATGCGCATCTGCACACAGTACCATACCAACAAGGATTAGGTACTTGTGTCTAAACACAGTACTACACTGGGTAGGATTAGATACAGCTTTACTCCAGGTATCCATAACAACTGATCACAGGTTTTTAACTGATATCCAAAATGAGATACACATAATCCCATGATGCTTATGGACATACATACAAAATACACCAGTGCAAAATTGGACAATTCTTATGGGGCCACTACACAAACATAAAATGTAATATACCCGTGCGAAGGCGGGTCCTCCTGCTAATATATATAGATTTTTTTTTTTATTTTTTTTTTTACCTGTTACTGCAGATGTAGATAAAGTTTGGCTATTCTTGCTGTAGCCATTTTTCGATCTTTCACTTGTAACTCCCCGTCTTCCAAAAGGCAGAAGGTTTTTTTTTTTTTTTTTTGTTTGTTTTCTGTTCTCAAAGTTGTATGAGTACTAATTTTTACAGGACAAATTGTACTATCTAGTGAACTAGTATCTAAATAGTACTGTATGTGTTTAGCTTGTAGGATAACCCATTGTATGAGGTTCCTCCTGAAATAATGTCTTATGAATTTTCTTACAGAGCATGTATGGACACCAGTGAGTCTGGAGATCTTGACACGTGCACAGTGTTAGGAAATTATAGAGAAGCCCAAGAGTATGCATCATTTGGTACAACAGAAATGCTGAATTATTCTGTCAACATTTATGATGATGGGAACCTGCTTTCAATTGTTACAAGTGGAGGTAGGTGTTCATAGTTTACTTATTCATAATGTAATAAGTGTCAGTTATTGCCCCCAGCAACTAGAAAATTAAGTTTAAAAAAAACCCATACTCTCCTGTCCCCGAGGTCTTCTCAGCATGATCTGGTCCTTCTGTTCAGCTGTTGTCTTGCAGTGGAATTTCTCTTGCTGTGATGTCCTGGGTCACTTCCACTGACGCCCCTGACTGGCCTCAATGGCCACATTAATAATAAAAATAACCACACTCTCCTGTCCCCTGCAACACCGGGAACAGGTGAGAGGTTATTTTTTTTTTAACCTCCACCGGCCTAATTAAAAAATAAAATATTAAATATTAGCTCAGGCATCCCCCTTCATTTTTCAAACTTGCTATCATGACGAAAAGTTGTTAAAGGAGTTTTCCAAGCTTTTCATATTGATGAATTATCCGTAGAACAGATCATTGATGGAGTGTCAGACATCCACTGAACTGTTTGTTGTTTTTTTTTTTACCTCACCAAACAATAATTCAATATTCTAACTTCGAAAAACAGCATAACAAATTTAAAGGGGTATTCCCATAACTCTTGTTCTGCAGCCTCCAGGCTCTGCTCTCTTCACTTCCTGGATTTCTCAGCATATTGGTGGGTGGGGTTTCACTTACTCTGCTATCTGCTATGTTTGCAGTCAGTAATGAGGGATTATTGTAAATGCATTACCACAGTATAAAGCTGATGTGGAAACTGATGTAGCAGAGCTGGATTTGAGTCAGCTTGCATTATATACAGAGGTAACGGACTCCTTATCTCAGCCCTTATCAGCCAAATTCAATTAAACCGACTGATAAGTGGAAAAGCTGAAGATAGACAGCACAGTAATCCCGGAGCTCTCACCTCCCCCTCCCCTATCTGAGGAGCTCCGTTGCTTGTCGGCCCCTCCCTCCCCCCCCCTGAGAGCAGGCAGCTACCTCACTTGGGAAATGAGCAGATAAGCCCAGTGGCCATAGAAACGCAGTGTCAACAATGAAGTGAATAAATTAAGATAGCAGCCAAACAAAGCAGTTTTGATAAAGCAATGTATTTAGGAAACATCTTAAATCCACATAAACTAGCAGTCTAGATAGGATGCTTTTCATGGGACAACGCCTTTAAGGCATGTTGATTGGTATGTTGTGCTGTATGTACATTACAGGTGCTCATGGAACACATGTGGCCAGTATTGCAGCAGGATATTTTCCTGATGAACCAGAAAGAAATGGTGTTGCTCCTGGAGCACAGATTCTAGCAATAAAAATTGGTGACACAAGGCTGAGCACAATGGAGACTGGCACGGGACTTATAAGAGCGGTATGAATTCTATGGTTCAAGGCTAATATTGGTGTTTTTGTTTTTTTTTTTGTTTTTTTTTTCTAGATTGACAGTTTGAAAATAAAGACAATAACCTTACGTTTGAAAAATATGTTAAACTACTACTAAGTTTAGTAAAGTATATGTGTTAGCTTTTGACAGCTTGTAGGGTTCCTTAAAGAGGGTTACACAAGTTGATCTTAACCCCTTCTTAACATCCACCATATGACCATCCTCAATAGCAACAATAGCTAATGGCTACAACTCTATTGCAGTCTATGGGAGATGCAGCTATTGAGGATGGACATATGGTAGATGTAAGGATAGGGTTAAGAACAACTTGCATAGCCCTCTTAAAGGAACCCTACAAGCTGTTTTTTTTTAAAATGTAATGTATGTCTAAAATACATTTAACCCCTTCTCACCACAGGCATTTTTCGATTTTCGTTTTCAGTTTTTGACTCCTCCCTTCCAAACCCCATAACTTTTTTTATTTTTCCACTCTGAGCCATATGAGGTCTTAAAGGGGCTCTATCATTGGGAAAAGTCATTTTTAGTTAAGCACACACTTTAGAAAGGCTATTTCACATGTACCTTTTGTATGTAAATCGCCTCAGTAGGTTTTGAATGAGGCCGTTTTTATTGGCCTCCTCTGAGCACTGCAGAAGTGTCTGTGTGCACCCTCTGCTTTTCTCTCTGTGTGAGAGAGCAGGGAGACGAGTCATTAGTAGCAGCAGCCTCTCTTCTCTCACACACATAGAGAATAGCAGAGAGTGCTCACATACTTACGGAGGAGGCTAATTAGGCTGCTTTTGACACCGGAATGAAAGATGGATGCCATATCAAGCAAGTTGTTTCTGACTATTCCCCTAAGCCTGGAAAAGATTTAACAAGAGCTGTGTAAGATACGTTATCTGTTCTGCTACGAAGACTTAATCATTTTTCTTTTATTAAGAAGAAATTCATTTTGTGACTTCCTTGACTAGAATAATGAATTTGTGTTCTTATTTTACAGATGATTGAAGCAATAAAATATAAGTGTGACCTCATCAATTACAGCTATGGTGAAGCAACTCATTGGCCAAACTCTGGGTATGTCTGTGCTTCTTTATTGACTACTGTACAGACATAACATGAGTCTCAAGTGTGAATGAGTCAATTGATCATTTAAAACGTTGCAAACCTTCCCTCTAAGAAATGTATTTTTGTTCTTAGGAGAATTTGTGAAGCAATTAATGAAGCTGTATGGAAAAACAACATCATTTATGTCTCTAGTGCTGGCAACAATGGCCCATGTCTCACAACCGTTGGCTGTCCAGGAGGAACTACCTCTAGTGTCATAGGTGGGATTATACTTTTACTAGTACCTGTACAATGATATACGGAAGTGGTAGTTGTGTTGTCTCTTGGGTTATACACAGAAATCTGTAATACAGGTTATGGTTATGGAGCGGGGAGTAACTCCCCCCTCCCGCTCCTGATAATTCTCGTCTATGGACGAGCTGTGTGAGCAGAGGGAGGGGGCGTTCCTCCCCGCTCACACTGTACAGCGCGACAGGCGCTGCTGGGCAGAAGGGCGTCCCTGGCTAAGTGTCAGAAATGCCCTTCTGACTGTAAAGCGCTACGGTAACGGGACCAATAGCGCTTTACACCGGGCACAGATCGGGAAAGCCGATAGTGCGCTGAATTCAGCGCACTGTCAGCTTTTCAGCAGTATATAAAACTGCATGTGCCCGATCTGATGAAAGGTCCTCTTTAAAGGGAAGGACCAAGAGATTCGGAGTTGAGCAAAGGTCAAGTTTTGTTACCAGCTGCAACTTGATCATATACCACACAATACACATACAGCCAGAGCCATTTTAACACATTGGTGGGCCCATTGCAAACTACAGTATAATGCCCACACATAGTATAAAAGCCCCTGCAGTGGCATCACATTTTAACTTGTCCCCCACCCCTGTGACCACCCCAGACTTATATAATATAATGTCACACTCTAGTTGCCATCACAGTATAAACTCCCTCTCCTGGTACACCTACAGTATAATGTTTCCCCCACAGTTTAATGTCACATTATAGCTCCTTTAAATTTTCCAGATTTAGTTTTTCCCCGACCTGAAATTTTTGGGGTTTGCTACTCAAAAACTATTATTTTACTCTGAGGTCTATTCATATCCCAGAGTGTAATGAGTTGAAACCCAGGGCTTCTAGTTAAACATGGTGTTAGTCACCTCCTGGGCTCTTGCGCTGGTCTTGTGGTCTCAGATGTCATAAATGACATCAGAGAAGGCTAAAACCTGTGATTGGTTACGCTGGTGTCCAAATGCATCATGATGCTGACATAAATTATGCAACCGCTGAGGCCCAATCGCATGCCTCAGCGGTCTCTGAATTCATTCATTCATGATGTCTGTAGGGCCGAAGACCGGAGCCCAGGGAAGGGGATCAACACTGCTCACCTCTCTTAGGGCTCTGTTCGTTATACTGTGGGTCATGAAGAGACTCCAGAGTATAATAGCAATACTGTCTCAGATGAGTTCAGGCCAAAAAACCGCTGGGCAAACCTCGTGAGATGAATCTTGTGCGGTTCACTCAACAAATACTCGGCGCTTGGCCCTTCAGGATCTTTGTAATCTGCAGCCAGAGGTCTCTTGGCAGATACCACGCTACTGACTGTCTAGATGTCCTAAGGGGCCATCTGCTAGTATAGAACTCACTGAAAGTGCACTGCCACTTCTTTATTTTATAAAGGCCTTAAAGGGTTCACAATTTTGTCATGTTTGCCTGTTGGAGTAGAAGAATTTAATTTACAACTTGATATTGGTTCTTTCTCAGGCGTAGGAGCATATGTTTCTCCGGATATGATGGTTGCAGAATATTCCCTCCGAGAAAAGTTACCTGCAAATCAATATACTTGGTCTTCAAGAGGTCCTAGGTATGAGTCTCATCTTTTAAGTTTTGATTTCTGCTTAAAGGGATCCTATCAATCAGACACAATTTTTTTTTTTTCTAGGTACCACATCGGAATAGCCTTAAGAAAGGCTATTCTTCTACCTTACGTCGTCTTCTCCGCGCCGCCGTTCGCCTACAATCCCGGTGCTTGTCGGTATGCAAATTAGCGCTCTTGCAGCACTGGGGGCGGGCCCCAGCACTCAAACAGCATTGGGGGTGTCCCCAATGCTGCGAGAGAACTCTCTCCAGTGCCGCCTCCATCTTCATTAGCAGCGTCATCTTCATCCTCTTCTTCCGGTGGTGGCTTGTAACTTGGGCACAGCAGACTGCACTTGCCCACAGGCCATGAGAATATGGCCGCTTACAATACTGTGCAAGCGGCCATTTTCTCGTGGCCTGTGGGCATGCGCCATCTGCTCTGCCCGAGGCCTAGAAGTTACAAGCCACCGCCTGAAGAAGAGGCTGAAGATGACGCTGCTGACGAAGATGGAGGCGGCGCTGGCAAGAGTTCTCTCGCAGCATTGGGGACGCCCCCAGTGCTGTTTGAGAGCTGGGGCCCGCCCCCAGTGCTGTGTGAGAGCTAATTTGCATACCGGCAAGAACTGGGATTGTAGGCGAACGGAGAAGATGACGAAAGGTAGGAGAAGAATAGCGACATCTGGGGCATTATCATACAGGCCCAAAGCATTATGGTAGCAGTAGCAGCCTGTTGCCATAGAGGCCCAAAGCCTGTGCTAGCAGTAACAGGCTATTACTACTACCACAGGCTTTAGGCCTATATTGTAATATCCCAGATCACGTGACATCTGGGATATTACCATATAGGCCTGAAGCCGGCTAGGATTAACATGAGCACAAACAGAATGTCATGCGTTTTCCCCCCTCGGCTTATACTCGAGTCAATAAGTTTTCCCGTTTTTTTTTTTTTTTTTTTTTGTGGTAAAATTAGGGGGGGGGTCGACTTATACTCTAGTATATACGGTACATCTTTGAGCTACATTGGGGTGAAACCCTATCTGCAGAATCATTAACCTAATATGAGTGCCGTGGCGCTCTCTCCAGTATTTTATACCAATTTGAACTAGGAGGAGGTTTTCATGACTGTGTCTGGATAAATGGATGTTACCATATATGGTATAGCTGGAATGTGAAGAAATGTGTAGCTACTGATCAGTAATAGAATACTATACAGAAATTCAGAATAGTATTCAGAAATAGAGTGATCAGCAGTAGTATTATCCTGTAGATAAACAAGAAATACATAGACTCGTCAAAAGACTTGTCTTCAGTAGTTACCTTTTTTTTTTTTTTTAACGGCTAACTCACATTCCAGAGAGTTGGTGCAAATCAGGAGAAATCTTGTGGATGGTGAAGGTTTGGATTACGAAGCATACTAATCTGGGTTTATTGGTAGAATGGAGAGCGTGGGTAGAGTGGTTAACAGAAATGAGAGAAGACTTGTTGCGCTATGGACAGTTTTGTGGATGAGGATGTTAAGTTTAAATGATAGTGGACAGGCAAGCAAAGCAGTGTATGTCACAGGTTGGGGATATTCACATGTATCAAAAGAATCCTACCATAATTTATATTTATAGTAATTAATAAATAAAATGAAACCTGTGTATTTTGCACACAAGTGTCTCTTACACAACTGATAACGTCTTCCTACTCATATTATTCCCAGTGGTACTACTGTTAATGAATTTGCTCTTGACTACTGTTGGTTTAGTGCGGACCTCCTCTATTAGCTTTACTGAAGGCTTGCTCTCTTTTATTGGTCGATTTTACTCCCTCTACTTTGAATAGCACAGGGTCAGGGGAGATTCCATCAGGAATGAGGGATTGTACATAACAGGCTAGAAGAAAGGTAGAAGACTATTAATTGTGGTCTTGATGAAAAAAGCACCTTTTTTTTTTTTATTTATTTTTGGACACGTGGTGATATCATGTGGCTACATTGTCAAACTAGCTCGATAGCAGCATAGTATATATTGATATAGAATATGTAAGTAATTATATAGCTTTTAAAAAAAAAAAAAAAAAAAAAAAAGTAATCATGTTTCTCTTGTGACTAGTACTGATGGAAGCCTTGGAGTCAGTATAAGTGCACCTGGAGGAGCTATAGCATCTGTTCCAAATTGGACCCTGCGTGGCACTCAGTTAATGAATGGAACGTCCATGTCTTCTCCTAATGCGTGTGGAGGCATTGCACTAGTATTATCAGGTAAATCTAGCTATGCACTTTGTCATATTTTTCTCTACTCATCTGCATGGTGCTTGAAGTGTAATTTCAATGCTATATGTTTAACCAATGCACTCCATATATAATGTGAAGTCTCCTTAGATGGGATAACTCACTAAAGCTGGGTTCACATCTGCTGTGGAGATTCAATCGCAGAAACTGCCAAAAATCAACAGAACGAAAAGTCCTGCATGGAGGTCTATACTCTTCTCCACTTTCAGTTTGAAAAAGACCGACCCCTTTTATAGTCAGTGGGGTCTGCTGGTGTCCGCATGTAACTGCTGTTTTAGCGGTCTGGCTCTCCGTCGTTCAGGTCCCCCCTAAATTCAAACAATGGAAAGCACAACGCTCATGTGAACCTAGCATAAGCAGCGTTTATTTACTTTGCATGGATATCTCCTTATCTGTTTTTGTTTTTCTCTACTTTTATTTAGGTCTCAAAGCAAATGGCGTTCCATACACTGTGCATTCAGTTAGGAAAGCTCTTGAAAATACAGCTATGAAGGCAGAAAACATCGAAGTGTTTGCTCAAGGGCATGGTATTATTCAGGTATGTGAATTTGTAGCACACCGTACATTTATTATTTATTATTATTATTATTATATTTATTTTTTAATATGCAAGGTAATCATTAGTCATGTTTTTACAGATTGGTAATTTTGGTATGGAATTGTGAATTTTTACATTTTACTGATGAACTTTTTGATTGTTTTCTCTTTGTAGGTTGACAAAGCTTATGACTACCTCATGCAGAATGATTCACTAACCAGTAAGATAGGGTTCACAGTCACAGTGGGAAATGGCCGTGGAATTTACCTCAGGGATCCAATACAGGTTGCTGCCCCCTCAGATCATGGGGTAGGCATAGAACCAATGTTCCCAGAAAACACAGGTAAGGAGGGCGTAAAATTGTATATAATTATTACTGTTTTAACTAGAAATTCTAGTTGCTGTTGTTACACAGATATTACATGTAATGTTTTGTTTGCTCTATAAACGTTTGTGTGTGTTTGTATGTATACAGTAGGGGAAAGTATAATAAGTATCTGATACACTGGCGATTTTGCAGCTTTTCTCACCTACAAAGAATGGAAAATTCTGTAATTTTTTTTAATTGTAAGTACACTTCAACTGTTGGAGACGGAATCTAAAATTCTGCATTTTATTGCATGAAATAAGGTGTTACATTGGAATGTAACAATATCAGAATCATTCCACTTATTTGGACGCTATCACTGCTGTGAATGCTATAGTATCAGAGCCATTCCGCGTAACTAGTTATCCACCAGTCCCCGAGTTGCTTTAGAATTCTCCTGACCAGATTTGCCAATTAGACAAATTAATTTACATTGTAGCTGGGCGACAACTGGGTTATGGATTGTAATCTGTAGAGCATCGGGTAGCTATTGAAGTTTTGGAATAGATGTTCACTAATTCCACTGATTCAGGCAAAGCTCTATTGAGACATATTGGCAATCAGATCCTGTGTAATTAGTAGGGAGTAATACCAGCTACATTGAACTGGATACATAACTTGACTCCTCATATATAGCAGGAAACGATCTTGGTTACATTGTTGCCTTTGAATCATAGATCTATGTGGCATTTAACACATTCCAATACCTGTATACTACTTAATAGGAGCTGCTGAATGTGTTAGCACCTGGTGGATAACCTTTATTGACTGGGCTTGACTGGGGACCATCAGCTGTTGTTTTAATATAGTGTTTTGTTTTAAACATATTTAATAAAACTTATATTTTATCTTTTGTCTTTGGGGGGCACCTCTTGTTGAATTAAATTGAATCTTGCGTGCTCTGGATCCTTTGGGGTGAACAAAAGGTCACTGATCACAGCTATCAGATAAAAAAGACAGCAGTATGCTCCCTCTGTCCCTCTTATCTATGGTGCTGAAGATCGTGCAGCGATCGTATAAAGTGCAACTGTGAGATGAAAATTGTGAATAGTGTCACAATTTTCATCTCATTTGGAAGCTATGAACATGGGCTACAAAATAAGCCAGTGATCAGCTGACCAAGAGGTTGCTGATCGCAGCTGTCAAGTGAAGACAGTGGTACCGCACAGTGTCGGCACTATTGATGGGAATGAGAGAGAGCTCACATAAAGCTTTACAGTGAGATGAAAATTGTGAGAAGATTCACAATTTTCATCTCATATTATAGCCCATGTTCCAAGCTTTCAGATGAGATAAAAATTGTGAATCTACTCACAATTTTTATCTTTCTGTAAAGCTTTATGGGAGCTCTCTCTCATCCCCTTCAATAGTGTCGACACTGTGCGGTAACTACGTCCTCGGCTACTGAAGTGCCACCTTGGGAGCACGTATAACTACGTGCTTGGCAAGAAAAGGGTTAATACAGAAGCCTTTGTTTGCAATTACAGAGGTCAGAAGTTTCCTGTAGTTCTTGGCCAAGCACCGTAGCAGGGACTTTGGCCTACTCCTCCATACAGATCTTCTCCAGATTTTTCCGATTTCAGGGCCGTCACTGGGCTACATTGATTTTCCGTCCCCCCCAAAGATTTTCAATTGGGTTCAGGTCTGGAGACTGGCTAGTCCACTCCATGACCTTGAAATTCTTCTTATGGAGCAACTCCTTAGTTTCTCTGGCTATGTGCTTCAGGTCATTGTCATGCTGGAAGACCCAGCCATGACCCATCTTCAGTGCTGTTACTTAGAGAAGGAGGTTGTTAATCAAACTCACGAAACATGGGCCTCATGTATCCTCCCTTCAATGCTGTGCAGTAGTCATATGCACCTTTGCAGAAAAGCACCCCCAATGTATGATGTTTCCACCCCCATGCTTCATGGGTGGGACAGTGTTCTTGGGGTTGTACTTAAAAAAAAAAATGCCAAAAAAAAAAGTTTTTTTGGTCTCATCTGACCACATGACCTCCTCCCATGCCTACTCTGGATCATCCAGATGGTCATTGACCTGGACATGTGCTGGTGTGAGCAATGGAACTTGTGTGCCCTGCATTATTTTAATCCATGGCAGCGTAATGTGTTGTTAACGGTAATCTTGGAAACTGTAGTCCCAGTTCTCTTCAGGTTATTGACCAAGTCATCCCATGTAGTTCTGGACTGATTTCTGTCCTTTCTCAGAATCCTTCTTACCACACGTGGCAAGATCTTGGAACCCCAAACTGAGGAAGATTAGCAGTCATCTTGTGCTTCTTCCATTTTCTAATTGTGCCAGCAGTTGTTGCCTTCTCACCAATCTGCTTGTCCATTGTCCTGTAGCACATCCCAGCCTTGTGCAGGTCTACAGTTTTGTCCCTGTCCCTGGTGTCCTTAGACAACTTTGTTCTTGGTCATGGGGAAGAGGTTGGAGTGTTGCATGATTGTGTGGACAGGTGTCTCATACACAGGTGCAATTAATACAGGTAACGAGTGCAGAGTAGGGAAAACTAACAGGTCTGTGAGAGCCAGAATTCTTGTTGATTGGTAGGTGATAAAATACTTATTTCATCCTACATAATGCAAATTGTATGATTTTTCTTTTTTTTCTTTTAACAAAAATAATTAATGTGATTTTCTGGACCTTTTTTTTTTTTTTGTCTCACAGTTGAAATGTGAGAGAGACTAACTATTTCTATCTTGATTGTTTGTATAGTTTTCTTTTTTTCTTTTATATCGTTGACAGATAACTCTGAAAGAATTTCCCTTCAACTTCACTTGGCGCTTGTCTCAAATGCATCCTGGCTTCAGTATCCCAGTCACTTGGAGCTGATGAACCAGTGTAGACATATAAATGTCCGTGTGGATCCTCGTGGTTTACGTGAAGGAGTGCATTATACAGAGGTAAAAACATAAATCCTTCTTAAATTTAAATGGACTCTGACTTCAACAAACTTTTGCATTAGGAAATAGTAAAAGCAAATACAGTAAAAAAGCATTCATCCTAAATCTGACTATTGACATGTAGAGGTTTTACTGTCAACATTTCTATGTGAGCGAGCTTTCTGTGCTCATAGCCTCTTCAGTAGTGCCCAGAATGGACACGTGTGATAGTCGGAAACATTGATATCGTGGGCAAAAAAGTTACTGATTTTGGCTTCAAATATAATTGACTTTTAATTTTATACATTTTTTTTTTTTAATATTGTATAATTAAGTCAAGAGATTGAATCGCTGGTATTCTAATGAATTTGAGATTTACTTCTATTGACTGATTGTGGCTGCCATTTATGAAGTGGTCCAGAGTTGAACAAGGAGTCTGAGTTGGTGGTTTGGCCTACTCCAAAACCCTGTTTTTTCATGCCTCAATAGCATTCAAAAACTTAGCATTTCACCTTTTAATTGAAATATCCCTATAAAATTTATACCCTAGAGTACTGAATACTTGGCATATTGTAGTATGCTGATAAGCCATATATTGGGTGCTTTTTATTTTTTTATTTTCAATTTTGTTTAATTTTTTATGTTTACTTTGCAGGTTTGTGGTTATGATGTATCTGCTCCTAACTCTGGTCCTTTATTCAGAGTTCCGGTAACTGTCGTCATTCCAGCAAAGTAAGTAAGATTGTATACAGTTTTTATTTATATATACTGTGTGTGTGTGTACATATATGAAATGTCCAGATATGAGGCATCAAACAACTGCAAGAGCCAATCGGGGGAAGGTGGGGGGGGGGGGGGATACACACTCACTAGCCTAGTGTTTGTGGAGAGGGTATAGACCAAAGGCAGAGCCGACATCCTCTGTTATTTATAGCGTCAATCTCCTAGTGTCCAGGTATGTACCCCATGGTGTAGTGTCCCTCAGTGAATACAATGAGAAAAGGATTTTACGATGCGTATGAAAATCCTAGAATGAAATTTGAAGATCCACAAGAACCCCCCATTAAGAGCCTGATACAAACTTAGTAAACTTAGTATCTTTGCTTGATATTATCCAGACTGTAGGACTTGTAGACAGGTATATAATGAAGTAGTTTGGGTCTCTGCTTTTTGTGTACACCTTAATTCTTAATGCATCTAACAGAATATATATTCAATTGCCTTTTTTTCCATTTCTGTCAGACTCGGTGATTCTACATATGATATGACATGCAAAGATATTAATTTCAAACCTGGACAGATTCAACGCCATTTTATTGAAGTTCCTCAAGGTGCTACTTGGGCTGGTACGTTGAAATACATGGATCTTATGGCAGTGGTTGAGGATTTTTGAAGAATTGTTTAATCTTTATATAATTTATTTTCTTTCACCTGTTTGCCAGAGGTTACAGTGTCTTCTCGCTCCGGGGATGTTGCTTCCAAGTTCGTGCTTCATGCAGTTCAACTAGTGAAGCAGAAAGCTTACAGAAGTCATGAGTTTTACAAATTTACATCTTTACCTGAGAATGGTTCTGTAACTGAAGCATTTCCTGTGCTGGTGAGTTGTTTTGAGCTTCATTTGTAGCAGGTAACTATTTGATTAACTTTTATATAATTTATTATATTTAAAGTACATTTTTTTGTATACTGGGACTTTTTAAAAAAAATTTTTTATTTGGTTTGCCATAGTAAATGGAAATGTTTAGAATAAAAACCTGATTCATATCTTTTTTTATTTTCTGATACTTTCTATTTAAGCTTTAATGCCTTTTTTTCCTCTTTAACTATAGGGGGGCAAGACCATTGAATTCTGCATTGCACGTTGGTGGGCAAGCCTCAGTGATGTCAGTATTGACTATTCCATATCTTTTCATGGAGTTACTTGTGGGCTGACCCAGCTCAATATTGTAAGTTTGTTTTTGTTTTTCCCCTTTATTTTCTTTTCATCTAGTGTATTTCTATAGACATTGCTCATTTACTTACGGTTTGATTTTAAAGGTTCCTTATGCTGGTGTGTTGTGGTACAAGACAAGTGGTAGAGGACCTATTTGATAACTCCAGTTACATAGTTTACAATGTTTTTAAGTTATGACGTGCACAATTTACAAATTTGCAAATGTAGTCTAAGAAGTTTGTATATACAATCTTAACAATTTGTTGGCTGAAGTTGAATTAGTGAAGTAAAATGACAAAGCCTTAATTCGCATTCCCAGAACATAATTTGCAAAAGTTTTTGATAGGCGTTATGTTTAATATATGTTACAAGTGTTAAAGGTTCTAGTAGTAAATGTATCATGCACAGCGACCCAAAGTTTTGGAGCCGAGAGTCAGTTTTCTAGGCTTGTAAAAAGATCTTTTTTTATTTTGTTACCAGCATGCATCTGAAGGAATCTCTCGTTTTGATGTGCATTCTACATTAAAATATGAAGACCTCTCCCCCAGCATAAGTTTAAAGAATTGGGTGCAAACATTAAGGTAGTGTAACAGATTAATATTTACTTTTTACTTTTCTTTACTATTTGTTTCCTAGATGTTTATTCCCCCCCCCCTTCCTTTTTATAATTGCTTTCAACAATGGTTTTCTCTTTGAGTGTTGCTCCTCCACCATTCTGTCTATATTCTGATTGTATGGTTAGCTTAAAATTACTGAGACTTCTTGGAAATAAAAATGTGTATGAAATTGAGATTGTGCTCGTCTATCTGTCCTATGCCAGTGCTACAGTCTGTCGGAAAAAAAAATGTATGACCCAAATTTTTGACCTTTTTAATGCAGCCAAAAGATTTTTCTGATCAGACCAAATATGGCATAACTCACACATTCCCTAGTATTTACTTAACATTGACTGTCCAGGAATCTCACATGTGTACAGTAGTTTATTGTGGAGCAAAACTTTTGAACTAGTTTTACCTTCAACCACATGTAGGAATACAAAGTATATTTGCAGTTTTATTTTTATTCCCAGCATATTTACCACTCATGACCAATATGTTTTATATGGTACTTTTTATGTGTTATGTAGAATATTAGATAGAGATGAGCGAACACTAAAATGTTCGAGGTTCGAAATTCGATTCGAACAGCCGCTCACTGTTCGAGTGTTCGAATGGGTTTCGAACCCCATTATAGTCTATGGGGAACATAAACTCGTTAAGGGGGAAACCCAAATTCGTGTCTGGAGGGTCACCAAGTCCACTATGACACCCCAGGAAATGATACCAACACCCTGGAATGACACTGGGACAGCAGGGGAAGCATGTCTGGGGGCATAAAAGTCACTTTATTTCATGGAAATCCCTGTCAGTTTGCGATTTTCGCAAGCTAACTTTTCCCCATAGAAATGCATTGGCCAGTGCTGATTGGCCAGAGTACGGAACTCGACCAATCAGCGCTGGCTCTGCTGGAGGAGGCGGAGTCTAAGATCGCTCCACACCAGTCTCCATTCAGGTCCGACCTTAGACTCCGCCTCCTCCGGCAGAGCCAGCGCTGATTGGCCGAAGGCTGGCCAATGCATTCCTATGCGAATGCAGACTTAGCAGTGCTGAGTCAGTTTTGCTCAACTACACATCTGATGCACACTCGGCACTGCTACATCAGATGTAGCAATCTGATGTAGCAGAGCCGAGGGTGCACTAGAACCCCTGTGCAAACTCAGTTCACGCTAATAGAATGCATTGGCCAGCGCTGATTGGCCAATGCATTCTATTAGCCCGATGAAGTAGAGCTGAATGTGTGTGCTAAGCACACACATTCAGCACTGCTTCATCACGCCAATACAATGCATTAGCCAGTGCTGATTGGCCAGAGTACGGAATTCGGCCAATCAGCGCTGGCTCTGCTGGAGGAGGCGGAGTCTAAGATCGCTCCACACCAGTCTCCATTCAGGTCCGACCTTAGACTCCGCCTCCTCCAGCAGAGCCAGCGCTGATTGGCCGAATTCCGTACTCTGGCCAATCAGCACTGGCTAATGCATTGTATTGGCGTGATGAAGCAGTGCTGAATGTGTGTGCTTAGCACACACATTCAGCTCTACTTCATCGGGCTAATAGAATGCATTGGCCAATCAGCGCTGGCCAATGCATTCTATTAGCGTGAACTGAGTTTGCACAGGGGTTCTAGTGCACCCTCGGCTCTGCTACATCAGATTGCTACATCTGATGTAGCAGTGCCGAGTGTGCATCAGATGTGTAGTTGAGCAAAACTGACTCAGCACTGCTAAGTCTCTGCATTCGCATAGGAATGCATTGGCCAGCCTTCGGCCAATCAGCGCTGGCTCTGCCGGAGGAGGCGGAGTCTAAGGTCGGACCTGAATGGAGACTGGTGTGGAGCGATCTTAGACTCCGCCTCCTCCAGCAGAGCCAGCGCTGATTGGTCGAGTTCCGTACTCTGGCCAATCAGCGCTGGCCAATGCATTCTATTAGCCCGATGAAGTAGAGCTGAATGTGTGTGCTTAGCACACACATTCAGCTCTACTTCATCAGGCTAATAGAATACATTGGCCAATCAGCGCTGGCCAATGCATTCTATTAGCTTGATGAAGCAGAGTGTGCACAAGGGTTCAAGCGCACCCTCGGCTCTGATATAGCAGAGCTGAGGGTGCACAAGGGTTCAAGTGCACCCTCGGCTCTCCTACATCAGAGCCGAGGGTGCGCTTGAACCCTTGTGCAGCCTCGGCTCTGCTACATCAGAGCCGAGGGTGCGCTTGAACCCTTGTGCACACTCTGCTTCATCAAGCTAATAGAATGCATTGGCCAGCACTGATTGGCCAGAGTACGGAATTCAGCCAATCAGCGCTGGCCAATGCATCCCTATGGGAAAAAGTTTATCTCACAAAAATCACAATTACACACCCGATAGAGCCCCAAAAAGTTATTTTTAATAACATTCCCCCCTAAATAAAGGTTATCCCTAGCTATCCCTGCCTGTACAGCTATCCCTGTCTCATAGTCACAAAGTTCACATTCTCATATGACCCGGATTTGAAATCCACTATTCGTCTAAAATGGAGGTCACCTGATTTCGGCAGCCAATGACTTTTTCCAATTTTTTTCAATGCCCCCAGTGTCGTAGTTCCTGTCCCACCTCCCCTGCGCTGTTATTGGTGCAAAAAAGGCGCCAGGGAAGGTGGGAGGGGAATCGAATTTTGGCGCACTTTACCACGTGGTGTTCGATTCGATTCGAACATGGCGAACACCCTGATATCCGATCGAACATGTGTTCGATAGAACACTGTTCGCTCATCTCTAATATTAGAGCTTAAAGTGTAACATGACTTTTGATTTTCTGCATTTGTTTAATTAATTTGTTAAATACTTATATCAACACTCCTTTCTGTGAAATCTTACATTTCTTTATTCTTTCCCTTGTTTTTCTATTGGGGGCTATACCCTACATCTCACTGAGTACTGATTTTTTTTGTGTAATAAAGGGAAAATTGAGAGTGGTGAAGGATCAGTTCAAACAGTTATATTGTAGGCACTATGAAACCGAGAAATAAGACTGGCAGATTTTCAGTTTTGCCTTCGTTTCCAGAGAAAGAAATACAATTGGGATTAACAGCAGCTTGTGGCTGCATATAAATATTCCAAAACATACTGTATCTCTCAAATACAGATAGAACTCCACCCTTGGTGTCATATGAAAGATGATTCACCTGTTTCATATAATACCAAAACCGTTTCTAAATTTATTGCAAGAGATGTAACTATTTGAAATGACCCACCTATCCTATTTCACTGCTTTACAAGCCTGTACACACTGAGTGGACAGCTCTCAATAGAAAGGCAAGGGAAAAAAATAAAGAAATGCCAGCTTTCACAGAAAGGAGCCAACATTTAATTATGTTCCAAAAATCAAATTTTGTATGAAAGTTTAGTTATGCTTTAAAGGGGTTGTCCAGAATAAACTGATAATTAACCCCTAAACCAGTGGTTCTTAACCAGGGTTCCATCAAACCCTAGGCCATATAACATGGTTCATTTTGTGTACCAGTAAAAAAACATATACCTATGTCTTGAATTTGGAAAAAAATCATATTTGATTTATCACTAAGGAAGGGTTTGGTGAATGTGCATATGAAACTGGTGGGTTCGGTACCTCAAACAAGGTTAAGAATCACTGCGCTAAACTAAACTTCCTCCACCTAACTTCGAATGTATGTAAATTAAAAAACAATCTATATTTACCCATATCCCTGGAGTGGTCACGACTGCTCCAGGGTCACTTTCTGATAATACGGTGACGTTCCATTTCACCACTTCCGAAATGGAACGCCACCATCACTCTTCCCCTGCAATACTTGCCAAGCCTTCCTGTGTCAGAGGAATGGGTCCTCCTCATATTCCTGTCTTCTAGTAGTGGACGTAATAGCTTAGCTAGGGAGACTGATAATGGCAAGGGCTAGTAATGGGCGGGATTGCTGGTCTGAATGGGAGGGGCTAGGCTTTGACACAGGTTTTGACACAGGGCTTTGTAACTGAGTGAGAGAAGGAGTTAGTGCAGCAGCTACACAGGAAGATGCACAGCAGAAAGCGAACAGCATGTAAACACAGAAGATGCTGCAGCAACCAGAGACACTCAGAAATCACTCTAATAACTTCTAAAGGTATATGGGTGTACTTATTAATCCATCACTAGCACTAACACACCTCTCTTAGAGAAAAAAAGATTTTCTGCCTGGAAAACCCCTTTAAAGGAGTGGTTATATCAATGACCTATCCTTAGGTTTAGTTTTCACACCAGGGGATCTGACACCTAGATCACCTCCATGGATTAGTTGTTAGCATTTAATACTCAAAGAATGGAGCAGGAAGCAGACAGCTCAGTTCTCTGTGTAGTTGTTAGATCAGTTCCCAATCACTTGAATGTGAGCAAATCTGCAATGTCTCAGTTCTACCACTACACAGAAAAGAGCTAACTGAAAACAAATCCATGGAGTTTCCACAAAATTGATCTACCTTGAGTATAAGCCATCAATATGTTTAGTCTGTAAAGTCCTTCAATAACTTTGCTAGTTTCACTACAGTCCTATAAATACTGAAATAAAGCTTTTACCCTATTACGTGTATATTTAAAGTGACTTCTATCTACAGGCCTGTCAGTGCCAAGACAAAACCTCTAGGTGCCCGTGATGTTTTGCCAAATAACCGCCAATTATATGAAATTGTTTTAACATATAACTTTCATCAGGTAAGTTTTACCATATCGAAGTCCGTTTTTCCTTTGTTTATTGTAAACTTTTAGATCTCTCCTTTAACTCTTTCTCCCCTGAAGTTTTGATTTAAAGGAGGTTTTTTGGTTTGGTTTGCATCACCTTCTTAAAGGGGCTCTATCACTGGGAAAAGTCATTTTTAACTAATCACATCCTTGCATAGCCTTTAGAAAGTCTATTCCACACCTACCTTTAGTATATATATTGCCTCAGTGGTTTCTGAATAAGTCTGTTTTTATTCATATGCTATTTAGACTGTTGCACGATACATCGTGCACTCCTCTCCTGTTGTTTCCTATGAGAGGCTGATGATGATGATGATGATTCAGCTTCCTGTTTGCCTCATACACATAGGAGATAATAGAAGAGAGGAGGCTGCTGGAAATTTCCTGTACTGGCTGAAAGCTCATTAGCATATTAATAAAAACAGACTTATTCAGAAACCACTGAGGCAATTTACATACTAAAGGTAAGTGTGAAGTAGCATTTCTAACGCCTATGCAAGCATGTGTTTAGATAAAAAATACTTTTCCCAGTGATAGAGCCCCTTTAACATAATTGGAGAAAAGTTATACATTCCCTAGAATATCAACGTAATCTACAGATACATAAATTATGGAAAGGAGAAAAAAAAAATCTGTCTGGCTGGGAAAATGGAGTGAAAATCCCCTTTAATATCTATTCAGATTAGATATTTACTGATATATTTATACTACAACTCCTTGATTTGTTAAATATAGAAACTAAAGAGAACAACCTGGTTATTCAGAATATCTTTTTCTTGTATTTATTTTAAAGCCTAAATGTGGAGAAGTGACACCTAGCTGCCCATTACTCTGTGAGCTGTTGTATGAATCTGAATATGATAGTCAACTTTGGATCATTTACGACCAGAACAAAAGACAAATGGGCTCAGGAGATGCATACCCCCATCAGGTATTGTATTATTTTGAACTTTATGGTTTTTGTTGGCATGTTAATTATATTTGGATGGTACAACTTTTAATGTTTCAATTGTTTGGTGAGAAGGTAGACTGTCTTGTTTTTTAGGTTTATAGGTTTTTTGTAGGTTCGTATTTGGATCAACCCCAATTTTTGTAGTTATGTTGTTTGGATTCCACACTTCAAGTCTGGGCAGGTTATACTTAACTTCAACACGGTCCACTCATATCTGAGGTCAACATCCAAAGCATTCTTAACCCCTTAGCGACCCTTGACGTAACTGTACGTCATGGGTCGCATGGGGATGTATGGAGCGAGCTCACACGCTGAGCTCGCTCCATACACGGCAGATGCCGGCTGTATCATACAGCCAGGACCTGCCAATAACAGCAGCGGTCGGTGCCCGAGCCGATCGCTGCTGTTAACCCTTTACACACTGCGGTCAAACGCGACCGCAGCGTGTAAACAGCGCAGGCGGCATGGGCGCCGCCATGTTTCCCCGATCGCCGCCCTCCTGAACGTCACATGAGGGCGGTGATCGGTTGCTATGACAGCCGGAAGCCTATTGAAGGCTTCCAGGCTTGTCTCTGCACAAGATCTATTAGACGATGCCAGAGGCATCGTCTAATAGAAGTGCTGCGATTTTGCTATTCACTGCAATACTGTAGTATTGCAGTGAATAGTATGGACGATCAGACCCCCTAGGTTTCAAGGTACCTAAGGGGTCTGATCATAAATGTAACAGAAGAAAAAAAAAAGTTTTTAAAAGTATTAAAAAAATAAAAAAAATATAAAAGTTCAAATCACCCCCCTTTCCCTAGATTAGCTATAAAAGTAATTAAAGAACATTAAACATATTAGGTATCCCCGCGCTCCAAAATGCCCGAACTATTAGAATATTAAAACATTTATCCCGTACTGCGAACAACGTAGCGGCAAAAAAAATAACAGCCAAAAAGCGTTTTTTTCAACACTTTGCCTCTTATAAAAAATTGAATAAAAAGTGATCAAACCATCAGATCTTTCCCCAAATGGTATCAATAGAAACGTCATCTTGTCCCGCATAAAAAGACACCACAACCAGCTCCATACATGGAAATATGAAAAAGTTACAGGTGTTAGAACATGATGACACAAATTTTTTTTTCTATTTTGCAAAGTTTATCATTTTTTTAAAAGTATCAAAACATTTCAAATACTATATAAATTTGGTATCACCGCGTTCATACTGACACGTAGAACACAGGTAACATGTCATTTGTACCAAACAGTGAACGCTGTAAAAATTAAACCCATAAGAAAATGGCGCAAATGCATTTTTTCTCCAATTGCACCTCATTCTGAATTTTTTTCCAGCTTCCCAGTACATTGCACAGCATATTGAATGGTGCCATTACAAAGTACAATTTGTCCCGCAAACAATAAGCCATCATGTGACTCTGTGAACTGAAAAATGAAAAAGTTATGGCTCTTGAAATGTGAGGAGGGAAAAACGAAAATGCGAACCAAAAAATGGCCTGGTCCTTAAGGGGTTAATGTATTTTGAAAATACAGATTTTGATGTGATTTCATCTTTGTTGTACTTTACATTCTGAGTAACCACACTATATCGAGAACCAGGATCCCCCACTCCTGTTCAGGAGGTTGTTGCCTCCAGGTAAATTCAGTTCTTGCCTCCTGCATGTGTACGGACACCTCCACTCATTCTTTATCAGACATTTATAGCATATCATGTCTGGACTGAACAGCTGGCCAAACTACAGATCTAGCAACATATAACTTATTAGCAGTTAACGGGAGTCTGTCAACAGGGAAATCAGTATTGAACTAATGTCAGTACCTTGCAGACCAGCTTTTATTCTTTCCAGGCAATGTTACAAATATTTTATTTTGCATTGCAGTTCCATTTTCAAGGAAGCCGGTTTTATTTGTATGCAAATTAGTTGATAAAGGGCTTTAAGGGCATGTCTTATTCTGCAAGGGCTTCACTCTCTGCTCTAGGTAATGCCCCCCCAACTGCAGACAAAGTGGAAGATGTCACTCAAGCAGTTAGGGGTGGGTATCTGCAGCAGAGTGTGACCTGCAAGCAGGAAAAGACTCACCCCTAAAGCCCTTTTCAGCTAATTTCATATACAAATTGCTAATTTTCATGAAAATGTAGCTGTAGTGCAGAATAAAAAAAACCCCAAACATCTTTTAAGTGTAGAAGCCACCATAAAAAGTATGATGTTAGTTTGACACTAATTTTCTTGCTGAAACTCACTTTAACCCCTTCCCGACATGCGCTGTAATAGTACGGCGCATGTTGGGTCTGTAACTATGGCGTCCGCCCGGGAGCCGCCATAGCCGCCAAGCTTTAAGCAGTAGACAACCGGCTCTAATGCCTCCGATCGGTCCGCGATCGGAGGCATTAACCCCTCCGGCGCTGCAGTCAAAGGCGCCAGAGGCGCCATTTTTCCCGGTGGCGCATGGGCGCCGCCATTTTGGCCGGGATCGACGGCTCCTGGAGCATGCTCCAGGGCCGACGTCATGTTGCCATGACAGCCGGGAGCCTTGTTAAAGGCTCCCAGCCGGTCTGCAAATTCTCTCTTTTGCAGGCTGGTCTATGCAGCCTGCAAAAGAGATGATGATTTTTTGCAATGCATTGCAATGCATTAGCATTGTAATGCATTGCATTAGTGATCAGACCCCCTGGGGTTCAACACCCCTAGGGGGTCTAATAAATGCAAAAAAAAAATTAAAAAAAAAAAAAGTGAAAAAAAATATAAAAAAAATAAAAAGTATTAAAAGTTCAAATCACCCCCCTTTCCCTAGAACAAATATAAAAGTAGTTAAAAACTGTGAAACATATACATGTTAGGTATCCCCGCGTCCGAAATCGCCCGCTCTACAAATCTATAAAGAAATATTTTTCCTGTTCGGTAAACGCCGTAGCGGGAAAAATAGTCAAAAGTGCCAAACCGCCGTTTTTTTCACTGTTTTGATTCTGATAAAAATTTCAATAAAAAGTGATCAAAGCAATAACATTTCCGAACTAAAAAGTACACCCGGCCCCGCAAAAAAAGACGCCCTATGCATCCCCGTACACTTACGTATAAAAAAAAGTTATGACTGTCGGAATATGGTGACTTTTAGAAAAAAAAATTTTTAACACAGTTTTGGATTTTTTTTAAGGGGTCAAAATTAGAGATGAGCGAACAGTGTTCTATCGAACACATGTTCGATCGGATATCAGGGTGTTCGCTATGTTCGAATCGAATCGAACACCGCGTGGTAAAGTGCGCCAAAATTCGATTCCCCTCCCACCTTCCCTGGCGCCTTTTTTGCACCAATAACAGCGCAGGGGAGGTGGGACAGGAACTACGACACCGGGGGCATTGAAAAAAATTGGAAAAAGTCATTGGCTGCCGAAATCAGGTGACCTCCATTTTAGACGAATAGTGGATTTCAAATCCGGGTCATATGAGAATGTGAACTTTGTGACTATGAGACAGGGATAGCTGTACAGGCAGGGATAGCTAGGGATAACCTTTATTTAGGGGGGAATGTTATTAAAAATAACTTTTTGGGGCTCTATCGGGTGTGTAATTGTGATTTTTGTGAGATAAACTTTTTCCCATAGGGATGCATTGGCCAGCGCTGATTGGCCGAATTCCGTACTCTGGCCAATCAGTGCTGGCCAATGCATTCTATTAGCTTGATGAAGCAGAGTGTGCACAAGGGTTCAAGCGCACCCTCGGCTCTGATGTAGCAGAGCCGAGGCTGCACAAGGGTTCAAGCGCACCCTCGGCTCTGATGTAGGAGAGCCGAGGGTGCACTTGAACCCTTGTGCACCCTCAGCTCTGCTACATCAGAGCCGAGGGTGCGCTTGAACCCTTGTGCACACTCTGCTTCATCAAGCTAATAGAATGCATTGGCCAGCGCTGATTGGCCAGAGTACGGAACTCGACCAATCAGCGCTGGCTCTGCTGGAGGAGGCGGAGTCTAAGATCGCTCCACACCAGTCTCCATTCAGGTCCGACCTTAGACTCCGCCTCCTCCGGCAGAGCCAGCGCTGATTGGCCGAAGGCTGGCCAATGCATTCCTATGCGAATGCAGAGACTTAGCAGTGCTGAGTCAGTTTTGCTCAACTACACATCTGATGCACACTCGGCACTGCTACATCAGATGTAGCAATCTGATGTAGCAGAGCCGAGGGTGCACTAGAACCCCTGTGCAAACTCAGTTCACGCTAATAGAATGCATTGGCCAGCGCTGATTGGCCAATGCATTCTATTAGCCCGATGAAGTAGAGCTGAATGTGTGTGCTAAGCACACTCATTCAGCACTGCTTCATCACGCCAATACAATGCATTAGCCAGTGCTGATTGGCCAGAGTACGGAATTCGGCCAATCAGCGCTGGCCAATGCATTCTATTAGCCCGATGAAGTAGAGCTGAATGTGTGTGCTAAGCACACACATTCAGCACTGCTTCATCACGCCAATACAATGCATTAGCCAGTGCTGATTGGCCAGAGTACGGAATTCGGCCAATCAGCGCTGGCCAATGCATTCTATTAGCCCGATGAAGTAGAGCTGAATGTGTGTGCTAAGCACACACATTCAGCACTGCTTCATCACGCCAATACAATGCATTAGCCAGTGCTGATTGGCCAGAGTACGGAATTCGGCCAATCAGCGCTGGCTCTGCTGGAGGAGGCGGAGTCTAAGGTCGGACCTGAATGGAGACTGGTGTGGAGCGATCTTAGACTCCGCCTCCTCCAGCAGAGCCAGCGCTGATTGGCCGAATTCCGTACTCTGGCCAATCAGCACTGGCTAATGCATTGTATTGGCGTGATGAAGCAGTGCTGAATGTGTGTGCTTAGCACACACATTCAGCTCTACTTCATCGGGCTAATAGAATGCATTGGCCAGCGCTGATTGGCCAGAGTACGGAATTCGGCCAATCAGCACTGGCTAATGCATTGTATTGGCGTGATCAAGCAGTGCTGAATGAGTGTGCTTAACACACACATTCAGCTCTACTTCATCGGGCTAATAGAATGCATTGGCCAATCAGCGCTGGCCAATGCATTCTATTAGCGTGAACTGAGTTTGCACAGGGGTTCTAGTGCACCCTCGGCTCTGCTACATCAGATTGCTACATCTGATGTAGCAGTGCCGAGTGTGCATCAGATGTGTAGTTGAGCAAAACTGACTCAGCACTGCTAAGTCTCTGCATTCGCATAGGAATGCATTGGCCAGCCTTCGGCCAATCAGCGCTGGCTCTGCCGGAGGAGGCGGAGTCTAAGGTCGGACCTGAATGGAGACTGGTGTGGAGCGATCTTAGACTCCGCCTCCTCCAGCAGAGCCAGCGCTGATTGGTTGAGTTCCGTACTCTGGCCAATCAGCACTGGCCAATGCATTTCTATGGGGAAAAGTTAGCTTGCGAAAATCGCAAACTGACAGGGATTTCCATGAAATAAAGTGACTTTTATGCCCCCAGACATGCTTCCCCTGCTGTCCCAGTGTCATTCCAGGGTGTTGGTATCATTTCCTGGGGTGTCATAGTGGACTTGGTGACCCTCCAGACACGAATTTGGGTTTCCTCCTTAACGAGTTTATGTTCCCCATAGACTATAATGGGGTTCGAAACCCATTCGAACACTCGAACAGTGAGCGGCTGTTCGAATCGAATTTCGAACCTCGAACATTTTAGTGTTCGCTCATCTCTAGTCAAAATGTAAATAAAACCATATAAATTTGGTATCCCTGGAACCGTACCGAAACACAGAATATAGGGGACATGTCATTTTGGCTGCACAGTGAACGCCGTAAAACCGAAGCCCGTAAGAAAGTCGCAGAAATGCATTTTTTCTTCAAATCCACCCCATTCTGAATTTTTTTTCCTGCTTCCCAGTACATTATATAGAATAATTAATGGTGGCATCATGAAGAAAAATTTGTCCCGCAAAAATTAAGACCTCATATGGCTCTGGGAGCGGAGAAATAAAAAAGTTATGGGGTTTAGAAGGAGGGGAGTGAAAAACGAAAATCAAAAAATGCCATCGGCGGGAAGGGGTTAAGATTAATATATGCACACTGTCTTTATTGGTAAGTGGTCTCTGATCTTCGATTCTAAAACGGTTGACTAGTAATAATAGCAAACTCTGGGGCATCTGGGATGGGTGTAAAATTGTCATGCTTACCTTACCGGCCAATTCATTGTGCATTCAAGGTCCACTTTCTACCCTAGGAAAGTATGACTTTACCCCCGAGTTAGCTATAATTCCTGGACAACCTCTTTTAATTTTAGTGAAGATATTTGCTGATGGGTTAAAAACCAATGACTGAATCTTTACAAAGATGTATTCTCGGGGGTTGTGATGAGGTTTGGGCCCCAGTTTTCTCTTGCATATGATCATGATGCTGTACACCACAGGACTTTCTCATCAAGATTAATGTTCTGTATTGTCTGTCTTTTCAGTACTCTGTGAAACTTGAAAAGGGAGATTATACAATAAGGATGCAAGTTCGTCATGAGCAATTAAATGAGCTGGAACGTCTGAAAGACCTTCCCTTTGTGATTTCTCACAGAATGTCCAACACTTTGAGTCTGGATATATATGAAACTCACAGCATGGCCCTCTTGGGGAAGAAAAAGGCAAACACTATTACATTGCCTCCAAAGCACAGCCAGCCTTTCTTTGTTACAATGCTACCTGATGATAAGTAAGTAACTAAGTAGTGAAAGAACTGGACCTACTTTTATATTGAGAATGTTATGCTCTGAGTACGGGGAGAATGAATAATGAATGAGCCTGGATTCATGGGAAAGTGTGACTAACGATGAATTCATAGCAATTCCTCAGTGAACCTCTGTGTTCGTTGCAGGTTTTGCTGTGTGTTTGCTATAACAAGTCTGCCAGGTCTAAGTATGGCCATAGGGTCTTCTTGTCGGAAGTGATAAGATTCTTGGACTATTCTGTTGAATAAGCTGATTTTTCTAGGTACTTTGCATTAAGTAACACCAATACTGATTTGTAATGTAGTCCTGTCAGGAAGCCGTTGCTTCAATATTTGGATTATTTACCACATGCACTACAGTCGTTGCATACTGTCTTGAGTTTGCTTCCCATTAATTTGCTGAATTCTACTAATCTAATAGGGTTACATTACATGCTTCTGGCTGGTGTACTATAAATTATTCTATATTAGGCCCTCTTCTATGTCATGGTTTATCTTGTGTAAATAAGGGATGAAACATATATAATATTTTAAGTTCTTTTAAAGATCACTTTGTCATTGTTTGATTTTAACAGAATTCCTAAGGGTGCTGGCCCAGGCTGCTATCTAAGTGGTACACTGACATTGTCTAAGACCGAACTAGGCAAGAAAGCCGTAAGTATCATCTCTCTATTTAATTAGTTATTTTAATAACTTTAGTGGTTACTAAATTTTCAGACCACTAGTCTGATTGAATAGTGTGAGGCTGAAACTTAACACTTCATTTAAAAATGTTTACGTCCTAAAAACCTCTATAAAGTTCCTCCCACAAGGTTTGTCCTTTGTAGCTAACTAGCTGATAGGTAAGTTACCTTCCAAACTGAAATGTGGTCACGGTAAGTGAAGGGAGGAAGGACCAGGCTCTCTTCACACAGTGAATGGAGAGGGGGTGGGCTGGTCTATCCTCAGTCTCTTTATGTCTGCATTTAGCTTCCTTTGTGCACAGAACAGAGAGTTCTGCAGTATACAGTGTAAGAATACTATGTAATTCTGCAGCAAGTAGATTTCCAGATTTGCAGCTTTTCTCTGTTTTCCTTCACTGGCAATCTGATTGCTTGAAGGTCCCAAGCAAGACCGAAATGGTTTAATTTTTTTTGGATTAGAAATAAAAACTGTTAGCTAAGCTCGGATTTGCAGTCCAGCGTACCTGGGTCTTTATCTGTTATTGTCATTTGCTATTATATAGTTTCTCATGGCAAAAAGTTTATCCACTATGAAGAGTAGTGTGTTAGTGCTGCCTGGCATCTACCTTGGGGAGAGTAGTGCCTCAGATCATTTGAAGGTTGTTTGCTTGAATTTAGACAAAACACTCCTCCTATGCTCTGTCCATTTTGTAATATTGTCTTATCAGTCATTTTTGTAGGTATTCATGACAGCAGCAGTTTTGCTGTGTCCATCTTCTTCATTTTTTTTTTTGTGTAGCTAAATGGCAAATACTCCGTATACTCTGCCATTAAGACTTTGGACAATAAAGTGACTATGGAGAATATTATCAAGGATGCTATGTAGAGTTTAATTCACTCTTCTTTGTATATAATATATAAAGGTTTATGTTTAACTGCTTTGTATGGCTTTTGGAGCGGTTTCTATGCACCTTCTTTGTAGTAGGTTTTTATTATTACAAAAAAAAGTTATCTCGGGATCAGCTTAGAAATATCCCAATCTAGACCCTGTTTTCAACCAGTGATATCTATGGAAGTCATACAGGTAGAGCTTCTTCTCCTTTTTCATATAACAACAAAAGCAAGTTTCTTTGTTTTATAATTCCTGAGTTAGGGTATGTTCATACGAAGGAAAAGGTCACGGAAACCTTTTCCACCTTGTGAACATTCCGCATGGCTAGCTGCGACGGGATGGCGATGCAGCATCAGCATTCCGTTGCGGCATGCCGCTCCGGATTAGGGCCTAACCAGGAGTGTGTCTTGAGCTGTGGACACCGCGGCTGACTCATTCGCAGAATCCAGGGCAAGCTACTAGCTAGCGGGAAAAAAAAAAAAGAGCGGCTCCTGTTGAACCATTTTTGCAGGCGGATTTTGAGGCGAATTCCACGTCTTAATCCACCTGCAAAAAAGTCTGTGTGAACATACCCTTAGAATCTTACTATAAAGTAGCCATGACTGCCTTCAGGAAGAGTGGCAAATTTTCCTGTTTTAGAAGAAAAAGTTCCTCTGGATCTTCTGAATCTTCATCCCAAGATACATATTCCCCTTCTGATAAAGATGGATCATTTTCTGTTGGGAGCCTTTTTTGCAGACAGATTCCACATCAAAATCCGCCTGCAAAAAACTCTGTGTGAACATACCCTTATATCTGTTTGAAGTGAACCTCCCCTCATTTTCTCTACATTTCAGCTTTGCCTGCTGTCTCTCCTTCTCACTTCCTGTATTCCTTATCAAACAGTCAAAGCCACCCCATATCTTACTGAACCGGACACTATAAAGTATCACAATACTTATTATGATTACGGTAGTAGAAATCGAATATAACTGCAGATCTAATAATATGCACATGCTTCTAGAGAAGGACTCCGCTGTTAGGGGGCGTTCACACTACCATCGGTGTTCGACAGCTAGTGTTTGCTGCTAATGTCCGTGAAAAATCTTGTGCGGACATTAGCATCGGACTTTGCATTGATTTAAATGGACATCGGGTGCGTTCTTTTACTGTCCGTGGGTGTCCTTAACTGTCTGTTCCCAAAGATGTCCGACTTTTCAAGTGGACAGCAAAAACCTACACGTCAGGTTTTGTTGTCCACTTGAAAAGTCGGACATCTTTGGGAACAGACACTTGAGGACACCCACGGACAGTAAAAGAACGCACCCGATGTCCATTTAAATCAATGCAAAATGTCACGGACACAGCTAATGTCCGCACAAGATTTTGCACGGACAGTAGCAGCGGACACTACCTGTTGGACACCGATGGTAGTGTGAACGCCCCCTTATCTGTGTATTTTACATAGAGAGATAACAGACAAGGCTTTATCAGCAAACTGCCATTACCTGAATGGCAGAGCTGTAGATAACAGTGAGAGCAGTGAGTGATGTCATCTGTCCTGTCTTATCACACAGGTCTGAAGCTATGAAAGCTATGTGTAAACAACGGGAGAAATCATTTCACATAGCAGGAAAACAAAGCAGCATTGCTAAACCATGTATTTAGGAAAACGCTTCATTCCACATAAGGTAGTAGTGTAGATAGGATCCTTCAGATGAATACCCCTTTAAAGCTGTGGGACTACCTATTTAAGGATGTGACAACTGTGAGGGAGTACCTTTTTTTTTTTTTTTTTTTTTTTTTATCTTAAAGGATCCCATCTCAATTTACCTTGAGGCTAAGGCCCCAAGTTGCTAAAATGCAGTTTTGTTTTTTTGAGCCAAATATATGTTTCTTATATATTCCCATAAATGGCCTAAGCCTAATAGCTTTAGCCTAAGGCTTCACATTGCAAATACACAGGCACAAAAAAAGCTGCATTTTACATTACCTGCAATGTGGATGGGATTTTGGGATTCTAATTCCATCCATACATTTTAGAAACAATTCTGCAACATACATAGCTGGTAGGTCCGTGCTGTATTATTCAGCGGGGATCCAGTGGCAGTGTCCGCAGTTAGTATCCGCTAAGCTGACTGAGTGCCATTTTCTTGGTGGTACATTGGCGCTTCCATTTTGGGGTGAATTGTTGGCCCCCAGTATGAGATCCGGGGGCAGCAATCGATCCTTTGCCATAACAGCCAGGAACTATAGCGGAAAAAAACATAAGAATCAAACTGCCATTTTGATGGGTTTTCTTTGCTGTTTCGTAGCCCATAAAAATTTGGAATAAAAGTGATGAACGCAATAGACGCTGGAATTGTGATGAACCATGGAAGAGAGGAGGCTTGTCTTTTTGGCTGCACCGTAAACCCTGAGTCTTTTAGGGGTTTTGTTTTTTACGAACACAGATTTTCTCCAATTCCACCCCATTCTGAATTGTCAGTATTGAGTGTAGTGATGGGTCCATATGGATGTTGTCTGTATAGGTGTGAATTTCTATTGTGTTTCTGTCTGTCTTGTATGTGATATGTGAGGTCACTGCAGCAATGACAATCCCTACAGAATTAGCGTTTCTTAATTGCAGTATCTTGTGCTTAAAATTCTTACATTCTTAATGGTTTCTCATGAAAATAATTTTAGCGACCTATTTAAACGTTTTTGTTGCTTCAAGAAAGCCTGAGTGTGAAGGGAATATGGTACAGGATTTGTACAGCAACACAAATTGTGCTGAAGAAGCCCCCCTCGGCTTATACTCGAGTCAAGCAAAAAAAATAAAATAAAAAAAATAATTCTATGTCCAGTCGCAATAGTAATGTATAGAATCTTCCATTAAAATAGTGGGGAAAATAAAAGCTTAAAGAAAAAATTCTAAATCACTCCTTTCCCTAGAATACGTATAAAAGTAGAAAATTACTGTGAAACACATACACATTAGGTATCCCTGTGTCTGAAAGTGCACGGTCTACTGAATATAGGGTATCTGCAGTGCTCCTGTTCTGTCGGGAAGGGGTTAATAGGAACACTGCAGATACCCTATATTCATCCAGGCTGAATTCTAAGTGGGGAAAAAAAAACCCAGTCCTCAAGCTCAGGGAAGGGGCAGACAGACAACCAAAATACCCCCTCCCCTTTCCCAGCACCTACTGCACCCAAAACGCTGAGCATTTTTGAAATTTTCAGTAGCTGCTGCATTTCCTCCCCTCAGCTTATACTCGAGTCAATAAGTTTTCCCAGTTTTTTTGTGGTAAAATTAGGGGCCTCTGCTTATATTTGGGTCAGCTTATACTCGAGTATATATACCGTATTTTTCGGACTATAAGACGCACTGGACTATAAGACGCACCTAGGTTTTAGAGGCGGAAAATAGGGAAAAAAAATTTTGAAGCAAAAACTGGTAAAATATTTAATATATGGGAGTTGTAGTTTTGCAACAGCTGCAAGGCCACATTGACAGGTGACCCTGCAGCTGTACGGGGACGCATAGAGCGTTTTTTTTGCGGGGCCAGCTGTAATTTTTAGTTATACCATTTTGGGGGATATCTATTGCTTAGATCACCTTGTATTGAAAAAAAAACAGGAGGTGATTTAGAACTTTTATTTATTTCATATTTTTAAAGCTTTTTTTTTTTTTTTTTTTTTTTTTTTAACTATTTTATTCCCCCCCCCCCGGGGCTTGAACCTGCGGTCACTTGATCGCAAGTCCCATAGACGGCAATACAACTGTATTGCCGTCTATGGGACATTCTGTCTATTAGTATTACGGCTGGTCATAGAGACCAGCCGCAATACTAATATAGCCGTGACAGGCCGGGGAGCCTCATTAGGCTCCCGGCTGTCACCCGAACAGGTCGGCTCCTGCGATATCGCCGCGCAGGAGCCGGCCTGCAACTCTACAGGTACGGGGCCGGTGGGGACCGGCCCCGGGGGAGAAGGGGCCACGGATACTGACCCGGCATCCGCTGTACTAGAGAGGCGGATGCCGGGGAGGGATAGACGCCGGGGCCTGAGACATCGCTACGATCCTCTGCCCTGCATGAAGCCCTGCCCTGCAGGGCAGAGGAGCGCAGCGATGTCTCAGGCCCCGGCACCTGTAATGGCGTCTATCACTTGCCGGCTTCCGTCTCTCTATTACAGCGGATGCCAGGCGCCACCTTCAGACTATAAGACGCACCCTTCTTTTCCCCAAAAATTTTGGGGAAAAAAAGTGCGTCTTATAGTCCGAAAAATACGGTACTTTTTCTGTAGCCCCTGCTGTTCCCGGACTACCAATGCTGTTTGTTCTCATGTTTGATATAATATCTAGGCTGTGTACTGTTTGGTGGAGTCAGGCAGGAGAAGACAAAGGGGTGTGATTCAGAGCTCTGAGGGCTAGTTCACACAGAATTTTTTGGCAGTGGATTTTGACGCAGAATCCGCCTCAAAATCCTTTTGCCAAAACAGCTCCCATTAACTCCAATGGGAGCCACTCGCTTCTTTTTTCCACTAGCTAGTAGTGGAAAAAAGTAGCCAAATGCCCTATCTTGCCAGAGATTCTGCGGCGGCGTGAGACTCCCTCCTGATTAGGCCTATTCATTCGGGCCTAATCCGGAGCAGGATGCTGGTGCACTGCTTGCTGCGGACTGGCCTCACGAATCATTCATGCGGGTAGTGCGCGGCAAGCACACGGACTCCATTATAGTCTATGGGGTTCATGCGCTTTGGCAGTACAGCGCTTGCAATTGCGATTGTATTCCGTCCGGGGGATGTCTATGCGGACGGAATACCTACGCTAGTGTGACCCAACCCTTAAATGTGGTTTCATTTGCACTGAATACAACAACAACAAAAAAACTTGTTACATAAGTCTTGAAAAATAGTGGCAGGTTCCACCTGGCATACTTGTCACCTTTTCTTTTATTCATCCATGAGATTTGCTGACAAATCTGGCTTTGTGCTATTACAAATGGGCCAGTATTAATGTGTCTATAGCTTTGTAAACCTTTAATGGATAAGTTATATAGAAAGCTTATGTTCTTTATTCCTTAAACTTTTCTGTTACAGTAGTGGACCATTTATGGGATCAATCATTGACCATAAATATGATGCATCTAGCACTGCTCCTCTTAGCGGGCTTTCCTTACCTTCTTTCCAAAACAGATCATTTTCTGGATAACTCTAGAATATTTAATTTTGAACTAACATACTCCTGCACAGTCCCTCAAGGAGGCCAAGGTGTGTGTGTGTGTGTGTGTGTGTGTGTGTGTGTGTGTGTGTTTTTTTGATTGTTTTGTTTTTTTTAAATGCAGGTTTGTGTTCCGTTTCATTGTCATTGAGCAGGATAGGTCCTGCTCTATAATTATTAGAACTGAACAAGGCATCAGAACCCACCTCAGAAAAGACTGTGGCTGCATGCTGTGTGAATGAGACTTTAGAGTAGTGGTTCTCAACCTTTCTAATGCCGTGACCCCGCAATACAGTTCCTCATGTTGTGGTGACCCAATTCAGTTTGGAAAGTGCATCCATAACGGCGTGTGTTCCAGCTGAATACTGCTGCTGCAGACAGTAGCGCGGCTTCTCAGTGGCTAAAGCCATTGGAAATATGTATTTTCTGATGGCTTTAGGCATACCTCCCAACTTTTGAAGATCAGAAAGATGGACAAAATATGCGCGCCCACTTTTGTTGACTCCACCCATTCTCATTCATTTTTCATGTGCTCCTACACAGTATAATCCTCCTAGTCACCCGTACATTATATGTCCCCTCGCCATCTCTCCCCCAGTTTCATATAACCCCTTCATCTGCCCCCAGTTTCATGTCCCCCCCTCCATCTCTGCCCCCAGTTTCATGTCCCCCATCTCTTCCCCCAGTGTCATGCTGTACCCCTCCCCTTCATCTGCCCACAGTTTCATGTCCCCATCTCTTCCCCCAGTTTCATGTCCCCATCTGTTCCCCAGTTTCATGTTCCCCCATCTCTGCCCAGAGCTTCATGTCCCTTCATCTGCCCCCAGTTTCATGTCCCCCCCCTCCATCTCTGCCCCCAGTTTCATGTCCCCCCATCTCTTCCTCCAGTTTCATGTCCCCATCTGTTCCCCAGTTTCATGTTCCCCCATCTCTGCCCAGAGCTTCATGTTCCCCCATCTCTGCCCAGAGTTTCATGTCCCTCCATCTCTGCCCCCAGTGTCATGCCCCCCCCTCCCTTCATCTGCCCCCAGTTTCATGTCCCCTCCTCCATGTCTGCCTCCAGTTTCATGTTCCCCCATCTCTGCCCAGAGCTTCATGTTCCCCCATCTCTGCCCAGAGCTTCATGTCCCTTCATCTCTGCCCCCAGTGTCATGCCCCCCCCCTCCCTTCATCTGCCCACAGTTTCATGTCCCTCCATCTCTGTCTCCGGTGTCATTCTGTTCCCCCCCCCCCCCTTCATCTGCCCCTTCATTATGTTCCACCTTAATGTTTAAAACAAAAAAATACTCTTCTATTCACCTTCCAACGCTCCCCCGCCGCTCTCTATGCAGTCTCGCCTACTCATATAGTTGTAGGCGCGATATGATGTCATCACATCGCGGCTACACATGCAGAAGCCGCAGCGCAGCGTTAAAGCAGGAGCTGGCTGTGACAGCTTTTGCTTTAATCGCCTGTGTGTTCAACTCATCGGCGTCCTCCGGGCGCCGATAAGTTGAAACCGGGACATACCTCCCACCGACCGGGACGGTTGGGTGGTATGCTTTAGGCGACCCCTGTGTTTTGGTCGTTCGACCCCTGCCGGTGTCGCGACCCACAGGTTGAGAACCGCTGCTTTAGAGCTAGAGTTTACTCTAAAAAGGTCCACACTTCAAAATAAAAGGGCTGCCCCATAAGTCAAAGTAACTGGTAAGCCAGTTTGTTTAGTATACATACATTTGAATAGGATAGACTTTGCCTCTTACACCTTTTTTTTTTTTGTTTGTTTTAGCAGAGGTTGTTAATGCTTTGGTACCAAATAAAATAAAAAGCAGTGAAATATTTTGGATGAGAGCAAAAAAAGTAAAGCCATGTTTTCTTGTGGTTTTCTTTTTCCTGTTTAATTTACCATTCTATTTGGTAGATCAGTGATATTTGTAGCAGTGTTGACTACCACGTTCCTGAGGTCAATGGGGATTCTAGTTACTTTATCTCCGCTATTTTGATTTTTTCTGTTCAGAATTTTTTTTTTATATAGTCTTTTGAACCATAAAGTATTAAGACTAGCTGATCTGAAAGTTTATTACGGAGTGAGCAAGTTATACCATTCCTTGAAGAGTGCATGTATTCTTACAGTATGTTATTCTAACTCCCAGGGGCAGTCTGCAGCCAAACGACAAGGAAAATATAAAAAGGTACTGCTGTTAGTTACTATAACTTCATAATGTTGCATATGCTATTAATATGATCTGTCACTTACACATGAACAGCAGATGTGTGGAACAGATATGTTTGTATATCTTCTTGTATTCTATTGTATGACTTGGAGTACTAGCTGCATACACAATGTTAAACCTCATGCCATATACCAGTTCCTTATAACAGATATCTTTTTTTTTTTTTTTTGTAGACTTGACACTTTCATGGTATTCTAAATAAGATTGGCATGTGTGCAAAATTCATCCTTTTCACTTAGTGTGTTTATCATGGTAGTGCCCTTGCAGAGACCCGGGATCCTGCTCTGTCTGGTCCTATGCCCTTTTGTATGTGCACTTGCACACAGTATGCCACATTCACATACACTATAAGTAGTAAACAAATGGAAAAGGAAATTGCCAGTGGTTCATCTGTGTAGAGTTCCAGAATTGTGTTGTGTGATGGCATGATCCAGCACCCATTAAGGTATCCATCTTGCTTATTATGGGGCTCCTTGTGCTATAATGTCCTTGAATTTAGTTTTGGCCTGAAAGAATCACTGCATAAGGCATAGGTGGTGTATACACTTGAATGAATCAGTCAATACTGTGTTTTATATTCCTATAGGTATACTAACTGATTTATAACTCTCTACGGTTGTTAGCAATAGTGTGTGTTATGTTTAGATCATGATTTAGGAATGTTGCCTTTGGTTCTGCCATAACTGCTTTTGTGATGTATCGGTCTACCTCCGTATTCATGGACAGGTTTTGTCCTTCTGAGAATTTTGGTGTGTCTTATTTGTTGTGTGACTATTTCTTAGTAAAGTGTAGTTTTATACAAATTTTAGTGTTTTTGCTGCTTACATACTGGTACTGCAATCTGATTTGCAGCCAGGCTTTTGTACCGGTGTTTTCCATCCTTTTTATACTGGGGACATTACTGAAAAAAAATAAATCTTCCTTTTAGTACCCTTACCAAATAATTTTTACCAAAAGACCACACCAAAAAGTTTTTGATGTGGTTTTTAGCACAGTATTGAATTCTCAGCTGAAACATGTTAAATACATTTTTTTTTACTTGTTAAATTTAGGAAACCTCACCAAAACTGCATGCATTTTTTTCAGATGCTCTTTTAACTGCACCACAACTGCACTGTGTGAATGCACCTTCAAAGCTACACGATCCTATGCTTTTCACCAAATCACGTCCACCTAGCTCATATAGAATCTTTTACCATAATCAGGCTACTTTACTGACCCCCACATTGGATCATGCTCCCTGGTGTTTCAAAACATAAATATAAGGATCTTCAGTGGGCCCCAGACAAGTAGTAATGCTCCCCGGTGGCCACTAACAAGTAATAATACAAAGCTATGCACTTTGGAGCAATATAAATAAGAAACCGGGATACTAACCGATCTTCAATTCCCTGCAATGCTCTTCTCACAGTCATCAGTAGCAGGCTGCCTGCTCACCATTGTGTTTAACTTATCTGTGACCTAAGGATGCAGATAATGTTGAATGATATACAGCCTTTTCCCACCATTATGTCTCGGCAGCCCTGGGAGAGTTCCATGGCTGTTCGTGCTGGGGCTATAAAACTAGCGACAGGTTACTCTTCACAGTTCTGTTAGCTATAGCCTGGGTAGCTTTAGATATTTAAGTGCTCATTCACACGGGGCAAGAGGGGGTGGATTTTGGTGCTGAGTCCTCCTCAAATCCGCCCCCTCACAATAGAGGTCTATGCAGACCGCTAGCGTTCTTTTTTCCGCTAGCGGTTTGTTCCCGCTAGCAGAATAAAGAAGCGAGCTGCCCTTTCTTCATGCAGATTCCGTGGCTGATTCAGCCACAGCGTCTGACGCGCGGCAGCACCCTCTGGACTAGGCCCATTTATTTGGGCCTACTCCAGAGTGGGAAGCCACGACTGTCGGAAGCCGTGGCAGGACATTTTGGTCCTACTCTTACGCAGCTTCCCGCGTCAAAATCAGGACCAAAATACGCCATCCCGTGTACACGGGGCCTAAGTGTGATTTAATAATTCCAAATTGCATTAGATGACTTTACATAAGTTTTTCACTGCTGCTGTTGAAGTCTCAGCAGTGTAAACTCTACCTTTATCAAAAATGAAGAGCTGTTACAATTTCCTCATGTGCAGTTCTCACTTTGCGTTTGCCGTTCTCTGTATACAATTGTATATTGCTTCTTACTGTTTCTCAGTAGTTTCATCTTGACCTTCATGTCTAATACTGATGTATTTGACACACTTATCTTCTGGTTATTCCAAAAGGATAACCAAGTTTGTTTGTTTTTTGCCAATAGCAAACTTGCTGATAGTAATTCTCCAGTGCCTGCCTATTGTATAACCTTTCTCACTATACAGCTAGACAGTGTAAGAACTTTGTTGGGATCCCTTACTGTTAATTTTTTACTTGTATGAATATGGCCTTTGAATTTGAATTCAAAAGTTCTGATTCCCAGCGCTATTACTTTGTCTTCTCATCTTGAAAGAAGGTGAAAATGTAACACACTTTTGTCCTCTTGCAGGATGTGGTTTCTGTTCATTATCACTTGATACCATCTTCAAATAAACCAAAGAATGGCAGTAAAGATAAGGAAAAAGAAGTGGAGAAAGACAAGGATATGAAAGAAGAGTTTGCTGAAGCTCTACGAGATTTAAAGATACAGTGGATGGCAAAGTAGGTGGACAAAGTAGTATAGATTTTTAATCATGGGGTTAATTCTGAAAAAAAAAAACCTGGCATGGATGTATTGCTGCAAAGAAAACAATCCATAACATTCTCCAGAAATCCATTTTCTTAGTTGGTTACTGTATTTCCAAAATATAAAAATCTGATGTTGTCATGATATACACGAATACTGTCTGTGTAAGCGCAAACATAATAAACAGTCTATTCATGAAAAAAAACGCCAGATTTTTCAAAACTATGGGAGAAAAAAGATGCACTTATAGACTGTTTAGTCTAATTTTACGCCACTTTACTAGTTAGATTTGTTTCCATCAAAAAATGCACCAAAACTTTGGTACGTTTTTCTATGCACATTATATTATATTACAATGCAAGCCCTGCCTGCTGTTAGAAGCTGTTAGAAAGTGTCTTAAACAGGTACTATATCATGTTGAATTTCTCTAGTCCATCTTAAAAGTATTTTTCATCATACCCTAAAGTATAATGAGCGGAGGGCCAAAAAAAAAAACAATCTCCTATCCTGTTCTTTGATGCTTCTGTCGGTAATCCAGTACTGCTGAGGCATATGATTGAACCTCCGTGGCATGTTGCGACGCTTCTATACGTCATGATGCTGAACCCAGTCACAGGCTTCCACAGTCCCTGACGACAGACAGTGTGATTAGGCACCAGGTTTTGGCACGAGTTAAATATACCAAAAATATAGCACGTAAATCGGAGGGGTAGGTACAGCCCATTATGATTAAATCGTATTACCCTCTATTGTAAAGCCCTTCAAGAAAAGCATGTCTTCAACCATATATATGACTACACAAACACAAGAACCTGGCAACACCAGATGGTTGTAGACACTCAACATACCAAAGTCAAATAATATAAAAATATACCTTTATTTATCAAATATAAACACATACATAGATATAAATGACATACTGGACAAATGCACAATACCATATAAAGAGACAACAATACACTTAAACGATCCTATAGTGGAGGGACTTGTAGGTAAAGTGATACACTGAGTCTGATTAGATACCCATAGAATATTGATAGATATAATAGTGCCGTTCTTAAAAGAAAACACTCCTTTTTTTCTATACACAAAGTCAGACACTGACCAATGGTGTGTTTCTCAGGAGAAGAGAAATAGTTGCACATACCTACAGCATATCGTAATTATAAAGGCAGAGCCACTAATACCATAAACATATGAACGGCATATATAAAGAATATGTGCCGAAACGCGTGTCGGGTGGGCAACTGACACTTTACGATCCCAGTTTCTACTATAGTTACTCGCTATGGGTAAGATTTAAGCTCTTTATCTGATGGAAACATATTCTTTATATATGCCGTTCATATGTTTATGGTATTAGTGGCTCTGCCTTTATAATTACGATATGCTGTAGGTATGTGCAACTATTTCTCTTCTCCTGAGAAACACACCATTGGTCAGTGTCTGACTTTGTGTATAGAAAAAAAGGAGTGTTTTCTTTTAAGAACGGCACTATTATATCTATCAATATTCTATGGGTATCTAATCAGACTCAGTGTATCACTTTACCTACAAGTCCCTCCACTATAGGATCGTTTAAGTGTATTGTTGTCTCTTTATATGGTATTGTGCATTTGTCCAGTATGTCATTTATATCTATGTATGTGTTTATATTTGATAAATAAAGGTATATTTTTATATTATTTGACTTTGGTATGTTGAATGTCTACAACCATCTGGTGTTGCCAGGTTCTTGTGTTTGTTTGGCAAAAGAGTGTAAAAGTGCTATGAAAAGGTGATCATAAGCTACTTTTGGGCAGTATACCTCTTGGTGAGCCACAGTCTCTTTTGTTTGCAGTGTTGTCGTAAACAAGAAACCTGGAATGCTATGTATTTGAACTGTAACTGCAACACATCCAGGTTCTGTTTGGGATCAGACAACTGTCAGGTTTGAGTATTAAGGTTTTGTGGTGAGCGCTTCAATTGTCTTTGCTGTGAAGTGACCCACTGCCCCAACTGTGTGTGGTAATCTGTGGAGTAATCGCATACAACAATTGGTCACCCCTAGTAGAGATCTGTGGAACAATAACAGCTCAACAATATGTTGTCCGCAGGACAAAACCGTCTTGGCCTACCCAGTCATTAGATTTATCACCAATCAAGCATTTATGGGAACCATTTGGGGCACCAGTTTTGGCATTTTATGAGTGAGCTTAAGGATACCATATAGAACCTTTATGCCACTATGCCCAACTGCATCTTATCCTGTATTCAGGCTAAACATCCATTTAGCATATCTGTTTATCAAATGCCTCAAATGCATGGACATCCATTTACATAGAAATCAATGTTAAAACCTAGTATACAAAAAAAAAGCCATCTGTTTTCATCTATTTTTTTTTCTGTATTTTTACATGGTTAAACAGATGTAACAAAAAATGTGATCTGAACGGAGTCTGGCAAAAAGGAGAGCGGAAAAACTCTCACCAAATATTGTTATTCGTTGCTCTGCCTGAACTTTCTGCCACCACTAAGACTACGTTCATGTCTGTTCTGGGTGTTTGACATCATCAGAAAAACACTCCTGGAAGCCCAACTTTTTTGTCCGGTTATTTGTATTTAAAAAAAAAATAAAATAAAATAAAAAAATGAACAGACTCCAATATAGTCAAAGGGGGTTCCTTGAGATCTGTGTATCATTTCCCTAATTCTATTTGTTCTGTTCCTCTACGCTGTCCTAACTGTTCATGGCAGGGCCAGATATAGACCTAGCATAAGCAATGCTTTCTAGCCTTCAGTTCCCAGCATTGCAATTCTCTCCCTGGTATGCCAAGCTTCTCTCTGTGATAGTTACTTGGCTTTTGACTGAGAAAGACAAGAGAGATGTGCACCATAAAAACTGGAATTTCTCACATTTCTGACAGCATTGATGGCTGATGGGGGTCAAGAAAGTGATTTGTTTTCCACAGAAGCCGTGCACAAACTATAACATAGGCAATGATGGCTCCATAAAGGAAAGCTATAGAGAAGAGCCTTGCTTGCTGGTCATGCTGTGCAGAGTCCTTGTTGAAATAAACTACACTCTGTAGGAGACTGGAGCTGCAAAGATTCTTTATAAGCTATGTACTGATTTTAATGTTCCTGTTATTGCAGACTTGAAGGCAATGACATCTTCAGTGAAATAAGCGAATCCTTCCCGGACTATCTTCCCCTGTATGTGGCAAGGCTTCATCAGCTGGATTCTGAAAAGGTAAGAGCTGTTTGGAAGGATATCAATGGTCATTTAAAAATGGTCAATTAGATGTACTGCTAAAAGGGGGATTTTCTATCTATCATGAACATCAGATGCTGATACCCTCCCTTTAACTCCATCACTACCTTTTTAGTTGACTGAGTTATAGGATAGTCATGCTCTGTTGTCTTAGCATACCGATACTAAGACAGCAGAGCATAGAGGTGTCAAGTAGTGCATCAGATATTTTCAAGTGATTTTGTCATTGCAAAACATCCACAGGCCATGGGATAAGTGTCAGATTGGTGGGAGGACGACTGCTGGGGATCCCTCTTCTTCATCTATGTGAATTAAACTCCATTGTTTATGAATGACAGGTGCTCCATTTACTTCTATGGATGTGTTCACATAGTACAAAAAAGCCAGAGGAAAATTACAAATGGAGAATGTGTCTATGTCAGTAGGAAACTGATGCCAGAACAATGGCACCCAACATCAATCCAGCATTCCATATGTTGGAGCAGGGGTCAGCAACCTTCGGCACTCCAGCTGCTGTGAAACTACAACTCCCAACAGTAGCCATTCACTTCCATGGGAGTTCCAAGAACAGCAGAACAAGTATGCATGCTGGGAGTTGTAGTTTTATAACAGCTGGAGTGCCGAAGGTTGTCCACCCTTGCATTAGTATAATGTATTCCAGCCTTCAAGAACCAGACCAAAAAGCAATGCAGGTAACTTTCTCTGACATGGCTCCTGAAAGGCTCCCATGAAAGGGGGTCATATATAAAACTGTGCTATGTGTTCTGCCATCTGTTTCTTTCTGGCTTGTCTGTACCATGCCAGAGGGAAACTATAATAGGTACATCATATACAGTCCTATGAAAAAGTTTGGGCACCCCTATTAATCTTAATCATTTTTAGTTCTAAATATTTTGGTGTTTATAACAGCCATTTCAGTTTGATATATCTAATAACTGATGGACACAGTAATATTTCAGGATTGAAATGAGGTTTATTGTACTAACAGAAAATGTGCAATATGCATTAAACCAAAATTTGACCGGTGCAAAAGTATGGGCACCTCAACAGAAAAGTGACATTAATATTTAGTAGATCCTCCTTTTGCAAAGATAACAGCCTCTAGTCGCTTCCTGTAGCTTTTAATCAGTTCCTGGATCCTGGATAAAGGTATTTTGGACAAACAATTCAAGTTCAGTTAAGTTAGATGGTCACCGAGCATGGACAGCCCGCTTCAAATCATCCCACAGATGTTCAATGATATTCAGGTCTGGGGACTGGGATGGCCATTCCAGAACATTGTAATTGTTCCTCTGCATGAATGCCTGAGGATTTGGAGCGGTGTTTTGGATCATTGTCTTGCTGAAATATCCATCCCCGGCGTAACTTCAACTTCGTCACTGATTCTTGAACATTATTCTCAAGAATCTGCTGATACTGAGTGGAATCCATGCGACTCTCAACTTTAACAAGATTCCCGATGCCGGCATTGTCCACACAGCCCCAAAGCATGATGGAACCTCCACCAAATTTTACAGTGGGTAGCATGTGTTTTTCTTGGAATGCTGTTTCTTTTTGGACGCCATGCATAACGCCTTTTTTTTTATAACCAAACAACTCAATTTTTGTTTCCAAAATGAAGCTGCCTTGTCCAAATGTGCTTTTTCATACCTCAGGCAACTCTATTTGTGGCGTACGTGCAGAAACTGCTTCTTTCTCATCACTCTCCCATACAGCTTCTATTTGTGCAAAGTGCGCTGTATAGTTGACCGATGCACAGTGACACCATCTGCAGCAAGATGATGCTGCAGCTCTTTGGAGGTGGTCTGTGGATTGTCCTTGACTGTTCTCACCATTCTTCTTCTCTGCCTTTCTGATATTTTTCTTGGCCTGCCACTTCTGGGCTTAACAAGAACTGTCCCTGTGGTCTTCCATTTCCTTACTATGTTCCTCACAGTGGAAACTGACAGGTTAAATCTCTGAGACAACTTTTTGTATCCTTCCCCTGAACAACTATGTTGAACAATCTTTGTTTTCAGATCATTTGAGAGTTGTTTTGAGTAGCCCATGATGCCACTCTTCAGAGGAGATTCAAATAGGAGATCAACTTGCAATTGGCCACCTTAAATACCTTTTCTTATGATTGGATACATCTGGCTATGAAGTTCAAAGCTCACTGAGGTTACAAAACCAATTTTGTGCTTCAGTAAGTCAGTAAAAAGTAGTTAGGGGAATTCAAATCAATAAAATGATAAGGGTGCCCATACTTTTGCACCGGTCAAATTTTGGTTTAATGCATATTGCACGTTTTCTGTTAGTACAATAAACCTCATTTCAATCCTGAAATATTACTGTGTCCATCAGTTATTAGATATATCAAACTGAAATGGCTGTTGCAAACACCAAAATATTTAGAACAAAAAATGATTAAGATTAATAGGGGTGCCCAAACTTTTTCATAGGACTGTAGGTGTATACCCCCTTAATGGGGCTGTTCGAAAAACTAGACTACCTACAGGATGGTTGGTGTGTGTTTTTTTTTTTTTTTGTTAGCTGGACACTTTTTACATATTAACTTAAGTTCTTCCTTTGTTTTTCTTAACCACCACCTGATATGAATAAGGCTTTAGCGCTGAGATGTTGCGCACCACTGGTACTATATACTTGCTTATTTGTTCAAACTAATGTTATTGGCCACGAAAATTACTGAAAAACTCAGATGTGTAAATTGCCTCTAGGACAACACTGACTGTTGCTTACAGTATAGTTCCCTGCTTCATGTGCTGTATTACAACAGATGTGCACAAAAGTTTTGTTTTGCTCTTTCTTTTTTTTTTTTTAATACACAGTTATAAAAACCAGATTTAAATTTTTTTTCTTATTGACAACATCTGATTTTCATTACCCTCTTCTATAGCCGTAGTAGTAATGTTAAATCCCCATTGTGTGTTTTTTTGCAAATCTATAGAAGAGAGGTAAAACAAAGGTAAGTTCTTCATACTGACAGCACTGCCAGAAAAAAATGCAACTCCACTCTAATTTCCTTTCCCTGGTTTCTACATAACTCGCTCATATTATTGGAGGCAAAAGTAGAATAGGAAGTGGTATATTCACATAATTGGGAACCTTATCAAAACATTTGAGTAGTTACAGTTGGTGACTATTTGCTATGTTTCACATGGCTCAGTTACAATACACTAATTCTTGGAAGAATATGCAAATTTGTTTCCCATGATGTAAATAGGAGAGACAGTGCCTCAGTCATGCTGCCCACTAGGGGGAGCTCATCCATCACAGTGGAGCGCAAACGGCTTAATAATTCCACACACCTACATGGTGGTCTCTAAGGAGTGACGCTATCCCCTTAACCTGGTCTAGAAGCCTCTCATCTCTGCCAAGTCAGTCTTCTCTGCGCCGGGCTGAAGAGATCTAATTTGATTGCAACAGCTGTCCTCGTCTGAGAGACTGACTTGGTAAAATCCCACATCATTGCAGCAAAGGCCTCTGGGAAGGTTGGGCATGATGTTAAAGGGAGCTCCCCCTAGTGGGCAGCATGACTGAGGCACTGTCTCCCCTATTTACATCATGGGAGACAGATTTTCATATTCTACCCATGATCCCTCACAGTGGAGCGCAAATGGCTTAATAAGAGTCCACACACCTACATGGTGGTCTCTCTCTAAGGAGTGACAATATCCTTTTACACTAATTCTGTAATGGGAATAATTCTATTAAATTTTATAAGATTTGTAATGTCATTTTGGTTTTTTTTTCTCAATTGTTTGTATATCTTGCTTTCTGGTCAGACGTATATATATTTTCTGTAGCCAATTTTTTTTTTAAAATAAATATCATTGGCAAAACTTATATACCCTTGTGTTATGTCTAATTCATGGCCTTACGGAAGAAAATCGTTATGATGGTTGACACCTGTTACATTACATAGTGTCAATTTTTACTTTTTTGAGCATTTCTTTAATAGTGACACCCATACTCTTCCCCCAACCCATACATTTTTTGGTATCAGTTTTTACCCCTATTTACATAGGTATGATAATGGCTTATTACATGGTCTCCATGAAACAAAGAAATCTCTGCAGTTATAATCGGTTAACCATTCTGATTTGTATCCCAAATAATGAAGCCTTTAGTGTGAACATACTCAAATCCCAACCTGAAATGAAAGTTTAAAGCCCTGCATGTACTTGCTTTATATAGCATTTATTATGCATGTACCCAGACCTTTAACTCCTTTCTTCCTAGTTTCACACATCCTGCCTATCATTAACCACTACATTTGTGCAGATTATTGTGAATAACTGTATTTTATTAATGATCTTTCATTAGCTACAAATATCCTTTTTGGTTTTGGGTTTTTTTTCTCTGCATGACAATATTGTACCAGGCTGTGCCCTATAACTCCAGAATGTTAGTGGCTGCTTAAAGATTCACAATTTATCGAAATTTTAATTAAGCTCAAATTCCATCTTTATTTTTTTTTTTGTTGCGTTCAGCTGCAAGCCTGATAATTTGCCACTCTTTATCAAACTTTTTTCTAATGTGTTTCACGTTTTCTTTGTTTCATTTCAGGAACGCATCAAACTCATCAATGAAATCATTTCAGCTGCAGATGATGTTTTTTCTAGAATTGACCAGGCTGCCCTTGCATTTTTCTTTGCCATGAAGACTGATCCAAGACCAGATGCAGCCACTATAAAAAAGTACCTAACCAGTAAATATTTTGGTTTTTATTGACCTTTTTTAGGCTATCTGTATACTGAGTAGTACTTGTTATCCCAAGACCTTTTGTGTTCTTATATACTGGGTATTCGATGTATAATCAACATTGACATCATACTATAAAAACAGGCACCCGGTTTTTTTTTTTTTTTTTTTTTTTTTACACAGTTGGTCAGAACAACACATTTGCCACTCAGTGAAATGGTGCTAATAGCCATAGATCATAAGTTTGCAAAGGTTTTACTGGTACTATTTTACTACTGCAGTACAGGATAAATGGGAGCTGATGATTGCTAATTCCCAAACATTAATAGTAGGGAGGGGGGGGGGTTTGTTTGTTTTTTGCATGCATGCATTTTTTCTTTGTTTTTGGACAAAAACATTGTCAATGAGTCGATAGTAGATTTTTTTTTTCTTTCCTCTAGTTAAGTTTTCATGACTTAACGTCAAATGGAATCCACCTTGCATAACCCATTGAAATAAATGGAAGGCAGAAAAAGGGTAGCCTTTTTTGCAAAATCCACTGCAAAAAAAAAAATATATAATAATAATAATAATTGCGTTTATTTCTGCCTCCCATTCATTTCAATGGCCATTGGAAGATGGAATCTGCCTGAAGATAGATCTTGAAGCTTCTTTATTCCTTTGGCAAGAAAAAAATTTGCTACTGAAATCCATTGAATTGAATGGAAGAGTTGGGATGTGGTTTTACAGTGCATTTCGCCACAAATCCACCTGCAAAAAAACTCCGTGACCTTACTTGAAGCGTTTTTTTTTTTTTTTTAATTCTTGTTTGATGTTATTTGTAGAGATGAGCGAACAGTGAAATATTCGAGATTCGATATTCATTTCGAGTAGAGCTTCAATATTCGACTACTCAATCAAATATCGAATCCCATTATAGTCTATGGGAAAAATTGCTTGTTTCAGGGGAAACCACTATTCGATTAAAGGTGAGTCACCAAGTCCACAAATAGCAGGAGGAGAGTGTTTAGTTGCGCTGATAAAAAGTAAGCTCCCTTGTAACCGCAAGCTGCCAGTTCTCCTGACTAGCAAAGACGAGCCTGCGGAAAATCAACGCTGGTTCTGCAGCAGGCTCATCCTTGCTAGTCGGAAGAGAGCTGGCAGCTTGCTGTTACGAGGGAGCTTACTTTTTCTCATAGGAATGAATTGGCCAGTGTACAGCATTCTGCCAATCAACACTGGTTCTGCTGGAGGCTCGTCTGTAAGGAGGCAGAGTCTAAGATCGGACCACAATGGAGACTGCTGTGGTCTGATCTTAGACTCCGCCTCCTCAGTCGGAAGAGAGCTGGCAGCTTGCTGTTATGAGGGAGCTTACTTTTTCTCATAAGAATGAATTGACCAGCGTTGATTAGCCAGTGTACAGCATTCGGTCATTCAACGCTGGTTCTCCCGGAGGCTCGTCTGTGAGGAGGCGGAGTCTAAGGTCGGACCACAGCAGTCTCCATTGTGGTTCGACCTTAGACTCCGCCTCCTCACAGATGAGCCTCCGGCAGGACCAGCGTTGATTGGCCGAATGCTGTACACTGGCCAGTCAACGCTGGTCAATTCATTCCTATGAGAAAAAGTAAGCTCCCTTGTAACAGCAAGCTGCCTGCTCTCCTGACTAGCAAGGACGAGCCTGCTGCAGAACCAGCGTTGATTTGCCGAATGCTATGCTGTATAGCATTCAGCCAATCAACGCTGGTTCTGAATCGAATATTTACTGCGAATAGCTAGTAGTATTTGATTGAGTACGGATATTTCGAATACCGTAGTATTCGATCGAATACCTACTCAATTGAATACTACTCGCCTATCTCTAGTTATTTGTAAAATCTTTTAAATTCTAGGTCCTTTATCCACTGGAGATTTTATTCTTTTGTATCTTTAGGGAGTTTTTAAAGCTACACACACACACACACACACACACACACACACACACACACACACACACACACACACAGTATTTATACAGACTACTTTCTGACCCTCTATATAAGAAAAAAAAGAAAAAAAAATGCAGTCTAGAATTTATGACATTATCTATATCCTCTTTACATTATTTGCAGTGACCCCTGAATTTCTCTTATTCACCATAAAACCCCAGCATAGACCCAGACTTGCCTTCTCACTTTCCACCTTCTGGTGACTAAACAAACTATTGCCCACAAACTGATAGATTACAATTTCCCCTACATGAAGGTAAATCTAGAAAGTATTCTGCTTGATATAAATGATAAACCTTTTCTTATACTCCATAAAATCTGTAGTTGCCAAATTTAAACACTTTAGCCATGAATGTTGTCTTTTGACCTTGGCTTGTGTCGTCCTTTAACGCTCTCTAATCCAAATCCCTTAAAACTGTTCTGATGTTTTTGGTTTGCTCAAGATCGGTGTCATTGTTACTTATGATCTGTTGTAAGGTAAACCATCTTTCCAAATGACAATACTGTTATTGGAATGATGTATTTTCTTTAGTTAAAAACCATAAAATCTTTGAAGTAGAGAAAAATCAGCAGCAAGCATGCAGACCTGCAGCATACCCTTTTTTATTGCAGATTTTTAGGTAATACACACGGCCAAATTTTCTTCAAAGTCTGACAATCTGCTCACAGCATATATAGAATTTTGGTAGATTTATGCTAATTATCGTATTTCTATATACACAAAAAATGCCATTAATGGAACAGTCAGTGAATAGTTTGTTTTTAACATTTGTAATTTTTCTTTAAATCTTTTTTGTTTATTATACACTTTTTTTTTTCTCCTTCCGCAGTGAGATGGACAAGCAGAAAAATATCCTAATCGATGCCCTGTGTAGAAAAGGGTGTGCCTTAGCAGATAAAGTGCTCCACCTACAGTCTAAGGAGGGCGCTGCTTCATGTGATGCTGATGGAAGAGAAGATGATCCTGAGGTTGCTTTAGAAGCCTTAAATGAAACTTACTGGGAAGTAACTAAATGGGCTGACCCGTATGATTCTAAGGTAATGTTGGCAAATTTCTCTTTTGGACAAGTGCAATGTCCCTCATACCCATTAGAAAGTATGTATGCTACAGTTTGGAGAGACTCTCTACATTAATGGGGAGAATATAAAAGATATGTTTGTCTTAGAGTTAACTTTTTATGTATGTAATTATACCTGTATATTACTTTAGAAAGCTCATTTGTGGGGTTTTATGTATGCGAGTATGACTTGGGAATAAGGAGTAGAAATTGTGCTATACACAAGTCTGAATTTTGAAAATGAAACTATATACTGTAATAGCCTTCTGCTTCATTATTATCCAGATTCATCTCGTAATCCAGAAAACCTAACTTAGAATATATTTTTATTGGGCATGTGTGATTTAGATTAGATTTGGTTTTAGAGATATCTTTTGGTTAAATCTATCCCCTATTCCCCGTTTAGCGTCACAGGTTGTCCCACCCCATCTCTTTATATCGTAAATGCTACAATGATTCTACACCAGGGGTAGGTGTCGATTTAAATTAAGGAATCGCAGATGAGGTACTTTGAGTTCTGGGCAATAATTGTAAGTCTGACAACCCCTATGCTAAAGTCATATACTACAAATCATAACACAGAAGTGCTGCCACCAGATGTTTCTGGACGCATGCGTTTACTGCAGTTTCCTGGGACGCACCTGTATTTTCCCTTTTAAAAGCAATGAAAGTTCATATGCAGCCCCCGAGTAGTGGTAAATATATGCACCACCCCTAGGCCACTGTTACTGTCACTTAGATATAAGGCTGTGTTCGCATGGTGCAATTTTGCATAAAAATGCATGCATTTTTATTGAAAAACTGCGTTTTTGTGCAAAAACGTACAGTCATACAGAGTAATATTCCATAGTGGCCCCTGAACGTGATATAGCGGACCCTGCACATTTTGCAAATGAGCAAAAATGGGGGAAAAGGTAAAGTTTGCAAATGTAGATTAACTAGTATAATGGTTATATAGTTCTGTTTATAGTTTGGGGTGTTTTTTTGTTTTCCCACCATAAAGCCTAATGATTTTGTTATGCCAGCAATAACAGTGGTTGGCTAAACATTGTCTAGTCCTGTTAAACTTCTGTTTTTGTGCCCTATGATCATAAAGAGCTGTTTTTAAAATAACAAATGTTCTATTTTTTATCTTTGAAGCTTTTAACATTTGTGTATAAACATGCCTTGGCGAATAAATTATATGGACGAGGTATAAAATCGTTAACAAAGCTTGTAGAGGAGAAGCCAACTAAAGAAAACTGGAGAAACTGTGTACAGGTGAGTTAACGCTTCCCTTTCCAATGTCAGTTTGTGACAGTTTGGAGCAGACCCTATGGGATAGTTTTTTAATTTTTTTAGGCATGCTCTGTGATCGGGCCACAGGTCTTTGTATAGTAAGTGCAATAGATGAGCTGTAAAATCCTCCATTATGACTATTGGAGGCAGTATCTTACTGTATCTTCATACATATGATAGCTGTGATAATCAGCCAGATGCCTGCTGCAACGAAAACCTCTGCATAAAAATAGGAAGGCTCAGCATATTATTTGGCCTAGTGCAAATCATTTAATTTTTGTGAAAAAAAATGACCTTTTTATTTATGGTTATTCTTTATTGTTCATTGTATAGCCCAGTTTGAGTGTTCAAGAAGAATTGTAACTAACTTGTCATACCATGTGGCTGTCTGACACTAGAAGAGTGATTCCCTTAGGGCTCGTTCACAGAGGGTGCGGATCCACCTCCTCACAACAGAGGTCTATGTAGACCACTAGCTTACTTTTTTCCGTGAGCTGCAACAAAAAGAAGTGAGCTGCCCTTTCTTCAGGCAGATTCTACGGCTGATTCAGCCCCGTCATTCGCCTTGCGGCAGCACCCTCTGGACTAGGCCCATTCATTTGGGCTTACCTTATTCTGATGCGGCCCCATGTGAACTAGTGCACAGCTTAGCTAGCCCACTAGCTTTTTAACTATTATAATTACACAATCCAGTAGCACAAAGGAGGTAGCACTACTGTATGAGTTTAGATAGGAACAGAGATAAGTTTCAGACTGTAGGTTATATTAATGCTTTTCTTCGGTGGTGCTCTACAGTTTTAAAAAAAAATGGAGGTATAGTCCATAAAAAAATAATGAAAAACTTGACACTCTCACCACAAGAGTGCTATATTTAAAACAATCCAGCCTTTATTTCAACTTTCCATGTAAAAATGCGGGAGGAGGCACGCCTGAATAGACGGTGCACTTTTGCACAAAATAGCTGATGCTCTGTCTATTCAGGCGTGGCTCCTCCTGCATTTTTACATGGAAAGTTGAAATAAAGGCTGGATTGTTTAAAAAAAAATTATTTATTTTTTTGCAGTTACACAATCCGCTTATCTTCCAATTGTGCAGTAAAATGCAATTTTTAATTTTTCTATTTTTATTTACACAGTTGATGAAGTTGCTTGGATGGACCCATTGTGTATCTTTTACAGAAAACTGGATCCCCGTCATGTATCCACCAGACTACAGTATTTTCTAAAAGAAATAAAACCTGTTTTATACAAAAGTCTTATAAATGGGGATATTTAGAGCCGTGTATGATTTTTGTTCTTTATTTTCTAACGCATGTCTGTTAATCGGTGTATTTATCTGCCAATTCACTCTTGTGCTTCATAGTATGAGGTATTTGGATGGGTATGATTTTTGCATGCCTAGATGGATATTTTAAACAGCAGGATTTTACAGCTAGCACATTTTAACATTTTATGTTTCAGTCGTCAATGCCTTAATCATTCAGGATAAGTCAGTTTATTTATTGGTATACAAATGGTTACAACCCTCCAGCTGCTTACACTGAGCGGAGACCATCATGTTACTGCAGTATCTGAATTTGCAACTCAGCCTAACCTTTGCAGAGACACATTATATGCAGTTTACCACTGTAAGCAACTGTTACACTTTTAGCACAGTACCATTAACCTTTACATCAAAAGGCTTACTTTTAGCTTCAATTTTTATACTAAAGGGGCAGGCACTTTGTTTTTTGACTTCATTGGAAATATTGCCCCTCCTTGTTTGGGTAGTTCTGTTTTTACAAGTTGTTTGGGTGTTTTGTTTTATTTTTTTGCATTTATGGTATAAAATAAAAAGGCTGCATAACGTGTAGACATCAGAAAAGTTTATTCAGGCATTTAGCAAAAAACTTTATATCAACAATGGTGTGCCAGGCATTTAATGCTCTTTATTCAGGTATACTGTTAAGCTATACATATGTTTATCAGCAGAAATATGTAAAATATAGCAAAAACCACCATGCACACAAGAAATATTAAATTCTGGTATCTAGACTTTTTTTTTTTTTACATTAATTAAATGACTTATAAAACTATAATCTGTTGTTGCTGTGTATTTTTTCTGATGAGGATCAAGCCTTTATTCTAAATTGCCAATAGTGGTATATACCAAACAAGCATTTAAGAGAGCCTTAGCTCCCAAGTCACTCTTAAACCAGGTCTCAAAGCTAAGAATTTTGGCTCTTATTCAATGTAAATAAAGCACTCAGGGCACCAAGGGTTGGACTTCTGGACCCAAGCATTATTTGTGTTGCCCAGCCCTACTCTGCCTTGCTCTGAAAGCAGGGACAATATGAGGAGAGCAAGGTGAAGATGGTTGGTAAAGACAGTGATGGTGAATTGACATGGAGATCAGTTGTCCTGCATTTTGAATATGACAGGTCCATATTTCATTGATAAAATGGCAATTGAATGTTTTAGTTATTACCAAACGTAGATAGGCTAAAAAGTGATCATAAGTGATCGAGCCTCATTTGTTTGAATATGAACATTATAAGGTAAGAATACAGTCCTGTAGAAGATGTGTGACGGCAAAAGAAAAGCTCTGGACTGTTGAGGTGGCATTTATATAGGACCCCACATTTGCAGCTTTGGAGGTCACCGAAGTCGAACTTTCCAAAATTAATGGGAGCATGGATGCATCATTCCAGCAAGGGGCAAGTCGTCTACTCTTAATCCAGATGCACCATATGGATAAAGGATACATTTATTTTGTGGCTTAACCCCATTAAACAATTGATTCCATGGCCAAGCAGATGGACTTGTGTAATGAATTGGGAAATACTAGAAAAATGTTTCTTTGTGAAAAGCATATAGTTTGTTGGAGGAGCAACAACTGCTAACTACTTTTCCAAGTTTGTTTGGGCTTTGATGATATAAATCAATGGTACAAGCGAATATAAGAATCTTTGTAATATATCTGATTGGAAAAAAAGGCTTTTTTCTCTCCCTGCTGTTCTACATGCTAAACAGGTATGTGTCCTGCATTTGACAACTAGCCACTGTCTCCTTTATTTGAAGTGGTATGGTAATTGAGAAACCTGAATGGTTACAAACTAGAACCATACCTGTTGACCAAACCAGGGTCTGACAACTGTCATGTTAGATTATGGATTATGGTAAGCGTTTCAGTGCAGCATTTGCTGTGGAATGACACATTTGCCAAACTGCTTGTGTGATGGTCTTTGGGAGTCAGCTCAGGCTGTCTAGTATTGATATACTTAATGGGACACTTAACGGCTAAGCAATTGTGCGGTTAGCACTGTCTTGCAGCCCTGGAGTCCTAGGTTCCAATGTTCCTATATGGGATAATGACTATCTATGTAAAGGGTTGTGGAATATGTTGGTTCTATACAAGCAATGCTAGATTCACACTAGCAGTCAGCTTTTCATTCTTGTGGTCCGCTTGAGGACCCAGAAAATACAGAAAGCTAACCCGCTTAAAAAGCACTTGTTACTTGCGGCAAACCTGCGGACCCCATAGACCATAATAGCATCTGCCATATTTCTGCCCATAAAATGCAGGACTCTTGTCTCCACCTACATTATTTCCACCAGTACTGTAGTACATTTGCTGGTGTACTTATGGGTGATGGTGCCTAAGGCAACTTTTATTCATGGGATAGACGATAATGTTTACCCTAATATACTTTAAGGCTAGGGCCCCACGTTACGGAAATGCAGATTCTCCTGCTCTGTAGCATGCTGTCCAAAAATTGGCCTTCATGTTCAACGAGACATGTATCAACTGTCCATTCTTCAGTAAAGTTTCAATCTCCACCCTTAGAGAACCTGTGCGGTACAGTCAGTCGTACAGAAAGTCCTTTTGGCCTGATAAAATGTATAGGAGCCAGAGTGGGATTCACATGACCTTAGTATTACTACCATTCCGTTGTAGGACAGAAGACTAGCCTTCTCATAACTGGTGGGGATTCCAGTACTCTGACATCTAGGGATCATACATTTGTCACCCATTTTGATTTTATGGGATAACCTTAAGTCCCACAAGTAACGCTTACAGGGGGTCTACCACCTCTCTCACACATTAAACGCCATCCTGTTACAGAGCACATTAGTCACACACAATATACCCGTACGTATGTATGTATGTCACGTCTGAAGATTAGTAGAAAAACAAATATGAAGTCTTTTGCAAATGAGATTATTGGTGTACTTCTGGATGCTGATTCTCAGACTCCTAGCTCCTGACCGATGTGTACAGTGGGAGTTGATTTCCCCTACACACTGCTATGACTTCACCCATCCTATATGAGCAGGGAGAGCAGTGCTCCAGGACTGACGTCCCGCCCCCAGTGCACCATCTGCTTCATTTGTACAAGGCTTCAAAGTTTTTTTTTCCTTTAAAGTGACAAAGGTATGTTGTATACCTCTGTAATGCAGTCGTAGCCATTAAATATGTTTGGGGAAGTGGTAGAATCCCCACCTCTTTTAAGGTTTGCTAAAAACAATGTTTCATGTTTTGGAATCGCTCCCAATCTTGTCACGCTGTTGACCTTATCACCTAATAAACATGCAAACTGATAACTGGCAATTGAATCATTCAAGAGTTATTACAATAACAGCCGGTTATCTATTTGGATACTTTGCCATGCACTGTCCTATTTCTATACACAACAGGTCCCTCAGGCTAGAAGCTTTTATAGTGTTGGCAAGATGCCACATGAACAGATTAAGCCTAATGTGTACAAAAGCCATTTAAAACAAATTCTTCTTTTTAAAGAAACCGAAGTTTCTTTTATGTTCTTGAAGATGGACATTCAGAATTTCTTCTTAATAAGGGTGCATGCACACTGAGTAACGCCGGGCGTGTATGAGAGCCGTACACGCCGGCATTACAGCAGACTGCCGAACACTTCCCAGTCACTTCAATGGGAACGCTCGTAACAGCGGCGTTTACAAGCGCTCCCATTGAAGTGAATGGGAAGTGTTCGGCAGCCCTGCTGTAACGCCGGCATGTACGGCTCTCATACACGCCCGGCGTTACGTAGTGTGCATGTACCCTTAAGAATGCAGTGATGGTCAGACCAAGTTATCGATTGCTTTGCAAAAACAATTCTATTATGGTTATTGCTACACATCTGTGTAATACTGTGATCTAATATTAATACAGGTATTGATTATATCAACATATTCATATGTAAAGAAGTGGACACCATTCAAACTTTATCCTCAACATATGTGCACATATCTGTATTTGATCTGCACCTATACTTTCTATGCAGTAACAGTAACCCACATGTACTGTAGCTCGGACACACCATCTATGGGCTCCTTTATCACTACCTTGAGGGCCTAAAATTAGTATCAAGTACAAGTTCTAAGAATGTTGTTAGTGTGGATTTTGGATGAACCTGTCTTTGTGTCATCATGGGCTGTAAGTAAAAAGATTTCAAAACAATTGCCAATTTGCTACACCGTACCCTGGGTTAGCCCAAGAGCACAAAGTAGCAATGGTCTCTGATGTCAAAGTATACAGGAGTAACATTAGAAAGTCTCTGCTTAAATTTGAATTGGAGGTTCCATCAAAAATGCACAACAAAATATTGCAGCATGCTTGGGCCTATAATACCCGACCTCATGGTGAAAACTTGATAGACCTCACTGAGAGCCATGGATGCTTTTTGGATCAGTTATATCAGGGATCTGAAAATTTCTATATTTTCTTTCCCCTATGGTTACGCAGAACACAAAATGTGAAGAGAGCCTTAGATCTACATTGGAGGGAAACCTTTTGTTCCTGATGGTGCTTAAAAAAAAATGAAGGAGCATTTGGCAGAAGAGGCTCGGCTAAAAGTATAACCCGCAACATAACTATCCTAAATATACCAGTAAATCCAGCAAAAATTACTGAATACAAAGGTCAAAAGCCCAGATTTGAATTTTGGATATTGTGCTAAACATTTTAAAATGATTTGTACAGTCAAGACACCCCACAAACATCAAAGTAAAATTCTCCATTTCGTGTACATAATCTATGACACAGGTTAGTCACCATTATAAGAAAATCATGCTGTAGGGATTACTAGAAAGGATCCTGCGGCTTCTCTGCAGTGTTACTGCCCATGTGGCTTGTATACCCGAATTTACATGAATAATAAAAGGACTTCTATCTGTGTAATGGTTGAACAGATCTGGATAAACAAAGTACCAAAATGCTCAGGATGACAGCACCTTCCAGGTGAGCTTTTCAAACCAGGAGATCACTTTAAGCCCGGGGACTTATGGGCCAGAAACGCCGTGGGAAAAATTGCGAGATTTTACAGTACTTGCAAAGTGGATGGGATTCACGCGTTGCAGTTTTGAAAATCGCAGCATGTCAATTATATCTACGGAAATGCTGGTGGGCTTCCCAGTAAATATAAATGTAACAAAGTCCGCGGAGGAAAACTCCATGAACTTTCTGTTCAAAGCGCTTCCGGCCCGTGGGGCCCCAGCCTTAGGCTCCATTCACACAGAGTAACGCCAGGCGTCATTTGTGTGTAATTTGTGTGTCTTTTACGGCCGTCATAAAACGTTTACATAGAGTTCTATAGGAAAAGACGTCCGTAATTTACGGCCGTCATTGTAATGACGGCCGTAAATTACGGACGTCTTTTCCTATAGAACTCTATGTAAACGTTTTATGACGGCCGTAAAAGACACACAAATTACACACAAATGACGCCTGGCGTTACTCTGTGTGAATAGAGCCTAAGGCTCCGAGCTGCAGAAAAAAAAAACTATGAAAAACTTTGTTTTTTCCACAGTGTTTTTCATTGCATTTCCCTCTGTGGCTTTTGTTTCCCTAATAAATCTATAGGAAAAAAAAACTTGCCTTTCCACAGGTAAAAATAACATTCTGCATTTTTCAAAAAGAATCTTTTCTGCAGTATTTCCCCTGAAATTTTTGAAAGGGATTAGTCAGAGTCTCATTCGCTTTGCCGATTGTAAAATACTGCGTTAATTTCTGCCGTATTTCTGCAGTAGTCATAAATGTGGCGTTTTTGCAATGCAGGGCCTTAGTCTAAAAGTTGATTTTTTTTTTTTCAGCAGCAAGATTGCACTTTGGTACAAGGAAGGTTTGTTCACTATGACACTAACCAGCTTTACACAGCACATAAATTGTTTCCAAGCAATTTTGGTGAGGTTAGGCAGATTTGAGACATTATCATGCAATTGAAGTGAGAAGGGCTTTTGGGACGTTTACTCTGCAGCTTGGGCTTCTCACCATTCTGCACATTTCTGCCCCTTACAGCCACCCAGCTGCGGTGACAACATTTTGTAGCGTGCCCAAAAAGTGTTTTAGTACCTTAAAATTAGATGCTGGCAGCTGTAATGGCAAAAGCAACTGGAAAGAGTTGAGACTGCTGTTCTAGAAAATAAGTGAGAGTTGATTTTAAGTATCATTATCTCAGAAAGGTATATCATGTCTGCTTACAACACCTAAAGGAAGCCTTGCATTACATTGTAGGATTTGTGTCTATTTGGTCAATGCTAGACTGCAAGCCTATAGAACTTTATCCTGTCTGTTATACTTGTGAAAGAGAAACTTAAAGGGGTTTTCCCATATCACAGTTTCAACAGTCTGCCTGCAGTCTCCTCTTCTCACTTCCTGAACGGGACACTGCAGTATCACAATACTTATGCACAAGCTTATAGAGAATGGACTCGGTGTCTGTTTACAAGAGCAGTGAGTGAGTGATGTCACTTGTCCTACAGATCTGTGGTCATAGCAAAGCTGTGTAAACAATGGGAGGTATAAGTTCACATAGCAGGCAAACAAAGCAGCATTTCTAAAGCAATATATTTAGGAAAAGTCTTCAATTTACATAAGCTACCAGTATAGATAAAATCATTGAGATGGGACAACCCATTTAATAAACATGCACTGTTTGTGAGACAACAATGCAATGTGAATGCAGATTGGTGTAGCTGGCTTAGAAGTCATCATGTTATAATTGTATCCTGCCCTATGCAATATTGTCTTTCTGTTCTGCTCATAAAAACATTTAATCTACTTTGCATGTTGCTTTGAAGATTTTAACCTCTAACTCTGGGTATTCTGCCAGAACTTCTGTCTCAAATGAACTGTGAAAATCTGATAAGAATTCAAAATCTGTTTTGAATCTGAATTTGTTTGCCCATATTAACTGAGTACCAGGCTGGCAGAAGAATTTCATTGTTTCCAGAAGTTTGTCAAGGCAGGTGTGATGGTAGACGACATCAGCAGCAAGAATATAATCAAACACGCAAGAAGTATTTAGAAAGTTTCTTTGAAGATCATGTCCCCACGTCAGCTCTCTCACTTCAGGATAATGCAAGCAGCGCCCTTTTGTGTTTCTTGACAAATTAAATCTCAGATTTCCCAGTATTTCTGGCAGGTCGGTTGCAACGACATGAGCTCCTAGAAGAGGAAATTAGTGTCATACTGACCTGTTTGCGCATGAATTAGATGCGCTTCACTAGCAACACCACTCCACTGACAAACAATTAGTTGGTATTTTAGTCCGTGGTTAGTATATGCATGCTATATAATGCATTATTCACAGACCCAAGATACATGCCACAATCGATACTAAGCCAGTTCCAGAGCCAATTTCCAACATTTTTTTGTTTTTCAAGTTAAATTCATCTCGGTTTTCTTCCAGGAAATAACATAACGCCTTTGCCTGAAATGAGAGAGACAATTTTAATATTTTTTTTCTCTTATTGTGATACTATTATGTGTAATATTTCAGGTTAAAGTTAAAAACCCTTGTCCAGGATTGGAAAAACATGACTGCTTTCTACTAAAAACTCTTCCAAACATATCTGCTTGCTGCGTGTGGTATTACTGCTTCTTTCCAAAGATGCAATTCTTATTCTGCATTGCGGCTCCATTTTCATTAAATCAGTGCTTTATTCTTATGAAAATGATCTGAAAAGGGCATAAGAGGTGTCAGGATTCTCTATCTGGCTGCTGTACCTTTAATATTGCCATGCCAACCTGGGAAACTTTTGCAGTTTGAGAAGCTTCCTGGGTTGGTCCAGTAAGCCAATGAGGAGACCTATATAAGACGCCGCCCTCCTGACACAAGCACCGACTAATTAGCTCTACAGATTATCTGTGTATACCTCTTCACTTATTGACCTCTGTCTTGCTCCCTGGATTCTCTATTTGCCTCCTGATTCTCTTTTGACATACTCATTTGGATTTGTGACCCTTGACTTGTTTTCTGGATACTGTTTTTGTCTCCTGGTCTTGTATACTACGTCCTTTTAAACAGCTGTCTCTACTGCTCTCAGTTATCAGCCAATATCCTGCTATTGCTTTTATTGTGGCCTTGCATCTCTAACCATAACAAGGGGTGTTTCTTCTCCTGCTGGGGCACAGAAGTACAGTGTGCATCCATTTGCAATTGTTCTTTTTTTACACCGAAAAACACTCAGAAAATGAAAAATGAATGCCCAGGGAAGGTGAGTGAAAATAAATTATTATACTTACCTCGGCTGGGCATCTGGCAGTCCTCTGGCCCCTTGATGACATCATGCAACCCAGGTCACTGCTGAAGCCCAATCACATGCCTCAGTGATGACCTGGAGTGCACGGACATCATCCAGGGACCAGAAGAAGATGCCAGAGGACCGCTGGATGCCCAGGAGAGGTAAGGCAATGCGAGAATAGCTGTTATTTTCACTGACCACCCTTGGACAGCCTCATGTTATACTCTGGGCTCTGAGGAGACACACCAGTATGTCATGTCCCTGTTCTACCAAATGGACATGTTTTGTAATGTACGAACATCTGCATATTTACATCCTTTTCACACTTATAAAACAGATCTGCTGAATGGCTATCAGAACATGATATGAAGTGAACCTTAAACTGATATACAGCTTTCAATTTAGTACAGTAGCAATTGGGCCGTTTGGGAACATACTGTATCATAGCTAACTACAGTATAATACAGTGGGTTCTATGCACACGGCCGAGTTCAGTCTGAGACATATAGCTAATGATAATTTTTATGTCCATGTAAAATCGGTCACTCATGAAATATCATTAGAGAGCTTTAATTGATCCTTTAAAATAGTTCATCAGACGTTCCAATCACAGAACAAATTAACAACACATCCCCCAAACCTATTATAGTGATTATTTTTTCACTGTGCCTATCCTACATGTAAGATTGCAATTAATACATTAGGCGATTGAGCTAAAATAAGGATTACTAGGACAGTAGTCAATTAGCCTTGATCAAAAAAAAAGAAAAAAAAAAAATCTCAGTAATTAGGTTAATTACTAAAAATGTTAAAGTATGTAACTTTGTTTGCTATATTGCCCTTTATGTCTTAAAGCTCAAGTGGTGACAGAGCCCTATTTGTGGCAATTATCAGTACATATATGTATTTTTTAATCTGTAAAACAAACGATCTAAAAAAAAAAATCACACTTAGGTCACAGCCCCATTTTTCAAATTTAAAAATTCAAATGATTATTTGTTAATAACTTTGGATCACTTTAAAGGGCTAGTTCACACGTGAACTGCCCGCGCGGGTTTTGACACAGAGAGAGACGCGGCGAGCCGCGTCTCTCTCTTGTCAAAACCCGCTCGCCGCGACCATCGCTGTCGCGGCTTAACCCTCTGCTGTCGGCTCAAATGAATGAGCCGACATAGGAGGGAGCTGCGGGGGGCGGAAGCCGCGCGACTGAGACAGCGCGGCTTCCGCCTGAAGAAAGGACATGTCCTTTCTTTTCTCCGCTAGCAGCAGCTCGCCGCTAGCGGAGAACAGAAGCCCGGCGGTCTCCATAGACCACCATTATAAGGGGAGGTTTTGGACGCGAATTCCGCTGTCAAAAACCTCCCCTTATACTCACGTGTGAACTAGCCCAAACTCCTAACAGTCACAGTAAAATTTCAAAAAAACTCTCACAAAAATGTCACTTTGTTTTTGCAGATTTTGAATTGATTGCTTAAAGGGGTTGTCCAGGCAAAAAGTGGAAATAAGCTGCATCTTCCGGTGTTGTGCTGAAGCTATTAATTGGCCTCAGTCATGTGACCACTGAGACCAATCAGCAGCTCCAGCACAATGCCGGAAGAGACCCCCGAGAGCAGATGAACTGGGAAGCACGGAACAACACCGGAGCAATGGGGACAGGTCAGTATGGTTTTTTTAGTTTTGTTTTTTTTTTTACTGCCCCCAGCTTATATAAACTTTAAAAGTTTTGCCTGGAGAACCCCTTTGAGTAAATATAGCTGGGACATAACTGGCGCATATGACATTATTTGTTTTGTTTTTTTCCGATGAGATGAACAGAAATCATCAATTATGAAGTTTTAAGATTTATGGCTTTTCGGGTGCATTCACACTGAGTAAACGCTAGCTTATTCTGAACGTAAAACACGTTCAGAATAAGCGGCGTCTAAAGCAGCTCCATTCATTTCTATGGGAGCGGGGATACGAGCGCTCCCCATAGAAATGAATGGGCTGCTTCTTTCACTCCGTGCAGTCCCATTGAAGTGAATGGGGAGTGCCGGCGTGTACGCTCCGGCATGAGCAGAGCTTGCCGTATACGCCGGCACTCCCCATTCACTTCAATGGGACTGCACGGAGTGAAAGAAGCAGCCCATTCATTTCTATGGGGAGCGCTCGTATCCCCGCTCCCATAGAAATGAATGGAGCTGCTTTAGACGCCGCTTATTCTGAACGTGTTTTACGTTCAGAATAAGCTAGCGTTTACTCAGTATGAATTCACCCTTATCATGTAGAATAAATAATATATTAAATTTTATACGTCATTACGTATGTGGCAACACAACTTATGTGTATTTTTTAATTAACAAAGGGGAACATTGTCTTTATTTGTTTCTGTAAACCACTCAGATGCTGCTGTCAGCATTGACTCCAGGGTCTAAGGGGTCCGTGTGTCCTGAACTTAGCGACCTGTACATTATGTCAGTAGATGGACTCCCAGCATTATATTTCTTTACGATGCTAAAGTCCCTGCCTGCCTACTACATACTGTCCCACAGTGATTACATTATAAGAAAGTATGTAGCAGAGAGGCAAGAACTTTCATGCAGTATTGCTTTGAGACTTTAATCTTTTTTCTAAATCATGCACAGTTCTGCTTCTTGTTTTTTGGGTCTAGTATGTTCATTTTCCTATTGAAATTTTTCATAAATTTGGAATAGTTGAAAGTTCTAGTATGGTGTCTGTTAACAGACCATTAATTGACATCATTGGTCAGTAATGAAGAATACCATATGAACGAATGAATGAATGAATGAATGAATGAATGAATGAAATGAAGCACCATAATCCCTTTAAGCAGGGGGCCTGTGTGTTAGATCCCCACTAATCTCTTAGGTCTCTCAGACTGCTAGGACCCCACAGATCAGATGTTTACCAGAACACACATCCCCCAGTATTGTTTCCATGCTGGTCACTGCAATCCTCACTCACCATATTCTTGATAACCACAGTTGTGGTTACTATAGTTGTTTGGGCCATTTTAATGCTAACAATTCCAGGAGCCACACTGCTCGCTTGCCATACATAGTGTAGAGGTGGGTTTAGGCAATGCAGTGTTGCACATCGTACGGCAAGTGAGCAGCATGGCACTCTTATTAACGGTAGCCAACGCTGTGTTGGTATAGCTAATCTTTAGGGGTCCTGGTGGTGGGCTGCTAGAAACAATTCCACTGGTGACATATTCACTGATTCAGTGAATATGTCACCTGGGAGTTGCTGGATGTATTTAATTGTTCTGGATATTACTCAGTTCTTTTTTATAGTTTGTGGTGTGCTAATACTCTATGGATAGCTTGTGTACACTATGCGGTATGATTAGGAATCTTGATCTTAGTGTAGCGATAGCATACACCTGTCCCTGACTGAAAGACCAATTGGAGGTCTTCCTCTGACAATATTTGTGATCTATTTTTAATTCTTTTTGTGTTGACCGTGTGGCTTATATATCTAACCCCTTTAATAACCAACTTTTCTGTTTTTTTCATTGTCACAATCCAACTTTTGTATTTTCCTTCATCCTAACCACATCCATATCCTTGTTTTTAGCAGGGCCAGTGGTAATATGGTGCAGTATGCTACAACTAACACATTATTCTCCCTGGGTCAGTATCAGATCTATATTTTTTTTTTTATGTCTTACGTTTGTTACTTAGTTAGTTATAAAAGTCCTTGGTCCATGAAGTTAATTAGTTTTATACTCATAAACCACAGGTGCAAACAGCGCGTTGACATTGGTCACCACAGGAAAGGTCTTCAGAGGCATGGATGGGATACAGGCAGCATTGTGTCAGCTCATCCTTATTTTTGCCCCTGTATACTAGAAGTCCAGAAGGAATTTTAAATTAAATAACACGATAATCCTAAACCCTCTAAAAGGACATCTAGCCCCTCTTACTGTGTTTTGTCTGTCCTGCATGTACTAAGACAGTTGATGTGCTTTGGTTGTTTGCCTATATTTGTTTTAATTTATTATGTTGGGTTTCCTAGATTGCTCCTGAGGTGTAGAAGGTTTTTTTTTTTTAACCCTATACTGACTTCCCAATCTCTGAATTTACTGCTAGCACCCAGTTATTGTTTGTTTAGCTTATTTGCCCTAAAGCAGTGGTGGCAAACCTTTTAGAGACCGAGTGCCCAAACTGTAACCTAAAACCCACTAATTTATCACAAACTGCCTACACGGCAATTTAACCTTAATAATGTGCAAATCCACAATTGCACACATTTACAGACCTGCGAAATATGGTCATATGAATGGGGCTTTATAGAGCCTTCTGCTCCACTGTGACCCCCACACAGTACAATTTGTTCCACGGTGGCTCCCACACAGTATTATTTATTCCACAGATGGGTGCCCAAAGAGAGGGCTCTGAGTGCCACCTCTGGCACCTGTGCCGTAGGTTCACCATCACGGCCCTAAAGTATCTGTCCAATTTACCACTCTTCTGGCCATATACATTGAGATGGAGGTACCGTTAGCTTCCACTTTTTTTTTTCAGATTTCCTTGAATTTTTCCTCTGTGCAGAGATGGCTCAGTGATTTTGTGTTCCATGAGCCAAGAGGATCCTCCCCATGCAGTAATTTCTTCCAAAATCGACCTTATTGTACTGCTGTAGAATTAAAGGAGGCATAGATTTTGAAACTTAATCTGATTCAATCTGAAATCAATTTCATTGGCCCAATTTTGGGTACATAATGACTTTCTGATCATAGTATTCAGGTTTTTTGGCACACAGGATAAAAAAGAAATAAATACTAGCATTATTTTTGATGGCATGCATCCTATTAGACCATGCCTTAGACCCCCCTCTTTCTGTAAATCACTTGCATGCAGTGGTTGCTAGCTTCAATCCCTGTCATAAATACAGAAACTGGATGGTCATTAGAAAACCAAGCATCTACTTCATTCAGCAAGAACTAATCTGTAAAAATGCATATTAGCATTATTAGGCATTGGAGTCTCCACCAAAACCTGACGTAGAGAAAAGTTCTTCAAAGAGGACTTTTCTCTCTGCTGGTTTCAGTATAAAAATGATGGAAACCCAACAGACACCCAGCAGCCCCATAACAGTCTATGGAGTCTGTGGGTAACTGCTGTTGTAGCAAAGCATTCTGTCCCCCGGTGTACCCAAACAACAGAGCCCAGTGCAGAGTGGCGATGAGTGTCTCAAAACAGAAAAACTCTGTCTAGCACATGTCCTGAACAATTGCAAGTATAACAGGTTGCTGTTCACATTGTGATTGTGTTTGAGTTTTCCTGGGCTGAGAAAAGCTCAAGCTAGTCCAAGTAGTAGAACTATTTTCTGTTTAGTTAGCACCTGGACAAGGGCTAGGACTGTCTTTATGGTTTGTTTTTTGGTGTGCAACCTATGGAATATATTGGTTGAAGATAGTTTAAATCAGAATATCCTCTGTGTTGGGATGATATCATTGTGTGCGTTATCCCATTATGTAAAGGAGACCAAAATAATTGAACACTTTTCAAGCTCTGAACTTTATGCTTAGGGAGGACATGGTAGAATTTTGGTGCGTGGCCTCAAAATCCTATAATTGCCTCTGTAATTCTCAAAAAAAAACAAACAAAAAAAAAAAACATTATAATAAATGTATTAGAAAAAGAGGCAGAATTTTGTGGTCACTGACCAGGACTGCATCATCCATGAGGTAAGGCGCCATTTCACCTTTTGTCACAGGTAGCAGAAAGTCTATGCGCAGTCCTGCCAATAACAGCCTATAACCTGTGGGTTTATATACACACACATCTATTTTAAACATCTATATTACATTCTCATTGATGCCATATACTTCAGCGGCCAAAGCCATATTGTCTGTTCAGATGTCCTCTGATTTGTAAAATGCTGCGGAATATGTTGGCGCTATAAAAATATATTATTATGTCCTTTGGCCAGCAGAGTACTGTACGGGTATTAGAAATATAGTGCATCAGTTCAAAGATCTTGAATATGGAAATGGCCGTCAAAAGGGAGGGAATTCGTGGATAAATTCAACTACAGAAAAAGGAATATGGGAAGACTAGCACAAGAACGGGAGGAAAGAACACAAGGGTATACAAAAAGGATGACAAGGCAATAGCTGGGGGCAGAGAATCCTGAATAGGGGCCATAGAGAGAGCGCAAAGATTCAAGAGATTAGAAAACTTTGTAGACTCCTTAAATAATAACCATGGCCACCAGAGTGCCTCAAACCTGAAGGAAACAGAGGAGTCCTCTGCCACCGGGATCTCCATTCTCTGTATGCGGAATGTGAACATGGCTTAATCAGAGGGAAAGACGGATTTGTATTCAGGATGATATGAAACTCTAAAATCAATATGTATGAATAAATTCTACTACTGTGCCTAATAGTTTCTTCTGCCCTACTACTACTTTTCTCTTAAGACTGACAAAAGTGAAGTTGGTACAGACAGGTCTTTATCACCCTCAGCAGTCTTGTGAATAAACCGTTATGATATTAACTGGATGATTAAAATACATAAAGCCACTGGCACTCATAAGCTACCTGATGCTAAGGACCCCATTCACATTCTGTGTCCTGAAGTAACGGAAAACCTATATCTATCTAGTTTCCCCATACTCATGATGAGAATGAGTCCTAATCTAAGTATTACATCTATGTGTAAGGGGTGTCCCTACTGAAAATATTGGGAGGAAGAAGGATCAGCATTCTACATTTCACTATGCCCGATCCTTTGTTCTCACAGGAGATAAGACACCACCAGAGTAGTCTGGAAGGAGCTTATTCCCTTCTTCCCATTGAAAACACATGCACACTCTGATGAACGGAGCATGCATGTGTATGGGGGCCTGTTGGGAGCAATAGCTGTTGGCTGAACAATCATTCTGAGGTCTATGGTCAACATTAGCCAGTGGCAGACCTACACAGCAAAAGCAAGTGTGAAGGTAGACCATGTCCATTCTTATTTTTATACATGCTTTATACTGCTTAAGAAATTATATTTTTCTTTGTGCAACGTTTATACATTAAGATGGCGCCCATATCCAGTACCGCACCCAGATGCTGACGCACATGATCGTCATGTGGTTTACAAGAAAGACAGTATCATTTCTCGGGAAATCAAAAGCTAAGAGATGTTGAAATTTAAGAGCCAATGACTGATCGCCAGTGTATTCGGATACAAGACGTATATGCTTACAGCCTGCCGTTATCTTATCTTTCTTGCATTCCTGTATAAAAACTGTAACTTCCTCAATAAACCTCAGTACTGTGTGAGCAGCCAGAGCGTCCAGCATGGCCTGAGATTGAAACTGAACCACCTTGTGTCAGAGTCTCTCTTAGCAAGCGCGCACATGCATGATTGATTTGGAGCAGGTGACTGACCACTGGAAGTGACCTGTATTCTGGCGGAGGTCACTACCTCAACACAAGTACATTATACAACATCATTGTTCTGGAATAAAGGCATAAGACTATAATTCATGCAGATCTACTGACAGTAGGAAGCTGCTTTTAAGTTAAAAAGGGTCCCTCATCTAGCGAGTCCATTTCCAGCTGCATAGGTTGCATATATGGTACGTCCTCTGCTGGGGTTAGTAATAATCAATATCTATTCTTTATTTGCTACTTGTTGGCTGCATTTTCTATTTTATTCCCAGAACATATCAACATGACTTTGTTGCTGAAATGTCAGATTTGGCTCTAATTCTATTTAATCTTGACTGCCACCGCTGGATCACCGGTGTTGATGGAACCTGGCATTTCAAGCCTCCAAATGAAATAAATCATAAGCTTTGTATTATTTCTGCCTGTTGCTATCCAGTAGTGCATGAACAGAGCAGTTCATAAGCATGTTCTATTATGTTTTGTGAAATAAATCACTTAAACCTTTCTAATGAACATTTGTTCCTGCCTTTCCTCCCAAGCAGTTACATACAACTCCTACAGCCTAGGCATTGACTCATGATTTGTGGGTGTCAATAGAGAGCTGACAAGCCTTGACTTAGGAAGCAAGGCTGAAAACACAGCAGGAGTGCTGGTATTTTTAATATAGCATTCCATTATGAACAGAAATGTAAAATAAATGCAAAAAAGGGCCCTATGGTCTGTAATTCCTTCTATATGTAGTATATGAAAAGTTCGGAAATGCCCAAAGAAGTCACTTCCTATCAATAAATTAAATCCTAAAGTTGTCCATACATACTCAATGTCAGCCAATTTCAGCAAGACTGACCGGTATATATATATATATATATATATATATATATATATATATATGGGAGTCTCCCGAAAAGGATTGGGTAGTTAGATTCCAACATACACCATCCTTTTGTTTTCAGAGATAAAGAGACATCTTTGATGGCACCTTACTGCCGTCTTCCTGTTTAGAACACAATTGACCATTCAATCGCATGTGGGGGGGCAGAAGGAATAATTCATACAAGGGCAACAGCATGTGGCCAGCCTATGGGGCAAGTTCCCCCAAAAGACCACCAATTTCTAGTCCTCTCCTATTTATAACACACAAATTACACAATTGATACATCATCCTATATCCCAAAAGTTACAACCCACCAAATATACAAAACACAGGATATTTCAATTGGGAAATTATAAACCTCTTTATTAGAATAAACCATGTTAAAATTCATAATAAAATCTAACACACACATCACCTCTTATAATGGCAATCCCAGAAAAAAATTAATATAGACCAGTGCAAATGGGACCACTCCCGAGGAGTCAGTAGATTCACTTGCACTGGTATGTGTTGCTATTTTCTGATTGTATTTAATCTTAAGTTTGTGTATTAGCAGTGCCACTTTCTTTTTTTGGATCAAAAAATCTTATTGTTATCATATTTCACTATCTGCAGCATTGTTATACAGAAAACAATATGAATCAACATAAAGCAAATACACCGACAAGCAAAAGGGTAACAATGTTTTGAACTTATGACTTTCATGCTCCATATCTCACCATCCACTACAGCTTTGAATGTGAAACCTCCTTCATTTTATAGACAATCATCTTGGCTATCTCATACATAAATTTGACTTGCAACTATTTAGCATATGATTAGTTATGCAGATCCTTGTCATGTTACTGCATTGTTACTGTTTTGCTCCTGGTGTTGCAAAAATCTTGTTCTTTTATACTACAAATCACAACCTGTTCTCACGTTCTCTAATAGTTCAGTCTGTTAATAGGTTGATACCCAAGTGAAAGGTGACTGGTTCAAATTGAGGATCAGCCATGAGGATTTCCCAAGAAAAGAGAAACTGTATCATCCAACTCAGCGATAGCCATCTCTTGGCCAAGAAAATTGCCAAACTGCATCATGTCAGTGTCATGACAGTTGGAAGAATATGAAATGAAATCTGTCCATCCATTCAAAAACCAGGAGGTGGACGTTCAGGCAAAATATTGGAGTCAACAGTTCAGCTCATCACAAGGTCTATCAGTTCTGGAGCAACCAACATGGCAGTGGAAGCGGCTTGTGTGCTTTGTAGTAGTGAGATCACAGACATACATGCAAGCACCATGCAAAGTGAGTTACACAAGTCTGGAATGATGAACCAAACAAAAGGTGAAGACGCCTCAATATCAATATCGTCATAAGAAGCGTCTGCTCAAGTTTGCAAAAAAGTACAAAAAGTGAACAGAAGATTGGAGTGATAAGATGAAAGTCACTAGACTGACCTCTGATGGGTACAAATGGTTCTGGAAGAAACTAGAGAAAATGAGGCTCACATTGAGAAATTGAAGGAACTGTCAAAGTCGCTGGAGGAAGCCTGATGATATGGGGCTGTTTCACAGCCAAAGGAGTTGGATACTTCACTAGGATCGATGGTCGTCTCAATGAAAGCATCTTACAAGACAAATTACTTGGTACACTCAACTATTATGGGTATGAAAATAACGACATAGTGTTCCAGCAAGACAATAACCCGAAACATACATCCAGAGTAGAAAATAAGTGCTTCAATGACCGTAGTGGATAAGAGGAGGTCTGGTTTGGTCACCAGACCTCAACTCAATCAAACATTTGTTGGTAGAGTTGAACCAACATTGGAAATGTATGCTATGTATGAGACAGCCAAGATGATTGTCTATAAAATTATGGTAGTCTCACATGGGAAGCTGTAGTGGATGGTGAGATATAGAGCATGAAAGTCAAAAGTTCAAAATATTGTTACCCTTTTGCTCATCAGTGTATATAAGATTGCAGAACATAACCAAAACCAGGAAAAAAAAACAACAAAAATGGGCATACACAATCCTTAGGTAGTACAAAGTTGTTCTAGGACTATGTTGCTGCCTGAGTACGCCGGCCAAATAGCATGCTTAACATGGCGGGAACCCTTGGTGGCATGGGATCTCTAGGACCAAGCACTTAGGTGATGAGGCTGTGCTGGGACCAACACGGGTAGTTACAATGCGCATATGATACACCATAGCTGTTCAACCTTGAGAGGACAGACACAATCCATCCATGTTCAAGTGAGACTGCTCTGATTCTATTCCTGAAATACTTACAAGATCTGATAGTAGAGCTCTAGATGGTAGCCTCAACACATCTGGCCACGGGCCACACACTCAATATGGCTAGATCCAGCCTGATCAATGCATTCAGTTTGGAACATACAGTAGTTCCTTTCTGGTTGGGGTGGTGGGCTGGGTTGTGCAACTTAGGAAAATATAAATGGATGTGGATGATACCCCAGTGCCCAGCAACCCCAACATATACACTTTAGGGGATACGGTTAGAAATATTAAGCAATGCCACCTTTACTAGATATATTTGTCTTAGCCTTAAAAGGGTTGTCCAATAATTGGACAAACCATGGAGGAGGCCGGGGATTGTGTAGCATAAAAAGAAAATACTGAACTCACCTGTCGCTGGCACGCTATTGTCTTTTCAATATCACACCATGCCCTTGCTGGTAGCTGGTAATGTGACTCACATACGTCATTAGGCCCTTTTCAATGTCTGCTGACAGTTTCAGTAGTCACAGGACTTTGGCTGGTGATGGCATGGTGCAAAACCAAATGGACATCAGAGCGCTGGAGACAGGTAGGTATAGTTTTGTTTTTTTATGGTACACCTACGCCTCTGTGGTTTTTCAAATTCCTGGACAATCCCTTTAATAATTGTAACTTGTGCAACATCAAAAATTTCTAATAACATCTGTAGACCCTATTAACATTTTTATGGGTTTGCCATTATAGTGGGTGATATATTTGTAAGATTTTATTTTGAGTTTTAACATGATTTATTTTAATAAAGGTGTGGTTTTTGGTGAGGTTGTGCAGTTTATAACAGTTATACGGATCAAGGCTTAAATACCTGAATGTGTTCCCACAACATTTTAAATAAAAAAAATACTACAAAAATAGACATGATGCACATAAATGATTCACAAAGAAGTTACTTACAGCTGGCCAGATTACTCCTCCGTAGTTTTCGATGGATTCCTGAATAATAATTTCGTACCCTGCACACCAGAAATGTTCTTTCCCAAAACAGGAGAAGACAGTGGGAATCCATTCCTTGCGGGGTTGGACAGATTGTTCGAAGTTACATATGACATCTATAAAGAAGCACAATTTTTTTTTTTACGATAATGGTGGAAATACAACATATATTATACAAAACAACTATACTAAAACAACAAATCATATTTCACCTATTCAAATATACTGGATGAATGAAAAGGCATCAACATGTTAGACAAGCTTAGTCTTTTCTTATTTTACTAAATATGACTCTACAATTAAGTTATTTGTTTTTGAACAACCTTAAAAGTTTGAAAAACATTTGTCTAGACCCAGGTCAGAACATTAAGGGCCTAGAAGTTTGAAGCCAGCGGCGGAAGAAGACGCGAAGAGAGCCTGTTCCTGAAGAAGATAAAGGCGGCGCTGGAGACTTCTCTCGCAGCATTGGGGACGCCCACAGTGCTGCAAGAAAACTTATTTGCATACCGACAAAAACCGGGATTTATACCGAACGGTTGCCCGGAGAAGACATCTAAAGGTAGGAGAAGAATAGCCTTTCTTAAGTCTATTTCTACGTGTTAGGGACAAAAAAATTGAGTTTTAATGATCTCTTAAAAGATTATTTCCATCTAATGAAACTTTGCCATACCACTAGGATATGCCATCAATTTATAACATCTAACTTCTGTGACCCTCACCAACCTTGAGAAGAAGGGTGCTGTTTTGCCGTTTTAGTGCCATGGACCCATCACTACAGTACATGCTATGGATAACGGCATCCTTTCAAGAGAATGTACTGCAATCTACTGTACAACCAGTGGCTGGTAACACTGGTGTTCAGGCAAAATTTTGCAGGAGATACAGGGCTAGAGGGTCTCAGAGATAGGACCCCATAAACTGGTGGCATACTCTAGAGATAAGCTATCTCTATCAAATAGTAATAACCCTTGAACCTCCTAACAAGTGCGAATACAGGATTGTGTTGTAGGTGGGTTCATCGAAACGCACTAACACTATCACATACAAGGATTTGTGCACACTTGCCAGCTGTATGAAGCAGTTTCACAAATTAGAGTTTACTAGTCAAGTGGGCGGTAACACTGGTTTCTCTCAAGGAAGTGTCATTGTGCACTTGGCTATTTGACCCTAATTTACATAAATACTATAAGGCCTTTGGAATGGTGGAACAGATTTGGATAAACAAAACACCCAAAAGCTCAGATCAGATGAGTTATGTCATCAAGGTTTGAAGATCTGGTGACAGGTTTCGTAACCGATCTCTAACATAGGGCAAACGCATTGTGGCAAATTCATCATTTCCTCTATGCTAAAAAACTGGCATAGAGGGATGATATTGAGCCACCAAACGTAAACCTCAAGCCCTGACTTCAGCATTGTCGGTCACATTCTGGGATTGTGGACGGGGCAGGAAATGGGGTGGGGCATTATCATTATTAACTCATGCCAGTTTTCGGACCCAGGGTAAGCAGAGAGATTTATGAAGAGGCTGCAACCTCTTTATAAAACTCCCTCTCCCTGCGTCAATTGGGCCATTTATTAAGATTGGTTTATGATACGCCAGTGTTAATAAATTTGCCCAGTGAGTCACTGAACAATAGGACACAGCTGAATGGGTACTGTGTAAATAACTTCAGAATGCTTGCCCCCTAAATAACTGAGATGCACCTACTTTAAAGGCATCCTATCATTTAAACACATTTTTTTCTCCATACCATGTTGAAATAGCTTTAAGAACGGCTATTCATCTCCTACCTTTAGATGTCTTCTCCAGGCCGCCGTTCCTTTGAAATACTGGATTTCGCTGGTATGCAAATTAGTTCTCTCGCAGCACTGTGGGCGGGCCCAGTGCTCAAAAAGCACTGGGGGCGTCCCCAATGCTGCCAGAGAACTCTCCAGTGCCGCCTCCATCTTCGCCAGGAACGTCATTTTCCTGTGTCTTCTTCCAGCGCAAGCTTTGAAACTTGTAGGCCTCGGGCAGAGCCTACTGCACATGCCCACGGCCACAAGAAAAATGGCCGCCTACACAGTATTGTAAGCGGCCATTTTCTTGTGGCCTGTGGTACAAATGTTAATCTACAAGCAAGTGAATCAGAGCTGGATTTTACATTTTCTTCTGCCAGATAACAGACTGGGCTGTCTCAGCAAAATGTAATTAACTGAACTGATTGTCCTGCCAGCAAGAGCAGTGAGTGAGTGACATCACTTGTCCTATCTCACAGGTCCGTGGTTATGGTAACGTTGTGTAAACAATGGGAGTAATAAGTTCACATGGCAGGCAAACAAAGCAGTATTTCGAAAGTACTATATTTAGGAAAAGTCTTTCATTTACATAAAATACCAATGTAGATAGGATCCTTGAGATGGGACAACCCCTTTAATCCCTCCTGCCCTCTGTAGGTGCTTATGTACAGTATATTAAATGCTCAGCTTCTTAAAGGGAGTCTGTCAGCAGGGAAATTGGTATGGAACTGATTACAGTGTATGGCTTCTACACTTTCCAAAGATGCCTTTCTTATTCTGCATTAGAGCTCTATTTTCATTAAAATTGGCGTTTTATTCTTTTTTAAATCAGCTGAAAAGGCCTTTTGGGGTGTTTCGTCTCCTGCTGGGACTTTGCTCTTCGCTTAAAATAACCGCACCCAACTGCAGAAAAGGTATGACAAACTGAAACATGTCATTCAAGCAATTGATGGAGGATCTGGGCGGCAGTCATCTAGAGCTGAGAGTGAAGCCCCGACAGCAGAAGAAACAACCCTAAAGCCCTTTTCAGATAATTCATATAAGATGGAATAAGTGTTCTTAACGGAACATCCCCTTTAACCAACAAAATGCCATTATTTGTACATGCAAGATGCAAGACAATTAATCTAATCATAACCCAGTAAACCTAGTAGCCTGTTACAATATGTAACTAGTTGTGTTTCAACTGGTAGTCACATGGATGGCAAAGTCTCAACATTAATATTAAATGGAATGTTCTGAAAAGTTGGAGAGAAACTAACTTTTACACATGATCTATATTTACGTATTAAAAAGCACCTTCTCCTAAATGAGAAATGGACAGTCTTCTATAAGGTACAGTATCAGGAACAGTATAAGATACAGGTATCAGGAACAGTACTTCTTAAGGAAGTTTCTGAGTAGGGGACCAAGAAAACTCATAAACAGTTATATTACAAGATAAGAAGTAAATGTCAATGATGTTGTGGTGTTTGCAGGTGATTTGGGGTAAATGGTTGGTTATTCTCCCTATGTCAATGAACAAACAAATTATTTCTCATCCATCATTGTAAGGAGTATATTATATAGAGAGGACACCTGTGTATACAATACATGCCTGATCTGCATGTCATATACCCAATATTTCTGCCTCATTGTCATACAGAGTCACCTCCATGTTATGTTTACCCAGGACTCATGTCCACATCACTGTGCCTAAGGCTGACAGACTAAGTTGTGGTGGCATCTACAGGTAGTCTGCATCCTTTCATCTGCATCATGCTGTGAGATGTGGGTCATCATGGCCAGCCTCCTCTACAATGCTACAAGGATGGTAGTAATGGGGTACAGTAAGGAGAGCCTGTTGTATATGGACGTCCTCACAGGTTGGAGTGATAACAGGAAGGTTGGAGACAAATAAGCTTAATAGTAAGAGCTTGCTGGATGGGTTCATTGCACTGTGCACCTACCTTTCTGATCGTCCCCCAGTACAGAGGTCTCTGGAGACTCGGGGTCTGGCACATCCTGCTGCTCTCTTCCTTCTTCATCACCCACAGTTTCATCAGCTCCCTCCCGGCTGTCCTCCTCCTCTGCAGCGGGGAGCTCAGGCTGCACACAGGGCACACACTCCAAACACTCAGCATCCATAGCAAGTCCCTGAACCCAGGGTGGAAGACGAGCAGGCTGCGGGGATCAGACAGAGCACCTCATGCCCTGGCACTCCTCTTATTGTGTGTGGAGGCAGGGCTGGGGGCAGGCTGTCATCTGCTGATGCTGGGGAAGGTTGCAGATGGAAACAGGCGACTGTGCTCCTGTCCTCCAGGAGGGGGGACCCAATGATTACTAATCTGATCCACGTCCTGCAGGAGACACAATAGAATACATAAGGAAGCAGCTCTATTGTATCAGACTGCCATTAGTGGAGGAAGTCTATGGAGACACGTGCTGGCATGTCTCTATTTACACTGCTATATGACAGACAAGGGAAGAGCAGATCTGCTCATGTCACATATTGCATGGCTGTAAATATTTGTGATGTGTAATTGTATCTAAATATTGCATCCTCTATACATAAAGTATTAGTTATGCATACCTCCCAACTTTTGAAGAACCGAAAGAGGGACAAAATGTGCGGCGCACGTAGCGCGCCGCGGCAAATTTAGCCACGCCCACTTTTGTGTTGACTCCGCCCACTCGTTAATTTTTCATGTGCCTGCACACAGTATAATCCTCCTACAGTCACCCGTAAATTATATGTCTCCCCTCTATCTCTCCCCCAGTTTCATATACACCCTTCATCTGCCCCCAGTTTCATGTCCCCCTTCTATCTCTGCCCCCAGATTCATATCCCCACATCTCTGCCCCCAGATTCATATCCCCACATCTCTGCCCCAGATTCATATCCCCACATCTCTGCCCCCAGATTCATGTCCCTCATCTCTGCCCCCAGATTCATGTCCCTCCAGATTCATGTCTCCCCTCCATCTCTGCCCCTAGATTCATGTCCCCCTCCATCTCTGCCCCTAGATTCATGTCCCCCCTCCATCTCTGCCCCTAGATTCATGTCCCTATCTCTGCCCCCAGATTCATGTCTCCACATCTCTGCCCCCAGATTCATGTCCTCTTCATCTCTGCCCCCAGATTCATGTCCCCACATCTCTGCCCCCAGTGTCATGTCCCCCCCATCTCTGCCCCCAGTGTCATGCCGTCCTCTCCTTCATCTGCCCCCAGATTCACGTTCCACCTCCACATTAAACTTACCTTCTCCTCCGCTCCCTCGCCGCTCTCTGCGCGCCTCTCTCGCTGACACATGCGGCTGAAGGAAGGAGCTGACACAGGTCAGCTCCTCGCTTCGCCGCTGCGTGTCTCTCTCGCTGACACATATGCGGCTGAAGCGAGGAGCTGACATGTGTCAGCTCCTCGCTTCGCCGCTGCCGCCGGCTCCTGGCTTGCAGACGCGACGTGACACATCGCAAGCCAGGAGCCGGCGGCAGCGGCAAAGCGAGGAGCTGACATGTCAGCTCCTCGCTTCAGCCGCATATGTGTCAGCGAGAGAGACACACAGCGGCGAAGCGAGGAGCTGACCTGTGTCAGCTCCTTCCTTCAGCCGCATGTGTCAGTGAGAGAGGCGCACAGCGGTGAAGCGAGGAGCTGACCTGTGTCAGCTCCTTGCTTCAGCCGCATGTGTGTTCAACTCAGATCTGCGTCCTCTGGACGCAGATCTGAGTTGAAATCGGGACATATCTCCCTCCAACCGGGACCGCGGGACATGTCACCCAAATCGTAACTGTCCCGCGGAAATCGGGACGGTTGGGAGGTATGAGTTATGTGCAGTAGTAAGAATATTCTTTAGCTACGCAGTGTAGTTTGGACGTTCAGGCTGCGATTCTTCATATTTTCTACTTCTGCCTTCTTAAAGTCATAACTTCTTTATTTTTCTGTTCACATAGCCACATGAGAGCGTAATCTTTGTGCGGCAATTTGTACATTTAGTTGAACCATTTTTGATTAGCTTTTATTAATGTTTTTGAGAGGTCCATGTAAAAAAATAAATCACACAATTGTATTATTATTTTTAGCATTTTGTTTTTAAGACAACCACTCTACATTAAAAATGACCGGGCATCTATGTGCACAAACCATTAGGATTCTGGTAATACCTTAGTCAATTAGAGATGAGCGAACACTGTTCGGATCAGCCGATCCGAACAGCATGCACTCATAGAAATGAATGGAAGCACCTGTGACGCCGGCCGGACGCCGGCAAGGTCAGCGTCACAGGTGCTGCCATTCATTTCTATGGGTGCGTGCTGTTCGGATCGGCTGATCCGAACAGTGTTCGCTCATCTCTATTAGTCATATTAGTTGTGTTAGGTTATACCACTGTACTAAATGAAATGCTATTTTGCGGAGATAAATAATTTGCCTGAGGGCTCTGTATCCTGATGGCCATCAATTTTTAACAGTTTTGTTGATAGAGCTATGTGAGGGCTCTTCAGGGCAAGTTGTAGTTTTGACTGGTACCTTTTTTGGTATGGGCAACTTTTTGAGAATTCTTTATTGCTATTTTTGGGAGGCACGAGGTGAACAAAATATTCATTTTCGCATTGCAGTATTTTTTTTTTTTAAAAGAAATTCACTATACAGGATACATAATGTTAATAATGCTTGATCACGTGTACAATGTACTGCAATCATTGTGTATTGCAGTACATTGTACATAAATTTCCTATATGTTATAGGAAAAGGCCTCTTTAATTGGCCTCCTGGCTGCCATGGCAACACCTCAAACACCGCAATCAAATTGCGGGGGAACTGGGAAATTGAGAGGGAAGAGTGATCTACTCCTGTGCCTGCAACAGATCTGTGCCATACTATTATGGTGCTGAGTGTTAACTATAGACTCAGCGTGATATAATAGTATAGCGCAGAGCCTTTAAGGCTTCATGTAGCCAATAGCTTGTACTGTGCAAATGGTAACACTAGGAGGACACTATGTGCAGAGCAGCACAGGCCAGGATCTCTAACAGGACTGAAAGATACTCGGGCTAAGTTCCCTCTCCCTGCTGACAAATAAGCACTTTTGATTTAAAGAGAGTCTATCTGAGGTCCTGACACACAAGGCTAATAAAACAGAGCAGGGATGCAGCCAACAACAAACATGAATGCTAAATCATGAACATAACTACAGAGTAGCAAGTCCATTGGCAGTTAATATACCCACTTAAAGATGACCTTTCATGTCCTCAGGCACATGCGGTGTAATACACCGCAAGAAAGCCAACAGTCGATTTTCCTGTTCTGTGCCCCAGCAATGATGCTGAGTGGTGAGGAACACTGGATGGTAAGGAACGCGCAATAGAAACTACCGTGAGGAGGGGCGTTCCTGACAGACTGTCAGAATCGCCCTTCTGACACTGAAGAGCTATGGTACCGGCACCAATAGTTCTTCAGCGAGGGCACAGAATGGAAAAGCCAGTAGTGCACTGAATCCAGTGCACTGTCAGCTTTCTGGCGGTGTATTACACCGCATGTGCCCGAGGACGTTGAAGGTCCTCTTTAAGGCTAAGGCCACACATTGCGAAAAAGCTGCTTTCTTTATTGCAGATTTTGGAGGGGAATAGAAAAGACTTTCAGACAATTGCTGTTGTTATACTCTGCTGTTCCTTGCTTTTTTTTTTAAAGGGGCTCTATCATAGGGAAAAGTAATTTATAACTAAGCACATACATGCATAGCCTTTAGAAAGGCTATTTCACACCTACATTTGTATGTAATTTGGCTCAGTAGTTTTTGAATGAGCCAGTTTTTATTCATATGCTAATTAGCCTCCAGCAAGCACAGGAAGTTCTCAGCGAGCTCTCCTCTCTCTGCTGTGTGTGCGAGCAGGGAGATGAATCATCATCAGCAGCCTGTGTCCCCGGTTTGACCAAGGTGCAGTTTTCCCTGTGATCGCCGGCACCCGGAGTAAGCTCCGGGGCCGGCGTCACTTTGCTATGACAGCCTGGAGCCTTGTGAGGTTCCCCAGCCTGTCATTCTATTCTACACTAGGTAGCCTGCAACAGAAGCAGCGGTATTTTGCAATGCATTAGCATTGTAATGCATTGCATTAGTGATCAGACCTCCTGGGGTTCAAGACCCCTAGGGGGTCTAACATGCAAAAAAAAAAAAGTTTTAAAAAATTAAAAATATTAAAAAGTTCAAATAACCCCCCTTTCCCTAGAACACATATAAAAGTACTTAAATACTGTGAAACACATACACATTAGGTATGCCTGTGTCTGAAAACGCCCGCTCTACAAATAAACACCATTGCGGGAAAAAAAGTCAGAAGTGCCAAACCGCCGTTTTTTCACCGTTTACCTCTGATAAAAATTTGAAAAAAAAAAGTGATCAGATTAAAAGCAATTCCCCAAAATGGTATAACTAAAAAGTACACCTGACACCACAAAAAAAAAAAAAAAAAGCCCTATACATCCCCGTACACGGAAGTATAAAAAAGTTATGGGTGTCAGAATATGGAAACTTTTAGAAAAAAAGTTTAGGATTTTTGTTAAGGGATTATAATGTAAATAAAACCATATAAATTAGGTATCCTAGGAATCGTACTGAAACATAGAATTTTGGCAGCACAGTGAACGCCATAAAACCGAAGCCCGTAAGAATGTTGCAAAAATGCACTTTTTCTACAAATCTTTTTTCCAGCTTCCCAGTATATTGTACAGAATAATTAATGGTAACATCATGAAGAAAAATTTGTCTCGCAAAGATTAAGACCTCATATGGCTCTGAGAATGGAAAAATAAAAAAAGTTATGGGGTTTGGAAGGAGGGGAGTCAAAAATGAAAAACGAAAATCGAATATTAAATTAAATGAAACCCCCAAGGCTTGCAGCTGTGAATAAAAGAACAATAAACAACTTACACTAGGTTCACACTAGCGTTCGGGTCTCCGTTCTGTGGTTTCCATCTTCTGCATGCAAAAGACGGAAACCTGTCAGATCGGGTCCGGCCGTGAGCGGCGGTGAGCGTTTTATGCTCTCCGCTGCAAAACCGTTTTTTTTTTTTTTTTTAAATCGGACAGAGAGTACTGCACGTCCGACTGTGTCTGGTTTTAAAAAAATGGTTTCGCGGCGGAGAGCATAAAACGCTCACCGCCGCTCACGGCCAGACATCTTTCAAACCCATTCAAATGAATGGGTATGAAAGAGTCCTGCAGGTTTCCATCTACTGCCTCTATTTTGTGCAGGAAACGGAAACCTGCATGAACGTAGACCGGGCGCAGATGTGAACGAGCCCTTAAAAAAAGAGGGAAAAAATTATGTAAGTAATATTTTTTTTTCTCACTGACCTTTAGATGGCTCCTTTTAGTATAATGGGTCAGTTTTATGTTTGCGTGTTGTTTTTTATTTTTATTTTTTGTTTAGAGACAGCACTTTGATAAAGAGCCCAAAGAGGTTGTAACTAAGTATGTGTTGCCATTACTCGTAATACATACAATGTTTGGGTGCATTCACACTGAGTAAACGCTAGCTTATTTTGTAGAGTAAAATTACACTTGTAAATTTTGCTATCCCATTGACTTCAATGATATTTTTTTACAAGTGTAAAAATACGCCTGTAAAAAATACGCCTGTAAAAAATACGCCTCTAAAAATACGCCTGTAAAATGTCATTGAAGTCAATGGGATAGCAAAATTTACAAGTGTAATTTTACTGTACAAAATAAGCTAGCGTTTACTCAGTGTGAATGCACCCTTTCTCAATCTTTTTATGCAAAGTACCCCCTAGAGCAGTGATGGCGAACCTTTATGAGACAGAGTGCCCAAACTGTAACCAAAACCCAATAAATTATCGTGGAGTGCCAACACGGCAATTTAACCTTAAAACTCTTTGGATCCACAATTGTGGACCCACAAATTACAGTCGTGTGAATGGGGCTTTACAGAGCTTGTACTGAAAGGTCTGTACACAGTATAATCTGCCCCGCAGTGGCCCACACACACACACACTACAATCTGCCCTGCAGTGGCCCCTCCCACACAGTACAATCTGCCCTGCTGTGGCCCCCACACACACAGTACAATCTGGCCCCCCCAAAGGATTATATCTGTATACTCTAAAGTAGCCCCCTCCCCATACAGCATGAGATGGTCCACAGTAGCCCCCTCCCCACACAGCATGAAGTGGTCCACAGTAGCCACCTCCCAACACAGCATGAAGTGGTCCACAGTAGCCCCCTCCCCACACAGCATGAAATGGTCCACAGTAGCCCCCTCACCACACAGCATGAAATGGTCCATAGTAGCCCCTCCCCACACAGAATGAAATGGTCCACAGTAGCCCCCTCCCCACACAGCATGAAATGGTCCAATGTAGCCCCTCCCCACACACGAGATGGTCCTCAGTAGCCCCCTGCCCACACAGCATGAAATGGTCCACAGTAGTTCCCCCTCTCCAAACGGCATGGAATGGTCCACAGTAGCCCCCCCACAGACAGTACATATACACAAATATACTTACCTGAATTGCCACCGGGCGTCCTCTCTTTCCTATTCACTGTGGGCGCTGATGACTTATGTCATCACGTCCGCGCTGGTCCAGAGGTCACACTCTGTATAGTCAATGTAGGCTGTGCGTACCGCATGGACTATACTGACAGCTTTCAGCTGGATGTGCATTGCTCACTAACGGGGAATCCTGTACTGGACTCCCCGTTACTGAGCGATCCAGGCGACCACACGCGTGCCAGCATAGAGGGCTCTGCGTGCCCTCTCTGGCACGCGTGCCATAGGTTCGCCATCACTGCTCCAGAGAGTCCCAACTGAGTACCCCTAAAGTAGCAATCTCTTAGAAATGACCTATAATAGTTATATAGTGTATGTTATGTAATTACACCCATGACTACTTCAAGAATTTTTAGGAATTATCTAATGACTGGCACAGGGTAATTGAGATTCCTATTTTCATAAAGGGCAATAGATCTTTCCCAGGTAACTTTGCAGCTGGTATTATTACCCTTATGCACCCCAATTCCTGTGGGACTACAAATGCCAGAATGCCACCTATATCTCTGTGAAAAGCAGAGCAAGTATGTATGCTGGGAGTTGCACTTAAATAACAGCTGGAATGCCAAATGTTGCCTACACTACTATAGACCATTGAGTTAACCACTTCTCCCGCAGACATTTTTCGATTTTCCAAATCCCATTGCGTTGTTATTTTTCTGTCATATGAGGGTTTAATGTTTGCAAGACAAATTGTACTTTGTAAAGGTACCATTTAATATTCTATACAATATACTGGGAAAGAGGGGGAAAAAATTAGAATGGGGTGGAATTGGAGAAAAACTGCATGTGTGCAACTTTGTTACTCTTTTTACCCATTATGGCATTTTCCATATGGGAAAAATATTTTATATGTTTGAAGACTGGGCGTTTTCGATTGTGGAATGCTCGATCCCAGACAATCAGATTAACTCCCAATTTCCACAGTTTCAAGCGCAAACTGAAGACAAATCTTTTCAGACAGGCCTATCCCAATTCCTAAAGTAATCCTTTTCGTATCGTAATTAGAATCCCCAAAATCTAACCCTCCTCTGTTCCAGCTCCCACATAACCTCACATGATACGATGCTATTTCAGGCTAACTCTATATGTCCAAGCACCATCCACATGTTAAAGGACACGACTGTTGACGGCTCATAAAGTCTTATGTTTGTGTAATGACAGTCACCAAAGACAGATTCCAAAGGCAAGTGCCTCCCACAGTCTTTCGGAAGAGGCCAGCGCTCCTTTCGGACCTACCGCCCTTCAAGAGGTCGCTTCCAAAGGCGCTCAGGAGGTCAATCCAGAGGAGGCGGTCGGGGCGCCTCCCAGGAGGCGATGAGAGGCATATGACTATCTCGGCCCTCCGCACCGCGCTCCCGCGACAGTAGGGGGTCGCCTTTCCGCTTTCGCCTCACAGTGGTCCCGACATATCAAGCACCCATGGGTCCTCGACATTATACACAGCGGCTACAAGATCAGCTTCGCTGCTCCACCTCCAGACAAGTACATCAGGACCCGCCCTCTTCAGGGCACCAAACAACTTCATCTGGAAGAATCCATACAAGAGTATGTGAACAAGGCTGCGTTGGAACCGGTACCTATGGAGGAACGGGGCCTAGGAGTCTAGTCCCCAGTGTTCCTAGTCCCAAAAGCGTCCGGAGGTTGGCGCATGATCATAGATCTCAGATACCTAAAATCGGTATATTTGCAGAGTCCGGTTCCGTATGGAGACCATCAAGTCGGTCCTTCCCTTTCTGCAGCCAGGAGATTTTTTCATCACCCTAGATCTAAGGGACGCTTATCTCCATGTGCCATTTTCCCTACACAGAAGGTACCTAAGGATTGCCGTCCGCCTAGGCGGGAAACTTTGCCATTTCCAGTTCAAAGCTCTCCCATTCGGTATATCATCCCCCCCCCCCCCTTCACCAAGGTGGTGGCCCCGGTCGTAGCCGCCCTGCGTCTCCAAGGGATATTTATTGTCCCTTATCTGGACGACTGGCTCCTAAAAGCCCAGTCAAAGGAGACCCTCGCCACACAGTTGAGTATCACCGTGGCTTTCCTAACCGAGCTGGGCTGGCTGGTGAACTGGCAGAAGTCAGTATTGGTTCCTTCCACCCGGGTGCAATTCCTGGGTTTCAATCTGGATTCTCTCAGCATGATGATCTCCCTGCCCTCTCCACGCAAGGAGAAGATTGGTCAAGCGGTACTACACCTTTCCCGCACCCGGAAGGTTACGATAAGGACAGCAATGAAGGTCCTAGAGCTAATGTCCGCGACCATCGAGGCAGTTCCCTGGGCGTTATGGCATATGCGCCCTCTTCAAGCCGAGATCCTGAGAGAATGGAACTACAGTCCCAGAGGACTGCAGAAGCCTATCCAGTTAACCATCAGGACCCGTCGATCACTGAAATGGTGGTCCCAGCTCAAAGACGGGAGGTCCACGGCCCAGACTTCCTGGACCCTGTTTACCACAGATGCCTCTCTCTCGGGCTGGGGAGCGCATCTGGAGGAGACCCTAGCCCAAGGTACCTGTAATCAACTGGAGAGGACCCGTTCCTCCAACTGGCGCGAGCTGATGGCAATATACCGCACCCTCCTGGCCTTTGCCCCTTATCTAAAGGGAGCAGCGGTGAGAGTAAGATCAGACAATCTGACAGCGGTTCATTATGTCAACAAACAAGGGGGAACCAGATCCCCCTCACTCATGGAGGTGACAGACCGCATTTTCACCTGGGCAGAAGACAACATATCCCAATTGTCAGCGGTGCACATCAGAGGACAGCTCAACATCCTAGCGGATCAACTGAGCAGAGGCCTAGCGACGAGAGGCGAATGGTCGCTGGATCCAGGTATATTTCATCATCTTACACAGAAATGGGGTCTCCCCGAGGTGGACCTGATGGCCACCCAATACAATGCCAAGGTAGAGGTATTTTGCTCCCTCTACCGGGAGGACAATCCCTTGGCAATAGATGCCCTGTCGATACCATGTCAAACTAGTTTACGTTTTTCCTCCAATTCCAATGATTCCGAAGGTATTAGCGAAGCTCAGGCAGGACCAGACATCGGCAATTGTGATCATGCCATTCTGGCCAAAAAGGGCATGGTTTACCCACCTCATGTCAATGAGTCGAGGGACCTACTGGAGACTTCCACTAGTCCACAACCTGGTAACTCTGAACAGTCAGCTCTGCCAGGACCTGGACAGGTTCAACCTCACTGCCTGGAGGTTAACCGCACCGTTTGTGGAGACAGAGGATTATCCCAGGTCGTCCTGAGGACACTGGACAGTTCAAGAGCAGACTCTACCAACCGCAGCTACCAGAGAATTGCACGGATTTATCAGGAATGGTGCATAGAGAGTCGGGCCGACAATTCGGCTATTGAAACAGTTCTGGAGTTTCTGCAGGGTGGCCTGGACAAGGGATTAACTCCGGCCACCTTAAAGGTGCATGTCTCGGCACTGTCTGCTCACTTAGGGACTCGGTTGTCTCAAAATCCTCTGGTTAAACAATTTTTGAAAGGGGCCTCTAAGCTCCGCCCTCCAGTGCAACCACCAGTCCCGCAGTGGGACTTAGCCTCGGTGCTTCAGGGACTGTGTGAACCACCCTTCGAACCCTTGTCTGAGGTAGACTTAAGATACCTCACACTTAAGGTAACATTTTTATTGGCTATAACATCCGCCAAAAGGGTTGGAGAGTTACAGGCTCTATCAGCTTCAGAGCCTTATATTCAATTTTTTCCCGACAGGGTCCAACTGCGGTTTGTCCATGGGTTCCTACCCAAGGTTCCCACTCCTGGCAATATTAACCAGGTGATATCCCTACCCTCCTTTTTTCCTTCCCCTACCTCAGAACAGGAGGAGAAGTTGCATAGCTTGGACCTGGTGAGGGCCTTGCGCATATATTTGGAGCGGACAAACCCCTTTCGTAAGTCAGAAAATTTACTCATCAACATATTTGGTCACAACAAGGGTAACAAGACCTCCAAAGTTACCGTGTCGAAGTGGATAAAGGAGGCCATCATTGGGTCCTTACAAGCTCAAGACCTGCCCGTTCCAGCGTGTCTGCGGGCCCACGCTACCAGGGCCGTATCTGCCTCCTGCGCAGAAAGGCATTCCCTCTCGGTGGACCAAATATGTAGTGCAGCTTCCTGGAACTCTCACCTGACGTTTGCTAAGCATTATAGGCTTGGCTGGCGCACCTCCGATGCAGTGGCCTTTGGGCATACCGTTTTAGCTACGGCCTGCCAGAGTCACCCTCCCTAGTGGGGTACTTTCTTGCTAGATCCCCATGTTGTGCCGCTGTTTGGCGTAGGGGGAACGAAAGATTATGAAGATAATCTGTTTTCCCTTAGCCCAAACAGCGGCACAAGTCTCCCTCCCTTTTATTTCAGATTTTCTGTCTGTAAGGAAGATGGATTATTCTTGTGACTAACACAGGGGGGGGTTGGAGAGGTCTCTCTGATCTAATATAGGGGAGGGGGAGGTTGTTTTGTTAGTTAAGTAAACTTATTCCACCTGTCCTAATCAGTACACAGGGGCAGGAATACCCCATGTTGTGCCGTTGTTTGGGCTAAGGGAAACCAGATTATCTTCATAATCTTTCGTTCTGTCTGTATTTGAATCCTACAAATTGTACAGCGCTGCGGAATATGTTGGCGCTATATAAATAAAATGTATTATTAATTTGTTTATGTTTATTTCTCTTAACTTATATTTATTTTAAATCTAAGGAAAGGGAGTGATTTGATTTTTTTTTATTGATGTTCGTCCAATAGACTACGTACAACATTTTTTTATGGATATGCAAATCAGCCTGGAAGTGGGCAGCATGGCGGCCTGGCAGCACTGGTGTCCAAGGTTCAAATCTGGCCAAGGACAACATCTGTAAATAATTTCTATGTTCTCTATGTGGGTTTCTTCTCACACTCCAAAAACATACTGATAGGGAATTTATATTGCAAGCTTTATATGGGACAGTGACCACAAGGTCTGTGAAGCCTTGCAGAATATTTTGACGATATATAAGAGAAGTTAATAAATTAATAAGTGCATCTGATGTGCCAGATTTGCAGACAGTAGCTAATGCTCTGACTCTCCTCTGTGTCTTTCCTTTAGTTGTGATTGATATGTTTAGCCTCTGCCGCCATTACAATTTTGTGTAGGTAAATCTGGTAAATTCGTCTCCACTCCTAATGCACTTGCTGGCTGATTTGAAGATCTTTAAAAAGATTATTATCCCTACATTGCTTCATCAGTTTGTGGCCACAAAGATATGTTTCTGCTCCTACAACAATCCTCCACATGGCAGTGTTATTGGTCTGGGAGGATATTTGGACCTGACAGATTCCCTTTAACATATTCCCACTGGTTTCATTTATGATTTTCGTTTCTGACTCCCCAGCTTCTAAACCCCATAACTTTTTTTTATTTTTCCATTCACAGAGCCATATGAGGGCTTAATGTTTGTGGGGCAAATTGTTCTTCATAAGGGGGCATTCACACAATGTAATGCGGTGTTGATTCTGACACGTAAACTCGTGTCAGAATCAATGCTGCAAAACAGAATCCCATTGACTTCAATGGGTTCCATTTAGCGCGTTTAACACATTTAAATCAGCGGGAGGCTTTTTAACCCATTGAGCAATGTGTTACGCGTGCTAAACAAAACCCATTGAAGTCAATGGGATTTTGTTTTGCAGCGCTGATTCTGACACGAGTTTCCGTGTCAGAATCAACGCCGGGTTACATCGTGTGAATGCCCCCTAATAGTTCACTGTGCAGCCAAAATACGTCACTTGTATTCTAGGTTTTGGTACGATTCCAGGAATAACACACTTATATAGTCTTATTTACATTTTAACCCCTTAACAAAAATCCAAAACTTTGCAAAAAAAATAAAAATAAAAAATTGTTAAAGTTGCCATATTCTAACACCCAGAACTTTTTTATTTCCGTGTATGGGGATGCAATGGACATCTAATCTTGCAGGGCCAGGTGTACTTTTTATTTATACCATTTTGGAGAATGTCTATTGCTTTTATCACTTTTTAAATTTTTATTTTTTTTTTAATTATAGACAAATTATAGGCATTCACCATTAAGGAAACATTTTTATAAGTTTGTAAATCTGCTGTTTTCGGACACAAAGATACCTAAATGCGTATGTTTTTCACAGTAAGATTTTATCGGTGATTTGAATTTTTAATTCTTTTAAAATGTTTTAAATTTTTTTTTTCCGATTTTTTTTTATGCTGTACTTATTAGACCCTTAGGAGGTCTTGAACCCCATGGGGTCTTATCACTAATACAATGCATTACATTGCTAATGCATTACAAAATACCCGCATTTGTAATAAATGCCAGACAAGCCTATGAGACTTCAACAATGTCATGGCAACAGATCGCTGGTGCCTGGAACAAGATCCAGGGCAGGTTATGACCATAATGGCACTTTGGTCAGCATTAACTGAGGTGTCATATAATACAGCATAGATCCGGGGACTATGGCGTTCGCTCAGTTCCTGAACGACCATCATATTTAAATACATGAAATCCGCCCTACTCTATTCACTCAATCTTGCAGTCTACCTTTCACTCAGGCTGAAAATTGATCATAAATCACACCCCAACACAGTCCACACACCCCAGATACACACTGCTACCTCTACGAACTTTAACAATCAGATGCAAAAACACTTTAAAATGGGTAATGAGTTCATAAAGCAAACATGAATACCCGTTAAATTGAATAATTTAATACCAAAGGGTTATGTGCTGATATATATTTAGAGAGAGAGAGAGAGAGAGAGAGAGAGAGAGAGAGAGAGAGAGAGAGAGAGAGAGAGAGAAAGAGAAAGAAAGAAAGAAAAGAAAGACAAAGGTGAGAAAACAAGCAAAATAGTTTGTAAAATAAAAGGGAGAAAAGATTAACAAAAACTTTGCGACTTACAGTCATTTTGTTTTAATGGAACGTATAGTATCTCAGCTACATATTGTATAAAGGTGAGCTCCTGGCTCATTAGGATAAGCCTCCTGCCAGGGTACCTCCCTCCTCTCACTTCATAAGGAGGGGGATGAACTGCTTCATCTTTACCTTGAAAAGCTGGGAAATTAAATGCCCTATCTCCACCTGGAAATGTTGAGCACATGCAGACCTCTGAGGTCAAAGAAATTCCTGTTACAACCTACCTCTCTTATGCTTGTTTAAAAGTTGTTAATGCCATAAACCTAGTTTGTCCTGTGTTACTTTCAAAGAGTGTGCTGTGACCAGACTCTGGTAGTAAAACAACAGGGGATCCTGTGATAATAGAAAGATATAAGTATCATTCCTGACTACCCCCTACACACTACATAGAAACACGCATATGCAATATAATACATTGATGATTCATACAAGTAAGGTTCCTCCCCCTTTCAAAAAGGAAAATTGAAACCACCATTTTTAAACTCACAATCATTAACCAGTAACAAAAGCATAAGTCAGTACCGTAAACCCAGTTCCTATATGCAGGACCACTGTCAGCCTTTGATCACTGAACTCATTGCCTACTGCTGCTGATAGACTGGAAGTATACTGTCTCCACCCACTGGAAGGAGTTGTGAACTGGTTAACCCTTTTATTGCTGCGCATCTCAGCAGTTACATTCAGGGTAGGACTATTGTCCCCAGCATCCAACAATTTATGACAGTTATAGTCATGAAGCCCTGTGTTAGGGGGTGACCTGGTACCTCCTCTGGTAGTGAGCCCTCCTGTTACCTCTTTCCTGGGGACTCCTAGGCCTAGGTTGGACCACAGGCTGAGCACCCTCATGAGAGTCTCTGCTTTCCAGCTTCCACTCCCCTGTTCTGTACTGGAGTAAGGTAAGGAAGGAACCTCAAGCACCTCTACCAGGCCAGAGTATGATTCCAGAGTATAATGATAGCAGCTTTTGTGGGGTTTGCAGGCCTGCAGCCTCACTTACCGATCCCCGCTCCTGATCATAGCTGCATCCATAGAAAGGAAAGCACAGGCAGCCATGAGCAGGAGCCGGGATTGGTAAGTAAAAAGGACCCATTACCTGCTGGGGTTACTCCAGCAGGTAACAGCCTACTAAAAAAAAAACAAAATAAACATCAGAGGCCCGCCGGGCCCCCTAATATTCCGGGCCTGTGTCAGCAGCTACCACTGCTAACCTGGTCGTTACGCCACTGGTAAATGCTATTATTTCTGGTGAGGACAGTTTGCTATCTGCCATGTGTGATAAAGAATACATTATTTTGCTTCTGCTTACTATATTAGTTTTTATTCTCTCTTATTTGGTAATGTTATTGTTTGTATTTTGCTGGGAAAACAAGTGTAAAATAAACAAAATGTTCTAATCCTCATAGAAACAAACACTATTAATCAACCCAGATGCATTTTCAGCTACTTAGCATAGGTCTTCATTTTTGTGAGTGCATATGAATAGTGCACAGCATTTATTTCCAGAGGTCAACGCAAACAAAACTGTGCAGGTTGCAAATGTAATGACAACAATATGCTTTTAAACCACTCTCCTGAACAAACATAAGAGAAAGCCGTATGCTAGCAAATTATCATACTGCTTTGTTACAGAATATGATATATCTGAGTTGTTACCAAAAACTACCGTAAGGCTTCTGTTTTAGCAAAAAAGTAATCAAAAAAGAATTTAAGATGTCATTTATATTGGGGGTCTTGCTCTCAACACCCCAACAATCATCTGTTTGAAGAGGTTGCAGAACTTGTGCAAATGCTGCAGCCTCTTCATTATTTACATTGGGTATCAGCACTGTCCCTGCCAGTGTTGGACTGGTGTGACTGGGGTTCTTAGGACCCACCAGTGAGATTCATTCTAGTGACCCACTATAGAGATATATCCAAATATTACCTGACTGCCATTTTTTCAGTGTTAGCCTGCTACCTAGCCCTTGCCTTAAAGGGATCCTATCATTAGAATTCCTTTTTTTCTAACTAACACGTAGGAATAGCCTTAAGAAAGGCTATTCTTCTCCTACCTTTAGATGTCTTCTCCGTGCCGCTATTCAGTAGATATTCCGTTTTCCGTCTTTATGCAAATGAGTTCTCTTGCAGCACTCGCGGCGGGCCCAATGCTGCAGGAGAACTCTCCAGTGCCGCCTCCATCTTCTTCAGGAACCGGCCTCTACACGTTGTCATCCGTCCTGGCTTTCAATCTTCTACGCATGCGCAATTGGCTCTGCCAGCAGGCAGAGCCAACTGCACCTATGCGTGGCTGTTTTTTTTATGGCTGCGCTCTTGTAGTAAGTGGCCACAAATGAATGGCCACGCGTAGGTGCAGTAGCTGCTATTGTGCTAATCACTTAACCTGGGCAATATAGAAGATTGATTGATGCCAGCAAAAGACCACACGGTCCATCAAGCCCTTATGTTATTACCATTTTATCTTGCGATAGACATGTATGTAGGAGACTGAAGATGTTACCCAGACATTGATTTATTCTGAGCAAAGTTACAAACTTGAACATTTTAACTCCCCATTAATAAGAAGGCCTTTCTCCTCTCTCTACCTTTTGACAGATAAGCAGTACAGTACAAAGTCCAAACAGATGAGGCTGCAAAACATAATGAAGTCCTTATTATGGGGGACTGTAACTACCTGGAAATCACAACTAGAGCAGAGCACAACAAGAGGCGAGGCACTTTTAGACCTAATTTTGAAAACAGCCCTAATAGATTGTCAAAAAAAAAATCATACTCACCTGTCCCCGCTGCTTCACTGGCTTCCCAGCATGGTCCGGTCCTTCAGCTCCAGTGTCTTTTCAAAGTGAAACTGGCTGGGACATCACGGATCTCTTCCGCTGACACCGCTGATTGGCCTCAGTGGTCACATGACCGATGAGTCCAATCAACCCCCTTAGGAAAAGACCCATGACATCACCTGCCCTTTGCTGAGGCCACTGATTGGTCCGGACTTCTGTCAGATCTCAACACTGGAAGACTGTACTGTGAGGTACTGGAGCACTTTGGAAAGGGGAGTATGATATATATATATTTTTTTCACTTCCCATTTAAAAAATTCAATGGGTTGTCCATTGTTGCTTGGACATCCCCTTTAATCTCAGTAAAGTAGTCAACAGAGGAAGATAGTGTCATATTACAGTTGATTTAAGAAAGCTGGAAGTATGGGCATTAGTATTAAGACACCTGACCTATAGCTGATATTAAGTTGGATGACATGACTCATTCACTGCTCCTGGACACATCATACATGTTGTTGCCCTGCTCCACCTGGGACAACACAGACCCCAATTTGAGTTTTGGTGATGTCTTCTTTTGTTGGGACTCCAAACAATCGTCAGAACAAGGACTGTATGTGGAATTATTTTTCCCATGAAAACAACAAAACAAAAAGCCAACAGAAAGGACCTTCAATGATTATTTTGTCATTGCAGTCAATAAGGACAGAAACAGCTACAATTGGAAAGTCTTCTGTTTGTACCTTTCACTCAGGCAAACTTTAATGTCTGTTCTGATCCCTGATGGATCCAAACAATGGAGCCTTGATGGTAGAGTGAAGCTACCCTCACTATGGTAGGAATCATTGTCTGGATTATAATTGTGGCTAAATGTATTTACTTTTGTCATTGGCATAGTACATAAGTATGTAAATGGTCCAGGGATAGGAGCTAAGTTACATTCTTATAATAGTATATTTTAACCCTGATCATGGGTTTTGATTTGTACTGTTTTCCTATGTACATGTTAAAATATAATATGTTGATTTTATATACACCACCATTTACATTAGCAAATAGTGTAGGGATGGACCTCCGCATATGACTGCATTCCTCTGCTTGCAAATACTAAAATGTATACACCTTAGGTAATCACGCATTCTTACGTTGTCGCATGGAGGTCTATTTGTAGAACATTACAGACATCACATATCAAAATACATTCCAATGAGCTTTAAATATTTTCACTCTTGCCAAAGAAAACCATTATCCGACAACAACAGAAGCTGGGATTGAAATCTGTCAAGACTAAATGGACATTTGTTTTAGCCTTTGATTTGATCCCCACCTTAAATAATTCAGTATACAAATATAACACCGATAATACAACGAAACAATTCCACATCAAATGACAAATGTGAATGGTAAATATAGAAAATGTTGCAACTAACACATTTGGCTTTGACATCTGGAGTGGCCACTTGACCTTTGGTCTCTTAATCTTTTGGAAATGGAATGCATTTACAACCTTTCAAGTACTCTTTGTGCGAACCCTAGGTGCTCAGCAAACACATTAATTATGGGTAGGACCTTTGGGTCTTACAAATAGATATTTTCCATTTATAGACTTATCCACAGACACTCTCTTCATCATCTCACCTAAGTATATCAGACTTGTATTTACTTTATTCAGTTTGTCTTATGCCAGGTATTTCCTTATAAGAACAATAGACCCCTGCCAAGAGAGTAAGAGAACTGATGTTATTTAAAGACGGTTGATACTTAAAATGGGATCCTCTTCCTTTTGGAAAATTTATTCTGGATTGGCTATATTACTAGATTATATAATTAGGTTTTATGAAAAACTATGCATTAATCTATAGCAGGGGTCAGCAACTCCTGGCACGGCAACTTCCCGTCTATGGTGGCTCTGCTCCCATTCTGTCATCCTCTGGCACCTAATGATCCCATCCATACCGTGGCAGCGAGGTAAGGACCATGTAACTGAGTACACGTCACACAAGCTCCCCCATAGCATTTCATTGCACTGTACAAACTAATACAGGAGCAGTCGAGGAGACTGTGTGACGTGTACAGTTGTATGGACCTCCACTCACTGCCAAGTTATAGATACGATTGATGTCTGCAGGTGATAGAGCTTAACAGTATGGGGCTGGACCGATAATCAGTTATACTGTGTATAGGGGGCACTCACTAAGATGCAATATACTGTATACAGGGGTCCTGGCATTCTACAGTATTCAGAATGCTGGACTATTTTGTGATTTACGGTATTTTTTTTTTACCTGCAATGCAAATTTTATTATAGCATCCAATGCACATATGAGCACAAATTTCACATATCTCCACATGTTTCATAATAACTTTTATATAGGAGTCGACAACACCAACACAACAAGTAAGGGGGCGTTCACACTACCGTTGGTGTCCGATTGCAGTGTCCGTTGCTACTGCAGGATTTTTTTGTCCGTTTGAAAAAATGGACAGAAAGTGTCCGTTTTTTTTTTTTAACATTGAGGTCTATGGGCAACGGACATATAACGGACAGTAACTGATGGCCATCAGTTACAGTCCGTTATTTTCTGTCCGTTTATTTTCTGCACATGCTCAGAAAGCATAAACAGCAAAATAGAAAAAACCGACAGTATAAAAAACGGACACCAACTGATGCTAACTGATACTAATGTGTCCGTTTTTTTTAACTGATCCATTAAATGGATCAGTTAAAAAAACGGACACATTAACATCAGTTAGTGTCCGTTAATGTCCATTATGATAGGTGTCCGTTTTTTTTCTTTTAAACGGACACCTTCATAACGGACACCAACGGTAGTGTGAACGCCCCCTTACTCCTCCTTGATTTTTTTTATTTAACCGCTTAAGAACACAGCCCTATTTTTCAAAACTGACACATCAATTTATGTGGCAGTAACTATAAGATACTTTAAAGGGGCTCCATCACTAGGAAAAGTCATTTTTAACTAATCACACCTTTGCATAGCCTTTAGAAAGTCTATTCCACACCTACCTATAGTAGCTATAGTACCTGTAGATTGCCTCAGTGGTTTCTGAATAAGTCAGTTTTTATTCATATACTAATTAGTCTGGTGCACGATAGATCGTGCACACCTCTCCTATTGTTTTCTATGGGAGACTGCTGCTGCTGATGATGACTCAACTTCCTGTTTGCTTCACACACATAGAAGATAATAGGAGAGAGGAGGCTGCTGGGAACTTCCTGAGGTGGCTGGAAGCTCATTAGCATATGAATAAATCGGACTTATTCAGAAACCACTGAGGCAATCTACATACTAAAGGTAAGTGTGGAATAGACTTTCTATAGGCTATGCAAGGATGTGATTAGTTAAAAATGACTTTTCCCAGTGATAGAGCCCCTTTAACTTACCCAAATGATTGAGGCAAAATGTCATTTTTTTGTGATGAATTTTTCTTCATGTTGGTGGTAAACTGGGATTGATATTTTTACATTTATTTAGTAAAAAATAGGTCATTTGATGGAAATTTGTAAAAATTAGCAATTTTCAAAATGTGAAATCCTCTGCTTTTCAAGTGGCAGTCATATCACCGGATTTTGAGGTGGATTATGCGTCAAAATCTGCCTGAAAAAACTCCATGTGAACATACAGAAAGACAGACAGAATACTGGTGAAAAATAAAGGACACACTGATAGGAAATGAATGTTACAGTGGCGTAACTACCACCATAGCAGCAGAGGCAGCTGCCACAGGGCCCGGGACATTAGGGGCCCGGTGACAGCTGCTACCGCTGCTATCATTATTCTCGGAGGTCTTTTCGGACCCCTGAATATAATGATTGGTGGTGGTGGTGGGGCCCCTGTTGGTGGAATACTTTCCACCAACAGGGGCCCCGAAGCTGCAGCAACGGCTGACACACAGGAGCTGCAGGTCTGGCTCCTCTCAGCGCTTCAGGACGCTCCCCCTCTCTCCCCCCCTCCCTTTCTCTGCCTGTCCTCTACCCACCAATGAGAGGGCTGAGGAGAGCCCAGGAGGCGGGGCTTATCCCTGCAGAGGTCCTGCCGTCCTGCAAGAGAAGAAGAAGCTGCTCCAGGAAAATGAAACTAAAGATACACAGGTACATACTGGGGTTACTATACTTATTAATATCAGGTACACAGGTACATACTGGGGTTACTATACTTATTAATATCAGGTACACAGGTACATACTGGGGTTACTGTACTTATTAATATCAGGCATTTGGGGTGATTACTTTTGTTTTAGTAACTCCATGTGGCTCATATTAATAACAGTTAACCCTATCATATCCCTCACATTAACCCCTGTGTGCCTCACCATAAGAGTTACTAATATGTGAGACATATGGGGGTAATAGTAATGAAAATACTTTATTATTACCTCCATGTCTCTCACATATCAGTAACTCTTATGTGAGGTACACAGGGGTTAATGTGAGGGACATGATGGGGTTAACTTCTATTAATATGAGGCACATGGAGTTACTAAATTGTAATGCACATGACCAGATTTTTTATCCACAATTGTCCTGGTATAGCGGTCAGCGGGTGACGTGACAGTATTTAGTCCTGTAGCGGCCACTATGGGACATAATACTGTGTGCAGGGGCCACCCTGGGGGATAATACTGTGTGCAGGGACCACTATGGGTCATAATAGAGCGCGCAGGAATGCATAGGAGGGACTCAGTCGAAATCTTCGGTGTCGGGGGGGCCCCATGTCAAAAGTTCACCACGGGGCCCCGCCATTCCTAGTTATGCCACTGGAATGTTAAAAACAACATTTTCATCTGTTTTTAATGTCTACCTTTTGCATATAGCCAAATTGGATTCACAGTCAAAGATCAATCAAAAGGGACATTTGTGTGTTCTTAAGATAGATGAGTAAAGATAATGCATAAACTCTCCTTACCTTCTATATAATTCCTTTCTGTTATGGAGTACCTCATCCATAAAACCATAAAATGTTGGACTGATTTCAATATGTTTGTTACCCTAGTCCTGTACTAAATACCTGGTAAAGGTAAAGATGTTTGTTGGTGCTCCCATGTCTGACACTCTGGACTTGTTCTTTAACTAAGGACCTCTACGCGCGTAATACATTGAAAGCAATAGGGAAAAAAGCCTCCCATTGATTTCAATGGGGAGCGCACGTATGCCGGCTCCCATTCAAATCAATGGGAGCTGCTTTTTACTCGCTCATTCTGAATGTGTTTTTACGATCAGAATGAGCGCAGCGTAACTCCGTGTGAAGGCTCCCTAAAACACCGCAACCAATATACTGCATTTTCGCAACGTGGGACCCAGTCTTAAAGTAGATTCTTGCATGATTATAAGTAAAACTTTACTGCAGTAGTATACCTAGGATAAGAACAAACCTGTAGTGAAAGTAGGTATTTTGGGTTGCATTATCATAAATATTCTGATCTAAAACAGGCCACTGGTAAGGTTTCTGCCATTCCTTTACACTCGATGCCACATATTCAGGTATAAAGACAACAATGTGCCATAATACATTACATACCACACTTACACCATTGGCAGAAATAAAATTTTCAGCTGTGTGGAGTAATCCTCTAATAAAACACTTTGGTATTATAAGTGGAGGAACAGATTATTTTCTGTGTCCTTCCTTACTATGTTACCCTAACTAATCCACATATACATATGGATCAACAATGTAAATGTATGTTATTTCAAGTTTTGACATTCTGTTCTTACCTACACAAATACTTGATACTGAACAGGCTTAAGAGCTTACTGTGTCCTAGTACTGCAGAGCAATGCTACAATGACATTAGCAAGCTATATGATTCTGTGGACTAAAAAGTGTTATGAAGTGTACAATAGGCTATGCAGAGATACAAGATGGAAGCATCTGATAGTTGGAAACATTTTTTAAACATAATAGAATAGATTACCCAATACTGACTATGCCCCATGTTGTGGAAAAGCAGCTTTTTTGTTGCAGATTTTGCTGTGTTTTTTTCAGCCAAAGCCAAGAATGGCTACAAAAAGAATGGGAAATATATAGGAAGTACTTATACTTCTACCTTCTGCTCACTCCACTCCAAGGTTTGGCTCATAAAACTTCAGCAAAATCTCCAACAAAAAAACCCAGTAAATTAAGTAAATCCTTAATATCGCCTTACTGTCCGTTTGTTGTCTGATCTTGAATCTACAATCTAATTAATATACTTGTACACTATCTCCATTGCTTTAACCATCAGATACTGAAAAACATTCAGTATTTCTCATCTTGTCCATGCTTCATAGTGCCTGGCTCAGTGCTTTTCTCTTATGCCAAGTTTACACTGATGATCGACCAATATAAAGGGTGAGCTAATTCTAACCTGTGCTTTTATTACATGCTCGCTATTTGCCTGTGTTATGCACATACAAGCAGAATATCACCTAAGATGTAACAAATACTATTTATAAAGCTGTTCAGAGGATTCTAATTCATCACCCTAAGCCATAAATTGTTAGCCATAAGGCAATGCATGCATAGTAAGCACTTAGTCAATGAAGCTTAGCTGAGAAATAGGAATTTGAGTTTTTGTTCCTATTTTTGTGACGTACTCTAGCACACGGAAAAAAATATTTATTTATAGTTATTAGAGATGAGCGAGTACTATTCGAAACGGCAGTTTCGAATAGCACACTCCCATAGGAATGAATGGGAGCGGCCGGCGCGCAGGGGGTTAAGCGGCAGGACGCCAGCCCTGGCTGCGTCCATTCATTCCTATGAGAGCGTGCTATTCGAAACTACCATTTGGAATAGTACTCGTTCATCTCTAATGGTTATTAATATGACTAGAAAATTACTGAACACACCATCTTTCTTCTGCTGTTTGAATGTTAAATAATAATTACTAGAAATACAACATGCCTATCTTTATCATATATGCTACCGAATAGGAGGGTAACCCTATCCCTTCAGGATGTTTCCCGTTAAAACCATTGTTTATTAATTAATAGTTTAAAAACACAAAAAAAATTCCCCAACAAAAAACCCACCACCCATAACCATTAAAAAAAACACACCAATCGCCCTCCAATTCAGGGGGTTAGAGCAATTCTAGATAATGCATCACACTGACGCTGGTAGCTAAAACAAGCCCAAAATACACAGTCATTGTCAAAAAGACTCCTAAAAAATCCCTTCCAGGAAGATTAATTGACCCTAGAACAGTGAAATAAAACGTCTAGATGTCTCTCAAGTTGTTCAACACGTCTAGGCAACAAAGCGGGCTAAGAATAAACATCTGAGCTAGTTTCCTATTGCTCAATTGGAAATATATTCTTAAAACTACACTGCTCTCGCTCAGGTGGGAGTGAAAAGAAACTATCTAATGCGTTTCAACAGCCTCTAGGTTTGTGTGAGGATGTCTCATCAGAGGTAGAACATATACCTAGGAACTAGCTAGCCCTTTCTTGTTTTTGAATTTCTCTAACTGTTCCTAGACTTAGGTAAATGGAGTAGAAGTTTTTCAGTTTTTCATTCCACCCTCCTGTAGTGTTGTAGTGAGGATGCAGGTCTTCTGGAATAAGTCCACTATGAGATGGTTACTCTTGTAGATCAGAACACTTTATTCCATGCTTCCATCATGGCTCCCTGTCTAACAACTCCTCCCTCTAAGCTCAACTCCTCCTCCATTACTACCTCACTGTTGCTAGGCAGACAAAGCAGAATAAGTAAGCAGAACAGAACATACAGAACATACTTATAACAACATCACACCTCCCGCTCCCCGCCGGCATTAATACACAGCCGCGCATGAGAGCCGAGGGTCAGATCTATTCAAGGCTGTAGGACTGCCTTACTCACTCAGCACTGGCCAATCACAACTCGCTCTACAGTACCAGCTTACTGCTGACATCAGAGTACTCCTGACGCTCCCCCATTTCGCCAACCCATCAGGACGACTGTAAACAATTCATACGGTAATCGAACCTCAGGTAAGTATTGTCTTCACTGTACTGTGAATAACAGCGCTCTCTTGTAGAAGATCCCCATCTCCAGAGATGCCCGGACAGACGCAGCCTTTATGGACATTTTGTCCTTATTGTAAGCAGACAACCCTACTTTTAACTCAGGAGTAAATACTGCGAAATCGGGAGGCCCTGGGTTAAAAAACCACCCCGGTTACCAGTATTACGCCCCCTACTCCTACGTCTTCGCAGGGTATTAACATTAGAGTTATATCCTGTTGATCTGTCAGAGCCTCCCCCGCCTTGTTGTAAATTAGCCTTGTGATTTCTGAATCTAGATCTTTCAAGATCTGATCCTTCGCATTCGGGCGAGGACGGCTCAGCATCCAAGACCCTCCCAGTAGACTCCTTTATAGAATAATCAAAGATTCTCCTTTCTTTAAAATCCTCTAAGTCCCTCTTAAACTGAAAATGTTTCCTTTCTTTGATATAACTGATAAATCGTTCAATTGTTTGTTGTAGTTGATTTTCTCTGCATTCAAAATCACTATTCCCTGAGAATTTCTTAACACCCTCAATCTGTTCTTTTAACTTATTTGAGTCCCCCTCTACAGCTCCATACCCCATCAACAGGGGTGTGGAGCTGTAGGGGACTTTTTGAAAGCCAGTTTGTGCGGAAACTGAACGGAAACCACATGGACCCCATTATAGTCAATGGGGTCCATGGGTTTCCCAGGTAACCGCTTTTTAATGCATATAGGTTTCCGTTTGGGGGGGTCCCCAAGTGGAATCTCCGAACGGATACCTGAATACAGATATGAATAGGACCTGAGAGGTTGAGCATGTGCACCAAGCCTTTATTTACATGGAGCCCTTCAGAGCGCTAAACGTCTTACAGTACCTGCAAAGTGGATGAGATTCTGGTTGATCTCATTCACAGATTGCAGAAAAATATCTACAGAGGATATACTACGATTTCAAAAATGTTGCGTTTTTGTAAATCGCAGTAGATCAGTTGTACTTACAGAAATACTGGTGGGTTTTCTTCTGGAACAACATGTGCATTTGATACAACGTTCTGTGTTTTTCTAATCTTCTGATGGAAATGAACACTGAAAGCACAGCATAGATGTGAACTCAGCCTTAAATGACAAAAAAACATAATTTAAAGTATTTTGTAGATACAGCACACGTAATACAATTGGGTAAACATTTAAAGGGAAATCCAGACAAAATAATCATGTGAAATGTAATAGATAAATGTCACAGAATTCACCTTACAGGTAATAGCAGATTATTTGGGCTGTTTTCCTTATTTATACAGTCCCAGGACAGGAATTTACCTAACACTGATGGCAAATACATTCAATTCTAGAAGTTATTCATCTGTAAGGCTTCATCACATTGTAATATTAGTTATCAATATCATATAATATGATCGTCTGGAATGTCAACTTACTATGGATGCTTTCCATTTAGAAGTTCAGGATCATATAAAATTAAATAAGAAAAAAATGAAAATATAAGCTGTAAGTGTAACAAAGAGATGTAGTATTCTGTAAGAGGTGAAATATTTGCAGATGATGAATATTAAGGAGCACGTAGAAATCCAAAATAGATGCAATCCACACCAGGCAATGATCCATCTGAGCTCACTGTAAAACCCTAGGCTGATCTGGTATTAGAAAGATTGGAGATACAATATGAATATGTTGTAAAGGTCATTAACCTTTCAGTTTGTAGACATAAAATCATCTTGTTTATGTGTGCCAAGACTGCTGAGCTTCTGTAATAGGAGCTGCTGTATATAAACTGTTAAAGCAACCTACTTCCAGAGGGTTAGAGCCTTCAATGCTCATGATAGAATTTCACATTGGTATGTCCCTCGTATTACAGTTGAAATAACTAGCGAAGAGTTTACATAGTTGTACTTTGACAAGAAAGCTTTTCAACATCACTTCTCTGTCTTGTTGTCATTCTTCCTTGGTATTGACATGTGAAAGAGGTATATTATAAAACACATCCGATTCAGAAACTGACTAATATACTGTGAGCATTACAAATAATTCAGACATTACTACCCTGTAAGAAACTACTTGCATTTAGATATTAGTCAATTGATTTACCAGCCCCATTTCCCATGCACAGAGGTCAACAAGGGGCACAGCCATACAGACCAAAAGCAAAGGGACCAAGCTCGGTAGTGTCTGGTCAGTGCGCTGTTCTTCAGAAATAATTGTAGCTAGAAGGAGGTAAGCGATTCGGTTACTGGCATTATTCCATACTTTACTTGGAACTACACTAAGTACTTTAGATGGCATCATATTTTATAGGAACTATTGATATCGATATAAGATTTCAATAAAAATGCAGACTTGATGACATGAACATGTACTGATAGTAAAAATCCTGGGTGACTATAAATAAAATAAAAAAAATCTACAAATTTATGCAGGACAAATCAAAAAATATATGTACACTTCATTACCAAATGTGTTTTATTGAAGCCATGCATCTAAAATGAAAACCAGTTTAGAAATAGCATCAAAAAGGATGCTGTGATTGCCCCACACCCTTGCCCGTCACCCCTCGAACCTCCTGCGTTAATATTGCGGGTTCCAAGTGGTTGCCATGGCCGCCAGGAGACTGAGAACCCAACTTCAATTCCCCTTGTGGGACATGTAAAAAGTAAAAAACAAAACACTAATAAATAAACAATATAAAGTAAAAAAAAAAAACCTTTATATTTAAAAATATATATTGTAAACAAAAATAAACAAACATGTTAGGTATTCCCACGTACCTACAAGGGTGCATTCACACGGAGGAAAATGGTGCTGAATTCGGTGTGGAATCCGCCTCAAATTCAGCGCTGAAAGAAAAGCCACCCATTGACTTCAATGGGTTCCTTCTTCTGCTGACAGACCTTTCCTTCACCCCTATATACAATCACTAGCACACACCTAACATCTCCATCTCTAAAACATCTCCAGAATCCGCCTGTGACTTTCTTATAGGCTTCATTTTGATGACGTTCACAAGACAAAATGACATCACACCTGTATTCTATAGGTTGGTCTAGTTTCGGTGAAACCAAATTTATATATATATATATATATATATATATATATATATATATATATATATATATATATATATATATATTAATAGTTTTAACTTCTTAAAAAAATCAAAAACTTTCCCCCAAAATTTCTGAGAGTCGCCATATTCTGACACTTATAATTTTTATAGTTCCATGTACAGGGATTTGTAGGAGTAGGACTGGTGTTCCCTTCTGAAGGCCTCTTCATGGCATTACACATGGCCTTCAGCATGTCAACTATACCTATGTAAACGCTGACATTATCTGTATACTGTAGGTCTAATAGGGGCAGTAATAGTGCAGTTTTCCTCTGCTGGGTTTCTGTGAAAAACGCTCAACAAAAAAACATGATGCGTTTCAGCCATGGTTCGCTATGTGGGGCCTGAGCCTAGGCTGTATTCACACAGAGTAACGCCAGGCGTTTTTTGTGTGTTTTTTGCACATAGCGCCGCGTTAACGCCGCGTTAACGCCGGTCAACGCCGCCGCGTATATGCGGCGCTACGTGGCGTTAACGCGGCGCTATGTGCAAAAAGCACACAAAAAACGCCTGGCGTTACTCTGTGTGAACACAGCCTAAACGGGTTTTTCAGAAAAAAAATGTTTGCTGAGTTATATTTAGGTCATCAATAGCATATTGATGGCGGTCTGATACACAGCGGCCTGCAGATCAGCGAATATCTTTATCCATGGTGGTATAAAAACACATTGTACAGAGCTGGAAGCTGACAGCTCGGTCTACTGTGTAGTGGTAGATGGCAAATACTGCAGCTCAGCTTCTATTGATCTGAGTGAACTCCAATATTTGCCAACTGCTCCTTCATGTGTCCAGCGGTGTCTACTTCCAGCTCCGTGCCCTGTATTTGTATAGTGAAATATTTATTGATATCAGCTAATTGGTAGAATGGTGGGGTATGACACCCAGCCTATCTGATATAATATTTTTGCATGCCAAATGACATACAAATCTCCATGTATATCACATCTGTTCTGCTGTGTACCTGTTTATCTGCCTCAAAAAGGAATATAGAATGATGGCGCTACTATGAATAATGTGTAAAATGGCGATAAAACTATATACAATAACCTAACCTGTGAACAACACAGCACTTGTGTCAGTCACTTCCCTATTGTTCCTGATCACGTGTTGTCCATTGTGCACGACTTCAGTTGTTAGTCATGTCCTCCATGAACGTGAAGTCAATTCTGATGATAGCAGCAGCTCTCTAAACTTGCCAGAGCAGCCAAAAAGAAAGTGAATTTCAGACAGCTGTAATATACACTCACCGGCCACTTTATTAGGTACACCTGTCCAACTGCTTGTTAACACTTAATTTCTAATCAGCCAATCACATGGCGGCAACTCAGTGCATTTAGGCATGTAGACATGGTCAAGACAATCTCCTCCAGTTCAAACCGAGCATCAGTATGGGGAAGAAAGGTGATTTGAGTGCCTTTGAACGTGGCATGGTTGTTGGTGCCAGAAGGGCTGGTCTGAGTATTTCAGAAACTGCTGATCTACTGGGATTTTCACGCACAACCATCTCTAGGGTTTACAGAGAATGGTCCGAAAAAGAAAAAACATCCAGTGAGCGGCAGTTCTGTGGGCGGAAATGCGTTGTTGATGCCAGAGGTCAGAGGAGAATGGCCAGACTGGTTCGAGCTGATAGAAAGGCAACAGTGACTCAAATAGCCACCCGTTACAACCAAGGTAGCCAGAAGAGCATCTCTGAACGCACAGTACGTCGAACTTTGAGGCAGATGGGCTACAGCAGCAGAAGACCACACCGGGTGCCACTCCTTTCAGCTAAGAACAGGAAACTGAGGCTACAATTTGCACAAGCTCATCGAAATTGGACAATTGAAGATTGGAAAAACGTTGCCTGGTCTGATGAGTCTCGATTTCTGCTGCGACATTCGGATGGTAGGGTCAGAATTTGGCGTCAACAACATGAAAGCATGGATCCATCCTGCCTTGTATCAACGGTTCAGGCTGGTGGTGGTGGTGTCATGGTGTGGGGAATATTTTCTTCGCACTCTTTGGGCCCCTTGGTACCAATTGATCATCGTTGCAACGCCAAAGCCTACCTGAGTATTGTTGCTGACCATGTCCATCCCTTTATGACCACAATGTACCCAACATCTGATGGCTACTTTCAGCAGGATAATGCGCCATGTCATAAAGCTGGAATCATCTCAGACTGGTCTCTTGAACATGACAATGAGTTCACTGTACTCCAATGGCCTCCACAGTCACCAGATCTCAATCCAATAGAGCATCTTTGGGATGTGGTGGAACGGGAGATTCGCATCATGGATGTGCAGCCGACAAATCTGCGGCAACTGTGTGATGCCATCATGTCAATATGGACCAAAATCTCTGAGGAATGCTTCCAGCACCTTGTTGAATCTATGCCACGAAGAATTGAGGCAGTTCTGAAGGCAAAAGGGGGTCCAACCCGTTACTAGCATGGTGTACCTAATAAAGTGGCCGGTGAGTGTAGATGGAGATGAATGTGTCTATTTTGGTTACAACACCGCCACCCTCTTCCTCCATTCTGCTAGGCTAATATAAAATAATCTATAGCAATTCAAATAGGGTTCAGTAGAACATGGGGTCTGGTTGGGTCTTGTGGCCATAATATGAATATTAAACTATAATGAATATATCCAATCCAAATGCCAGTGTCTGGAGTAAAAGGAATGTGAAATATATATGCTGGGGCTGTGTGCATCAGAATTACCCTGGCATGCAGGATAAAATCTTAAACTTGTCAGCTACAGTATTACATTAATTTCTAGAATCTAGCTCTGGAAAGTTTATCCTTGTTACTCATGCTTAGGATCTGAGTGTCAGAGATCATAGGTATGATGTGTCATATCCCTAAAAATATGAGTGGCAAAGGAGCGTAAGGTATCATATAGTACTATAGTGGCCAAGTAATGACTTCACATTAGCATTTGCCTTTTTCAGTATACAACATCAATAAGATATTTTACAAAACTCTTGGAGTAGTTATTATTAGCTCATCTATACCAATTATGGCAGACATGGGTGCACTTGTGATGCATCTCTCCTTTCTGCACCAAAGATTTGCCATACTGTTTGTTCTGTACCTTGCTCAGGGCGGGTTCACACCTGCGCCCGATCCCCGCTTTGTGGGTTTCCATCTTCTGCCCGAGAAACCTTGACAGGAGATGGAAACCTGCAGTCAGTGTCCGCCCGTGAGCGTCTTCTGGGCTCTGCTCCCAGACATTATTACAGTAATAGTCTCCCACACAGTTAACTTTTCTTGGGAGTAGACTATTATCTGTGGGGGCCTATTAGGGCGCTATTACATTAAAGGGGCTCTATCATTGGGAAAAGTCACTTTTATCTAAGCACATACTTGCACAGCCTTTAGAAAGGCAATTCCACACATACCTTTTGTATGCAAATGCGTCAGTCGTTTTTGAATGCACCCGTTTTTATTCATATGCTAACTAGCCTCCAGCGTGCACCCCAGAAGTCTCAGCGAGCACTCTCTCTCTGCTATGTATGACAGCCGGGAAGGCTTATGAGTCTGGGAAGGCTTATGAGCCTGGGAACCTACCATCACCCACCTACCCCCAGGAGTTATGGAAGCTTGGCAAGAGAGCAGCACCCTTTCTACCTGGATGGCTTCGACTTCTCTGGGCAGTAGAACACAGTGGTAAGCAGAAAGGAGGAGGAGGGCTTGTGATGAAGGACATTTGGGGCATTTTTTTGTGGTTAATGGACAATAGTGCTGATACAAGATACCGAACTATCAGCTGTGAGCAGGAGATCTCACTACGTACCAAAGAACTACCACATGTTATCATGATAGCTGCATATGTCCCCCACCTTTGCAAAAATGTTTCTGGCTGTTATATCTACATGCTGTGACCCCCCCTCCTCATGTCCTCCAACCACATTCTGCTGTATTATTAACATCACTCCGCACAGAGAACTAAATGATCCTGCAGTGTGTCTGTGTTTCTTTCTTTTTACTTTCTATGATTCCTAGGATTTCTCTATCTGCTATGAGCTTGTATGTGTTTTTCTCTCTTGTTATATACTACTGTACCATCTATGAAACTGTATCAAATTTCCCCATTGTGGGACTATTAAAGGAATATCTTATCTTATCATTAGCAGTACCAGCAGCCTCCCTGCTCTCACACACACATAGCACAGAGAGCGCTTGCTGAGACTTCCGGGGTGCATGCTGGAGGCAAGTTAGCATATGAATAAAAACGGGTGCATTCAAAAATGACTGAGGCGATTTACATACAAAAGGTAGGTGTGAAATAGCCTTTCTAAAGGCTATGCTAGTAGCATTAATAGTGCCCCCACAAAGGTACTAACATTACTTATAGGGAAACAATTACCTGTGGGGGGAGGGGGTCCTATAAGGGCACTATTACAATAATAGTGACCCCCTAGCGATAATAACATTACTTATGTGGGGAAGGACTATTACGTGTGTGTGTGTATGTGTGTGTGCGCGTGCAAAAAGGACAGTATTAAGGTTAATAATGCCCACCCCAGAGGTAATAGTATAAGTTATGTGGGAAGGGGGGTGGCTATTACCTGTGTGTGTGGAGGGGGAGGGGTACTATCAGGGCATTATTACAGTAATAGTACCCTCTTCACAGGTAACAGTTCACCCACATAGGTTGCAATGTTCCTGTTAGCTGTGGGGGACCTATTACTTGTGGGGGAACTACAAGGGTCTGTTCACACGGTGAAATATGAAGAGGAATTATGGCAGAATTCTACCTCGGATTCCTCTCTATTTTCTGGACCTTCTTTTCATTTGCTTATTAGTCTGAGATGAATTAGTCTAACAGCGGAGTAGTTCATGCTGTGAGTTCTGAGGCTGATCAGCGACAGAATCTGCAGGAAGATTGAGCAGGACATTTATTTTTTCCTAGTGGAGGGACCAAGCAAGGTCTCTCTACTTATGGAACATTCACATTACTGCTGTTTAATCCATTGTTGTGGTTCATGTCTGTACTGCTACAAGCTACACATAAAATTGCATAAGATAATGTTACATAAACTACATTATTTCACTAAATTTCACATGACAAACAACCTGATGTTGCATTAAAACATTTTTGCTAACTACTCCCTAAACTACTACCACACTAAAAGCATGCTATAGATCTATGCAGCAAAAGTCTTCAGAATTGATGTTTGGAACTTAGTAAGTCTTTGTTTTGAAATAAAAAGTTACTTTATAAGTGCACAGAGTAGTGTAGAAGACATCTCAGAGCAAATCCACATTAGACACATACGTTCTTCGTTCATCCTGCATCTTTAGATGGGTAATGACAATGTAAGAGACTTGTGATCTGGTCACTCTTGAACCGCTGCCTTTGCCAGATTACCCCTTTAGTATTGTGTAAAACATTTCCAGTGTATCACAGAGCAATACAGCTCATTGCGGTTTTAGTTAACCCCCCCCCCCCCCCAATATGTGAACATATTGTAAGGCTTTATTCAAATGTCAGTGTTTGGGTTAAAAACACAGAACAAGTGCAAATGTTATCATTACCTGTGTGTAGTCTCTCAATCAGGCTCACAATCACTCAATGACCAAAACACTGATGTGTGAATAAGGCCTAAAGACATTTCAAAATGGGAAATGAAAGCGAGCAGAATGTTTAGTTAATGACCATTTACTACATTTTGCTATAATATTACTCTATGGCTAACTTCATATCTGTGGTTGAGTTACCATTTAGAGTCTCCAGTGCAGAAATGTCTAAAATTGCTGTACGAAAAATTGTTGCAAGTGCGACTTTTTTGTCTTTTGATTTTAGTGGGAAAACCCCAAAAAAACAGACATCCAATGGAAACCTGACAGACACAAATGGAGAATGAGTATTCCCTGGGTTCTGTCATGAAATGGATCCTTTTTAGTTTGAGTTTCTCCAATGGACCAGAATAATGGAGGTCAAAATATAGCTGTGAACATATAATTATGTTAATAAAGGGAGTCTGTCAGCAGGAAAACCAGTATCAAACTAATGGCAGTACCTTGTAGGGCGGCTTCTACACTTTCCAAAGATTTTATCCTTATGTAAGTTGGTTGATAGGGCTTTAGGAGCGGTTTTTCTGTTGCCGAGGCTTTACTCTCTGCTCTAGATAGCCGCCCTTAACCACCGCCCATTTCCGCTTCTCTGCACTTCTCTGAAAATTTGAAAATTGAATAAAACTCAGATTTAAAAAAAAAGAAAAAAAGAAAAAAATGGGCTGATAAAGAGCTGCAATGCAGAATAAGAATGGCATTTTTGGAAAGAGTAAAAGCAACTCTACAAGGTAGTTTTATTGGTTGAATACTGATTTTGCTGCGAACATACTCCCTTTAAGGAACGCTTGAGTGAAAGCTTAAGCCGACCATAAACCTGAATTAACAGACATCCTTGATTCTGCTGATCGATTGATGGTGGAATCATCTGTGTGAACAATCCTACAATCATCATGTAACTAGACAGGGTATATTTTTTTCTTATTTTTACAGCCTTTTAATATCCTTATCCCAACTTTTTTTTAGATGTGTTTTTGCCATCAAATTAATAATGAGTTATTTTTTTCTCAAATGAAATGGAAAATGTCTAACTTTCAACTTCTGGTATGTTTTCTATGTTCTATTGTGAATAAAATATGGTTATATGACAATTCCATATCATTGCATTCTGGTTTTCTTTACATTTTACAGTGTCCCCATTTTTGAAAGTGGGGCTGAATGCATACATGAAAACACAGGAAGAAGATACCATTCACAACATTCCTTAAAGAATTTGTACATGACTTGGAAAAAGGTCCTAGTGTCCTTCTGAGAAACTGTGCCAGGATTGTCCAAAAACTGTCAAGTATTGTAGCTCAGCCACATATAACTACATGGAGCTCAGCTACGATACTAGGGAGAATAACTGGTCAATGTTAGCAGTGTGTTTTCTACTTTTGTACTACCCATTTATTTAATCTATGTACAAGTCCATATAAATGTATTGCTTTTACACTGGTTAGTTTTAAAATGCAATAAATAATGTAATATTTATAATGATAAATCTATTATTTTTTGTTGTTGTATCGTCTAGCTGTGTAGAGTTTTATGCCCAGAGATGGCAGATTGTAGGTAACATTCATATCAAATAGTTTTTGAAATTTCTGAATAAATGCATTTTCCAAATCCATATTTTCTTTCCTAAATTTCATGACCCAAAGGATAGTGGTGTTTACACTGCACAAATGATCAAATGTCTCCAAAAGTTCTTCCAAATATGGATGGTTGTAAACAACATCAGCTGCAAAAATATAGTCAAAGTCTAAGGAGTTCTTTGGAAACTTCTTCTCTAAATCAGATCCCCAGATAAGTTGTTTAACTTGTGGGACATGTTTACTTTTCATTTTGGTATTCTTAAGTACATTGTACTGCAGGTTTCCAATCAATTCCTCCAGATCAGTTGCTGTAACACGAGCCCCTGAAACCGGAAAGGGGGAGAATAATGTCAGGGAATGAATCCAAAATCATACTGATACATTCTTACAATTCGGTCAATACAACCCAAGTTGTACAATCAGACCCAGGTTGAACATCGGACTCACCAAAATGTTCATATTATCCTACTAATATTATAAATGTGAAAGTTTGTGTGTTTGGATGTTTGTGAGTTTGGATGTTTGTTCCTCAATCACGCTAAAACGCCTGGACGGATTTGCGTGCAATTTTCCACAAACATAGTTTTCCCTTAGGATTGAGTCACAGGCAACTTTTGGTGCCACTAAACAACATGGCTTCCTAGCAGGAGACTCACAAAAGCAGGACTCCTAGCCCCAGCTATAGACTCACACACACTGCCTGGCATTTCCTGCCTCAACCTGCCTGCACACTCCTTACTGTCACCTCAGGAGTAGCCCTCACTCTACTCACTCACATTTAAATATAGCTTTCCACTATATAACAGATCACATTGTCTGTATCACTACATACACAATATAATACATCACATTGTCTGTATCACTACATACACAACACATCACATTGTCTGACACAATACAACACATCACATTGACACAATACAACACATCACATTGTCTGTATCACGACATACACAATACAACACATCACATTGTCTGTATCACGACATACACAATACAACACATCACATTGTCTGTATCACGACATACACAATACAACACATCACATTGTCTGTATCACGACATACACAATACAACACATCACATTGTCTGTATCACGACATACACAATACAACACATCACATTGTCTGTATCACGACATACACAATATAACACATCACATTGTCTGTATCACTAGATACACAATATAACACATCACATCACATTTGCTAGCCCACCAAACTTTTTAAAGCACTTTTACAGTTTCACACGTCTGTGTCCGCCCAATTCTCAAATCACCGCAGACGAAGTCGCGGGTAAAAGCTAGTATTACTATTATTTTCATAAATTTTATAAAGGGATTTCAGCATATTTTTCCCCTTGAAGCAGCCTGTAATACCCTTTTACTTGCCTGCAGGCTCTTTGTAAATCTTGAGAACTTTTCTCAATCCCCAAATATTCTTTCTATAGTAAAAATAATGGGAAAGAGGAGAGGCAGCAGCTGCAACTCTTATTTCTCTGTATGTTGTGTTATAAGTGTATGCTTTGAGAGTTGAAGAAAAGCTGATGTGGAAAAACATCCGATTGTCTGTGGCTATGTTCACATGAGTATATATGTCAAGAAATGCTCCTACTGTATATCCTTGAGTAACCAAAGGACTTCATTAGTCGGATAGTGGATAAAGGCAACCTGCTTTGTCCTCCGTCTGTTCAGTACATGCCAGTATAACAAAAAAAAAGGTATGGGATGGCATGGAAGACTATTCTGTTCCATACAACAGTATGGCATCTTTTACAGGTCACCGTTGGATTTATAACAAACGAAGGGCAAAAACATAATGTGAGCAACATTATATGATGTGTGTACTATAGGAAAATACACCAAAGTAGGGGAAAACATCTCACCAGAGATGCAAGAACTATGCAAGAAAAAAATTATACATATATAATTTTTAGTCTTACAAATAGACACAAATTGTGAAATTATTTTCTAAAGCTCAGTTAACATCCACCAGACTCAAGTTTTTCTATGGTTACATTGATGGCCATTTAGAAATACTTACCAAGTAGACTCGCCACAATCGCAACTAGCCCTGTCCCAGATCCTATCTCAATTATGTTTTTATCTTCTATACATAACTGGTTTCCATGTTTCTCCAAAAAATAACACAACACAAGAGCCTGTGAAACAAGATCATAATAGTCAAATGATTGCATTCGGAAACAAGATAATAAACACATTGGGTCTTATGCATAAAAACAGTTTTATTAAAATGTCAAAGCTTTTCATAGTAATCAGATCACTCCTATGTCCAGTCCTAAAAATATGAACACTGGTTGCTTTTGTCAATACTGAATTATTTTTTGTTACAACAAGTTATAAAGGGGTTGTCCAAGAGTTGAGATTGATAGCATATCTTTAGGATAGGTCACCAGTATCTGATCTGTAACAATCTGACACCCAGCACCCCCACCGATCAGCTGCTATGGCCACAGATCTGCACAGTGTAAGGCTGCATTCACACTGAGTTTTTTGGTCAGGAATTTGGTCAGGAAACTGACTCAAATTCATCCTCCAAATAACACCTCACTATACAGTCCTATGGTGAGGTGTTTGTTGGAGGAGGAATTTGAGTCAGTTTCCTGACCAAAAAACTCAGTGTGAACCTACCCTAAGGAGGCAGAAACAGATAGCTCTATACACTGTATGGTGTTTGTTCTGCTTTATTGCAACTCCGCTCCCCCAGCACAGCACTACATAATGTATAGAAATGTCTGCTTCTGGTTACATATACTTTGCAGGACCAGCGACTATTCAGTGGGGGTGACTAATGTGATACCCAACTGATTCTAGAGACAGATCATAAAAATCAACTCTTGTGCAACCCCTTTAAGTTTTAATACATTCTACCAAAAAAGTAACATTATGTCACAAATTATGACAAAAATTGATACATATAATGTGCCAAATTTATTATGTGTTTTGGACACATATAATATTTAGTTCTACAGCTTTGTAAACTATTTAGAAAAAGAAGTATGGATTAGACGAGTCATCACGTGCCAAGTTAACTGTGTGCAATTAATCATGCTGGGTGCTCCATTTTTGAACAACTTGCCCCATCTTTGACAAAACACTGTATATGCACTCTCATAAATAGACATGCACAAATGAAGAATCCAAACTGTTTCATGATTCTAAGATACATTTATGCAGCAAAAAATGGGCACTGGGCATTTGGAACAGACAATGTACCATACAATCAAATTGTAGTAGGTCTCAGTACATGTACATTAAAATATCATTTCTAGCAGACCAATAGCATCATACGTATGTCTTGTTTATTAGCTAACTGCACTACACTTACTGCTATTCATGTCTTTGGGAACAACACAACAACTAGAATTAGTGGGTATTGATGGATTGTGTTTTGGAAGTGTAATTAATGTGACTTAATAACCATGTATGTCACACTAGACGATTAGAGGCTGCAGACAGCTGGAGGTGGCCGAGATGACTCTTGACTGGTACTAAACCTACTCCAAAAACTCATGTCTGTCTTCTAAAAATACTGTGGATGACAGCAATGATGCAAAAATATCAGACTGTAGCAGGAAAACATTCTTCAGATGATGCGCTCATTGCCAAGATTTCTGAAAAGCATGTGATGTTTGTAGAACTAGATGACAACATTGTAAAATTCACAGAATGTAGTTGATAATCTTGTACAAACTAAGACTAAGTCCACAGAAATTGTACTGACAGCAGATTACCTGATCAAAACAGTAGCAGATTATATATACAGTGGGGCAAAAAAGTATTTAGTCAGTCACCAATAGTGCAAGTTCCACCACTTAAAAAAATGAGAGGCGTCTGTAATTTACATCATAGGTAGACCTCAACTATGAGAGACAAAATGAGAAAACAAATCCAGGAAATCACATTGTCTGATTTTGTAAGAATTTATTTGCAAATTATGGTGGAAAATAAGTATTTGGTCAGTAACAAAATTTCATCTCAATACTTTGTTATATATCCTTTGTTGGCAATGACAGAGGTCAAACGTTTTCTGTAAGTCTTCACAAGGTTGGCACACACTGTTGTTGGTATGTTGGCCCATTCCTCCATGCAGATCTCCTCTAGAGCAGTGATGTTTTGGGGCTGTCGCTTGGCAGCACGGACTTTCAACTCCCTCCAAAGGTTTTCTATAGGGTTGAGATCTGGAGACTGGCTAGGCCACTCCAGGACCTTGAAATGCTTCTTACAAAGCCACTCCTTCGTTGCCCTGGCGGTGTGCTTTGGATCATTGTCATGTTGAAAGACCCAGCCACGTTTCATCTTCAATGCCCTTGCTGATGGAAGGAGGTTTGCACTCAAACTCTCACGATACATGGCCCCATTCATTTTTTGATGTCCCCGGATCAGTCGTCCTGGCCCCTTTGCAGAGAAACAGCCCCAAAGCATGATGTTTCCACCCCCATGCTTTACAGTAAGTATGGTGTTTGATGGATGCAGCTCAGTATTCTTTTTCCTCCACACGAAAAGTTGTGTTTCTACCAAACAGTTCCAGTTTGGTTTCATCGGACCATAGGACATTCTCCCAATACTCTTCTGGATCATCCAAATTCTCTCTAGCAAACTTCAGACGGGCCCGGACATGTACTGGCTTAAGCAATGGGACACGTCTGACACTGCAGGATCTGAGTCCCTGGCGGCGTAGTGTGTTACTGATGGTAGGCTTTGTTACATTGGTCCCGGCTCTCTGCAGTTCATTCACTAGGTCCCCCCGCGTGGTTCTGGGATTTTTGATCACCGTTGTTATGATCATTTTGACCCCATGGGGTGAGATTTTACGTGGAGCCCCAGATCGAGGGAGATTATCAGTGGTCTTGTATGTCTTCCATTTTCTAATTATTGTTGATTAATTACAGTTGATTTCTTAAATCCAAGCTGGTTGCCTATTGCAGATTCAGTCTTCCCAGCCCGGTGCAGGGCTACAATTTTTTTTCTGGTGTCCTTTGACAGCTCTTTGGTCTTCACCATAGTGGAGTTTGGTGTCTGACTGTTTGAGGGTGTGCACAGGTGTCTTTTTATACTGATAACAAGTTTAAACAGGTGCCATTACTACAGGTAATGAGTGGAGGAAAGAGGAGACTCTTACAGAAGAAGTTACAGGTCTGTGAGAGCCAGAAATCTTGATTGTTTGTAGGTGACCAAATACTTATTTTCCACCATAATTTGCAAATAAGTTCTTACAAAATCAGACAATGTGATTTTCTGGATTTGTTTTCTCATTTTGTTTCTCATAGTTGAGGTCTACCTATGATGTAAATTACAGACACCTCTCATCTTTTTAAGTGGTAGAACTTGCACTATTGGTGACTGATTAAATACTTTTTTGCCCCACTGTATATATAGTGAGAGAGTGAAGGATGTGGTCTGCGAAGACAGGTATGTGCCAGCCAGGCACCTAAAGAGTGTTTGGTAAAGACCTACACCAGGGAGGTCAGCTGACTAATCAAGGCCTGATAAAATCTGTGTGTGAGGACTGGGAAGTGTGGCACCACACTGACAGAGCTGGCCTGTCCAAACTGAATCTACAGAGCAGATACTGTGCCACCCGTTGTTGTTGCTAAGGTGGGAGACTGGTAGCCAGTCTCCTGTATAGTCAGGGAAAAGTTCTTTATGTTTAAGTTAGTTCTCAGCCGAGGAGGTTTTTGTTTTGGTTATTTGTGCCTTTGCAAAGGCAGTGAATGCACTGCAAGTGAATAAAGCCTGAACATGTGTGCAACCCAGTGTCTGTGTCCCTGTTTCCTGCACTGCTACAAGCGTCTACCTGAGCGATTCCATATATATATATATATATATATATATATATATATATATATATATAATCTCATCCACTCGCTATACCAAAAACCCACAGAACAGATTGTCAGTCTGTAGCAAGTCAATAACACCTGTCATAACGGACACAAACTGACACTAACTGATGGCTGTCAGTTACTGTCCGTTATAAGTCCCATAGACAATTGCCCATAGACTTCAATGTTAAAAAAAATAACGGACACTTGCCGTTGGTTTTTTATAATGGACAGAAAAGTCCTGCATGTAGGATTTTTTTGTCCACCGGAAAAAAAAACAGACTTGTGTACAAACGGACACAAGATAAAATCCCATTGAAATGAATGGAAATTTTAACGGACTGACGGTTCAGCTAATGTCCGTTGCTAAAATCTTGTAACGGACAATAGCTACGGACACTGCTGACGGTCACCAACGGTAGTGTGAATGCCCCCTATAAATGAAATCTTTTCTAATATCTACAGTTGAGGGATATTTCAGATTGTTTTCATACAATCTGCTTTTTCCAAGAGGAGAGTAATCACTGCTATGCGTTGTGTAAATGTTACAATGCCAAAGAGCTGGCAGTGTCTGCAGTACTATTCTAAAACATGAGAATTGACTTACTGAAGGCCAAACCGTAGCACCATACAGATCTGTTGATTCCACTATTTTTATCTCATGTCCAGCAAAGATAAAACTTTCCCATGCAACGCTTTTAAGAGAAACTGGTACATATCGCCGGTTGAGAATTTCTTCGACTATAATATCATCATTCTCATGACCTTTTTGAACAAAAACAGAATAAAAAAATTAATATTAGAATGTTGTTCCGAGTATATATCTTATAACTCATAACATCATTTGTTATTTTGAATTTCCTTTTAACTTTTACTCCAAATTTCTAAAGAAATGTACTGTTCTGAAAAAAGAAAATCAACTGGATATACAAAGATAAAGAACTAGGAACCCTAAATGGAGACCAATGTCATTCACCATGAACAGATGCCCTTGTAACTTGGCATATATTGGCGAGACCACCGAGGCAATCAGAGGTCGTATTCCATAGTACAAGTCCACCATTAGGGCACAGAATCTTCTGTTACTCATACCATACCACTTCCACCAAGCCAAACATGTGGTTACACAACTCACATTCCAGGGTCAGTGGCTGCTGCCATTGGGTGTACAGTTCTAAGTGCTGTAGAGTGAGAAAACCCTAACTAGGGGATCTGCTTGCTACATCCCTATATTGTGCTGCTAGTAGAATATAAGGGAATAGTTATTATGTTAATTTGTTTTCCCTTAGTCCTAACAGCAGCACAAGCTGCCCCCCCCCCCCCAATATAGAGTTGTTGTTTTTTTTCTTTATAACTAACATGGGGGGAGGTCTCTCTAGCCCTCTAATAGGGTAGTATAGTCACGCATTATTTATGCTAATTAAAAATGTCCGCCTGTCCTGCCAGCACACAGGGGCAGAAATACCCCATATTGTGCTGCTGTTAGGACTAAGGGAACACAGATTAACATTATAATCAACAATTTTCACAGATCCGGATAAATAGTTGAAAATAGCCCCAAAATGTGGCTGTGGTGTGAACTGGAATGATGTCACTTTTGGTTCTGATAGAAGAGGAAAAGAATTGAGGAGAAAATGAGGATCAATAGAAAACTGACTTCCAATTGCCAAGATAACATCCTGGAAGTAAACAAAAGAGGAGACAGAACAGCATCTGAGGGGTTAAACAGCTGAGATTCTTATCTCAGTCAATATAGCCGTCACTATCATAGCAGAAAAATGATGAAGGAGGAAAGACTAAAACTACAACTCTCAGCAGGTCCTGAGGATCTGGGGCTTTGTAGTTCTCAGAGGGTCAAGGATGTTTAAGGGCCTGTTCAATTGGCAGAAAATGAAGAGGAATTGAGGTGGATTTCTTTTACTTTTTTGGTCATCCAAAACCCCACAGCGGAAAACTAAAAGCTTCACACGCTGATCAGCCCTTTACTAGTACCCACACGGTATAATACACGCTTTATTGGACCACACATGGCATGACACACCATTTCCTAGCCCTCACATGATATAATGCCCCCTTCATGGCTGCCACAAGGTATAAAGCCACTTTACTGATGCTGACATGGTATAATATGCCCATTTCTGCCCCCCACTTGGCACACTGCCACAGGGCAGTGGGAAATGTAGATTTACCTCCAACATAGTGCATGGAGGAGTTGTCCTATTGGCACTCTGGCTGCATTCAGGGGATGTCTTAACCCTTTTGCTGCCAGGCACGTACGCTGTACGTGCTCCCAAGGTGGCACTTCAGTAGCGGAGGACGTAGTTACTACGTACTCCCTACTAATGCCGATATCTCTGGACTGCATCAACATATCTTGATGCTTTAAAATGCATTTTAAAGAAGAGACTCTCATCTTTAAAATGATACCAGGGACTTGATGATTTTACTTACAGTTTTGTAGTGATTCACTGTTGAAAACACTATTTGGCATTGAGATCCAACTGTAGATCTCAATTCCCGACAGCGTTTCAACAGTGAATTGCTCCAAAACTGTACATCCAATCATCGAGTTCTTGATATCATTTTAAAGATGAGATTCTCCTCTTTAAAATGCAATTGAAAGCATCAAGATATGTTGATGCAGTCCAAAGATATAGAGCTCCAAACTGTCCCCCCCTCCTGTCTAAGCAAGCAATTTAATCTAACAAGAAAGGAAGAGGGACACGGAGCAGCCCAGCAGAGAGAGAGACAGAAACGATCTGACTCTCTGCATAACTTGTATGTGACAGCAGGAGGGGGGTGGCAGGGACTCTATTGTCCCTATTAACCCTTCTCCTGCCAATCAGAGCGTATACTATACATTTGTCTCTGATTGTCACATACAGTTATAATGTAATTCCCCCCTGAGCTTTTCTAGTGGGGTATTCTTATGTTATACCTCCTGAACATAACCAGGAACTTTGTTGGCACTGTGACCCAGACGTTTACCATTTTCCTGGTCACAGAGCCAAAAAAAAAAGTCGCACCAAACACTTACACAACATATACATAAAGTCGCAAATAAAGTTTACATTTCACCCAATCCCTGTCCTGTCTATACCTGAGCTTTCTACAGTAAAATACGTCTCTAGTGATGTCCGTTACACACTAAAATAATAGTAATAATGATTATCACTAGAGATGAACGTGTAGATTGCTAAAATTATTATAGGGGGATGGAAAATAACATTTTTATGTAAAGTCCTATTTAATTTGCATGCACAAAATGGGATGGCGCATTTCTGCAATTTTGGCGATTCTTTAACACCCGCCCCTGTAAATATATACATGTGTGGTATGTATGAACTCCTCACATATTGCAGTTTTATGGACAGTACATTATGTTTGCAGAAAGGGATTTCTTGAGCCGCACTTTAGTGGCAAATTTGAATTTTTGCGCAATTTTTGCTAGCAATCTCTGTTTGCGGCAAAGTTCAATGAAGGTGGTTGTATATATAAACTATTAAATTGTGTTTTTATATACGGTATGCTGTGTACTCTGAAAAAAGTTAGATTTTGGTATCACAGTCACAGTTTGGTAGATGCAGTATAGCTTTTTAACATATTAGTGAACAGCAAAATCCTGCTTGTCTTCTGTATTCGTGTTTTTGGGAGTCCGAGCTCTTGTTGTAGTTGATGTTTGCTGTACATATAGTATATATACACATTGTATACACCATAAGCTATTATTTTAAAAGTATTTTGTATATGAATGTGAGATTGAACATGAGTTTTAGGTGCAAATATGTGTTTTAGCGTATTTTTTCAAAAAATTGTGTTGGTCGCCAGGGCCGGCTCCAGGTTTTTATGGGCCCTTGGGCGACAGAGCCTCAGTGGGCCCCCTTGTAAAGGAGGTGGGGGAGTCGAGACGCTCTGCGCGCCGCTGCAAATTTAGCTCCACCCACTTTTATGTTGATTCCACCCATTCTCATTCATTTATTGTGTGCTCCCACACAGTATAATCCTCCTACAGTCACCCGTAAATTATATGCCCCCCCTCCATCTCTCCCCCAGTTTCATATACACCCTTCCTCTGCCCCCAGTTTCGTGTCCCCCCTCCATCTCTGTCCCCAGTTTCATCACGTTCTCCCCCTTCATCTGCCCACAGTTTCATGTCCCCCGTCTCTGCCCCAGTGTCATGCCGTTCCCCCCCTCCCCTTCATTTGCCCCTTCAGTTTCATTGGGCCCCCTCCATCTCTGTCCCCAGTTCCATGCCGTTCTCTCCCCACCCCCTCCATCTGCCCCAGTGTCATGCTGTTCTCCCCCCCTCCATCTTCCCCAGTGTCATGCTGTTCCCCCCTCCCCTTCATTTGCCCCCCAGTTTCTTTAGGCCCCCTCCATCTCTGTCCCCAGTTTCATGCTGTTCTCTCCCCACCACCTTCATCTTCCCCAGTGTCATGCCGTTCCCCCCCTCCCCTTCATTTGCCCCTTCAGTTTCATTGGGCCCCCTCCATCTCTGTCCCCAGTTCCATGCCGTTCTCTCCCCACCCCCTTCCCCAGTGTCATGCTGTTCTCCCCCCCTCCATCTTCCCCAGTGTCATGCCGTTCTCTCCCCACCCCCTTCATGTTCTCCAGTGTCATGCCGTTCCCCCCCTCCCCTTCATTTGCCCCCCAGTTTCATGGGCCCCCTTCATTATGTTTCACCTTAATATGTAATACAAACAAACACTTACACTCACCTTCCATCGATCCCCCGACGCTCCTCTCTCTCTCCCTCCAATCACATACGCGATGCAGGAGCTGTGAGATCAGCTCCTGCTTAGCTCCGGCCCGGCTTGCGTGTGTAAGCGTGATGCGATGACGTCATCACGCCTACACACGCAAGCCGGGCCGGAGCTTTAAAGCAGGAGCTGATCTCGCAGCTCCTGCATCGCGTATGTATTCCAGCTCATCGGCGGACGGACGCCGATGAGCTGAAATTGTGACAGGCAAGTGCCGGGGGGCCCCCAGAGGCTCTGTGGGCCCCGGCACTTGCCCGACTATGCCGTGCGCTGACGCCGGCCCTGTTGGTCGCAAAGTTGCATGAAGGTGGATGTGGCTATCGATGACCCATTAAGACATTTGTAATCTTCAGGTTGTCTACTTTCAAAAAATATATAGGGTTTAGGGGTTCACTTACTTTCCATGGTGTGTAATCCCTACATTTTATAGGATGATACTTTTTTAACAATTCCAGCTTCAAAGCAGAATTTTGTTCCTTCCAGTTCTAGCGATTTTCTGAAGACACGTGCATGCGGGTTCAGGCCATAGTGATATGTATGAACTCTGCACATGTTGAACTCTTATTTTTAGGAGGTTTGGTGCATTTAATTTTTTGTTTGGTTTCTGCTTTTAACAACTAATATACATTTATTTGCATTTTTTCATAAAACATTCACTTTAAATCAAAATTGCATGAAGGTGCCTGTTCGTATACAGTACCAAGTGGCATTCTGACAATGCTGCAGGTGTCTACTTTAAGAAAATATATAGGTATGGGGGGGTTGGATGCTTTTTTAATGTTGCAATTTAGGTTTGATTTGTTCATCTCAAAACTGTGAAAATTGCTCTGGCTACTGGAGGTGCAAAATTTCCAGAGACCCTTGGCAGCGAAAAGGTTAATATATTTATTTAATTCTGAGCTCAATCTTGTACCTTGTCCCTGCTGGGATATAAATTTAGGAACTGCTGTATGGTCGGGTCAGCTGTTTATGGGAAACATTTTTCCATCTAAATCTTCAGTTGTATTCTTCTTTACTATAATAATGTACTAGTATATAAAGGTATACACTGATACATTGTCAGTAGAAGAAAATTATAAAAAGTGACATTTACCGTACTTTTGTAGGAAAATGTACACAGGACATGCTATGTTCTTGTGTCTGATGTTGATTCTTTCGGACACAGGATACAGTGGGGAAGTGGCCTCATACATTTACCTCCAATGCAGTGCAGTCAAGGAGTGCGCTTAGGTGACGCCTTAATATAGTTATTTAATTCAGAACTTGTCCATGTGCCTTGTGCCTGCTGAGATATAAACCTGAAACCTATTGTATGGAAGATTAAGCTGATGCTTATTGCATCTAAGTAAGCAGCTAAGTAAATAAAAACAAGTGGCCATCATTACTTTAAGAAATTAAGGTCAGTCAGTCCGAAAAATTGGGAAAACTTTGAAAGTGTCCCCAAGTGCAGTTGTAAAAACCATCAAGCGCTATAAAGAAACTGGCTCACATGAGGACCGCCCCAGGAAAGGAAGACCAAGAATCACCTCTGCTGTGGAGGATACATTCATCCAAGTCACCAGCCTCAGAAATCGCAGGTTAACAGCAGCTCAGATTAGAGACCAGGTCAATGCCACACAGAGTTCTAGCAGCAGACACATCTCTACTAGAGATGAGCGAACAGTGTTCTATCGAACACATGTTCGATCGGATATCAGGGTGTTCGCCATGTTCGAATCGAATCGAACACCACGTGGTAAAGTGCGCCAAAATTCGATTCCCCTCCCACCTTTCCTGGCGCCTTTTTTGCACCAATAACAGCGCAGGGGAGGTGGGACAGGAACTACGACACTGGGGGCATTGAAAAAAATTGGAAAAAGTCATTGGCTGCCGAAATCAGGTGACCTCCATTTTAGACGAATAGTGGATTTCAAATCCGGGTCATATGAGAATGTGAACTTTGTGACTATGAGACAGGGATAGCTGTACAGGCAGGGATAGCTAGGGATAACCTTTATTTAGGGGGGAATGTTATTAAAAATAACTTTTTGGGGCTCTATCGGGTGTGTAATTGTGATTTTTGTGAGATAAACTTTTTCCCATAGGGATGCATTGGCCAGCGCTGATTGGCCGAATTCCGTACTCTGGCCAATCAGCGCTGGCCAATGCATTCTATTAGCTTGATGAAGCAGAGTGTGCACAAGGGTTCAAGCGCACCCTCGGCTCTGATGTAGCAGAGCCGAGGCTGCACAAGGGTTCAAGCGCACCCTCGGCTCTGATGTAGGAGAGCCGAGGGTGCACTTGAACCCTTGTGCACCCTCAGCTCTGCTACATCAGAGCCGAGGGTGCGCTTGAACCCTTGTGCACACTCTGCTTCATCAAGCTAATAGAATGCATTGGCCAGCGCTGATTGGCCAATGTATTCTATTAGCCTGATGAAGTAGAGCTGAATGTGTGTGCTAAGCACACACATTCAGCTCTACTTCATCGGGCTAATAGAATGCATTGGCCAGCGCTGATTGGCCAGAGTACGGAACTCGACCAATCAGCGCTGGCTCTGCTGGAGGAGGCGGAGTCTAAGATCGCTCCACACCAGTCTCCATTCAGGTCCGACCTTAGACTCCGCCTCCTCCGGCAGAGCCAGCGCTGATTGGCCGAAGGCTGGCCAATGCATTCCTATGCGAATGCAGACTTAGCAGTGCTGAGTCAGTTTTGCTCAACTACACATCTGATGCACACTCGGCACTGCTACATCAGATGTAGCAATCTGATGTAGCAGAGCCGAGGGTGCACTAGAACCCCTGTGCAAACTCAGTTCACACTAATAGAATGCATTGGCCAGCGCTGATTGGCCAATGCATTCTATTAGCCCGATGAAGTAGAGCTGAATGTGTGTGCTAAGCACACACATTCAGCACTGCTTCATCAAGCCAATACAATGCATTAGCCAGTGCTGATTGGCCAGAGTACGGAATTCGGCCAATCAGCGCTGGCTCTGCTGGAGGAGGCGGAGTCTAAGGTCGGACCTGAATGGAGACTGGTGTGGAGCGATCTTAGACTCCGCCTCCTCCAGCAGAGCCAGCGCTGATTGGTCGAGTTCCGTACTCTGGCCAATCAGCGCTGGCCAATGCATTCTATTAGCCCGATGAAGTAGAGCTGAATGTGTGTGCTTAGCACACACATTCAGCTCTACTTCATCAGGCTAATAGAATACATTGGCCAATCAGCGCTGGCCAATGCATTCTATTAGCTTGATGAAGCAGAGTGTGCACAAGGGTTCAAGCGCACCCTCGGCTCTGATGTAGCAGAGCCGAGGCTGCACAAGGGTTCAAGTGCACCCTCGGCTCTCCTACATCAGAGCCGAGGGTGCGCTTGAACCCTTGTGCAGCCTCGGCTCTGCTACATCAGAGCCGAGGGTGCGCTTGAACCCTTGTGCACACTCTGCTTCATCAAGCTAATAGAATGCATTGGCCAGCACTGATTGGCCAGAGTACGGAATTCGGCCAATCAGCGCTGGCCAATGCATTCTATTAGCCCGATGAAGTAGAGCTGAATGTGTGTGCTAAGCACACACATTCAGCACTGCTTCATCACGCCAATACAATGCATTAGCCAGTGCTGATTGGCCAGAGTACGGAATTCGGCCAATCAGCGCTGGCTCTGCTGGAGGAGGCGGAGTCTAAGATCGCTCCACACCAGTCTCCATTCAGGTCCGACCTTAGACTCCGCCTCCTCCAGCAGAGCCAGCGCTGATTGGCCGAATTCCGTACTCTGGCCAATCAGCACTGGCTAATGCATTGTATTGGCTTGATGAAGCAGTGCTGAATGTGTGTGCTTAGCACACACATTCAGCTCTACTTCATCGGACTAATAGAATGCATTGGCCAGCGCTGATTGGCCGAATTCCGTACTCTGGCCAATCAGCACTGGCTAATGCATTGTATTGGCTTGATGAAGCAGTGCTGAATGTGTGTGCTTAGCACACACATTCAGCTCTACTTCATCGGGCTAATAGAATGCATTGGCCAATCAGCGCTGGCCAATGCATTCTATTAGTGTGAACTGAGTTTGCACAGGGGTTCTAGTGCACCCTCGGCTCTGCTACATCAGATTGCTACATCTGATGTAGCAGTGCCGAGTGTGCATCAGATGTGTAGTTGAGCAAAACTGACTCAGCACTGCTAAGTCTGCATTCGCATAGGAATGCATTGGCCAGCCTTCGGCCAATCAGCGCTGGCTCTGCCGGAGGAGGCGGAGTCTAAGGTCGGACCTGAATGGAGACTGGTGTGGAGCGATCTTAGACTCCGCCTCCTCCAGCAGAGCCAGCGCTGATTGGCCGAATTCCGTACTCTGGCCAATCAGCACTGGCTAATGCATTGTATTGGCTTGATGAAGCAGTGCTGAATGTGTGTGCTTAGCACACACATTCAGCTCTACTTCATCGGGCTAATAGAATGCATTGGCCAATCAGCGCTGGCCAATGCATTCTATTAGCGTGAACTGAGTTTGCACAGGGGTTCTAGTGCACCCTCGGCTCTGCTACATCAGATTGCTACATCTGATGTAGCAGTGCCGAGTGTGCATCAGATGTGTAGTTGAGCAAAACTGACTCAGCACTGCTAAGTCTGCATTCGCATAGGAATGCATTGGCCAGCCTTCGGCCAATCAGCGCTGGCTCTGCCGGAGGAGGCGGAGTCTAAGGTCGGACCTGAATGGAGACTGGTGTGGAGCTATCTTAGACTCCGCCTCCTCCAGCAGAGCCAGCGCTGATTGGTCGAGTTCCGTACTCTGGCCAATCAGCACTGGCCAATGCATTTCTATGGGGAAAAGTTAGCTTGCGAAAATCGCAAACTGACAGGGATTTCCATGAAATAAAGTGACTTTTATGCCCCCAGACATGCTTCCCCTGCTGTCCCAGTGTCATTCCAGGGTGTTGGTATCATTTCCTGGGGTGTCATAGTGGACTTGGTGACCCTCCAGACACGAATTTGGGTTTCCCCCTTAACGAGTTTATGTTCCCCATAGACTATAATGGGGTTCGAAACCCATTCGAACACTCGAACAGTGAGCGGCTGTTCGAATCGAATTTCGAACCTCGAACATTTTAGTGTTCGCTCATCTCTAATCTCTACAACAACTGTTAGGGTGCGTTCACATGATGTAACGTGCAGCGTGATGTGGCACGTATATGGCGTGTGAGAGTTTGCGCGCCGTAAAAGCTCCCATTGATTTCAATGGGAGTTAGGATCGTATACGCCGCGTTATTTTGCGCCGAGCTTTTATGGCGTGCAAACTCTCAAATGCTGTATACGTGCCACATCACTCTGCACGTTACATCGTGTGAACGCACCCTTAAGAGGAGACTTTGTGCAGCAGGCCTTCATGGTAAAATAGCTGCTAGAAAACCACTGCTAAGGACAGGCAACAAGCAGAAGAGACTTGTTTGGGCTAAAGAACACAAGGAATGGACATTAGACCAGTGGAAATCTGTGGTTTGGTCTAATGAGTCCAAATTTGAGATCTAGAACCTAGAATATAAGACATATTTTCAGTTGTTTCACACTTTTTGGTTAAGTATATAATTCCACATGTGTTAATTCATAGTTTTGATGCCTTCAGTGTGAATCTACAATTTTCATAGTCAGCGCCGCACCTCCCATGAGGCGACCTGAAGCGAGCGCTTCAGGCGGCGCTATGCCAGGGCCTCAGGGAGGGCAGCATTTTTGCTAACCTAAGCCAGTCCAGGACAAGCTGTCCTGGACTGGCTTAGCACGGAGTGGTAGATTGGGGAGGCCACTGGAGCAGCGCTGCTCCAGCAGCCTCCCCTCACGCTCAGGCAGAGAGCAGGCAGTCTCCGGGCCTGCTCTCTGCCGGCGAACGGCACTAAGCCCCACCCCCTTCGATTTGCCATGCCCCCACCGCTAAGCCACGCCCCCCGCTACGCCCGGCAGGGGGGGGGGCGCCTTTCTGTAGTTCGCCTCGGGCGGCGAAAGGGGCAGGATCACCCCTGTTCATAGTCATGAAAATACAGAAAACTGAGAAGGTGTGTTCAAACTTTTGGTCTGTACTGTATGTGAATAAGGTCAAAGTTGCCGCAATGTATGCCAGAGTCCCATTCACTTCTCATACTAAAGATACTTATGCCTTGTTTAATCCTGACAATTTATTGGTGATACATTGTTAATAAAATTAAGTGACGATAGACAACCCTTTTTTAAAATAAAGTGACTTATATCCAAAGGCCCAGTTGCTGAGTTGCTGTCTAGAGTCATATATGTTCTCTGCTTGTTTGCACCCACTCCACCACAGCAGGAGATGATCAGTCTGGAGTAAGGGCCCCTTCATGACATCTACATGCCCTTTCACTATGCATTTACTGTGAAATCTAAGTGTAATTCCTAAATTAAGCCTGCAGGTGGCACTCCTATATAGGATTTCTTACCAGACAATGGGAGTGGCCATCCCGAAATATAGCACAGGATAAACCCCATCTACATGTAGTGTACTCTTATTTTAATCCATATTAGTAAATTTTGTACACCGATATTTAATCTTACAAAACTAAGGCTGTTACCAGTATCTAAAGGTTAATCTTTCAGTAAAATCTGGCACCCTTATTTTTTTTATTGACATAATTAACAGATTTGTTTTGCCAATTATTATTATAACTAATCTGCAAAATTTATTAGGAATTCAGGAACTTAAAGTGCAATAAACTACAGTCAGATATCTGTGCTTAAGACAGGTGAGAAAAAGAAAAGAAGAAAAAGAGAAATTTTTATTACCTTGTTCATCTGCCATCTTTGCTGGTGAGGTGAATTTTCTTTGTCTTGGCTATACACTGTATGAACAGTAAAGAAATGGAATAATATATAAAATATCATGCAGAAAATTACAGTAGAATTTAAATGCAGGTCATTAAAGATTATTCTTATTGGGAACATGATTCAGAGAGACATATTTGTGGTGGTGAAGTGACTAACAAACCTATTCATAAGGGGCTTTCAGACTACCGTTGTAAACGGCCATTGCTGCCTTCCATCATAGGATGACAACAGTGGACATTAAACTGTTGCAGAGAATGCAAGACTTTATTTTCCATAACAAAAGTAAACAAACATGATAAAAGATAACTTCCTCCATGTTGTTTACATTAGTGTCAATGGAAACAAGCACAGAATGAGTCTGTGACCGTTCTCTACAACAATTTAATGTCCGTTGCTGTCATCCTATGATGGAAGACAGCAACAGACATTAACAACAGTGATGTGGATGCCATATCACATAGTTTGCCCAGAATTTTTCAAATTTTTAGGTTTTTTTGACAAAATCAAAACATTTGCATTTGAGTAAGCTAATATGGCTTTCAACATAGTTAAGAGAAAGGAAAATGCAGAGGAGAGGGAGCATCACATGGTCTCTGTGACCACTTGACTGGGTGAGTGGTGCAGCTTTGTTAAGATGAGTGGCAGTACGACATAGAATAATATGATGGACCAGACTGTAGGACATGTCTGAGTGGTGGTAGCGGTGGTAGTTGTGGAAACATGAATGGCAGTACATCATGGAATAATGTGATGGACCAGGCCACAGGAGATGAGGTCTGGCTGTTTAGTAGTTTCTTGCAGCATCATCACTACAATAAATGGAACATGATACAGGAAACAGAGGCAGTGACAGATGTATTCACGGGAATCAGCCAAAAGTGAGTGAAAATCTTTACAGATCCATGTTGGATTAATTTGAACAAAAGGTATTTTTTCCCCACACTTCTGGTTTACAGTTTGGCATGCTTAGGTGTTGCAAAGCCACTGGCAACATGGAACACTCTCTCAGCCATTATGCTTGATAAAATAAACCATGGGAATTTTATCATATTCTAGATCAGGGATAGGCAACCTTTGCACTCCAGCTGTTGCAAAACTACAACTCCCAGCATGCTTGCTTGCTCTGCTGTTCTTGGAACTCCCATGGAAGTGAATGGAGCATGTTAGGAGTTGTAGTTTCCCAGCAGGTGGAGTGCTGACCCCTGCTCTAAATGTACTGGCTGCTGCTTTTTATCCTGTTACTTGCTGGTTCCCGATTGTGATTTCACAATACCTATCCCTGAATTCAAAGGTAATGATACAAACAGTTCCACAGTCTGATCAAACGTTTATCACTGAAACAGCATGTACATAAAACTTATTATTATTTTTTTTTATAAATATTACCAAATAAATATAATTACCAATACAGCAGAATAAGTTCTGATAGGCTCTAAACACAACCTTGATGTCACGTTACTGGTGGTACGGGAGCAGGAGTCCAGTAGTCAGGTAAGGCAGAGGAAGCTGGAGACAGCACACGGATAGCCCACGTCCGGAAGCAGGTATATAAAGACCAGAGTAATAGGGCGTCATATATCAGAATCTGAAGTGAAGCTACAGAGAGCTTGCGGCCAGCAAAGGTGAAGTTCCAAGGAACTGAAAGAAGATCTCCAGCAAAGAGGTCTCGTGGGTGTACAACATGTATTCGGTTAACTGAATACAATATTAACACGAATCAGGAGGTGTCAGAGTCACATATATATATAGGCAGTCCAATCAGGGTTTACTCAGGGCGGGTACTAATCAGTAGAAAGTTGATCAGTTGATGTTAGATACCGGTTCCCATGAGTTCTCTTCCACACCATGCCATTTGATAAGATATTGTAGTCGATTTCTGTATATACGGGAGTCCAGAATCTTTTCCACCACAAATTCTTCTTGTCCATCAACTTCAACTGAATTTGGCAGTGGAGAGGATTGTTCGGGAAATGGATTGGCCGTAGCAATTTTCATTAGAAACACGTGAAAAACAGGATGAATTTTCATTGTTTCCGAAAGTTGTAAACGTACCGCCAGAGGACTAATTATTAGAGATGAGCGAACAGTAAAATATTCGATATTCGTTTCGAATAGCCCCTCAATATTCGACTATTCGAACGAATATCGAACCCCATTATGGTCTATGGGGAAAAATGCTTCGTTTCAGGGGATCCCACCATTCGACTCAGGAGGGTCACCAAGTCCACTATGACACCCCAGGAAATGATGCCAACACCCTGGAATGCAACTGGGACAGCAGGGGAAGCAGGTCTGGGGGCATCTAACACGCCCAAGTCACTGTATTACGTCGGGATACCTGTCACCGGTCCACCACTACTAGTATCGATGTCTTTCCTTTCGAGTTAGGTAGATCCACTATGAAGTCCATTGGGATCGAACTCCAAGGTCATACTGGAATGGACAATGGCTACAGCAACTCCATTGGTGAGGAACGTGAAGGCTTATACTGGGTACAAGTATCACAAGAGAGAACATATTTTTTCACATGCTCTAAACAGGTGGGTCGCCAGAAGAAATGGGATAACAATTCATATCTTTTCTGTACTCCCTTGTGTCCTGCTAGTCTGGAATCATGTACAAATCCTCAGATGTATGTATGTATAGACACTGTCCATCAATCAATACTTGATTTCTACGGAATAGGTGTACATCCCCTGACGGGTGTGCTAGAAATGGATCAGTGTCATAGGTCGCTTTTAAAGAGGACCTTAGCTCTTCACCGTCAGAAGGGCGTTTCTTCCTCACAGTGGCACCTATAGTGCTGTACTGTGAGAGGGGGTGTTGCTTACCACCCAGTGGTGATGCTGAATGGGGAGGAATGCCCCCCCCCCCACACAGTACAGTGCTATAGGCGCTGCTGTGAGGAAGGGCTTTCCTGACAGACTGTCAGACAGTGGCGGATCCAGGCTTTGCGGGGCCTTGGGCAATTGACTTTGGCGGGGCCCTACGTACCAGGGGGTCTGAATTAGCTCTAATAATGCGTTTTTAAGGCATTTTTTTTAACTAGTTAGCTGTGTTTGACCAACTTATAATACTGACCTTATTTGTGTACTATTAGCTGCATTGGGAGCGCGCACGCAAGGCCAGCGGCATAGAAGCGATGTCGTCTCACTGCTGGCTTTGCATATGAAACTCCGCCTACCAATTGACGCAAGAAAACCAGGAAAAAAGAAGAGTTTACAGCAGCGAAGACTGGTGAGTAAGGGACATGGGAATACCACTTTAAGGGCCTCGCGCATCTAACCCATACCTCCCGACTTTTGAAGATTAGAATGAGGGACAAAATGTGTGGCGCATGCAGTGCGCCGCGGCAAACTTAGCTCCACCCACTTTTATGTTGATCGATTCTCATTCATTTTTCATGTGCTCACACACAGTATAATCCTCCTACAGTCATCTGTAAATTATATGTCCCCCCTCCATCTCTCCCCCAGTTACATATACAGTCCTATGAAAAAGTTTGGGCACCCCTATTAATCTTAATCATTTTTAGTTCTAAATATTTTGGTGTTTGCAGCAGCCATTTCAGTTTGATATATCTAATAACTGATGGACACAGTAATATTTCAGGATTGAAATGAGGTTTATTGTACTAACAGAAAATGTGCAATATGCATTAAACCAAAATTTGACCGGTGCAAAAGTATGGGCACCTCAACAGAAAAGTGCCAGTAATATTTAGTAGATCCTCCTTTTGCAAAGATAACAGCCTCTAGTCGCTTCCTGTAGCTGTTAATCAGTTCCTGGATCCTGGATTAAGGGATTTTGGACCATTCCTCTTTACAAAACAATTCAAGTTCAGTTCAGTTTGATGGTGGCCGAGCATGGACAGCCTGCTCTCAAATGATCTGAAAACAAAGATTGTTCAACATAGTTGTTCAGGGGAAGGATACAAGAAGTTGTCTCAGAGATTTAACCTGTCAGTTTCCACTGTGAGGAACATAGTAAGGAAATGGAAGAGCACAGGGACAGTTCTTGTTAAGCCCAGAAGTGGCAGGCCAAGAAAAATATCAGAAAGGCAGAGAAGAAGAAGGTGAGAAGAGTCAAGGACAATCCACAGACCACCTCCAAAGAGCTGCAGCATCATCTTGCTGCAGATTGTGTCATTGTGCATCGGTCAACAATACAGTGCACTTTGCACAAGGAGAAGCTGTATGGGAGAGTGATGAGAAAGAAGCCGTTTCTGCAAGCACGCCACAAACAGAGTCGCCTGAGGTATGCAAAAGCACCTTTGGACAAGCCAGCTTCATTTTGGAAGAAGGTCCTGTGGACTGATGAAACAAAGATTGAGTTGTTTGGTCATACAAAAAGGAGTTATGCATGGCATCCAAAAAACCAGCATTCCAAGAAAAACACTTGCTACCCACTGTAAAATTTGGTGGAGGTTCCATCATGCTTTGGGGCTGTGTGGCCAATGCCGGCACTGGGAATCTTGTTAAAGCTGAGAGTCGCATGGATTCCACTCAGTATCAGCAGATTCTTGAGAATAATGTTCAAGAATCAGTGACGAAGTTGAAGTTACACCGGGGATGGATATTTCAGCAAGACAATGATCCAAAACAGCGCTCCAAATCGACTCAGGCATTCATGCAGAGGAACAATGACAATGTTCTGGAATGGCCATCCCAGTCCCCAGACCTGAATATCATTGAACATCTGTGGGATGATGTGAAGCGGGCTGTCCATGCTCGGCCACCATCAAACTGAACTGAACGCGAATTGTTTTGTAAAGAGGAATGGTCCAAAATCCCTTCATCCAGGATCCAGGAACTGATTAAAAGCTACAGGAAGCGACTAGAGGCTGTTATCTTTGCAAAAGGAGGATCTACAAAATATTAATGTCACTTTTCTGTTGAGGTGCCCATACTTTTGCACTGGTCAAATTTTGGTTTAATGCATATTGCACATTTTCTGTTAGTACAATAAACCTCATTTCAATCCTGAAATATTACTGTGTCCATCAGTTATTAGATATATCAAACTGAAATGGCTGCTGCAAACACCAAAATATTTACAACTAAAAATGATTAAGATTAATAGGGGTGCCTAAACTTTTTCATAGGACTGTACACCCTTCATCTGCCCCTAGTTTCACGTCCCCCCTCCATCTCTGTCCCCACTTTCATGTCCCCCCGTTTCTGCCCAGTTTCATGCCATTCTCCCCATTCATCTGCCCCAGTGTCATGCCGTTCTCTCCCCCTTAATCTGCTCCAGTGTCATGCCGTTCTCCCCCCTCATCTGCCCCAGTGTCATGCCATTCTCCCCCCTTCATCTGCCCCAGTGTCATGCCATTCTCCCCCCCTTCGTCTGCCCCAGTATCATGCCGTTCCCCCCCTTCATCTGCCCCAGTGTCATGCCGTTCTCCCCCCCCTTCGTCTGCCCCAGTATCATGCCGTTCCCCCCCTTCATCTGCCCCAGTGTCATGCCGTTCTCCCCCCCCCCTTCATTATGTTCCACCATAATGTTTAAACACAAAAACAACCCCCCCAAAAAAACAATCAATCACCTTCCCTCGCTCCCCTGCCGCTCTCTCTGCAGTCTCACTCGCTCACATAGTTGTAGGCGCGATGTGACGTCATCACATCGCAGCTACAAATGCCGGAGCTCAGCGTTAAAGCAGGAGGTGAGCTGTGACAGCTACTGCTTTAAACGCCTATGTATTCAGCTCATCGGCTCGCCCGGCCCTGGATCCGCCCCTGCTGTCAGAAACGCCCTTCTGATGGTGAAGAGCTACAGTACAAGCACCGATAGCTCTTCACCTGGGGAACAGATTATGAAAGGTAACAGTGCGCTGAATTCAGCGCACTGTTGGCTTTCTAGCGGTATATAAAACCACATGTGCCCCAAGTGATGAAAGGTCCTCTTTAAGATCTCGAGCAAATCACCTTGATGAATAATACCTATAACCCTTGCCTCAGGCACAATGGGAGTAGGTGGAACTGAAGCGTCTGCTTTTCCATTGCAGGATCCTGGTCGAAATGAAATTGTGAAATTAAAGCGGTTCAGGAATAGACTCCATCGGGTCTGAAGAGGGGAGAGGCACTTAGCTGATATATTGAACTCTAGGTTGTGGTGATCCTAGGTTGTGAAGCTCCTTGAAGATGGTGTCTCCGCTCTTTAAATGCCAAAACAATAGCGAGTAATTCTTTGTTCCCTACATCTGTTGAGAGAAGAATGCACATGGATGCAACAGCTCCTTCTCACCTGATCTTTGAGACAGGATAGTGCCAACTTCAACTACAAAAGCAAGTTCTGGATTGTGATGACGTAGTACTGGAGCTGTGGTGAATTTAAACTTTAAATGAGAGAAAGCTTCATCTGCTTGTGGTGTCCAGGAGAAGTGGGTCTTCTTCTTTGTCACCTCTGTAATAGAAGCTACAATTTCTGAGAAATTTTTCACAAAGCGTCTGTAACAATCAGAGAAGCCAATGAATCTTTGCACTTCTTTTACAGTCCTGGGAGTCGGCCAATAAATAACTGCTTGGATCTTTCTGGGAACCATACGCATTCCCTGAGAAGAGATGATGTATCCTAGGAATTGAATCTCTTCCCGATGGAACTTACATTTTTCTAATTTGATGTAAAGTCGGTTTTCCGGCAATCGTTTTAATATACGTCTTACATGCTCCTGATGTTCTTCTAGAGATCCAGAGAAAATTAGTATATCATCTAGATAAATTACCATGAATTGATCTAGTAAATCTCTGAATATATCATTTGCTAAGTGTTGGAAGGTAGCCGTAGCATTGCAGAGCCCGAATGGCATTACCAGACTTTCAAAGTGTCCATATCAGGTACGAAATGCGGTTTTCCCATTCGTCACCTGGCCTTATCCGGACTAAATTGTAAGCACCCCATAGGTCTAATTTGGTAAAGATCGTTGCTCTTTGGACTTTCTCCAACAGTTTGGGAATTAGAGGCAATGGATAACTTCTTTCACTGTAATCTTATTAAGTTCTCTGTAATCTACCATTGGCCGTATTAAACCGTCCGATTTCTTAAAGAATATAGGAGCCCCTGCAGGAGAAGAGCATGGCCGAATAAACCCTTTTTTCAAGTTCTCGTCAATGAAGTCCTTAAGGGTAAGTTCACACGTAGTTTTTTGGGTCAGAACCTGAGGTGGCCTTCACATCCGCAGGGAGTGTCTTCAGGCCAAATTGTGAGGCAACTCGATCTGAAGAATGAATATCTTGCTTTTTGCAAAGCTCCTGTCTTTCTGGTCAGGGTTTCAAGGCGGTTATCAAAGATTCCCATTGGTGTTTCATATCTTGGACCTCCACATACATTGCACCCAAGGCAGCCTCTTCTTTTTGAAGCAGACCTCCCAAGCTTCTATCCCAATGGATTCCATTCTTAGGTGTTAGTATCCTGTCACGTTACTGGTGGTACGGGGGCAGGAGTCCAGTAGTCAGGTAAGGCAGAGGAGGCTGGAGACAGCACACGGATAGCCCGAGGGGGGGGGCTGTAGTTGTAGTCCAGAAGCAGATACGTAATAGTCTGTCGTATATCAGGAGCTGAAGTGAAGCAACAGAGCTTGCGGCCAGCAAAGGTAAAGTTCCAAGTAACTGAAAGAAGATCTCAAGCAAGGAGATCTCCTAGGTGTCCAGCCTATATTCAGTTAACTGAACACAATACTAACTAGAGATGAGCGAGTAGTGTTCGATCGAGTAGGTGTTCGATTAAATACTACGGTATTCGAAGTACTGGTACTCGATCGAACACTACTAGCTGTTCGAAGTTTAAGGTTCGATGCAGAACCAGCGTTGATTGGCAGAATGCTATACATTCTGCCAATCAACGCTGGTTCTTCTCTTACCTTTAGAAGTCTTCTCCGTGCAGCGTCCCCGCAGCGTCTTCCGGCTGGAATTCACTCTGCCTAGGCAGAGCTGACTGCACATGCATGCCCTCGCATGCACAGTCGGCTCTGCTCAGGCTTCGGGCCAGGCAGAGCCGACTGCGCATGTCCGTGCATGACCTCGCATGCGCAGTCGGCTCTGCCTAGGCCCCGATGCCTAGGCAGAATGAATTCCAGCCAGAAGAAGACGCGGAGATGCTGCGTCGGGAGAAGACTTCAAGGAGAATCCAGCCTGACCGTCACTCGTGAACTTAGTAAGTATAATTTTATCGAATTTAGCGTACCCCTGAAACGAGCATTTCCCCCCATAGACTATAATGAGTTTGAAATCCATTCGAACAGTCGAACATTGTGCGGCTGTTCCAATCGGATTTTGAACCTCGGACATTTTAATGTTCGCTCATCTCTAATACTAACACAATGCAGGAAGTGTCAGAGTCTCAGGAGTAGGTTCAACACAATAGTACAGCAAACAACGATACAACCAGCTGACTAGCTCAGCAAACAAGGAGACATAGAACAAAGCACTGGGACACAGGTTCAAATCCTGACACTTGATTTCAGCAATAGTAGTTATAGTAAGAGTCAATAGTAGTTATAGTGAGACACTTGGATGGTGAGGTGCGTGCAAGGCTAAATAGTATGGGTAACTAATTCTGACCATATCCTTAGCCTTACCATACTGTAGGTCAAATAGACATGCATCCTACAGCTTTCCAGGACACAATCCAAGTAAAAAATATATACAGTTGGTAAAACCTGTACACCCTAGATCATCAAATAATAGTTTTTCCAAAAACAAAAATCAACCTATGTGTTTTCCTGAAATTATTTGCATTTTTGTGTTCATCAGAGGAATACAAATAGGATAAAAATATGACTCGCTGATACTTAACCCCTTTCTGCCGCGGGCATTTTTCAATTTTAGTTTTTGACACTGCCCCCCTTCCAAACCCCCGCAACGTTCATATTTTTCCATTTTCAGAGCCAAATGAGGTCTTAATGTTTGCGGGACAAATTTTTCGTCATGAAGCTACCATTAATTATTCTGTACAATGTACTAGGAAGATGGGAAAAAAATTCAGAATGGAGTAGATTTGAAGAAAAAGCGTGTGACTTTCTTACGGGCTTCATTTTTACGGCATTCACTATGCAACCGAAGTGACATGTCACCTATAGTCTATGTTTCGGTACGATTCTGAGGATACCAAATTTATATAGTTGTATTTACATTTTAACCTCTTTACAAAAATACAAAACTGGCCCCAATTTTTTTTTTCTAAGTCGCCATATTCTGACACCCCTAACTTTTTTACACTTCTGTGTATAAGGATGCATAGGGTGTCTTTTTTGTGGGACTAGGTGTAATTTTTAGTTATACCATTTTGGGGAATTGCTTTTGCTTTGATTGCTTTTTATTCAAATTTTTATCAGAGGCAAAACAGTGAAAAAATGGTCTTGTGGTGCTTTTGATTTCTTCCCACTATGGAGTTTACCATATGGGAAAAATATTTTATAGATTTATAGACTGGGTGTTTGCAGACACAGGGATACCTAATGTGTAATTGTTTCACAGTGTTTAAATACTTTATGTGTTCTAGGGAAAAGGGGGTGGGGATTTGAATGTTTAATTTTTTTTTTTATTTTTTTTTACTTTTTAAATTTTTTAATGCATTTATTAAACCCCCTAGAGGTCTTGAATCCCAGGGGATCCAATCACTAACGCAATGCATTACAATCCTAATCCACTGCAATGCACTGCACAAAAACTTCATTTCTATTGCAGGCTACATAGAGTAGCCTGCAATAGAAAATCATTACAGACTGGCCTGGGAGCCTTAACAAGGTTCCCAGCTGTCATATCAATGGGATGCCAGCCTTGGAGGGGTTAACCAGAGGGGTTTATTTCCGCAATCGGTGTGAGCACCAATCACAGGCATTAGCGTAGGGTGTTTTCTGTATAAAACAGCAGACACCCAATGGTTATGGTGGCCAGCTGGCTCCTGAGCAGAAGCCATCTTTAAAGACATCCGCCATGCTAGCACAGCGGATGTCAGGAAAGGCGTTAAAAACCACAGTCCAGTGTCATGCTGGACCTCATTGTTCATGCCAGCACTATTGATGAACAAGGTAATGATAACCAGGCTCCATACTGAGCTGTTTATTCTGACATCACTATTAAATGGAGAGGATTCACTAATCATTCACAATAGTTTTTGTTCTCAGGATGTGCTCTATTGTTAGGATATAATAGTTGCGTCTATCTTAATTCCAATTGCGTTCCACTGTCTTTTGCTGTTTTCTATTTCTATTATTCTGTCTATATTGAGAATATCAAAATAACCTGTCTTTCTAGAAGTTGTGTTGTGGAAGCAGATCGTTCTGTACACTGTCTGATGGCCATGTTGTGCTGTTGGTGCTCAACTCCCATTTCACTTGAACTGAGCAGCAGTACTCCAGCAGACTACTTTGATAGTACAATGTATTTTCAATTAATTACTGTTATGCAATTCACATTGTGGTCAAGTACGTCCCCTTCAGAGATGTATTTGTGTAAGCTGACATGCAAAAAGATTATTTATATCTACTTGCAGGCAGCACTGCTGTCATGGAGCTATCAGTTTTCTTAATAAGAATTGGACGGCATATAAGAATATCCATTTTCCCAGTAAGAAGTGAACTTATACTCAACATACAAAGTCACTTACATAATAATACTATGTATGCAACTAACACTGCCATGCACTTACACTTACCACAGACAAAAGAAAACAATACAAATGGGTAAAAAAGTTTTATAATTTTAGATATTACTCATCACGTGTCTGTACCATTAAAATATGTGCATAACACATTTCCAATACACCCACACCATATAAACAGAATAAACAGTGTTCAAATAAACCTCCAAAACCCCCCAGACCACCACATATGAAGATTATATGTGTCCTGACAATGAACTAGACACTGATCAGCAAGTGTGAATGGCTTTGAAATCTAATATACTATCTATTATATGCCGTTTAGTAAAAGATTGAGAAGAACAATTCCTACTTGTCATGTAATCCACTAAAGAACTTCTACATGGACAAGAACAGAACTTCTGAAAGTAATACAATGACATTACCTTGCACTTGGCAAACAAGAGTGACCCCTGCATTCCTTGGTGGTGGAGACCACTTGGATGTTGGCATAAGATATTCTCTCCAGAGACAGGGAAACAGTATTCCTAGAGTAAGTTACACACAGCTAGTGTCACCATGATGTGCTGTCCCTATAAGGAGGCTTAATGAATCCTGACAGCTGCAGTTAGAACACAAGCTGGAACGTCCTATCACCACATTCCTGTGGAAGGCAGCACTGAAGACAAACTGCACTGCCTGACTTATTGTATGTCCTCGGCTGCAGTTTATATGCACATTTGAAAGTATTTATTATTTTTGAAAAATTTACTTTTCTGTCCTTATTTTAAAAATCACTAAGGGACTTGCCTGTTTAAAGCATCAAAAGAGTGGGCTTGTGGTCCCTTCATTGTGCCCCTATGGCGGCCATGACCTCCACTCACTGCTCTGCTCAGATGCTATAGTCACTTTATTCAGGATCAGGACGAGTTCTAATATCCAGGGTGTGTTTCTGTTTTGAAACAGTTGGCACCTTCCACATATGGAGTCACTTCAACTCCTGAGCGCACTCTGTACACTTGACCAGTGGCATAACTAGGAATGGCGGGGCCCGTGGCGAACTTTTGACATGGGCCCCCCCCCCCCCCAAACCGACGCCAAAGACCTCGACCGACCCCCTCCTCCGCACTCTATTATGTCCCTTAGTAAGCCCTGCACACAATATTATGTCCATTATTGGCCCCTGCACACAGTATTATGTCCATTAGTGGCCCCCGCACGCAGTATTATGTCCCTTAGTGGCCCCTGCACGCAGTATTATGTCCCTTAGTGGCTCCTGCACACAATATTATGTCCCTTAGTGTCCCCTGCACACAGTATTAACCCCAATAGTGTCCCCTGCACACAGTATTATCCCCCATAGTGGCCCCTCCACACAGTATTATTCCCCATAGTGTCCCCTGCACACAGTATTATTCCCCCATAGTGGCCCCTGCACACAGTATTATCCCCCATAGTGGTCCCTGCACACAGTATTATCCCAAATAGTGGCCCCTGCACACAGTAATATACCCAATAGTGTCCCCTGCACACACAGTATTATCCCCAATAATGTCCCCTGCACAAAGTATTATCCCCCATAGTGGCCCCTGCACACAGTATTATCCCCAATAGTGTCCCCTGCACACAGTATTATGTCCCACTGTGGACACCCATAAACAATTATTATACTCTGGGGTCTTTTCAGACCACAGAGTATAATAATCGGAAACCCGGGGAAATAAAAACATTAAAAAAACAGAAACAGTTGCTTACTTGTCCCCCGGCTCCTAGGCTGTCGGCCGCCGCTCTTGTCCTGCTTTAATGACGTCGGACGTCACATGACCCGGGAAGCAGGCCCGGGTCATGTGACGTCAGAGACGTCAGACACGAATGACGGAGGCCTGGCAGGATCGTGGAGAGGTAAGTAACAGTATTTTTTAGGTTCCCTTACCTCTCCCAGTCCACCGATCATTATTCTCCGGGGTCTGCAAAGACCCCCGAGTATAATGATAGTGTTTGTGGGGCCCGCGGTGTCACTTGCCGATCCCAGCCCAGCCAGGATCGGCAAGTGAATAGGGCCCGTAATGGCCTATTACAAAAAACAAAAAACGTAGTGGCCGTCACCAGGCCCCCTAATGGCCCGGGCCCTGTGGCAGCCGCCTCCACTGCCTCTACGGTAGTTACGCCACTGCACTTGACCCATTATAATACACATGTACAGTATGTGAAATGCTACACCACAATGTTTCACTTACCTATTTTACTTATTTTAATGGAAATTGTGGTGATAGAATAAAGTACAGCCATGGACAGCAGTGGGCAGGTCTGATGAATCATGACCAAGCTCTAATTAAAGGAGATAATTGATCCATTGGCAAGTAAAAACCAAAGGGCGTAATGATCGTGGTTGCAGTGAGTGCGACTGGGCCCGGTGAGGTGCAGGGCCCGCGGCTAGCTGGAGATGGCCAGGGCCTGGTACCACTATGACAGCGGTCGGGGAAAGCCTGGTTTCCCGACCGCTATACATATTTTAAATGAAAAGTTTTAAAGTGTTACTTATAAAATATTCACAGTGCAGTATCCTCAGAGCGCCACAGACAGGCACAATATGAGTGTACCGCTGACTCTGTGGTAGTCTGTCTGTGCCTGTAGTAACAGGAACCCAAGATCCTTGACCTCTCCTTTTCAGGGCGGATTTACACCTGCGCCCAGTCTCCGCTTTCAGGTTTCTTTCTTCTGCCCAAGAAACTGCACAGGAGACGGAAACTGGCAGTCAGTTTTCAAACCCATTCATTTGAATGGGTTTGCAAAGTGTCCACCCGTTAGCACCTGTGAGCATCTTATGGTCTCCGCGGCGAGACTGTTTTTTTTAACCGGACACAAAGTTGGACATGCAGGACTTAGTGTCCAGTTAAAAGGAAAAAGTGTTTCGCCACGGAGACCAGGAAACGCTCACGGGTGGACACTGACTGCCAGGTTTCCGTTTCCTGTTGGCAGAAGACAGAAACCCACAAAGCGGAGACCAGGCGCAGATGTGAACCCGTCCTTACAAAAAAATCTGTTCAATTCTATGGGTCTGTTTAAAAAAAATAAAAAAAATTTAAAAAAAAAGGATGGAATCTGTGTTAGCCATTTTTCACGTACCCAGAGATATTGGAAACTGCAGAAAATGTTAAAATTAAAAATCCTTTAAAATGTGAAAAATGGAACAACCACGAACAGCACATGAACTTCAAATAAACACGATTCTCACAGACATCCTGCATTCACAAAATGTGCAGGTGTGAATACAGCCAACATCCACATTTTGCACGTGTGATATCCGTGATATTCATAGAACGCACACCTATTGACACATCACATGACAATATCACCTTTCCGCAAAATCCAAATGTGTGAATAAGTCCTCACGCCTCAAACTATTGATAGAACTGGTTGCAGTGGTTTTCATCCCCCCTTTCTCTTCCACTGATGTCAGCATGAAACTGCGACTTATAATGGAAAGTGCTGATCTACAGGTCCAGGCTACTGCAGGCCGCTAGTTCAGTATCTCTGCAACTGACTTCTGTGGGCAGCTGTAATGGGATCTCTCTGTGAGCGGACAGCCTGTTTTTGGATTTTTCAGAAGTCTACAGTGAGTAGATAGTAGGAGGAGGAGAAGATGGATTAAGCAGTTTAGGAGGCCTTTTGTCTGATAAAACACCATACAAAGCATATGTGTCTTTGTTCTGCAACACTATAAAAACACAAGTTGGTATTCTTGCTGCACTGCATAACCCAAGAGCACGTCAGCTTCAGAAATCAGAATGATGACTAGACATCCTCTGACAGAGCAGAATATAATATACAGCTAAAATAGTCTAATGCTGTATCAACAGTAATTATCATTATAGCTGGCAGGGCAGTAATGACTAGAAGACTGAAGCAATGTATGGAATCCATGCATCAGTGGGAGAAAGCCACGAGACAGCAAGTAGAGGTCAAACAGCTTGGTGAGCAGGTCAACCGAAGAAGTATATTGAATGTCAGACGGACCATCAGTGAGGAGTCGGCATGTTACCATCAAACAAAAGTAGAAACTTCTCTGTACAGCAGCAGTTTGGTAGCCCAAAGCATTTCTAACCTCTGTACATTTCCTAGAAGTATATGTGCACTGTCATCTCTGCATTTCTGAAATGGATATGTACAGAGTATTCCTTGCTTTTAAGTGCTCTATATAAAGACAGTGGGGAAAAAGCATTGCTATATTAGCTTCTTCCTAGAAGCCAAACTGTCTTCTGACATAAGCCTTTCCTATGCCATGTTCAGTATGGCTAATGTTAGAAAAGAACGTGTCTTTACAACTCGCCTGTGCTATATCTGATGATGTCACCACAGCGCTCTTTGTTCATAAGGGGTGTTCTGCTATATTATATTGTTATAATGTCACAAAAGTTACAGCTTTGTCATTAAATTTCTAATGACGTCACATTGACGTATTGAAGATTTAGCAATTCTTGCAGGTCTCTTTGTACGTAGAGCAAAAAGACAGTTAAAGGGGTTGTCCCATCACAAGGATCCTATCTATACTGCTTGTTAATGTGGATGTAAGACTTTTCCTAAATACACTGCGTCAGCAAAACTGCTTTGTTTGTCCACTATCTTACTTTGTTCAATTCATTGTTGACACAGCCCTTGACTTATCTGGTCAAAAATCCAGTGATGTAGCTGCCTGCTGTGAGGGGGAGGGCTGAGGGGCTAAGTTCTCGGGAGCGTGCCTGTGACTCTCTATTTTATTAGCTGTAATAGAGAGGCGGATGCCGCGGAGGGTTAGACGCCGGCACATCGCTACGTTCCTGCCCTGCATGAAGACAGCAGCGGCAGGAGTGATGCTGCTATTCCGGGGGAAGGGGGGGGGGGTGGTGGAGTGGAATAGCAGCATTGCTCCTGCCGCTGCTGTCTTCATGCAGGGCAGGAGCGTAGCGATGTGCCGGCATCTAACCCCCCGGCATCTGCCTTTCTATTGTCGGGGACATTAAAGAGTCCTCATAGTATGTTGCAGAGCTCCAAATTAAATAATTAATTAACAGGCCTAGATGGACTGCAGCCATCTTCTTTTAAGCCTGGAGAACTGATTAATGACACAAGATGGCTGTGTATCAAGAGTTCTGATTTATTGTTACAGGAGTCAATATTTATACAGACAAAAGCAGGTTGGACTATTCTAATGACATAAGCTGTGGCACATGACTATTGGATAAGGTCTGCATATCATTATTACACTCCAACCTGGGATGACCTTTCTCATGACATGAAAAAGAATCTAAGATATTTATGTGTAAGCCAACATCATACACTAGTTCTAGATGTATATCACAGAAAGAGAGATAATGATCACATGCTGGTCCGCTCTGGCCTTGGGGCTAACGACCGAACAGGTTATTTGAACCGGTTTCTACACCCACTCTCAAAGATGACCACAAATAGATAAGGAGTTATAACCCAACCATTAACATTCCACACGCCTTATCCCCTAAAGGGGTCTCTTAGACTCTAAACAGACATCCTTATGAAGCTTAGAACAGAAAATGCTTACAAAATGGCTGACAATACAAGATGGAAGATGTGATCCTAACAGTTCCCCCATTTTGAGATAATTGGATACAGGAATTCATATTTAGGTACTTCAGTGACTTAACATCTACTGCTGGACCTTTCCAGATTCCCCTCATATGTTCCTGTATTCCAAATTAATCTCAATCATAGTTCTGGCCTGTTATTTTCAGTCTGCTTTGTATTTTTCAAACACATAAACATAAGATTATACATTCACTTGCGTATACTATGTATCATTACTTCCTGTTGTGTTATGAAAACAGCTATATAACATGACTGAGGCTAATATGGGGCTATGAGGACATATCCTACAGTCTGACACATTCAGATCTTCGTTCAAGATCATATGATGTTTAAAGAAAAAAAACGTATTCTCCCACTCATCGTCAAATGTTCTATGCAGGCTTATCGCCAGAATAATCTATAACAGTAACATCAGGAGAATCTTCATCGCTGTGTGTAGAGACTTCTTTGTAATGTGAAGCATGGATACAATTAGGCTTTCCGTCAAGTTTCATAGAAGTATTAGTAGTTAGCAGCACTTGGAGCGAATCATCAAATCTTGGTTCAAGAGGATTTCTCACGTGTCATCAATCTCTTGGTTCAAATGAATAGGTCCCATCCACTTAACTTAAAATCTGAGAGGGAGGAGAAAACTCAAAACTATACATTAGTCAGATGTTTTTGCCAAGACATCACATAGTCAGTCAGTACACCATAATACAACTCTAACCTAGGGTCTGACCCAAAGAAAGTTTGCTATGGGCTAAAACCAATTCTTCTATCAGGAAGATACCTTACAGAAGATACAAATACAAGTGACACTCTACATCTTTCAATAGCCGTCTACCTGCAGCCCACTTGTGATGGCTTTTTTCACCAGATATGCCCCAGGCCATCCTGAAGAGAAATCACTATACACACAAGCACGTACTTATACCGTATCACCTTTAGTAGTTACTATAGTTATAGCATATAGTTATCCTGCAATCCCTGGAGCAGGTACAAGGGCTCTGGGCCTGGCTCAAAGACACTTTTCATTTACAACATGCCATGCAGGCTCACATATATATCTGTCAGTAGTGATACTAAATCCTACAGTCACCCATCCTCCGCTCACCGGGTCACACATGGCTACTTCTACTCAAAGAAACTTTTCACTTTGTATGAACTCTGCTCAATCCGAAATACATACATTATTTTATTCATTATTTCACCTGTGAAATGTGTCCCTCTATCAGACTCTATCATCTCAGGTATCCTCAATCTACACACAAGCTCAGATATCAATTTCTTGGCAGTTACCTGTGTCGTTGCTCGGCTGATCCAACCTGAGAACAAATACACAGACCAACACATTTGTACGTTCAGATTCAGGCAATTATATATAATGGATACAGGGGTTTTGGTGTGCATGCGATGTGTCTTAACTACCTGCCCTGGATTGTGTATAGCACCTATGTGACATGCTTTTACGTGATTCCCTGCAGCCCTTCCAAACCCTGAGGCAAACTATAGTTTACCCACTAATGACTCCATGGCATTTCAAGAGGCATGCACCTTACCGTGGGCCAAACCAGCCATTTGGGGGTATCTATCCCCCATTTTCACATTCCGTTCACATTCTCTGGCACCAGCCTTTGTCCATTTCTCAATTTCCTCACCAGTCACCTTAGAGTACAGCCCCTTTGGGTCTGCTATTTTTCTCACCTGGTTGAGACCCTTCCATGGTAGTAGCACCGCTGCTCAATCAGCCTTCTAATTTCCAATACTCTCAGGGTCTCTTCCCTTTGTGTGAGCTCTGACTTTCACAATTGCCAACTGCTTACGGAGCAATGTGGCCTCCATCAACTGACTTACTAAGTTTCCTTTCTTAATTGGTTTGCCCTGTGCCATCAGGAAGTTCCTGGACCTCCATATTGGACCATAACCATGTGCAATGCCAAACGCATACCTGGAGTCAGTGTACTGTGCTATCAGGCTTCTATAAGGCTAGCCTCTTATACTGACATGTGTGGTGGAAGGGCTTCTTATACTATGGTGTCATGTATAATGACTACAGCATACCCTGTATTCAAATTTGCCTTTTTCTGTTAGGTACCTGGAACGTCCACAAACATCTCATAGTCAGGATTCTCCAATGGGGCATCAGTGACATGACTGAAGCCGCCTCTTCTGAGAGGGAGTTTAAAAATATCTCATCTACTAAATATCTCATTATCTACTCCCCCCTTTGAATCATGAACTCCTACTGGTATAAGAGTTGCAGGATTCAAAAGTCAAATAACGCTGAAATGAGATGTTTGAGGAGGATGTAGAGCAAATTCCATGTTGCTCTATCTTGCCAAAGAAATATGACATCTGTCTATCTGTGTGAGGATTGCATAGATGTCATGTGGTTTGTATACCACCAGGGGGTGGTCTAGGACAATGTCTGAGCTTGTCTCAAGCAGGGCCTGTACGGAGAGTACAACCCTTGCACAAGAGGGCGTTCCCCTTGCAACAGTATTCAAATGTGTACTATAATATGCCTCAGGACTGCAGTAGCCTGTCCCTCCACCTCAGTGACATAGATTTGAAAGGGTTTCTGATCTGTCAGGCAAGCCCTTGTCAAACAGGTTTTTACAAGCCCATTCACAGTTTATCTGATCCATGGCCAAAAAGGTATGTAACTGAGCATGGGGGGGGTTGGCACCTGCAGCTCTCTCACCACTATGGTCTGTTCATTTGAAAGATGTTTGGTACTTTTGCTCAGACAATGACCTAAAAAAAAACAACCTCCTTTTTGCTTACAAAATTGCAGCTTGTCTTTACTGGCCTTACAACCGTTCTGGTAGAGGAAACACAGCAGGTTCATGTCTGTCTATCTGTGGCACAAAGAATAAAAATTAAAATTATCAACATATCACAATAATATTCACTTAATCTCCCATAAAACATTTGTCTAATCTTTTTCATACACTGGTGGTTTTTGCTATCACTACCTTTCTCTAATTAGATTTCCAGTGTCTCACTTTTAAGCTATACAGGGCAGTACAATACACTATTTGCCCTCAGCAGATATATAATAGAACTTTTGAGACCTAATTAAGACCTAATTAAGACACTGTAGTCTAAGGGTACAGCCATTGTAAGCCGCTGGCTGGCTAAAACTTGCCAAACCTGTATTCAATCTTATTTATACAATCCTAAGTAAATTCAATTCTCTACAACTTCTAATTATTCCAGAATTACAACTAATTCATTAAATTCTCAAAATATATCAGCAGAGAAGGCAAAAACTTTAAGGGATCAATCTATCTCCCCCGTCATAACAAGAATTTATACACAAAAACACATTACAGAGCAGATATCCGAGTGACTTCTAATCTACTTAGTCAGATGTCTATCACCTTGTAGCAAACAATGCCGCAGAAATACCACTTTTGTTTTGTAAAACTATGATTTATCTTTACCTGCGTGTACATATTAAGATAGCTCACATGCATTGCCTACCCCTTTATGGTGCCTAATCCCATATCAGAAGGATCAATCTGAATAGAAATGATCGATAACATTTTACAAGTATTAGATAAAACTTTTTCACAAAATAATTCCCGATTGTTAACATTCATGGGTTTATAGTATAAACTCATAACCAATAAACACTGATTACCTAGTACATGTACATGGTATATCAAGTACATCTCATATTCACCAGAAGACATATATACTGTACATATATATATATTTTCAACGATGGAAAGGAACTCATATCTACTTGTCACCACCCTCTGTGGGACTATCAGCATTCAATTTCTTCATCTGCTCCCTGTGGAGACTAAAAATGTAACAATATAAACATGAACAAACAGAGCATGTACATGTAACACATATGGGCCCATTCATTTCCATATACATGCAAACTTCACACTGGAGCTCCAGACACACACACATCCATTGAATCATAAAGAACTTGTCAAATTTTCATATATTTTGTACAGTGATATATCACTTATTGTCTTCTTTTCCTACAAATAATCACAGGGTTAGTTATAATTCCTGCACAGCTGAATATTGAGGAAAAATAAACAAAACATGTCATTAGATGGCTTCGTCTTCTCGTCACTGGAAAATAAACATAATAATGATTATCTAAAATTTATGCCAAATCTAAAGACATTTAATATGATTTAAACAGCCAATACTGATACCAACATTACATATTAATATCTTTTTCTTTTCTTTTGACATACCATCTATATGACCACCTTACCCTATACAGTTACAAATTATTAAACCATATATTCATAATTCTCCATACATTATACCAATGGTGTTACAATGTTACAATCTCACTTATAGCTGACAACTTAGCCACCTGCTGTCTCCCCTTCCCCCTTCTTGCTGACTCCTACCAAACCTGTATAACATGATACCTCTGCTGTAGATATACAGAGGACAATAGGAGGTGGGGGAGGGGCCTGACACTCATTGTGAATTTATCTGGTACCTGGGAAAGCTGGGTGGATTCCTCCTTAGTTAGTACAGAAACAGGAAATGACTCAGACAATGAGACAGCCAGCATAGAAAATTCATCAATGGTAAAAGCTGATGTTTCCACTTGTACCTCCCCACTAGGATCAAATTTTATATTTGCACCAAGCACCGTTAATACCTCAGTACCAATAAGAGATGTTGGCACATCGTCACTAACAAGCAATTTGGTGACATTTTGCCCTCTAAGTTTCACATTGAGTGGCACTGTTTATTTTAAAATGATTCTTTTTCCTCCTAATCCAACACAAGATTGAGATTTATCAGTTTTATCAGCTCATAAGGTATGTGGCATCCTTTAACAACAGAAATGGCAGCCCCTGTATCCACTAAGAAGGGGATTTCTTCCCCCAATACCTCCCCTTTGTTTTATGTATTATTGCCACACCTTCTTCTGATGTTTTTGCAGGGAGGACTGGTACAGGGTTGCCAACTCCTCATTGAGGGGTGTTGGCACATTGGTCAGTGCCCTGAGCTGGGGGGTTTCTAGCTTTTAAAGATCTACAGTCTTTTATAAAATGGCCTGGCTTCCCACAGTGATGACACTTGTAATTGTGTTTTTGTTTGCCTCCTTGTCTGTTGTGAGTTCTCTGGCCAGAGTTTTTATTATTGAAGGCAAGCAATACCTTTTTCTCCTTCTCAGACCTGTGATCTAACTCAAGGCCCTTGGCAGCTTGTAATAAGGCAGGGGCTTCACTATGCCGCCATTTTGGTTTACAGGCTCTTTCCTGACCAGGATTACCTGGAGCAGATGGTGCAGAGTTTTGCCCATAGGGAGATGGGTTTTTCTCAGGGGGGGCATAATACATGACTCCCTCATGTTCCTTATTTCTATACCCCTCCCTTTCTATTTCCCTGCTTACCTGCGTCCAACTTTTCAACATTTTACTTAATTTTTGATCCTGAACCCAGCCTCTATGGATGGAGTCAGTTCCTTGCCAATGACTACTATTCAGAAGTCCAGTACAACAACATCCTGACTTTGTCAAGTCTGAGAACATGAATCAAGATTCTTATACTTTATATTGTAGAAATACTAAACAACTTCAACAATTTGCTACAGCTGTTCACCACGGCTCTACTCTCTCTCTTCTACTATCTCTTGAGCTGATTTCCATACTGGCTGACTCCGCACTCCTCCCATTTTGTTCCGCGTGCTTTCCTACTACACACTGTCTCTTCCTGCCCCAAATTCCTATTTAATGGAGACTTTCAAGATCAGTTTAGAGGATTTCCTCCTTCCCTTCTGTCCTTTTTTTCCAAGATATAGCACACTATATATACTGTATCTAAATCAAAAGTGACTTTTAAGGTCCCTCTGCCTTTTTCCTGCCCTTTTTTCCAAGATACTACTGTATCTAAATCAAAAGTGACTAATTAAGGTCAGATGGAGGGTTTTTAGGGATCACTATGTCCCTTTGTCACGTGACTACTTACTTTCCACAGAACACAAATGACTACAATGAATGCACAACCACAACAAGTCAGCAGAACAATTTCAGCCCAAGTTTCTATCTAGCAACACCCATACAACATACTGCTCTTAGGTTCTTTGCAAAAAGCTTGAGATATCTATATAAGGAACATATGTGTTTACCTCACACTCGGACAGGAAGACAAAAAGTCCTTAGAAACACAGATCAGATTGGTAAGATAAAAGTTCTTACCTGCAGCGCTGACTTTGGATCTGTGGTTCCAGGAACTTCTGTAATCACTGGTCGTCCGGGGGATCAGCAAACCGTCTCCTTATTTCTCAAGCCGCACGTTGGAAGCCAATTTGTCGGGGACATTAAAGAGTCCTCATAGTATGTTGCAGAGCTCCAAATTAAATAATTAATTAACAGGCCTAGATGGACTGCAGCCATCTTCTTTTAAGCCTGGAGAACTGATTAATGACACAAGATGGCTGTGTATCAAGAGTTCTGATTTATTGTTACAGGAGTCAATATTTATACAGACAAAAGCAGGTTGGACTATTCTAATGACATAAGCTGTGGCACATGACTATTGGATAAGGTCTGCATATCATTATTACACTCCAACCTGGGATGACCTTTCTCATGACATGAAAAAGAATCTAAGATATTTATGTGTAAGCCAACATCATACACTAGTTCTAGATGTATATCACAGAAAGAGAGATAATGATCACATGCTGGTCCGCTCTGGCCTTGGGGCTAACGACCAAACAGGTTATTTGAACCGGTTTCTACACCCACTCTCAAAGATGACCACAAATAGATAAGGAGTTATAACCCAACCATTAACATTCCACACGCCTTATCCCCTAAAGGGGTCTCTTAGACTCTAAACAGACATCCTTATGAAGCTTAGAACAGAAAATGCTTACAAAATGGCTGACAGAATACAAGATGGAAGATGTGATCCTAACACTATTACAGCGGATGCTGGGTCTGTATTGACATTGTGAAGGCTGGGGAACTGACTGGTCTTCACAATGCTGCATCGGGAGCACGCACGCAGAGCCAGTGGCATAGAAAGCCGCTGGCTTTGCATATATAACCCCACCCACCAATGACGCAACAAAGCAGGAAGAAAGAAGATTTTCCAGCAGCGAAGACAGGTGAGTATGCGACGTGGGAATACCCCTTTAAGATACCTGCTGAAGAGATTAGGTTTCCTATGTGGTATATTTCTGAAATAAAGCATGCTGAGTGTTTGATCAAGTTAATAAATGTTAATTTAAAATATGTTAAAAGCCAAAAACCTGGACAGCACCATATAATTAATTTTTATGGGGGATCGGTCATACATATCTGATTGATAGTGACTGACAGCCCGCCCCCATACCGATCAACTGTACAGCGACACCGATACACAGCACAGAGTCGGAAGTAATTGGCTCTGTGCCATGTATAGTGGTCACCGCTGATCAGATATTTATCATCTATCTTAAGGATAGACCATAAAGTCCTAAATCGTGGACAACCCCTTTAAGGGCAGCAAATTATAGCTACACATCTGTTCTGCCAGTAGCTAGGCCATTGTGTAAATGCATAAACAGCAGCCTGTCACTCACTGTTCCAAGGGGTGGGTGTTGGATAGGTTAGTGATCTGATCATGTATGCAGTTAGACTCAAGCTCTGAAACCATTTTATCCTTTGAACACTGCTAGCAGGCAAAAGCCAGTATGAGCCTCTAGTTCCAATATGCTGCACCATATTAAGCTGACAAGCCCACTGGAAATGGCACAGGCTGAGCCCATGCCATATTGTTCTTGTGCACATCTGCATGTCAAGTGGATGTAACACACGGGATAAATAATAAAGTAATGTGTCCTTTAAAAATTAAAATAAAATAAATAAATAATAATAATAATAATACCACCACCAAAAAGAATAACTGGATAAAAAAATAAATTATTATTGAACAATCATAGAAAAAACCCACTTTTTAAATGCCCCACCAGGCTAATGAATTTTGGTTTTGGTTATTTCTAGATAGCCCAGTCCTATTCTATGGAATATTCTGCACATGTCCTAAGTATATATCCACACCATAGTTAGTGCAGTGATATGCACAGTATATACTGAATGGGCATATCAGAGCTCCTCATTGATATACATCGGTAACAGATCTCTTAACCAATGGGAGCCCGAGACAGAATGGCATAGATGCAAAATAACTCAAAATAGTTGTTGAGCAAGTACGTGTCAGGTAATTGAGCAGACTTTTGATTTTGGTTATTTTGTGATTAATTGTTCTTCCCAGCGCCGCACCTCCCATGACGCGACCTGAAGCGAGCGCTTCAGGCGGCGCTATACCAGGGCCTCAGGGAGGGCGGCATTTTTGATCACCTAAGCCAGTCCAGGACAAGCTGTCCTGGACTGGCTTAGCACCGAGCGGTGGTTTGGGGAGGCCACTGGAGCAGCACTGCTCCAGCAGCCTCCCCTCACGCTCAGGCAGAGAGCAGGTCATCTCCGTGCCTGTTCTCTTCCTGCGAACGGCGCTAAGCACCGCCCCCTTCACTCGGCCATGCCTCCTTCGCTCGGCCACGCCCGTTCGCTTCGCCCTCTCCTCCCGGGGTGGGGGTGGGGTGGCTTTCTGTAGTTTGCCTTGGGCGGCGAAAAGGGTAGATTCACCCCTGGTTCTTCCCTAACTGGACATTCTAAACTAGAAAAATCTTAAAAGGAGTTGTCCAATGTCAGACAAGTATTGAGACAAATATTATCATTTGCATAATGAAAAGTTGTACAATATATTTTCTGTATCAGTTCCTCATGGTTTTCTAGATCTCTGCTTGCTGTCATCTATTCTACTCCCAGTGGATAAAAATCAGTCCATGGTCATGTGATATACAGTCCATGGTCATGTGATGAGCACACAGGTGCACTGGGAGTAAGCAGAATGAATGACTAAGCAGAGATCTAGAAAATTGTGAGGAATTGATACAGAAAGTATATTGGAAAGTTGTAGAACTTCATTATACAAACAAAAATGTGTCTCTTGCCTGAAACCGGGCAACTCCTTTAAGAAACTACTGTAGATTTTCCGTAATTTTTCTGCAACAAATCTGCTATGTATGAACTTACCCTAACTACAGTATATCAAGTTCCTATTTCAGGCCCTGGCATTAGTGCAATGTAAACGCTGTTTTACAGGGGCCATGACATTTGACATTTATTTAGGAGAAGCATCTGCTGCTTTCTTTGCTCTCTTCACGTATACTGACAGTCAAGTGTACTGCATGTGTTAAAAATCTCATAAAATTACAAGAATGTTGTTTGGTTTTGTAAACACTGCTCTTCTCACTCAGAATCTAGTATAATCAGCTAAATATACTGTATGCAGTAATAAACCTGATGGACAGCCTGGCCAGTGTAATACTAACATCGCATAATTTCCTTAATAATATAATGCATGAATGTATTTATTTATTTATGGGCAGTTGTCATGGCAAAACATGACAACATGCAAATAACCAATGTTAGTTTTGGTTCTTAAAACATAAACATTACATAAATATTACATACAGCCAGTGGCGTAACTACCGCCATAGCAGCAGAGGCAGCTGCCACAGGGCCCGGGACATTAGGGGCCCGGTGACAGCTGCTATCATTATACTCGGGGGTCTTTTCGGACCCCCGAGTATAATGATTGGCGGACCGGGAGAGGTAAGAAAACATAAAAAACACTGTTACTTACCTCTCCACGATCCTGCCAGGCCTCCTTCCTGACGTCTCTGACGTCACATGATCCCGGTCTGTGTCCTGGGTCATGTGACGTCCGACATCATAGAAGAAAGACGGCAGCAGAGAAGACAGCGTAGGAGCCGGGGACAGGTAAGAAACAGTGGTTTTTTATGTTTTTATTCCCCTGGGTCTCTGATTATTATACTCTGCAGTCTGAAAAGACCCAAAGGTATAATAATACTGTGTGCAGGGGCCACTATGGGGTACAATACTGTGTGTAGGGGTCACTATGGGGGATAATACTGTGTGCAGGGGCCACTATGGGGCATAATACTGTGTGCAGAGGCCACTATGGGGGATAATACTGTGTGCAGGGGCCACTATGGGGGATAATAGAACACGCAGGAATTTGTAGGGGGGGGGGGTGTCGGTCGAGGTCTTCGGCGTCGGTGTTGATCGGAGGGGGGGGCCCCCCCATGTCAAAAGTTCGCCACGGGGCCCCGCCATTCCTAGTTACGCCACTGCATACAGCTAATGTCATTGATGTTAAACCACCTCTCCTATTACTGCAGGTGCTTCGACCGGTAGGATAGGGTTGGGAACTCCCATTTTGAGATATGTGGGGGATCTCAGAGGTTTGATTTGAAAACCCCTCAGTTGCCCTGAAAAGTCATGTATGACACGCTGAGGAGTCTACAGAATCCCCTTCAAATTTTTAACTTACAAGACAACATTAGGCATGGCAAAGCAACAGTCACATATATGACTGTGGGTAAAACAGATGGTAGGTAGCTGGGGTTAATTTGCAGGTTTAAAAATGTTTTTTTAAATTAGGTCCAGGTACGACTCAACCTGGTTGTTCAGGCTGGGCTGTGTGTATGTGTTTACTGATGTTCATCAGAATTGTGCTCCAGTCGACAGAACTGTTCCATTATATTCGGCAATCCACACTTTGTTGGTCAAAATAAGCCATGCTCCCTGCTTATGGTCGTATGCATGATATAATTATTGACTGCTTCATGCTGCTCGTACAGACAGTCCAGCATATGCAAAGTGTGTTGCACATTCATAGCCACAAACAATTGAAATACACTGTCTGGATATGATCAGCATCTTCTTCAAACTAAAATATATAATTTTTTTGGCTGTGCACCATTTATGGAGAACGTGTTTTCTTCCCCAAATGCATTGCAAACAATCCATTGCCCAGTTGTGGTTGACAGAGACATCAAGCGCAAAATATGCTGTTAGATGCGCAACAGCAAGTGACTTCTCACAACCATGCTCATCAGGTGTAAGACAACACTACAGCTTACATATATGAACGGAAAGAGGGTGCCTGGAAGCAACACTCTGCCCTGCTGCTGTTTTTGATAAGCACCTGGTATTAGAGCCAGACCTGTAAAACAGTAGATGTATCATAAGCACCCGGCCTTATTGTGGTGGTGAATCATCGCCACTGCAGAGAATTAGATTGACTCAATAGGCTCTAAGGAACATATACTTTCCCTAGCTGTAATTGCTGATCAATAGGTCGATGGTGGCATCCTACTTTCTGCAGTAAGGTCCATATTCAATACATGAACAGCTTTTAAGTATACACCATCAGTTGCTTAAATACAATGGACTCCACTAAGTATAATGCCAGAAATTTCAGCGCCAGCAACTTGGTGAGGTTCAAATGACATACAAATGGATGACAGCCCACGTATTCTATTATGGAAGATTATGGATGACTTACAATGGAACGTAGGAGAAGAGTAGGATAGGTGGATGGTGTTGACCAACATGACCATGTTGAAGTGGCCTGGCTCCTAGAGTGATGATGGGAAAAGAGAGAACAGAAAAGTTTTGCTCACATTGCTGGCCAGTTTTTTAATTTTTCACGAGAGCAGGTGATGTTGCTTTACATGCTGGAGGAAAGCTCTAGTTTCTACAGTTAATAATAAATAAATTTTATTTATATAGCGCCAACATATTCCGCAGCGCTGTACAATTTGTAGGGTTCAAATACAGACAGAAAGATACATTACAAAGAAAGTCGTTTCACACAATGGGACTGAGGGCCCTGCTCGCAAGAGCTTACAATCTATGAGGTAGAGGGGGTGACACAAGAGGTAGCAGGGGCGGCATTGCATATGCAGAGGTCAGACACTTTGTAATAGAGGTTACTGTCATTACACAAACATAAAAAACTTTATGAGCAGTCACCAGTCGTGTCCTGTAACATGTGGATGGAGCTTGGACCTATAAAGTTATCCTGAGATGACATCATATCATGTGGGGTAATGTGGGAGCGGGGACAGAGGAGGGTTAAGGGTTTACGTTAGATATTGTCATAGGCTTGTCTGAACAGATGCGTCTTTAGTTTGCGTTTGAAACTGTAGAAATTGGGAGTTAATCTGATTGTCCGGGGTAGAGCATTCCAGAGAAGTGGTGCAGCTCGGGAGAAGTCTTGTATACGAGCATGGGAGGTTCTGATAATAGAGGATGTAAGTGTTAGGTCATTGAGTGAGCTGAGAACACTGGTTGGGTGGTAGACAGAGATGAGGGAGGAAATGTATGGAGGTGCGGCATTATGGAGAGCCTTGTGGGTGAGAGTGATAACTTTATATTTTATTCTATAATGAATAGGCAGCCAACGTAACGACTGGCACAGACCAGAGGCATCGCTGTAGTGTCTAGACTGATAGATGAGCCTGGCCGCTGCATTCAGAATAGATTGTTGAGGGGAGAGTTTAGTGAGGGGAAGTCGATTAATAAGGAGTTACAGTAGTCAAGGCGAGAATGAATCAGAGAGACAATAAGTGTCTTTAGTGTATCTCTGGTGAGGAAAGGGCGTATTCTGGAGATGTTTTTGAGGTGGAGGTGACATGAACGTGCAAGTGATTCAACATGAGGGGTGAAGGAAAGGTCTGTGTCAAACATGACCCCGAGGCAGCGGGCCTGCTACCTAGGAGTTATAGTAAGGCCTGAGACTACAATGGATATATCGGGGACAGATCTATTAGATGGTGGAAACAGTAGTAGTTCAGTCTTGTAGAGATTTAGTTTCAGATAGAGTGAGGACATATTTGAGACAGCAGAGAGACAGTTGCTGGTATTCTGTATGAGTGCAGGGGTGATGTCATGGGAAGATGTGTATAATTGGGTGTCATCAGCATAAAGATGGTACCTGAAGCCAAATCTGGCGATGGTTTGTCCAATGGGGGCTGTGTAAAGAGAAAAGAGCAGGGGGCCTAGGACCGAGCCCTGAGGAACCCCAGGACCGAGCCCTGAGGAACCCCAACAGCAAGGGAAAGAAGGGAGGAAGCAGAGCCCGCAAATGATACACTGAAAGTGCGGTCTGAGAGATAAGAGGAGAACCAGGAGAGCGCAGTGTCATTGAGGCCAACTGAGCGGAGCATAGTGAGGAGGAGTTGATGGTCAACAGTGTCAAAAGCTGCAGAGAGGTCCAGAAGAATAAGAAGAGAGAAGTTACCATTGGATTTAGCCATTAGGAGATCATTGGAGACTTTTGTGAGAGCCGTTTCAGTAGAGTGCAGAGCGCGGAAACCAGATTGTAAGAGGTCAAGCAGAGAGTTAGCAGAGAGATAGCGGATTAAACGAGAATAGACCAGGCATTCCAAGAGTTTAGAGATGGAGAGGTTAGAGACAGGTCGATAGTTAGCAGCACAGGATGGGTCCAGGGAGGGTTTTTGCAATAGCAGGGTTATAACAGCATGCTTGAAGGAGGATGGGAAGATTCCAGAAGAGAGAGAGAGGTTAAATATTTTAGTAAGGTAAGTAGTGACAGCAGGCGACAGATATAGGAGAAGGTGTGAGGGGAAGGGGTCACTGCTGCAGGTTGTAGGGTGATATGAAGAAAGTAGTTGGGAGACTTCCTCTTCTGTAACAGGTTCAAGAAATGAGAATGGACAGTCTGAAGTGCAGTTGGTGAGGGGATCATTGCTATGGTAGGTGTTGGGATCAATGCCACCTGGGGCTTGGGCAGTAATTTCCTGACGGATCTTATCAATTTTATCATGGAAATACGTGGCCAGGTCATCGGCACTAAGGTCTGTGAATAGCGTCTGCACCTTGGGTGTGAGTAAGGAGTGAAAAGTTTCAAAAAGCCTTTTAGGGTTGCTGGAGAGAGAAGAGATGAGGGCAGTGAAATAGTCTTACTTGGCGAGGTAAAGGGCAGAACTATATGTTTTAAGCATAAATTTGAAGTGGAGGAAATCTGCAGGTGAACGTGATTTTCTCCATAGACATTCGGCACACCTAGAGCACCGCTGAAGAAATCGTGTCTGTGGCGTGTGCCAGGGTTGCTGCCACCTCTTCCAATGCATTTTTAAGGGTTTCATTATAGTGACTGGTGGCCAGATTGGGACAGAAGATTGGGACAGTTATGGCTGGATGATCATGGCTTGTCCTCTCCTTACAAATTTTGCACACTTGTGATACTTTTGTTGGCCAGCACTGTATAGGAAAATTTCCAACAAAAGAGATGCTCCTAACAAATACACCATCAGCACTGCTAATACCATTTCGGCTGCCATCACCACCCAAACTTGCCTCATATCTGACAGCTTTGAGCCTACAGTACTGCCTGCTTTCAAGCTGACCACAACAGAAGCAGATCTTCCCTTGCGATATTTTGATGCTTTGCTTGCACTTTTTATTACCAGCCTTTGTGGTAGTTTTACCTGCGATCAGAGCGCACTCTGATCGTGGGCATAAGCTACAGGTCTCTGCTGTACATCACAGCGGGAGACCTGATCGCTATGGCGACCGCTCTGCAGCAGAGTGACTGGCCGCTAGGACCCAGACCCGTTGCCCCCTTCTTATATTTGGAGTATAAGACACTCCCCCCTGCCCCAATTTTCCTCCTAAATTTTTTGGGAATAAAAAAAGGACGATTTAGAGTCTGAAAAAAATATGGTTAGTACTGCAACTCCGACAATGAAAGAGAAAGTCGTCTGACTCCTGGAACTACATCAACTGCTGCCAGAGTGCATCAAACGTGGAGGTCTCAGCTGAGTCAGCCGTGTCCAGTTTCCATTTGCCTTGTGTGATGACAGTTCTGACTACTGCTGGGAAACGTCCCAGGAGATTGCCCTTTACCTTGGAGAATTGACCTGGAATCAGAGAGAAGGCGGCCAACTTGTCTAATACAAACTTCCAGAATGATCGTATCCTCGCACAGTCCCACAAGATATGGAGAATGGAACCTCTCTCTGAACCACAGTGCCGACACCGATCAGACACACCTGGCTATATTCTGTTAAGGACGCTTGGACAACAGTATTTTGAAATTTTTCTCTTGCGCGCTGCATGGCAAGGGTAACGTAAGGGTAAACGGAAGAGATCTGGACCAGTCCGCTTGGAAGATCAGAATTTGCTAGTCACTCTCCCATAATGTGCTGTATGGGGGAGCCCCAGAGGTAGCCTCACCTAGAAAAATACCATACAGAGGGGATATGGCTCTTGTAGGAGTTTCAGTTTGCAATAGAGTCTTCTCCAGTATGGTGGAATCGGCCAAGAGAACAAGCGGCTGAGAACTTGGAGGAAGCAAAGGAGCAGATTGTTTTCCATCCAGGACAGATGGAGGCTCCGATTGGATGCCCTCAGCTGACCCAAAGGGGGAAGTGAACCCGACCTAAGCACAGTGTATAGCCAGACATCGTCCCTGTAAAACCAGTCCAAAATGCGAGGAGAAGAACAGACTGAGGGAAACATGGGATTATGGAACAACAGGCACAAGGGGCCAGGGGCCTTCAGAAGCAGTACCATGACATATCAAGTCCCACATTAAGAGGAAGTTCTTAGAAAGGAATGAGTGATGTGTCTAAGACAATAATGAGAGAGGATCCAGGGCAGGGAAGGGGAGCAGAGAGCAGGTCTTCCATGATAGCCATCCATTGTTTGTCATAGCCACGATAACACCAGTCAAATAAAAGAGCAGGACCACCGATTTGAAATTTGAGATTGGGTGATGTCTAGGAGCAGATCACCAGTGTACTGCGCCGCCTTGACCTGCTGACTTCCCATTAGGAGACCACGCACACTGGGGTTGATCTGCCACACTATCACTAAATTATCCAAAACTAGGACATGCAACAGAGGAGGACAAGGGGCACTCCTGTCTTGTTCAGTTCTGCACCAAAAATGAATGAGAAAGGATCCCATTCGTCCAGACCCTAGCCAAAGCATCCTTGTACAGAGAAAATCTTACTCAGGAAGTCAGGGTCAATACCCACTTGCTTTAGGATAGCACGCAGAAAACCCCAGTGGTCACCGTCAAAGCTTTTTCAGCTTCAACACAAAGGAGGAATATAGGAGAGGACACCATATGGGCCACTTCAGTAGCCAGGAGTGTTTTACATACATTAGTGCACACTTTGTGGCTGGAAATAAAACCAACCTGATAAGTGTGAGCAACCCATTTATTTTGGAGGGGAAGGGGAAGAAGCGATTAGCTAGAATCCTTTAATAGTGACAGACAAAGATTGCTTGGTAGCTATTGTGTGATTTACACTTTTAATTTTGCCTTCTCAAGAGTCTGACACTCTTCGGCTGGATTCACACAGTTTTTTGGTCAGGAAACAGACTCAAATTCCTCCTCCAAAAAACACCTCACCAAGGACTTTCCTGACCAAAAAAAAACAAAAAACAAAAAAAAAAACAAAAAAAAAACAAAAAACTGTACAGCCTTAGTTTTCTGTCTGAGGTTCTCTCTCCTAACCTAATCAGCACAAAATGGCAGGGTTTCCTGATTGGGTTGTTTTTTTTTTAGTGACTAGAAATTGCCTACAGTCCATCATGATTGGCTGAGGGCTACCTGCAAAACATTAGGGAAAGCCTTCCTGAGCTGAAGTCGTGATCTTCCTTTGACTTATGATACTCAAACGACTTTTTCCAAAGCAAATGGAATTGCTAGAATCTGAAGCTTTGGGGAAATTCAGGCCGAGTTTGTTTTGTGCTTAAATCACCACAATTAGCTCTATAACCAATCAAAGGGTTAAGACCAAATAAAAGTCACAGTAAAGTAACATGGTCACAATACCTTAACCAAAAACACTGATGAGCATTTTATAGGAAACAAAGGTTGTGGGTCAAATAGTGAAAAAAAAAAAAATAAAAATAAAAATCTAAAAGTGCAATAATTCATGGTTAATGAAGAAAAAAAAAAAAATATTAATGGAAGTCAAACAACATACATGTTGCACAAAATTTTATTTTAGGTAGCATAAAAAAGTGAAAATCGTTAAGTTTATACATTATATTGGTATCAAAGGTGTTTATTTAAAAAAAAAAAAAAAAAATTCATTTCCTTTTACCTCTCAGAGGTCTTGGTTTTCTTCTATTGCCCTGAAACACAGGCTTAGCTGCTACTAGCACTACTTGGTCTTCGTCGTCACTTGAACTACTGGTTTCCATTGTTTCCGTCCTTAAACATGAACCAATATTACTAGATTTGCTTGGAGTTTTTTCCTTATCAGAGTCTGTGCAACTGCTGAGTTTTTGTGTAGCTTTGTCAAAGTCATCAACAAATGATTTTTCATTCTTATTAGATGAAGGAATGGTTTCAGACCCAAGAAAGCCACCTTCCATACTCCCAGATGGAGGACTATCCAAATTTGTGTCAAGTTTCTTTTTTCCTTTCTGGGGTCTTCCACCAGGTTTTGCATTTTTCTTATCCCCAAGTGCATACTCTTTCTCCATCAGTACCATAGCCTCTTCCACTTCTAGAGCTTCACTATCTTTTTCCTTTCTTTTCATACAAGTCACTGCTCTACGAAGTCGCTGGCTCTTCACAGCAGGAGACTCATGTTTCTCTGCGTGAAAGAAAGAATCAATCCGGAGCTGGGTCTATAAACAGAGAAAACAGAATATACTATGATGAAATCCTGTATCGGAGATTATCCTGTAAAACATAACACACTGGGAGAAGAAAAAGAAAACTTGATCTAGCGCCATTTTTGGAAAACCATTGATCTATATGGAGATACTTACCAAGAGGCGGCGCTAGAGGAAGTTTCCTTTTTCCAATCAATGAGGACGTATTTGTATATTCTTATCCCAGAATCCTAATAAGGAAATTTATGGGCTATAGATCCCTTTACACTGAAATGTGGCCAGAAATGGCATTCACCTTATGGAGACCTAGTATAACTTCTGACAAGTGTTACATACTATAGATCTTCCAAATGTGTAATGGGAGTAAGCATTAGTCAGTAAATTGCCACAAAATAGAAGCACTGCAAATCTGATTACTGTGCAAGTACAGAAAATTTAACAATCATCCTATTGAACCCCACAACAGGAAACTACTGCAATTTGAACAAAGGCAAATTATGTATTGTGTCTACTGTTGCCATCAGCAATTTCAGAATGTGATATATCCACCATAAAAATACCATAAATTACTTTGGTCATTAATAACCACTTAAATTGAAGGCTGCCATGGTATTATCCTTACAAGTATACTATAAGAATTTTGTACACAGCATATATCTGACCAAAGTCATTTTCAATCTAAAAGTTTAAAATCATGTCAGTGTAAAAGCTATATGAAATATGTATCTTACTGAATGTTTTTTTACCTGAAACAAAAACGTATAAATGTTGCAAGGAAGTTGTTATAAGTTTTGTCAAAGATTAGAAAAAAAAAAAAAAGTCCGTTATCTGTTTTCAAGTCTCCAACAACCCTACCTCTTCTAATGTCCATTATGTAAAAAGTAAAGGAACACATTTTAGGTTACGAGAGATTTACCTGCTGTGTATTTAACTTCTTCAGTACCGGCAGTAAGACTTCATCAGTTTTCGACTGATACCAGCCAAAGCGACTCTCACAGAATGTTTATGGAGTTAAGAAAAAGGTTTCATTACAGGAAAGAAATTACTGGACTTGTAAGCAGAAAGTCAGCTGCAGTACAGTAGCAGAAAAGTAGATGAGAGTTAAGCAGATTCCTTCTACTTGCACAAAAAAAGGCATATTTACACTTGTGTGGATTCTCTTTTGCTAGCATGTACAATTATGCTGCAGGTTCTCTCCTTGGAATATTCACTATGTAATGCTTAGGGTTAGGTCAGTGACATACCTGCAACAAACTATGAATTCTAATGCAAAAAGAACACAATTTTATGCAACTTTTTTTGCCTTTATCAAAATGCATGCAAATTCTCTATAGATAAATTTTGTGCTGACATGTATTTAAAACATTATAATGCATCTCCAACTATTAAACAACTTTTCATAAATGAATATAATATCTTAAAGGGGCTCTATCAGCAAAATGATGCTGATGGAGCCCCACATATGCGTGAATAGCCTTTAAAAAGGCTATTCAGGCACCGTAAAAGTTATATTAAACTACCCCCCTGTTTTAAAAGAATACCCTACAAAAGAATGTTCTCTACTTACGCATCATGCTCTGTGGGTGGGCATTCAGGGTGTGTCTTCTTCATCCACGCCTCTTCTTCCTCCAATGTCTTCCGGTCCCGTCCTCCTCCGGCGCTCGCGAGCGGACACGGATATAAAAAAAAACAAAACAAAAAACAAAAAATGGCCTGGGCATTTGCGCAGTAGCATGCGGCTTCTACTACGGCTACTGCGCAGGCGCCCAGGCCATTTTTTTTTTTTTTATCACTGTCAGTTCGCGAGCGCTGGAGGAGGACGGGACTGGAGGACATTGGAGGAAGAAGAGGCGTGGATGAAGAAGACGGCGCACCCTGAATGCCCGCCCAGCGTGCACGATGCGTAAGTAGATCATATTCTTTTTTAGGGTTTTATATAGTTTAGTTTAATATAACATTTATGGTGCCTGAATAGCCTTTTTAAAGGCTATGCACACATATGTGGGGCTCTATCAGCATGATTTTGCTGATAGAGCCCCTTTAAAAAAAATAAAATAAAAATAAAATTACATATATAATATATATATGCTTCTTTCTCCATTAAATCACATATAAACATGAAACTTTCCTTGGCTGCAATGCTTGAACTCTAAATATAAGACTGAGGTTTTCAGATAAATACGGTAGTCAGTAGCTTTTAAGGTCCTACTAAGAACTTTTCTGAAAGCAGACCTTGAGTGTTTCAGCAAATATAAAAAAAACAAAAAAACTTGATAGCCATTAAAAAGGTATCAACTACTGAAGACTAATAATGATGACAGATTACAACGTTTCAGAACGTCTAGGCTCCTTTCTCAAGTAAATTACTTGAAGTAAATTTACTTGAGAAAGGAGCCTAGACGTTCTGAAACGTTGTAATCTGTCATCATTATTAGTTAGCCATTAAAAAGGCTACTACTGAAGACTATCAAGATTTTTGTTTTTTTTATATTTCCTACCCACTGGCTAACATGGTACGAGAACAAACATTTTCCTTAGGTTTCAGCCAAGGAAGAGTTGCTTCTTCAGAAGTGAACTTGTCTGTCTGGTAGATTGGAAATGCCTCCTTTCTTTCTGACAATTCCATCTAAGCAGATCGGATAGTGCTTAACCTTTACATATACAAGATTTGCCCCTCGACATAGACTTCTGTTTATGTAAGGCCGGATATGGACACAGGGCTCATCAGCAGGGGCGGATCCAGGGCGGGGCAACCGCCCGGGGCCCCGCGGCGCGGCCTGGACCTAACAAAACGGTCCCGGTCGGCATGTCCTGATTTCACGGACGCCGATGAGCTGAGTACATACGCGTTTAAAGCAGGAGCTGTCACAGCTCAGCTGCTGCTTTAACGCTGAGCTCCAGCATTTGTAGCCGCGATGTGATGATGTCACATCGCGCCTACAATATGTGTATGAGGGAGAGAGCTGCGGGGGAATGAGGAAAGGTGTGTGTGTGTGTGTGTGTGTGTGTGTGTGTGTGTGTGTGTGAGAGAACAGGGGAGAGAACAGTATGACACTGGGGCAGATAGAGGGGGGGAGAACAGCATGACACTGGGGCAGATGGAGGGAGGAGAACAGCATGACACTGGGGCAGATGAAGGGGGGAGAGAAGCATGACACTGGGGCAGATGAAGGGGGAGAGAACGGCATGACACTGAGGCAGATGAAGAGGGAGAGAACGGCATGACACTGAGGCAGATGAAGGGGGGAGAATGGCATGACACTGGGGCAGATGAAGGGGGGAGAACGGCATGACACTGGGGCAGAGACGGGGGGGGACATGAAACTGTAGGCAGATAAAGGGGGAGAATGGCATGAAACTGGGGACAGAGATAGAGGGGGGACATGAAACTAGGGGTAGATGAAGGGTGTATATGAAAATGGGGGAGAGATGGAGGGGGACATAATTTACGGATGACTGTAGGAGGATTATACTGTGTGGAATCACATGAAAAATGAATGAGAATGGGCGGAGTCAACATAAGTGGGCGGGGCCTAATTTGCTGCAGCGCGCCACACTTTTTATTCCCTGTTTCTAGTCTTCAACAGTTGGGAAGTACAGGTTAGAAGTGCGAGACCCCCCCAGTAAGTAGGGCCCCACCAAAGTCAATTGCCCAGGGCCCCGCAAACCCTGGATCCGCCACTGCTCATCAGAGATAAAAGACAGATAAGACATTTTTCCAGAAGACCCACCAAGTCCCTTGCCATTTTAGTAAACTGTATCCTCTATAATAATAAAAATTAAATAAATCTGCATTTACCATCCTTCTCATTTTCACTAGAAATATATGAATGGACAACTGAATGTTTTCGCTTGGAGTGAATCCCCACTCACTGTAACACCATCAGTCCAAACAGTGTAGGGTCACATCCCTTTGACAAGGTGAATGGTAATTAGCATAGTAAAGAACAACACAGATTTGTTCAGAATAATTAGTAACAAGAAATAAAAGAAAAACAAACAAACACTCTCTTTCAGGAAATAGAAATACATAAAGGATATTCTCTGATCTCATGTAAGTCAGGGCGCCCCCAGGCAAAGGCTCCTTTGGAATCATCAACCACAGGCTTCAAATATGCATCCGCTACTGCAGGATTAGGAAACGCAGGATGTAGATCCAGATTCAATAATTTCTTCTGAACTTTAGTATCATGTGGATTAGGTCTGATCTTTTTATTCTTTTGGGCTTCTGTCCACCATTCCCTGCAAAGAAATGCAGTTAAGGAGTGTAAAGATTTAGAAACAAGCATAGAATATTGGAATCTTTTATGAAGAGCTGCATACAATTTCCAAAAATAAATCTATTTTTCTGGCATTAGAAGTGCTTAAGGGTCCATTCACTTTGAGTAAACGCGCGCTCATTTTGGCAAAATACACATGTAAAGAAATACACATGTAAAAAGGAAGACTCCCATTGACTTTTTTTTTTTTTTTTTTTTTTTAACACACAAGTGTTAAAAAAAAACAAACAAAAAACAAAACACATCAAGCTTGTGTAAAATGTCAATGAAGTCAATGGGAGTCTTATTTTTACACGTGTATTTTACCAAAATGAGCACGCGTTTACTCCGTGTGAATGGACCCTAACTCTGTAAGGTTCTTCGTATAGTACAAGTCAGGATTGTGGGGGCTAATATTCTTCCAAAAGCAACAACCATTAAGCACAGGATTTCTATTCACAAACAAATGTAAATCATCAGTACACAATGCTAATTCACAACACCCACAAGGGTCAGTTGTTTTACAGGAAGCCAATTTACCCATTAGTATATTTTTGGCAAGTTGGAAGAAACCAAGTACCCGAAGAAGATCCATGCAAACAGGGGGTATAGCGGGAGTGTTTGGGACTGGGGCACATACAAACTCCATACATTTGTTGCCTTTGGTTGAATTTGAACCCAGGACCCCTGCGCTGCAAGACCATGCCAACCACAGAGCCACCGTGATAACACTGTTAAGGGTGGGTTCATACCTGCGCCCTTTAGGCAATCCAGCTGGGTTTCAGTCTCTTACCCCGCAAAACTGGACAGGGGACGGAAACCCGGCAGTCAGTTTTCAAACCGTTCAAGTGAATGTTTTTTTGTTTTTTTTTTAACCGGACACAAACAAAAAACAAAAAAAAACAAAAAAAACAAAACCCAAAACGCTCACGGGCACACACACACACACACACACACACACACACACACACACACACACACACACACGATCTCTGTATACTTACGGGGTCATTTTCTTAACTTACTAGTGATGCTTGCATCCTGTGCATTTTCTAGATATACTACACAGAGTAGAGGTATATTTGCAGACAATACTAAACTTTGTAAGGGAATCGCAAATGAGGAGGATAGTAGAATATTGGAGGGGGGGGGGGGGGGAATCTATGGAAGCTGGAAGTATGGGGAGAGACTAGGAAAATGTTTAAATGTAGACCAATATAAGGTTATGCACTTTGGTCGACGTAGTAAAATTATGTACTTGATATTAAATTACTGGGTAAGACTGCCAATGAATAAGACTTAGGGATTTGGGTGGACAGTAAACTTCGTTTTAGATACCAGTGCTATGCAGCTGTCGCCAAAGCAAATAAAATTATGGGATGCATCAATAGAGGGCAAGCTGCTCATGACAAGAACACAGTTATGCCTCTACACAAATCACTTTTATGGCCACACAGACTATTGGGTCTCAGTGTACAAAAAGGACATAATTGAACTAGAGAGATTGCAGAAGAGGGCGACCAAAATTATTAGGGGAATGGATGGATTGGTGTACAACGATGGTTTACAACCTTGGGGTGATTTTTGTTTTTCTGAAATTGAAACACGTCTACAGGGAGACCTAACAGCAATGTACAAATATATGAAGGGACAGAACAAAACTTTCTAATGATAGTTTTACTCCTAGACCGGTGACTGTGACAAAGGGACATCCTCTATGTCTGGAGGAGAGAGTTTCACCAGCAATGCAGACGGAGATTCTTTACTGTAAGAACAGCGAGGCTATGGTGCTCACTACCACAGGAAGTGCAATAGTGGATTCAAGTTCAAAGAGGGCTTGGATGTCTTTCTTGCACAGGCTATAGGTTTTAGATTTTAGTAAGGACAAGTTAATCCAGGGTTTTTATACTAATTGCTAGATTGGCGTCAGGAAGGATTTTTTTTTTTTTTTTCTTACACCTGACTTGGGAGAAATGCATCAGCCTCATGGGGTTTCTTTTGCCTTCCTCTGGATCACCACAGTAGAGTTACAGGTGGGATTTGATGGACCTGTGTCTTTATCCAACCTTATCTACTGTGTAATTATGTATACAAAATGGTTTTTGCTTGAGAAAGACCTGTATGTTATGGTGAATAAAATACCATACATTTATGAATACTAGCTCTGATACACTACTATCTCTCTACGGATGCTAGAGGAAAGTAATTTAATAGCAAGTTTGTTGAAACTTTGATCTTTGTAAAACATAATAATACATTAGGTCTTCATAAAGTTCAGGGTTTGGTGTGTCCATTGACAATGGGATACAAAATAATCTTGTGTTAAAAACATTTTCCCGTAAAAATACATTCAATAAAAATAAATGTAATAAAAATACTTACTTGAACTTGATCAGAGGTTCTAGACCATGTCCAGAAAATTCATTCAGTATCTCCATGGCAGAAACATAGCCAACAGAGGGTATGCCTTCTGTATAATCACTCCCCATCAAGTATGCTAAATTAATAAGTTTTGGCCGATCTAAACCTGCAGAATATGATATGATTATGGGCTAGTTAAAAAGTGGACAGAAAAGGTTTCCCAATAACGTTCCCAACTGAGCATTTATTGGACCAGCTGGGGCACCAGTTTCGGTACTCTACTAGTGTGTGCAGAATCTACAGGCCAAGTAATGACTGTAGAATACCATAGCGAACCTGTATGCCTTCATGCCCAACTATCTCATTTTGTATCCAAACCAGGTGGCGGCTCAATAGGGTACTAGAGCCTCCTTTCAATTGTACAGCATTTACCAATAAGTATTCTGTCACTCCAATATTGTAAATCCCTTACATATATCATCATCATCACATTCAAACAATTGAATTTCAATAATGCCTTTGTGGAGTGTTTTTTTTTTTTTTTGTCAATGGGAGTATAATGTATATGTAAAGTTGACAGACCAAATGAGAAGGCTTAAGCTATACCCAGTGATCCTAGAATAATAATATTAGTAGCATCTATAATGAATGTGTGGTTAGAAACAATGCTGAACCCAGAAGTATTTTATAGGTCCTGAATTCATCATGCTTAAATTATGCAGAAAAATTTCTATTAAGATGTTCAAATAGAATTACAAATATTTGTTCAGCAGAAAATAAAGCCTATAATGCCGCATGGACAGATTTAGGACAACAATGGGAAAAGTGGAAAAAGTACAAATACTTAAGTGCTAAGTATGCATTGTGACGGACTTACCTGTTTAAGTAAGTTTTCCACAAATATAAAAGAGATTTAGAATTGCAGACAATTAAAAATTAAAACGGTTTCAAATATAAATAGTTAAAAATTATTTAAACCTTTTTAACTTTATTATCATGGCAGGGCAAAGATCATCAAAATGGCGGCGCCCATGATCAATTCAGAAATGGAACCTGATTGTTAGGGGCAAGTGTCTACTGTATGATACAGCTGTATTGGCATCTACATATTTTAATGGGATAATGAAAATACGACACGGATACAAATCTAAAGTAGTCAGTGTACAGCTTGTATAACTTTTTTTTTCCCCCGGCACGACAAACAAACAAACAAAAAAACAAAACACCCACACACAGCCATTAATGTCTAAACTCATGGCATCAAAAGTGAAAATAGACAAATTGCACCCATTTAGCCATTATCCCTCCCTGGTGCCATGTGACTGTTACAACGTAAGGAGTGAATGGGGAGCTGGTGTCTTAAATTTGGCATTATCGCTCTCACACTGGTCACTGGAAGTTCAACATGGCGCCTCCTGGCAAAGAAGAATTATTGCACTACATAAAGATGGCCAAGGCCATAAGAAAATGGCCAACACCATGAAACTGAGCTGCAGCACAGCAGACAAAACTTTACAGTGGTTTAACAAGACAGGTTCCACTCTGAACAGGCCTAACCATTGTTGACCAAAGAAGTTGAGTGCCTGTGCTCAGCATCATATCCAGAGGTTGTTCTTACATGGCAGCATGCTAGGAAGTTAGCCTGTTAGTGCTCAGACCATATGCGGCACACTGCATCAAATTGATCTGCATGGCTGTCATCCCAGAAGGAAGCCTCTTCTATAGAGGATGTATAAGATAGCCTGATAACAGTTTGCTGATGACAAGCAGACTAAGGATTACTCGAACCATGTTCTGTGGTCTGATGAGACCAAGATAAACTTATTTGGTTCAGATGGTGTCAATGGTGTATGGTGGCAAACAGGTTAGAAGTACAAATACAAGTGTATCTTGCATGAAATCAATGGCGGCAGGAATGTCATAGTTTAGGGCTGCGCTGCATGAGTGCTGCCAGCAGTGGGAAGCTACAGTTCATTGAGAGAACCATGAACACTAACATGTACTGTGACAAAAGAGCAGAGCAAGATTCCCCTCCCTTCGGAAACTGGTATTTCAATACTAGACTGGCCAAGGCATGTCTCCAGATCTAACCCTTACTGCGCAACTTTCAGGTATCCTCAAATGGAAGGTGGGTGGGGGGGGGGGGGGAGACACAAGGTCTCTAACATCAACCAGCTCTGTCATCATGGAGTGGAAGAGGATTCCAGTGGCAAACTGACGCTCTAGTGAACTCCCAAGAGGGTTAAGGCAGTGCTGGAAAATAATGGTGGTCACACAAAATAGACACTTGGAGCACAATTTTTCCATTTTCACTTATGGGTGTACTTCCTTTTGATGCCAGGGTTTTAGACATTAATAGCTATGATCAGGAATGAAGTTCTGTATGCAGAACTTTCCAGTTCACCTGACACAAATAGGACATCATCCGGGACTTGCAAATAAACCACAACTGGAAATTTAGGACCTGGGAAAGGAGAGTTAGCTTTGTTTTGTTTTTTTTATAATTCTTACTACATACAGAAAAGGAATAGCAGATTTATATATTGGAAGGATTTCTGGTGTATACCTAAAAAACAAAACAAAAAAAAAAACAGGCTGCTGTATAGCCATACAGTGGCATACATCACCCACGTTAAAACAAAGTATACTGTGCAGTATGTGTTTTTGCCTGAATGGAAAAGCATGGCAGACTGCACTATTCCATACACCAAGCCTGAAAAGACCAGAATGACACCTTTTAGCCTTCCATCAGGGGAATCAGGGCCTATGGACATGTTTGACAAAGGGACACATAAAATACACTGTGAATGTAACCTAAAAGAACTATAAGATACACAAACAATACACAAGGTACCAAATGTCATTAATCTGAATTTATACTGGGAACAACAATCCAAGTTTACAAAACAGCTGTTGGCCTTAGCAATGTTTATAGATGAATGAGATTTTTGGCCTGTTTGCCAAATCTCTTTATAACCAATGCCAATAAGTTCCAGGGTGACGATGTCAAATGAGAGTTTCCAGACACCTGAAATGAAGACTATGGGGTAGATTTACTAATACTGTGTAATGACCAGACAGTGTAAAGGTAGACAAAAACACACACAAAAGTTATCCTGGACAACCCCTAGAAACTGCATCAGATTAGTCATAATGACCGACTCTGGATGAAAATGTGTGCATCTTTAGACTAACTTTATATCACCTATTTGCTAGCTCAGTTTTTAGCAAGCTAAACTGCTCCCTTTCCTGCTAAGCCATGCCCCCTTTCAGCTAATTCAGCCAAAAAGCAATAAATGTGATGCCATGTTCAGTTTGTGATTTTTTTTTTTGGTGCACTAGAATTCTGCCCCATCTTCATTAGTAAATCTGCCATAAATTCTACAGCCTAAACACATTTCTATTTTCAAATTCTCTAAGTAAAATTCTGTGATCAATGCCTTACTGAATATGGCGTGGTATACATATGGTGTGTTTTACCATGGCATTTAAGAACATACCGTACTTTCTTATGAAATAGGTAAATTCTCTGACTTTCTAAGCATACAACTGCAGATACTGGTAACTGAATGCAACTGATATTATACCGCATAGCGAGTACCAACATGGCATATTGTATAGGAGCCCTAATGTGTCATTATACTAGGTGGCTGGACAGTAATGTGGAATTATGCAGTGTGGGAGAGACAAAGGAGCGTTATACCTCATACTATGTGGGGGAATTAAGGAGCATTACACTGTGTATGTGGCCACTAATATCACGTTATAATAAATTATACTGATGTCCCCTAAATCCAGATACTTTACAAATGAGGCAGTAGAGAACCGCAGTAATTCCTGCTGCCTATCCAAGATGTGGGTTTAAAAGACAGTGGTCAGGAGAAGAGTTTGTCTCCGGACTGCCGTCGGAATGAAAGGCCCAGGAGGCAGGAATCCAGATAGCTGGCAGGAACAGTCCACCTGTTGAATATGCCTGTACTAGCTCTTAAATACATCTGCTAACTCATTATATATAAATATATGTTTTGTTCAGCGTGCTACCCAACAAGGTACTTATTTATTGAACTAATTTAGCTTCAGCCAAGAAGAGTTCAAGCTCTATCAAACTCATTTAAGCAGTTATGGATACACACAAACACAGATAAAATGAGGTCTTTAACCTTTGTTTATAAAATACTTGGAAATTACAAGCTTAATATATAGTGTACATGTCCAGCATCCTGTGAAGACTAGAATGGGTAGACGTATTGAAAGTGTGATCAAAACGCAGCGGAAATAAACATTGTTAATCCTTATACATGAGATTACAACAGCATACAAATTATGAGCTAAAGGCTTCTAACACACTTACCCAACTGATTCTGAATATCAGAAAGCTGGTAATATTCCACATATTTATTCTGAGAGAAGAAATTCTTGTAGACATGCCGGGCCCCAAAGAGCCAGATATCACTGTCATCTGTAATAGTGCCTGAGGTTTGGTCAGTTAGGTCTAAAATAGCACATTGAGCTTCTGCCTCCATAGGGGCTACGATATAGGGAATACCAAACAGGCGCAGAAGTTCCTAGAGAGTAATATTATACAACAGAAGATTACTTGACACATTCTGAATAATTGGTAAACTACTATTCTCAATAAGATTGATTTTATATTAACCGTTGACTCTGTAAACCATGCGGTGCCTGTTTTTCAAATGAGTGTACAGGACTATGTTGTGAGAGCATATCTGTCAGTATATATTAGAATGTGTGACTGTATATTCTATATACCAGGGTGATAGAGTGTGTTTACACTCATGTTCTATATGCACGTAGAAGAGGAACCATTAGGAATCTTGCAAGGCTCACCCACATAAAATGACTAACATCTTTCTATCAATGTATACAAAAAGCTGTCAGTCACCTCGTGTGGGATAAGGAAAGACTGTCTCCAGCAATCCTATCAGGATTTACTCTGCTTTTATGCAGACCATACCATACTATACGAAGCTACATATCAAAGAGCTCAGCTTCTTTCCCTCCATCTTATACTGCTTTCATATAGGGTACCAACCCTACCTGTTGTCCAGACAAAATGTTAGGTTTTCAATAGCTCAGTGGAGGGGTGTATGTGTGTGTGGGGGTGGGGACAAGTACTAACCTGGCTTTCTAGATACATCTGTCCCGTCACAGATGCAGCAACACGTTCCTGCTGCTGCCTTTGAGCCTGGAGCGAGGTTTCCTGAACAAGAAGATTGCTCTCTAATGTCTCAAGTTCCTCCTGCAAAATAAGGTAACTTTTTTTTTTCCAAACCCAGTAACACAAGACGATATTCCAGCTAGTGAAAAAGGATGTATTAAAAAATTACATATCCTCTTTAATGGGAATTAATACACATTAGAATAAAAAGGGAAAAAAAAAAAACAAACAAAAAAAAAAAACACAAAACACAACAACAAGATTATATCCGAGTGCTGCTAGGAAAATCAGAGAGTTGGAAACATCATTTATTCCACATAAAAATCTACACACAGTCACAATGGAAAAAGGCAAAACGCATTCTGACGTCTATCGGACACGTTTTACCCTTTTACATTGTGACTGTGAAGATGTGGAATAAATATTTACCATTACTGAGTTTCCAATTCTCTGACTTTCCTAGCATCGTTTATTACCACCATCTCGTTGGACATGTGGTCCAGGGGCTGAGCTGCAGTTTTATCCTATATTGGCTTGTGTACCCCACCTTTTGGCTCGGGGGAAACCATTCAGCAATACAATCCACGTCCAGTTGATCCACGTCTTTTTCTCCATTAACCTCTTACGTTAGGTTTAAAAAAAAAAACAAAACAAAAAAAAACCCACACACGAATACACACACACACTACCAGCACACTGTTGCAGTCAGTCACTGACCATAGCAGTGAATCCATCAATTACATCAGTGATTTGCATGTGAGCAAAGACGGATGTGAAATTACCAAAGCATTGCTGCTAAGAAATGTAACAGGTGAATAATGTGGTTTTATTTTATTACATCATCCGCAGCTACTGTTTTTTAGCAGAATGCTAAAATTTTGTTGGTGCACCAACCACAAACTACTATTCTACTCTGAGGACTTTTCAAACCCTTAGAATAGAATTACTGGATGCCCAGGGACGGCTAGTGAACATAAAACAGTGTTACTCACCTCCATTGGTCTCCAGCGCAGGCCCTCCACCCTTTTTTGGTCTCTTCCAGCCTCTACAGTGACATCAGGGACTACTGAGGCCCAAGATTGTACCTTAGTCACGTGGTGCATTGATACCCCATGTGAACATACCCAAGTCATTTAACTAATGACTTATCTTAAAGTTATATAAAAATGACAAAGCACATCCCAACATATATCAGTGATAAATTTCCATGCAACAGGTTTAGAAAATAAGTTCAAGACTCTAAAAGGAATGATGAAAACAGTCAATATTACCACACTTATGTCCTGCCATTCATTAGTTTCTTCTTTCTCATCTTGAGATTCCTCATTTAGCTGTAGTTCAGTGTTCTGGACATCTGCCCGCTCAGCTTCCTGGAAGGAGTCTTCTAACTGTGTAGTAGATGCGGATGCTGCTTCAGTGACATCTGCTTGTCCTTTCACTGTATCCTTGGGAGATTCAGTATTTTGTACTGGCTGTGAATTACTATGATCTGAATCACTTTTGACTTCAATAAAACTACCTAGAGGAATGGAGATTATCTTGCAGTAAGTACAATCAGCAAGACCTTATGCTATAACATAGGTCCATGATGGCAAACCTATGGCACGGGTACCAGAGGTGGCACTCCGAGCCCTCTCTATCGGCACCCATCTGTGGAACAAATTATACTGTGTGTGGGACAGTGTGGAGCAAGTTGTACTATGTGGTGGCCATTTTGCAGCAGATTATACTGTGTGGGGGCCACTGGAGAACAGATTGTATGGTAGAAGAGCCACTGTGAAGCAGATTTTACTGTGTGAGGTTCATTGTGGAGCAGATTGGACTGTGTGGGAGCCCTTCATGATTTATATTACACAGTATCTGTTTTTATAGCAGACACGTGATATTATTAGAGGTTATAACAACATTATGTGGTCACTATAAAACTGATCTGTGCGATGTAAATAGTGAACATTAATTGTTCAAAAGTACCAAATGCAGTACAAAGTTGTTTGAAATATTGAAAGCTCTGTAAAGCCCCATTCACATGACTGTGTTCTGCGGGGCCTTAATTGTGGATCTGCACAGTATTAAGGTTAAATTGCCATCTCAGCACCTTGTTATAAATTAATGGGTTTTGGGTTGCAGTTTGGGCACGCGGTCTCTAATAGGTTCGCTATCACTGCCATAGGTCATCTCCATCATGACAAATTGGGTTAAACAAATGGCCACTTGAAGCAAAACATCCATCTCATGACACTTACCATCAGAATCGGAATCCATTTCTTTATCTCGGTCTAATTCTTCATCAGTTATATGTATACTTTCTGGAGTCATAAGGACATCTCTTGTTTTTGGAACATCAGTAGAAGATTGTTGTTGACTACAAGCTGTATCCTCATCCTTGGCCTGTGGTGGCAGTAGGGCTGCCGGTCTCTTAACCTCAGGCACCACCAACATGGATCTATCTAGGACTAGTGATGGAGAAGCTGAAAGCTTGGGTGGGGATGGATGAAGGGCAGTCTCCTTCTTGGGAGTAAACTCACCAACGATTCTATTACTCAGATTTAATTCAGAATTCTCTAATTCAGAGAAAACAGGAGCATCTCTAATATTGGATATAGGTTTAGGCCTGCTCTCCAGTGAAGGTTTTATAAAAGGTGGTATGATTTTATGACTGGAAATATTTTTCAGAGGGGTCTCAAGAGTATCATCCTTGGAACTAAAGAGAGTTCTCTTAACTGCCTCCACACTCCGCTCCTGTCTGTCTAGTTGGGTTATATCAAAGTTGGAAAATAGCCCTCTCCGATTTGTAATGGGGCCCAACCTGCTGTCTACCGAGTCATCACTGCTACTTGTACGATCAAAGGTAGAAGGTACAGCCCCATGGCTTGCTGTAGATTTGACAGGAGTAGTGGTTTCTCTCCTCACAATAGCCAAGGCGTCATCTTCTTCATCTGAGCTACTAACAACAAAAACTTTGGCTTTAGGTTGCTCCATCTTTAACTCCTTATTGTTCTCAACAGACCTTTTCCTGCTCAAGCCTATTTCATCTTCAGCAACAGCCTCCTCAATTGCTTGCAGAGTTCTAGGCGAGATGCTGCCATCTTTAGGCCCTGCAGATTCAGATGCCATTTCATAGCTTTGTGTTTTACTGGTACTGGGTTCCTCATCAGAATTACTCTCCATCATTGCTTCTTGTATAGCAAAAAGAGTTCTTGGGGAGGGCGGTGCCTCTTGTGCAACACAATCCTTTGCTTTCTTAGGTTTATGGGCTGAAGCCAGCTTCATATCAAGGTAGGTTTTTGGCATATCACTAGAGGTCGATGGTATTGCTTCCTCAGGCACATCATCTTTCTTATCTTCTCCCTTTGACTGAATTCCTTTATTTAAAAAAAAAAAAAAAAAAAAAAAAGCAAAAGTTTTATATAACAAGTTACTAAGGGAAAAAGGGATAATATCACGACAATTTATTTTGCTTATAAGGGCATAGACATAGATTGATAACCCTTGCAGTTCTTACTCTATATTAAAGGGGTTGTCCCATCTCAAGGATCCTATCTATACAGGTAACTTATGTGAATTTACGACTTTTCCTAAATACATTGCTTCAGCAAAACTACTATCGGAGATTATTCACTTCATTGTTTACACTGCGTTTCCACAACCACAGACCTGGGATGATCTTATCTCTCCGCCCAGGACAAGTGACGTAGCTCCCTGCTCTCAGGAGGGGAGGGGGAGCTGAGTGCTATGGAGAAGCTTGTATTTATTTATTTTTTTAAATGTAGATTGTGAGCCCCATATAGGGTTCACGATGTACATTTCTTTTCTCCTATTAGTACGTCTTTGTAGAATGGGAGGAAATTCACGCAAACACAGGGAGAACATAAACTCCTTGAAGATCTTGTTCCTGGCTGGATTCGAACCCAGGACTCCAGTGCTGCAAGGCTGCTTTGCTAATCACTGAGCCACTGTGTCGCCCCGCCAGCTTGTATTTTGGAGCTGTTTATCTCCCTCTTCCAGTTATCAGGTCTGCTAATTGAATTTTACTGATGAGGGCTGAGACAGGGAGTCCGTTACCTCTATGTAAACACAGACCTAAAACGGAGTTTATTGCAAGCGGACTCTTGGTCCTGTAACATGTAAATTTGGGATTCTTATCACCTATCAAATCCAGCTCTGCTACATCAGCTTCATATTGTGCATCTTCCAGTGATACTGTGCTAATTTACTTACAACCATCCTTCATTACTGACTGCAAACATGTACTGCTATGAAGACAGATAGAGTTGGCTTTGTCTGTGAGAGCAAGTGAAACCCCGCCCACCAATTCACTGAGAAAACCAGGAGGTGAACAGAGCACACAGCCTGCAGGTTGAACAGGAGAGTTGGGAAAACTCCTTTAAAGAATCACATTACCGACTGAGTCACAATCTACTGTTCTAGGTGGCATAAAATCAGTGATAGAGCTATTGTACAGGGAAGCCTCACCACCCCTTCCTTTGGCATCTGTACATGCTGGCAATACACAGTGAACACAGGTGTAAAAGATAGTTCTCCAACTAAGCAATGCCAGGAGTCTACTAGGAAGAACTTTAGAGTCAGACAGTTTTCTACTAAAAAGTAAAATAGGTTAAGTAAAGTAGGTTACAAAAAACTTGACTGAACAAAAAAGAAGTGAAACCCTTTGCGTTCACAGAGATTTTTGGTCAGGAAACTGACTCAAATTCCTCCTCCTAGAAATGCCTTACCATAGGACTGTATGGTGAGGCGTTTTTAGGAGGAAGAGGAATTGGAGTCAGTTTCCTGACCAAAATACTCTGAACGCAGCACTTTAAAATCAAAGACAAACAGAAGGTCTGCATTTACAATAAATTAGGGCTGTGCGGTAATGCAGAAAGTGTAACCTCCTGCCATATGATGTTGTGCAGCTGGCACTGTTCATTACAAGCATTTGCTGCCATGTGTATTTATACCTTTAATTAGAATATAATGAGAAGTGTCCTCTGAGACCAGACGGCGAGTTTCAACCTCTTTCATAAATCCCCCTTCTGTTTCAAACTGAGCACGAACCTCCCCCGTGTACTGCTGGTTCATCTCTTTACGAACATTATTAAGGCACCTGTTTAAGTTATTTTTTTTTAGCAGTCCTTTCAGCTGATACTGGGAGAAATCATTGGAGTCCTTAGAAGAAAAAAAAAAAAAAAAAAAAAAAAAAAAAATGTTATCTCTATAAAGTAAGAAGGTCCATCCTTCACTCCACACCATGCATAAATAATAGAATGGAATGCTACATGGAGGAAAAAAATATTTTTTTTTTGATGATATGCATTTATAACATCTTTCCTATGAAGTCAAATAAGAAGTAGAGTACACAAATCTATCCTATGAAAACAAGGCCCAAAATTATTGAACTTAGATCAAGCAAAAACATTTGGAATCATTTACTTTTTTTTTTTTTAAATGTAGATTGTGAGCCCCACATAGAGCTCACAATGTACATTTTTCCCTATCAGTATGTCTTTTTGGAGTATGGGATGGAAATCCATGCAAACACGGGGAGAACATACAAACTCCTTGCAGATGGTTTTATGCCCTTGGTGGGATTTGAACTTTGGGACTCCAGCGCTGCAAGGCTGCAGTGCTAACCACTGAGTCACTGTGTGGCCCCTACTGGAATCATTTACTCCAACAACCCCCCCCCCCCACCAAAAAAAAACAAAACACCCAACCCCCCCAAAAAAAACACACCAACCTACACCACTGTATTGATGTTACTTGTTATGGCACCACCAACTGTTCTTTTGATGCCCAGCTTAATGTCTAATATCAGTAGTCACACATACAGAGACATAAGTGATTCCTAGCGCTGACATTTAAATGGACTTTAAGGGTCCATTCACACAGAGGAAAATGGTGAGGAATTTGGTGTGTGGAAGTCCACGCCGAGAAAAAAACAAACCCAAAAACCTCCCATTGACGTCAACGGATGCTGCGAGCTTTCTTTTCCACTAGTGGGGGAAAAACAAACAAAAAAAACAAAAAACACACAACTCATGGAACCCATTGAAATCAATGGGAGGCTTTATTTTCAGCGTGGAAAATTTCACACCAAATTCCTCACCATTTTCCTCCGTGTGAATGGACCCTAAAGGGAGTCTATCATTGGGAAAAGTGCTTTTCAGCTAAACACGTCTGAATTGCCTTTAAAAAGGCAATTCTGCTACTACTACCACCTTTACTTTTTCAGTTGTCCCCACCATTTCTTTATAAACAGCTTTATTTCTTTATGCTAATTAACCTCCCAGAGCACCCTGGGCGTTCCCCAGGGCTTCCGAGTACCCCCCCACATCAAACTTTTAATACCGCCCCAGACTGCTTGTGCTCCGTCTCTCCTCCTCTTTTCCGGATATTGTGCCGTGCTCTTGCCTCAGATCCCACTGTTAGAGTTCAGATTTCGGGGAGGCGCAGTTTCACTCCGGTCAGAGTGGTACTGCGCATATCTGACTGGCCATTTTGGTGTAGTCAACTACATGATCATATGCTCAGTTCTCCAGAGAACTACACAAGCATCGTATAGTTGACTACACCAAAATGGCCGCTTGGACATGCGCAGTACTGTGAATGTAGCATTAATGGCTGTCATTACACTGTCAAAGAGACCATCATTGCTGGGCAGTGAGAAACGTTCCTTTAACAGTACACAAGAAAATGGTCGATTACACTAGTTTACTGTGCACGCGGCCACAGGAAAATTGCCGCAGACATGCGCAGACGGCTCTGCCAGAGGTCCGAACAGCAGAGCAAATTGCGCATGCCTAGAATTTTGAGGCCAGAACCGGAAGACTCAAGGAGATGCCGTTCCAGGCGAAGATGGAGGCATCGTTGGAGAGTTCCCTCGCAGCATTGGGGACGCCCTCAGTGCTGTGAGAGCTCATTTGCATGCAGAAGAAAACCAGAATTTCTACCAAATGGCGGCACGGAGAAGACATCTAAAAGGTAGGAGAAGAATAGCCTTTCTTAAGGCTATTCCTACGTGTTAGGGAGAAGAAGGGGGGAAAAAAAAAAAAAAAAAAGTCATTTTAATGATCGAATCCCTTTAATGACTTATTCAAGGTCAATTTTAGGAGACACCACAGCATCCCATAGACAATTTTTTTAAAAAAAGTGACTGTTTCCAGGAGTTCCTCTTTTGGTAACTACAGACTTGAGCACCTATCCGATAGTGTGGTTATACAGCCAATAACAAGCACTTTAGCAAGTGTTTGTTCCTGACAACTGTTTTGTCTTAGTCTACGTTCACATTTGTGTTGCAGTCCACATCGCAATGTCCACCCGAAATCAGCAGACAAAAGAATCCTACATGTTCGTCTTTTTCTCCCATTGCTTTCAATCTAACAACATCAGACACCTGATGGACCCCATTATAGTCAATGGGGTCCACTGGGCTCCGTATGTAACCAGTATTTTAGCGGTCCACATGTGCATTGTTCTTATCCTCCAACAGACCAGAACAATCAATCAATGCTAGTGCAATAATGCTGTCAATCACGTAATAAAAGAGCGACCATTCCCACTGCAAATGCTAAGGATTTGGCACACATTTCTGCGTGAAAGTTAGTTTAGGAGGGGCGGGAAGGCAAGATAATTTTTCTCTAATTAGATATATTACAAAGTTTCTTGATTTATGAGAGGGTTCTTGTAGAGTTAGTGACCATTTACAGGAAATCTCCTCAAAGCTGTTAATGTTACCAATGCTAGACAGGGAAGAGGTAAAACAGTTTAATCATATTTCAGTTAATGTTATGCTACCTTGATGGCAGAGGCAAACCAGCTTTTAATCATTCTTACACTGCGATCACAAGTGTAGGGGGCTCTCCAACTTCTCCACACTGCGTATCAAATCTACCATCCAACCGTGGCTCAGTAGTTAGCACTGCAGCCCTGGAGTCCTGGGTTTGAATCCCGCCAGGAACAACATCTGCAAGGAGTTTGTATGTTCTCCCCGTGTTTGCATGGATTTCCTCACATTCTACAAAGACATATTGATGGGGGGGGGGGGGGGGGGGAGTACATAAAAAAAAAAAAAAAAAATTAAAAAACCCTACCATATAACCAGGAGACAGCTGTCTCTTGTGGAGGGGTTGAGGAGCATTTACTCCAGCAGAAAGCCAAAGAAGCTGCACCAGGGACTGTTTACTTAAGACATGCAGTCACAGCACATGGGAGAATACGGTAATTTTATTTGGTCATGCAATTAACATGATAATCAACCTATGGTTAAGTTTCTTTAACCCTCAGGTTTCTAGCACAGTCAGCAGTTTTGAGAAGGGGAGGGGTGTGGAAGACGGGTCAAAATTTCAGATAGACGCCATTTAAACTATGAAACTGCATTAAACGTCAACAGTATTAGGATCTCAGTGCAGACTTGTAATGTTTAGTATTGCTAAAGCATTCCTATAGAGCTACAAAAGTCCAGTTACAAATATATACCATGGCTAATTTAATTTATTTTTATTATGGGAGAAATGTTTTGCTTGGCTATACTGGAAGTGAACTTTGGTGTACAGTATGAATGCATATGCAAGTGGAGCCATCTGCTGGAACACTTTATATTTGTATACAGGTGAAAAAGTACTTTTAACAAATTTTTTATTGAGGAGAGGAATAATAGATATGCATGAATGTCACATCATAGAAAATGGAAAAAGAAAGGAGGGATGGGACAGGCCTACATCTTACATCCTCAGTATATTTTTAGTTATATTCCAGAATAAGAGAATGAAACAAACAGTCAGTGCACAGAATTTCACTGACCTCCCAGAGTCCAAATAAGTAGGGGAAAACCTCATCTAGTATAGGCGGGGAATAATCTGCCAATATGAATGGGAGGGTGATAGTTTGGTTCCTCTTTCTACTCCAAATGATCTGAAATTTGTCCTTTGTCTGTGCTTACATAACCATTTTTTAAATGAGTAGATCATTACTGACCAACTGGATCCAATCTTTTAGCATGGAGGCTCGAGAAGACATCCAAAATCTAGCCACCATTTTCCTACCACTATATAGGGTTTCTGTCAGGAGGATCCTGTCTGCAGTTGAAGGATACAGCTTTGAATCTATGAATTGCAAACAAATTTTAGAGCTATCTGGGACTACCACACCCATTTTATCATGGAGGATCTTCCGCACCTGTTTCCAGAAGCCCCTTACAACAGAACAAGTCTAAGGGCCCCTTCTCACGCAGTTTATGCTCCGTCTATTCTCTGTACACTTGTCGTATTCTGTACATTTTCCACGTGTAAAATGTTGTGAGCCATTGAGTTCAATGGCATGTTTGTATAACTCGTGTCTTTTTGCGTGCGCAAAAAGACGGGTTATATGAACATGTCATTGAACTCAATGGCTAAGGAGTGGCAATGGGCATGCATGACTGCTGTTCCATTCAAATGGATGGGGGAGGGGTTAATGACTCTCAATCTTAGGATCAGTGAGATCACAACAGTCAGACTCTCACGATCCAGCAGCTATTCCACATCAAGTGTATAGGGAATAACTCAAATACTACTTTAGGTTTTAGATTAGCTTGAATTGCTGCTCCATTCATGCATGTGAAAGAATTTTGAATATTTTTAAACAGCGCCTCGTATGGTAAATTCTTCTATCTCCACTCCATGCTGTCATAGGGGATAGAAACATTGAGACAATACTTCCATTAGTGCCACTTTATTAATGTAATCTTATTCAGAGGTTTTTTTTTTTTTTTTTTTTTTAAATATAAGCGTGTACATATATAGACACACATACTTGTATTTATGGTCCGTACCTCTGGCATAGCTTCATATAACGTCCTTCTACGTTTTGCAAACTCCTTCATGTCAGTCAGTATTTCATGCTTTACCTCAGGAGGAAGGCTACTAAATTCTTCAGAGTCTATGTCCACTGAATTAGGATTAGTCAGGATTTCATCCTACATTACATAAAAACAAAACAAAAAACAAAAAAACACTAGGTTATAAGGGTGAACATTAGTGGTTAAAAATTTACACTTCCTAATGTAAAGAGTTACACCCAGTGATGCCCGTAGATACAAGTTTTCTAGGGATATTTAAATTAGAGGCTCTGTCTGTTACAAAGGTATAGATTTGGGTACGAGATACAAGTTAACCTCTGCAATCCCTGTTTTTAGCTTTGGCCTTCTCAAATTAAATACTATAAAAATTACTGCATAATAATACGTAGATTGTACCTGAAGTAACCGTTTTTGATTCATTCGTTCTTCCCATTCCCTTTCTTCCTCCTCTTCAGAGCTAGGATTAAAGTAATAAAAATGTATGAAAGGAATACATATACCAAAACCCGGACAATGAAACTGGTTCAACACATACAGACAAATTCACTATATTACATTGTAATTATTTCTATTCATTACCAAAAAAAAAAAAAAACACACCCCAAACCCCTAACGTTTACTAAAATATCTACTAACAAATACTCAGATATGTACACATGCAATACATAAATGGAAGATTGAGTGGAGTACTCAAACTATAGTTTGTATATTCACCAGTGGGACACCTGCCTATTGATAGTCCCAGCCAGAAGCTCTGAACCCCATGTGTTTCTGCAATAACAAAATTATCAGGGGGTCGATGACCAACATTATTTAAGATAAGTGATACAGCAATTGTGCATTAATATGCAAGCCCAAATTTGATAGCAGTGCCTACACATAAACCGGATTAAAAAAAAGGTATCGAGATCTTTCTCAAATATTCAGATTATGGGACAACAACCAAGGAAATGGACTATCACTGGGTCTTGTGCAAGGCATATAACAATTTAGCAAAATGTACGACTTCATTTGATAAGTTAACTGACTTTCAAGCATGGGAGGACTGAGGGGTGTGCGTGGTATTCCAGTTACAACACAATGGGTCACTTAAAAGGTTCGCTCAACTATAGTCTGACTTCTCCATACCACACAGATCCTTTTAGCAGTTTCAACATGCCCATCATGTCAAATCGAGAACAACTGACCTGACAATGAGCATGTTACATTAGATACCATACTGTGTGCAGATGCAACCAAGGCACTTATTTCACATGTGTCTCAAGACCTATTATCTTGTCACTCGGTTAAGTTTCACTTGTATGCCAGGTCTGTAATGGGAGGTGAAGTTTGGACTTATCAGCAAGAGCAATAGAATGTTATTCTGGAGCGCACTCCGAAATGGTCCCTGAGGCACAGAGATTATCCCATTTACATTAACTACATGGATTATATCCTATCCAAGTTAACTTTTCAGGATTGGGCTATGCCCAGATGCAATAAGTCACAGATGTGGTTATGAGGAGGCTTATTTGCTCCATATGCTCTGGGAGTGTAATTCTAGTGTGTGTTAGCCCTCATTGCTAGAGTCTATGGTATGCAACTACAGTGGATCCCAGGCTTTGTTTACTGGGTGTGTTGGGTAAGGGGGTAGGTCTGGAACCCCTCTTGGCCCTAGGAGTCCTACAAAAATTGTTCCAAGCTAGGAAGCTGTTGGCGTTCCACTAGTTGGACTTTGCACCTCAGTCTACTATTGAGCCAAAAGGCTGAATTAAATCATTATCCAGCTAGAATATGATATTTCTGGTGAATATGAGGCTATAGGAGAGGCTTGACTTGGTACTCTGGGACTCCCTCCTTTGCCCAGTTCCTGCTACATGACTCTGCATCTGATGATAGAGGGTTTGCTTCTTCCCACTACGTCCCAAGGCCATTGTCAGATATTTGGGCTATAGAACACTGTGGTTTCCTAGGCATAAAGGGGTAGTTTGCTCAACCATTTTAATATCTATACTTTCCTACACCATCGTAATGCTTAACTTAATAAATAATAAGCATAACTAGGGTTTATTGCAACTTACCTGTTTCTCTCATTCTCCTCCAAAGGTGGTAAGGCATAAATATCTTCCTCTTCCTTTCTGTGCACATGTGAGAGGCTTGGGAACTCTTCATTGCTTTATAAAAGGTGAAACAATTACTTAGAAGTGTCCATATGGGGGAAAAGAAAAATTGGTAGACATAAGAGTTCTGTTAAGGTATATACCTCTGTTTGTTCCCTGACAGGGCAGCTTTAACAGCTTGTCTCTTCAAGAAAGTTTTCAGCAGCTTTTCATGAGTTTTCTTAGCCTCAGTAACGGCTGTATCTTTCTTCTGTCTCCGTTTCGCCTACATTCAGAGATGAAAGAAATATAACCTTTAGCGTGACTACTTTCAGTTTTCCTGTAGCACCTACGAAAAAGACAGCTACTTACAAGAGTCTGCTTCTTCAGCAGAGGTGCTTCACCGTCAAACACAAATATGGGACGTATTCTGAAGAACAACAGCTTACAAAGCCGATGGAAAAGAGTGAGCAGATGAGCATTCTGAACTGCATTCCCTTGACGATCTCTTGCTCCTTTTATTGCTTGATTTAACCAGATGCTTATATCTTAAGAAACAGTTAATGAAAATACTACTTCTATTACTAATAGTACATATAGGCAGGACCAGGGAAATCAAGTCCAGGTGTAATTCTTATTACACACAGAAAGAGCTGTGCATATGATTCAGCCAAGTATTACACAGTCACTTGGGTTTCTAGGAAGTTAAGCGTGATACTATAACCTACTGTATAATATACTAACTAAACTTATCCAGTCGTTCTAGTATCTAGCTTGTATTACTCTATGATCATATTGTTTATGACAGTAAAAATGACAGGCTTAAGGTGCATTCACACTGAGTAAACGCTAGCTTATTTTGTAGAGTAAAATTACATTTGTAAATTTTGCTATCCCATTGACTTCAATGACATTTTACAGGCGTATTTTTACAGGCGTATTTTTTACAGGCGTATTTTTACACTTACATACACACATAAAGAGGCCAATAATGCATAGTGTGGTTACGGGCCTTAACTCATATATACAAGGAAAACAACCATATCCACAAATATAAAAGTATATTTTATTACTATCCAATTAAAAAGTTTTTCACATGGACATACAATAATACATTACATAAATAACCTAAAGTAAACGGGCTAAACCGTAAGGTTTATAGGTGCCAGCAAGCCAAAGTGATGTGGGTGAGACAAAGACATAGGTGTTTGAAGTCAGTATTTAGCCATGGGCAGGGCAACTAACGGGTTAATTGAATAGTATAAATGCATACATATATGCCATAATAAGAAAAAGGACAACTAGTCCATTAATATGTAAAGTTACACATGGCATAACAATCAAAGATCACAGAACTCAATTATATTCCAAAGTGCCCACATATGAACAAAAAGTATGCCTTAGCTCACCTTAACATCATATAAACTGTCCGACGCGCGTTTCACCCCCGCTACAGGGCTTCGTCCCTGGATGTTAAGGTGAGCTAAGGCATACTTTTTGTTCATATGTGGGCACTTTGGAATATAATTGAGTTCTGTGATCTTTGATTGTTATGCCATGTGTAACTTTACATATTAATGGACTAGTTGTCCTTTTTCTTATTATGGCATATATGTATGCATTTATACTATTCAATTAACCCGTTAGTTGCCCTGCCCATGGCTAAATACTGACTTCAAACACCTATGTCTTTGTCTCACCCACATCACTTTGGCTTGCTGGCACCTATAAACCTTACGGTTTAGCCCGTTTACTTTATGTTATTTATGTAATGTATTATTGTATGTCCATGTGAAAAACTTTAATTGGATAGTAATAAAATATACTTTTATATTTATTTGTGTATTTTTACACTTGTAAAAAAATATCATTGAAGTCAATGGGATAGCAAAATTTACAAGTGTAATTTTACTCTACAAAATAAGCTAGCGTTTACTCAGTGTGAATGCACCCTTAGTAAGTCTTCTAACAAAATCATTTGTATACTTTTAAATTCTGTTGCAGTAAAGAAAATGCCAAAATATTCACCTTTTATTACTTAGGACTGATGGTCAGGTATGATGTAGGGAGTAAAAGCAGTGGTGGTGCTCATCACTTATGTCAGATCCAGCCATCTGAACTTTAGCAATTGCCAGATCCGAACAAGATTAAGAACTGTAATCCACCAAGATCTGTTGCTAGATATGCAAGGTATTGACTAGCTTGCTTATAAATTTCACAAGCTATGGCATTTATCATGGAGACTAAAGGGTACCAAAATGGATAGTATCTGTTAGTGGGAAAATCCTTTTCGCTACTGTTTCAGCATTATGCGGAATGCAAGCAATTATTAAAAATTGACATGTCAGGAAAGTTACCAGATCCTCTATTAAGCTAAGGTCCCACAGCAAAAAAAAGTGCTGCTGGAAAAACAGTGACGGCAACGCATTGCCTTTCTTCCCGCTGCGCTTTAGACAGAAACTTTGTAGAGATTTCCTCTGTGGACCTTCTGTTTCAAATATTCCTATGGGGAAACCACTGGAGTTTCTGGCAAATCCCATCCATTTTACCCTGACTATAAACTGCCATGATTTTTCCCATGGTGTTTCCGCCGAGGGCAAATCACGATGTTTACGCCACATGGTTTTTAACCAGAGAGACTAAGTGTACCCCCCTCCCCCGTAATTTCCTATGAATCATCCTCTTTGAATAACATTTTAAAGAGGACCTTTCATGTCCTCATGCATATGCAGTTTTATATACTGCTTTTCCATTATGTGCCCCAGGGCAGGAGAGATTGGTATTGTTAATTTCGGCACTGATCTCTCCACCCTGTCAGAAGGGCGTTCCTGACAGTCTAGTGTAAGACTTCGATAGACTTATACTGGGGGGCATTCCTCAGAGCTCAGTGTCATCGCTGGGTGGTAAGGGACACCCCCTCTGACAATATAAGGTTATGTTAAAATGCTGTCAGGGGAGGGTGGAGCGTTCCTCACAGCCCAGCGATGACACTAGATGTCAGGAACGCCCTTCTCACAGTGGAGAAAGATCGGTGCTGTTCTCTCCAGCCCCAGGGGCACATAATGGGAAAGCTGAATACAGTGCTATATAAAACTGCATATGCATGAGGACATGAAAGGCTCTCTTTAGTAATTTGTAATGGAGCTTTTATACTAACATTCTTAGTTCAACCCCCTCACAGCATTGAATAAACCCTGTGAAAAAGCCCAAGTCAATGTCTGCAGCCTACCTACGTTTTGAGATATCACTGGTTAAGTGCTGCTGACAGTCCAGGGAGAAAAGGATGTTTTTATTCTCCTGTCTTTGTTACTTCGGATTACCCAAGGGAAGGAGAGGGGGTACAATGGACTTTTGTTCATGATATCACCCCTTCCCACATTTAACAATTAGAAAGTATATTTGCCATTTAACCGCTTATACAATGCAATCAATGTATGTATTTTTTGCTCTTCACATTTTTACAACAAACATTAAAATATACATTATAAACAACAATATTGATTGGTAATATGACTTGTTAAAATATTTGCAGAGAACCTTTTTACCGTTTAGTTTTCTGATAGTAAAGAAAGACAGCTCATATCAAAATATTGCAAGGATACCAACAGCAAGGATTTTTCCTTCCAGAGTCTCCGGATTAATAGGTCTTCCAGAACAATCAAGCAGCTTCCAAAGTCCTTGAACACCCATGCTGACACTATATGCGTCGTGTTTACAGGTTTACCTAAATCAAAGTCAAAACTTTAGAAGGGACTTCTTTGAATTATGTCTCCTGACACAAACTGTACACCAGAGAGTGCATCAGCAAGGAAAGGATTCAATAATACTATTGCATACTGTAGGTCACTAGTGAGGTACTATAGTACTCCATATAAAAATCCTTTTTGGAGCCATGTGTATGTACACACTGCCCTTATTGGGATATGTTGCCTTCTTCTGTCATAGAATGAGAGCAGCAGACATCTAAATTCCTGCTCATTCTGGGCTTAGGAATCCAGTGCGTGGGTCACCTAATAACTGACTGACTTCCCTGTGCAAGTGTGCATACAGAGAGAGCTGCAAAAAAACTGATCAAAACCAGACACTGAAACCTCTCTTTAAAGAGGACCTTTCATCAGATCAGGCACAGGCAGTTCTATATACTGCTGGAAAGCTTCCCGATCTGTGCCCCAGGTAAAGCGCTATCGGTCCTGATACCGTAGCGCTACAGTCAGAAGGGCGTTTCTGACACTTAGCCAGGGACGCCCTTCTGCCCAGCAGCGCCTATCGCGTTGTACTGTGGAGCGGGGAGGAACGCCCCCTCCCTCTGCTCACACAGCTCTTCCATAGACGAGTATTATCAGGAGGAGAGGGGGCGTTCCTCCCCGCTCCACAGTACAGCGCGATAGGCGCTGCTGGGCAGAAGGGCGTCCCTGGCTAAGTATCAGAAACGCCCTTCTGACTGTAAAGCGCTATGGTACCGGAAGAAAAAAAAAAAAAAAAAAAAAGTGTCACAATCAGATGAGCCTGACCCATCTAATGTTGTTATTGGTTTAGTATGATTCACCTCGGTGAGACTTCCTTTAATACCTTAACGAAAAGCCAAGAGCCGCCTTTTTACATGGGCAAGGTTCTCAAAATGCCTCATTGTGTGACAGTTTGATACATTTTATGGAGAAGGTAAAACTGTAAAAAGACAGTTTGGTCATCTTTATGTTTTTATCTTTTATTTTTTTTCCCCCACTACGGTGCTGCCACATGGGATACAATAATTATATATATATATATTTTTAATATAATTCGGACAATTTTGGACATAAAGATGCCTACTATGTTTGTTTATTTATTGTTATATGTGATCTAAGGAACAAAAGCACATTTAAATTTTATATTTTTTAAAGCCCCTGGGGAACGAGTCAGCATCTTTTGGAATGCAAGATGCGTTTCCATATCATGGCAGAGATTGGGCTGGGAGATGCAGGCAGAAGTAACACATGCAAGGCTTAACTCCACTCCACTAGCGCTGTGTGACTATTAAGGGATTCCGTTCCCCTGTTCCGCTAGAAAAATTCTTTGGGCGTAAACCCAATGGACCCCATTACAGTCTTTTCAAGTCCCCAAGTGGACCCGAAGAATGAAAATTTTAATGCTAGTGTGAACTTAACGTAACAGCGTGTACTCCGTGTACATATAAAGCATTAAGTGAGGTTCACACGATTGTAATACTGATATATTCTACACGCTTATAACAGGACTTATAGCTGTAATAGAAACTTTCATGTAGGGGTTGAGAAACTTTCAATTCTTGCACGGCCAATAGAGTACCTCATCTTTGATTTTTTTTCTTCTTCTCCTTTCTTTCTTTGGTTAATTCAGCATGTATAAAAGAGGTTGCCTACCACTGCCCTAAGGGGATTGATGAATAGTACAATATACTGCAATACTAATGTGCTGTAGTATATTGAGAAATACATCCAGTAGTATTACAGGTTGCCTTTGGTCGCATATGTAAAGTCCCAACATGTGCTGTACCATTATGGTGATGCTGAGAAGGGGTTAAAACCTATTACAATAATAGTTACATTGCTCAGCATTCTCTGCTCTATAACACACTGCCCTCAGATTAGACTGCAGGTTCAACTACCCCTTAAACCATAACTCTAAATCTGCAGATGTTTAATGGTATGCAACCCAGATATGGGGGGACGGTCAAAGACCTCAATTAGATATAGCTGGAATAATAAAATAGTGGTCAAATAAACAAGTTATTTTGACCACCCAGAGCTGCTACTTGTGAAAAGAAAATCATGCAGGTTAATGTGAAGGCTCCTCATTGTTACTATTAACAGGCAGCTGCTCAAATGTATGATCTAGCAAAATAATTCCCTCCAAATATGGCAAACTAATATAATAACTGATACAACTACCACTGCTGTATTGTTTCTCCCTATATAAGCAGATGTATGTAATAGCTGCAGTAAATACAAAACTGTACTGATCAAGTTTTTTCAAAGAGACTCTCTCACCAGGGTGAAGCATATTAGACCAGTGACACAATAAGATAGGTCAGAGTCTCCTAAGCATAACAGCACAGGCTCATACAGGGCACAGCACCTCTCCTGTCTCCAACACAGGCTCACACACACAGGACACAGCACCTCTCCTGTCTCCAGCACAGGCTCACACATACAGGGCACATCACCTCTCCAGCACAGGCTCGCACATACAGGGCACATCACCTCTCCAGCACAGGCTCGCACATACAGGGCACATCACCTCTCCTGTCTCCAGCACAGGCTCGCACATACAGGGCACATCACCTCTCCAGCACAGGCTCACACATACAGGGCACATCACCTCTCCTGTCTCCAGCACAGGCTCACACATACAGGGCACATCACCTCTCCAGCACAGGCTCACACATACAGGGCACATCACCTCTCCAGCACAGGCTCACACATACAGGGCACATCACCTCTCCTGTCTCCAGCACAGGCTCACACATACAGGGCACATCACCTCTCCAGCACAGGCTCACACATACAGGGCACATCACCTCTCCAGCACAGGCTCGCACATACAGGGCACATCACCTCTCCAGCACAGGCTCGCACATACAGGGCACATCACCTCTCCTGTCTCCAGCACAGGCTCGCACATACAGGGCACATCACCTCTCCAGCACAGGCTCACACATACAGGGCACATCACCTCTCCTGTCTCCAGCACAGGCTCACACATACAGGGCACATCACCTCTCCAGCACAGGCTCACACATACAGGGCACATCACCTCTCCAGCACAGGCTCACACATACAGGGCACAGCACCTCTCCTGTCTCCAGCACAGGCTCACACATACAGGACACAGCACCTCTCCTGTCTCCAGCACAGGATCACACATACAGGGCACATTACCTCTCCAGCACAGGCTCACACATACAGGGCACATCACCTCTCCAGCACAGGCTCACACATACAGGGCACATTACCTCTCCAGCACAGGCTCACACATACAGGGCACATCACCTCTCCAGCACAGGCTCACACATACAGGGCACAGCACCTCTCCAGCACAGGCTCACACATACAGGGCACATCACCTCTCCAGCACAGGCTCACACATACAGGGCACAGCACCTCTCCTGTCTCCAGCACAGGCTCACACATACAGGACACAGCACCTCTCCTGTCTCCAGCACAGGATCACACATACAGGGCACATCACCTCTCCAGCATAGGCTCACACATACAGGGCACAGCACCTCTCCAGCACAGGCTCACACATACAGGGCACATCACCTCTCCAGCACAGGCTCACACATACAGGACACATCACCTCTCCAGCACAGGCTCACACATACAGGACACATCAGCTCTCCTGTCTCCAGCACAGGCTCACACATACAGGACACATCACCTCTCCTGTCTCCAGCATAGGCTCACACATACAGGGCACATCACCTCTCCAGCACAGGCTCACACATACAGGACACAGCACCTCTCCTGTCTCCAGCACAGGCTCACACATACAGGGCACATCACCTCTCCAGCACAGGCTCACACATACAGGACACATCACCTCTCCTGTCTCCAGCACAGGCTCACACATACAGGGCACATCACCTCTCCTGTCTCCAGCACAGGCTCACACATACAGGACACATCACCTCTCCTGTCTCCAGCACAGGCTCACACATACAGGACACATCACCTCTCCTGTCTCCAGCATAGGATCACACATACAGGACACATCAGCTCTCCTGTCTCCAGCATAGGATCACACATACAGGACACATCAGCTCTCCTGTCTCCAGCACAGGCTCACACATACAGGGCACAGCACCTCTCCTGTCTCCAGCACAGGCTCACACATACAGGACACATCACCTCTCCTGTCTCCAGCACAGGCTCACACATACAGGATACATCACCTCTCCTGTCTCCAGCACAGGCTCACACATACAGGACACATCACCTCTCCTGTCTCCAGCATAGGATCACACATACAGGACACATCAGCTCTCCTGTCTCCAGCATAGGATCACACATACAGGACACATCAGCTCTCCTGTCTCCAGCACAGGCTCACACATACAGGGCACAGCACCTCTCCTGTCTCCAGCACAGGCTCACACATACAGGACACATCACCTCTCCTGTCTCCAGCATAGGCTCACACATACAGGACACATCACCTCTCCTGTCTCCAGCATAGGCTCACACATACAGGACACATCACCTCTCCTGTCTCCAGCATAGGATCACACATACAGGACACATCAGCTCTCCTGTCTCCAGCATAGGATCACACATACAGGACACATCAGCTCTCCGTGTGAGTTTTCAGCCCTGACAATACTCCACACACTCTCATTCACTTACATTGCTGCAGCCAACACAGGAACTTCCATCACACGAGCAGCTGTGATCATTGAAGACTTCCTGTATAGTTATCGCTCATTGGATAAATTCAACACGTGATCATTATGGGGTGTGCGTGTTGGAAATGATTTCTGGGAGCTGTAGTTTTAGATTTGGACTCAGTCGCTGTTCTGCTGGACTCCAGTCTCCAAAATGCTGTCTTCTAATAGTGTGTTATTGCCGACATACTGACAGTAGAGGGCGCACTCCTGCAGGCCCGGAGATTGGTTGCTTTCGTTTTCCGACCTAGACTGTGTGTTTTGTTTTGAGGTTAAAGCATTCACCACAGCGCCATCTGTAGGTTCGGCTGACTGTCACATTAATACTTAATGCAGATGGCAGTCCAGAGTCCACTATTGAGCAGTGTTTCTAGGGACTGCTAGCACTGAGAACAGCTAGTATGGCAGAAAAAGTTACAGTACTGAGTGGAGGCTTGTCTACTGAACTGGAAGCTGCAGGTCTACTCATACAGGTAATATGTCAGTGTATAGAGGACAGCTAACACTAATAGATATTACTATAGAGGCTGCAGGGTATACAGGTAATGTGGCAGTGTATGGAGGACAGTAACCTAACACTAATAGATATTACTATGGAGGCTACAGTGTATACAGGTAATATGTCAGTGTATAGAGGATAGCTAACACTAATAGATATTACTATGGAGGCTGCAGGGTATACAGGTAATGTGGCAGTGTATGGAATACAGCTAACACTAATAGATATTACTATAGAGGCTGCAGGGTATACAGGTAATGTGGCAGTATATGGAGGACAGTAACCTAACACTAATAGATATTACTATGGAGGCTACAGTGTATACAGGTAATGTGTCAGTGTATGGAATACAGCTAACACTAATAGATATTACTATGGAGGCTGCAGGGTATACAGGTAATGTGTCAGTGTATGGAATACAGCTAACACTAATAGATATTACTATGGAGGCTGCAGGGTATACAGGTAATGTGTCAGTGTATGGAGGACAGTAACCTAACACTAATAGATATTACTATGGAGGCTACAGTGTATACAGGTAATGTGTCAGTGTATGGAATACAGCTAACACTAATAGATATTACTATGGAGGCTGCAGTGTATACAGGTAATATGTCAGTGTATGGAATACAGCTAACACTAATAGATATTACTATAGAGGCTGCAGGGTATACAGGTAATGTGTCAGTGTATGGAATACAGCTAACACTAATAGATATTACTATGGAGGCTGCAGGGTATACAGGTAATATGTCAGTGTATAGAGGATAGCTAACACTAATAGATATTACTATGGAGGCTGCAGGGTATACAGGTAATATGTCAGTGTATGGAATACAGCTAACACTAATAGATATTACTATGGAGGCTGCAGTGTATACAGGTAATGTGTCAGTGTATGGAATACAGCTAACACTAATAGATATTACTATGGAGGCTGCAGGGTATACAGGTAATGTGTCAGTGTATGGAATACAGCTAACACTAATAGATATTACTATGGAGGCTGCAGGGTATACAGGTAATGTGTCAGTGTATGGAATACAGCTAACACTAATAGATATTACTATGGAGGCTGCAGGGTATACAGGTAATGTGTCAGTGTATGGAATACAGCTAACACTAATAGATATTACTATGGAGGCTGCAGGGTATACAGGTAATGTGTCAGTGTATGGAATACAGCTAACACTAATAGATATTACTATGGAGGCTGCAGGGTATACAGGTAATGTGTCAGTGTATGGAATACAGCTAACACTAATAGATATTACTATGGAGGCTGCAGGGTATACAGGTAATGTGTCAGTGTATGGAATACAGCTAACACTAATAGATATTACTATGGAGGCTGCAGGGTATACAGGTAATATGTCAGTGTATAGAGGATAGCTAACACTAATAGATATTACTATGGAGGCTGCAGGGTATACAGGTAATATGTCAGTGTATGGAATACAGCTAACACTAATAGATATTACTATGGAGGCTGCAGGGTATACAGGTAATGTGTCAGTGTATGGAATACAGCTAACACTAATAGATATTACTATGGAGGCTGCAGGGTATACAGGTAATATGTCAGTGTATGGAATACAGCTAACACTAATAGATATTACTATGGAGGCTGCAGGGTATACAGGTAATGTGTCAGTGTATGGAATACAGCTAACACTAATAGATATTACTATAGAGGCTGCAGGGTATACAGGTAATGTGTCAGTGTATGGAATACAGCTAACACTAATAGATATTACTATGGAGGCTGCAGGGTATACAGGTAATATGTCAGTGTATAGAGGATAGCTAACACTAATAGATATTACTATGGAGGCTGCAGGGTATACAGGTAATATGTCAGTGTATGGAATACAGCTAACACTAATAGATATTACTATGGAGGCTGCAGGGTATACAGGTAATGTGTCAGTGTATGGAATACAGCTAACACTAATAGATATTACTATGGAGGCTGCAGGGTATACAGGTAATGTGTCAGTGTATGGAATACAGCTAACACTAATAGATATTACTATGGAGGCTGCAGGGTATACAGGTAATGTGTCAGTGTATGGAATACAGCTAACACTAATAGATATTACTATGGAGGCTGCAGGGTATACAGGTAATGTGTCAGTGTATGGAATACAGCTAACACTAATAGATATTACTATGGAGGCTGCAGGGTATACAGGTAATGTGTCAGTGTATGGAATACAGCTAACACTAATAGATATTACTATGGAGGCTGCAGGGTATACAGGTAATGTGTCAGTGTATGGAATACAGCTAACACTAATAGATATTACTATGGAGGCTGCAGGGTATACAGGTAATGTGTCAGTGTATGGAATACAGCTAACACTAATAGATATTACTATAGAGGCTGCAGGGTATACAGGTAATGTGTCAGTGTATGGAATACAGCTAACACTAATAGATATTACTATGGAGGCTGCAGGGTATACAGGTAATGTGTCAGTGTATGGAATACAGCTATCTTTAGTTATTACTGTGGAAGCTGCAGGTCTGCTTATACAAGTAATTGGAAACATGAAAGTCCAGACTGATGGAATGGAATTCTATTGGCCCAGAACTATAAGCTTAGCACCAGAACCAGACAATCACTTTTACACCTCAATCTTGTCATTCAGCATTGTATTGTACTTTGAACAGTTTATCTCTGGAGTATTTATTTACTTACCTGGTCTTGGGGATACTTTTGACCGATTTAGGAGTTCTGGCGACGTTGCAACCCCTGGATCATGTGAATAGAAGCCGCATTCAGCTCCCCAAGTTGTTCTGTCCCCTCTCCTCCCTCAATCAGACAGGTAATTAATTAGCTGTTCTGTGGTACTGGTTTTACTATAGACCAGCCCCATAGCACAGGCTATTAATTACCTCCTGAGATTGGGGGAGGAGTGCATGTAATGACCTGGGGAGTAAAAAGTTGCCTTCGATCACATGACCCAGGGGTTGTGACATCACTGGAATTCCTGGGACCAGGAAAGTGATTAAATATTTATATAATAACTAGATATCTGCCTTGTAACGCATGGTGCATCTCTGTATATCACATGACCATGGATTGATTTTTATCCACTTGAAGTAGTCATTGAATGGATCTAAACAATAATGTTTGTTTGCTGAAACTAGACAACCTCTTTAGGCTGAGGCCCCACATTGCAGAAAAGCCGCTTTTGTTGTTGTAGATTTTGCTGCAGTTTTTTTGAGCCAAACCCAGGAGTGGATTTAGCAGGGATAGGTGTAAACTTTATATTTCCAATTCCATTTGTGGCCACTCATGGTTGTGTCTCTAAAAAAAAAAAAAAAAAGCTTAAGACTGAGACTCCACGTTGTGGAAACGCAGCTTTTTTGTTGCAGATTTTGCTGCAGTTTTTTTTAGCCAAAGCCAAGAGTAGATTGAGTAGAAAAGAGAAGTATAAGTGCTACCTATATATTTCCCATTTCTTTTGTAGCCATTTTTGACTTTGGCTCAAAAAAACACAGCAAAATCTGCAACAGAAAAAGCTGCCTTTCTGCAACATGGGGCCTTAGCCCCTCCCCCTTCCAATATTGTGTACTTTACTTATGATTTTCTCAATAGCACTTATTACGTACAGCTTGTGTACATCTTTTCTTATTGATATAAAATATTATATACAGTATATATATAATATTATTATAAATTTGTAGTACAACATCTGAATAAAACCTGATGGTAGCGAATATAGGCCATATAACATATTTCTATAGATGGCAACTATCATGCTAAAGGTGAAACTTGAGCTGCTTTAATACCAAAGGCCTAGTGTACCAAATACTACCAAAGTAATGGCATATCACTTGGAAATGCATCACTTTATAATTATTTGGGATTAAATTTAGTTCCCTGCACATTTGGTAGCTGGAGCGCTGTGACCACTGTGCAGGAAAAAAGTGAAGGGGAGGTAATGGTAAACCAGTGATGCTGCCGTGTCATTTTTAGGATCAGTGGGAATCTAGGAGTATGTTCATACAGATTTTTTTTGAAGCAGACTTTGAGCAGGACTGTGGATCAAGTAGGCCAAACCACCAACTCCGATAACTTGAACACTGTAATTTATAGAATTGAATTTCTGAAAAAAAATCAAAAATAATTGTTGAACTGTTTCTTAAAGAAGTACTCTCACACGCTGTGCAATGTATATTTACTCAGAAGGTGACACATGATATAGGGATTACACTAATATCAAAGAAACTTTCTGTTTCTTTCACCATCCCCTCAGTCCTTGCATAAACATAACACTGTCCATTCTTGACTGTTCCTTTAAAATTCCGGGTTCAGAAAGATTCATTGGATATTCCATTTCATTGTGATTAGTTGTTTTTTTTTCTTTTTTTTTGCTGTATTCCTGTCTTTTCTGTTCTAGGGAGATCCACTGTGGAGTGCAAGACTTCTTCATACTAATCCTGAAGCAATTAAGACTGTCCATACCAAGTAAGTTTTTGCAGTGTACTTGTATTGTAGACTTGGGATGTTGAACATTAAGGCTGAGGCCCCACGTTGCAGTCTCTTGCCTATTTCATTGGGGAACACAGCACCATGTGTATAGACCTAGCCACTAGGAGGCTTACACTAGGAATATCAAGATATTAGTTCAGCCTCAAACACAACCTGACTCAGGTATTTCTGTCTTACATTGTTTTTATTTTTATTTTCCTTTCAGGTGCAGAGGGGTCTTCAGCATGTGTGCCACACTTGTTGTACCCCCTTGCAGGCGCAGCACTCTGTAACAGGGCACCTCGCTGGTCACCCAGTCCCCACTCGCCACATCTGCGGCTGGAGTGCCAGTGACCCCACTACTATGTGTGAGATTCACTGAGTGGGTGAAGATGGCGGACTGGGTAAGCCCCCTAGCTCCCTCCTAGACATTCTGAGTGGTCATGGGGAGGTCATGGTCATGGCCATAGGGAGGACCTTTATTCCCTGTTCTATCATGTGGACTTGTGAAAACCTGTCGGAGGGGTTTCTTCTCCCCCTCTGGAATGTCTGGTTTTTTTTCTGTTACTCTTCTCCTCAGCATTCCTGCAGCCTGCAGTTTCTACAGGACTTTATCCAGTATGTCTTGAGAGACACAACATTTGAGATAACTCTCCGTGTTTCTTGGGTCAGCAAGGCCCGCATTTCCTGTTCGAAACAGTTTCAGAAGGGTCTCTTTAGTGAAGCCCATCTCAAGGACAATCAGCTGCTTGTTTCTGAAATCCTGAACACTTCCAAGTACCTATGTGATGCTTTCTACAAAGGAAGCAACGCAGTGGCAATCCGCCGTATGATTTGGATCCTTTTATGGAACAATGAATCCTCCTCTAAGAAGGTGGTCGTGGCTCTTCCCTTCTCTCAGGATGTTCAGGGTTGGCTTTTTTGGTAAAGGCCTAGAAAAGCTCATCTCTGAGGCTACAGGAAGAAAAAGCTCTCTCCTCCCCCAGAGTCGTCCAAAGACATCTTCCTCCTTTGCATTACAGTGGGTTTGAATCATTTTCAGTTTCCATACAATCTGACCAGCCTCCGGATCACCTTGGATCTCCTTACTTTGGATCAGCTGGCTCACCAATGAGGAAAAGTCCTGTCTTGTGCATTCTCAGCGCAAGGAATTCCTTGATATGATCCTCAATATGCAGGGCAAGATCCTGGCACTCTGATCTGGTGTGTCCTGCATTCAGAGGAACTCTCCATGCTCCTTTTATTTGTGCATGAAGGTCTTGATCTTCAAAGCCGTTCTCTTTGCTCAGTTCCACTCGTGTCCACTGCAATTGGTGATTGTGGCCCTATGGGACAAGTCTCCATTCAGCCTCAACTTCCTGATTCAGTCTTTCTTGCTGGGGAGTGGTCTTCGGTTTCTTGACCATTCAGTGCCTGTGGTCCAAAACTGAGACCTCTCTACAGATCAGCTTATTGGGTCTGAGGACCATCTTCTTAGCCCTGTCTCATTGGATCTCTCTCAATCCAGGAGAGTCTGGTCAGTGTCCAGACCGACAGCTCCATCGCAGTCGTCTTCTTGAATAATCAGGGGGAGCACCAGGAGCCGTGCAGCCTTGCAGGAGGCCTCCCGCTCTTTTCTTTGGAGTATCATGTTCCGGCCCTGTTAGCAGTTCACATTCCAGTCCTGGACAACTGGGCAGCAGACTACCTAAGCCGAGATGTAGGTTTTGTCCCTTTCCATTCTTTTTCAGAAGACCCTGGCCTTCCAACCTCAGGTGAAAAACTTCCTGCAGTGAGTGGCATACTGAGCTCCTCCGTACCTTCCTTTCTGGGACCTGAATCTCATCCTTGAGGTGCTTCAGGTTGCCTTTGTGTGATATTTCTCTTCATCTTCTGTCCTGGAAGGTTTCCTTCCTGGTGGCCATTAGTTCCATTCATAGGGTCTTCAAACTGGCTGTCCTGTCCCAGAAACCTCCCTGTCTGGTTTTCCTTAAAGAGGACCTTTCACCATATCTGGGCACAGGCAGTGTTATATACTGCCAGAAAGCTGACAGTGCGCTGAATTCAGCGCACTGTCGGCTTTCCCGATCCGTGCCCGGTGTAAAGCGCTATCGGTCCCGGTACCGTAGCGCTTTACAGTCAGAAGGGCGTTTCTGACCATTAGTCAGAGACGTCCTTCTGCCTCGCGGCACCAATCGCGCTGTGCTGTGGAGCGGGGAGGAACTCCCCCCTCCCGCTCCTGATAATGCTCGTCTACGGACAAGCTGTGTGAGCAGAGGGAGGGGGCGTTCCTCCCGGCTCCACAGCACAGCGCGATTGGTGCCGCGAGGCAGAAGGACGTCTCTGGCTAACAGTCAGAAACGCCCTTCTGACCATAGAAGAGCTACGGTACCGGGCCGTAAGCTCTTCACACCGGGCACAGATCGGGAAAGCCGACAGTGCGCTGAACTCAGCGCACTGTCAGCTTTCTGGCAGTATATAGAACTGCCTGTGCCCGGATATGGTGAAAGGTCCTCTTTAAGGACAAGGTTGTCCTTTGTCCACCACCTTCTTTTCTGCCTAAGGTGGTTTCTTCCTTCCAAACCAACAATGACATCCTCTTACCTTCTTTCTGCCCGGAAACGTGGGGCCACAACCTAAAGAAGTTTTCCAAGATCCAGGTTAATTTCAGAAAATGCCTTTAAAGGGGCTCTATCACTAGGAAAAGTCATTTTTAACTAATCACACCTTTGCATAGCCCTTAGAAAGTCTATTTCACACCTACCTTTTGTTTGTAGATTGCCTCACTGGTTTCTGAATAAGTCCGTTTATATTCATATGCTAATTAGACTAGTGCACGATAGAAGGTGCACACCTCTCCTATTGTTTTCTATGGGAGACGGCTCCTGCTGCTGCTGATGACTCAGCTTCCTGTTTGCTTCACACACATAGAAGATAATGGGAGAGAGGAGGCTGCTGGGAACTTCCTGTACTGGCTGGAGGCTCATTAGCATATGAATAAAAACGGACTTATTCAGAGACCACTGAAGCAATCTACATACAAAAGGTAAGTGTGGAATAGCCTTTCTAAAGCCTATGCAAGCATGTGTTTAGATAAAAAATGATTTTTCCCAGTGATAGAGCCCCTTTAAAGGGAGTCTGTCACCAGGGTCAATCATATTACACCTGCTACACACAGAGGTCAGGATCACCTGAATGTAATGCTTTGTTTCCTTATGAAAAATGGTGCCTCTATTTATGGCAAAGGAGGCCATAATAGATAAGTGTGAGGCACAGCAGTTTGGAGTAGCGAAGCGCCATTCGCCACTCCAAGCTATGTTCATTTGCATATTTTTAAATAACTGACTATCCCTGCAACAGAGGCAGAAATTTTCATGGGGATAAAAGCATCACAATCAGATGAGCCTGACCTGTCTAAACATGTTGCTGGCTTAATTTTATACCATTTTTTTTACTTCTAGCGAAAAAAAATATTCAACTAATTTGACAAATAAGCTACTTATTTCAAGCCTTATGTTTTTTGAAAAAAACATGGTAAAAATAGTTGAGATATGCATAGCCATTAAAAAATATACTGCTTTTTAAAGCAATGCACACCAAAGGGCTAAATGTGGCCTGAGAATTAATGACTAGAGATGAGCGAACACTAAAATGTTCGAGGTTCGAAATTCGATTCGAACAGCCGCTCAATGTTCGTGTGTTCGAATGGGTTTCGAACCCCATTATAGTCTATGGGGAACAGATACTCGTTAAGGGGGAAACCCAAATCCGTGTCTGGAGGGTCACCAAGTCCACTAAGACAACCCAGGAAATGATGCCAACACCTCTGGAATGACACTGGGACAGCAGGGGAAGCATGTCTGGGGGCATCTAACACACCAAAGACCCTCTATTACCCCAACATCACAGCCTAACAACTACACACTTTACACACTCAATACCACCTCTCTGACAGTAGGAAAACACCTTGAAACATGTGTATTTGGCACTTGCAGTGAGGAGAGCTTGTCACCAGCAGTGAATTTGGCCCTTGTAGTAAGTTGAGGTTGGCACCAACATTTGTTTTGAAAATCAGGGTGGATTGAGCCTCTAACCAGCAGAGTTTGGGCAAATTCATGGTGGAGAGAGCCTCTAAACACCCCAGTTTGGGCAAATTCATGGTGGAGGGAGCCTCTAAAAACCCCAGTTTGGACCAATTCATGGTGGAGGGAGCCTCTAACCAGCCCAGTTTGGGCAAATTCATGGTGGAGGGAGCCTCTAAAAAACCCAGTTTGGACCAATTCATGGTGGAGGGAGCCTCTAACCAGCCCAGTTTGGGCAAATTCATGGTGGAGGGAGCCTCTAAACAGCCCAGTTTGGGCAAATTCATGGTGGAGGGAGCCTCTAAAAAACCCAGTTTGGACCAATTCATGGTGGAGGGAGCCTCTAAACAGCCCAGTTTGGACCAATTCATGGTGGAGGGAGCCTCTAACCAGCCCAGTTTGGGCAAATTCATGGTGGAGGGAGCCTCTAAAAAACCCAGTTTGGACCAATTCATGGTGGAGGGAGCCTCTAAACAGCCCAGTTTGGACCAATTCATGGTGGAGGGAGCCTCTAAACAGCCAAGTTTTGGGAAATTCATGGTGGAGGGAGCCTCTAACCAGCCCAGTTTGGACCAATTCATGGTGGAGGGAGCCTCTAACCAGCCCAGTTTGGGCAAATTCATGGTGGAGGGAGCCTCTAAACAGCCCAGTTTGGACCAATTAATGGTGGAGGGAGCCTCTAACCAGCCCAGTTTGGACCAATTCATGGTGGAGGGAGCCTCTAACCAGCCCAGTTTGGGCAAATTCATGGTGGAGGGAGCCTCTAAAAAACCCAGCTTGGACCAATTCATGGTGGAGGGAGCCTCTAACAAGCCCAGTTTGGGCAAATTCATGGTGGAGGGAGCCTCTAAACAGCCAAGTTTTGGGAAATTCATGGTGGAGGGAGCCTCTAACCAGCCCAGTTTGGACCAATTCATGGTGGAGGGAGCCTCTAACCAGCCCAGTTTGGGCAAATTCATGGTGGAGGGAGCCTCTAAACAGCCCAGTTTGGACCAATTAATGGTGGAGGGAGCCTCTAACCAGCCCAGTTTGGACCAATTCATGGTGGAGGGAGCCTCTAACCAGCCCAGTTTGGGCAAATTCATGGTGGAGGGAGCCTCTAAAAAACCCAGCTTGGACCAATTCATGGTGGAGGGAGCCTCTAACCAGCCCAGTTTGGGCAAATTCATGGTGGAGGGAGCCTCTAACCAGCCCAGTTTGGGCAAATTCATGGTGGAGGGAGCCTCTAAACAGCCCAGTTTGGGCAAATTCATGGTGGAGGGAGCCTCTAAACAGCCCAGTTTGGGCAAATTCATGGTGGAGGGAGCCTCTAACCAGCCCAGTTTGGACCAATTCATGGTGGAGGGAGCCTCTAACCAGCCCAGTTTGGGCAAATTCATGGTGGAGGGAGCCTCTAAACAGCCCAGTTTGGACCAATTAATGGTGGAGGGAGCCTCTAACCAGCCCAGTTTGGACCAATTCATGGTGGAGGGAGCCTCTAACCAGCCCAGTTTGGGCAAATTCATGGTGGAGGGAGCCTCTAAAAAACCCAGCTTGGACCAATTCATGGTGGAGGGAGCCTCTAACCAGCCCAGTTTGGGCAAATTCATGGTGGAGGGAGCCTCTAAACAGCCCAGTTTGGGCAAATTCATGGTGGAGGGAGCCTCTAAACAGCCCAGTTTGGACCAATTCATGGTGGAGGGAGCCTCTAAAAAACCCAGTTTGGACCAATTCATGGTGGAGGGTGCCTCTAAACAGCCCAGTTTGGGCAAATTCATGGTGGAGGGAGCCTCTAACCAGCCCAGTTTGGACCAATTAATGGTGGAGGGAGCCTCTAAACAGCCCAGTTTGGACCAATTAATGGTGGAGGGAGCCTCTAACCAGCCCAGTTTGGACCAATTCATGGTGGAGGGAGCCTCTAACCAGCCCAGTTTGGGCAAATTCATGGTGGAGGGAGCCTCTAAAAAACCCAGCTTGGACCAATTCATGGTGGAGGGAGCCTCTAACCAGCCCAGTTTGGGCAAATTCATGGTGGAGGGAGCCTCTAAACAGCCCAGTTTGGGCAAATTCATGGTGGAGGGAGCCTCTAAACAGCCCAGTTTGGACCAATTCATGGTGGAGGGAGCCTCTAAAAAACCCAGTTTGGACCAATTCATGGTGGAGGGAGCCTCTAAACAGCCCAGTTTGGGCAAATTCATGGTGGAGGGAGCCTCTAACCAGCCCAGTTTGGACCAATTAATGGTGGAGGGAGCCTCTAAACAGCCCAGTTTGGACCAATTAATGGTGGAGGGAGCCTCTAACCAGCCCAGTTTGGACCAATTCATGGTGGAGGGAGCCTCTAACCAGCCCAGTTTGGGCAAATTCATGGTGGAGGGAGCCTCTAAAAAACCCAGCTTGGACCAATTCATGGTGGAGGGAGCCTCTAACCAGCCCAGTTTGGGCAAATTCATGGTGGAGGGAGCCTCTAAACAGCCCAGTTTGGGCAAATTCATGGTGGAGGGAGCCTCTAAACAGCCCAGTTTGGGCAAATTCATGGTGGAGGGAGCCTCTAAACAGCCCAGTTTGGACCAATTCATGGTGGAGGGAGCCTCTAAAAAACCCAGTTTGGACCAATTCATGGTGGAGGGAGCCTCTAAACAGCCCAGTTTGGGCAAATTCATGGTGGAGGGAGCCTCTAACCAGCCCAGTTTGGACCAATTAATGGTGGAGGGAGCCTCTAAACAGCCAAGTTTTGGGAAATTCATGGTGGAGGGAGCCCCTAAAAACCCCAGTTTGGACCAATTCATGGTGGAGGGAGCCTCTAAACAGCCCAGTTTGGGCAAATTCATGGTGGAGGGAGCCTCTAAAAAACCCAGTTTGGACCAATTCATGGTGGAGGGAGCCTCTAAGCAGCCCAGTTTGGACCAATTAATGGTGGAGGGAGCCTCTAAACAGCCAAGTTTGGACCAATTCATGGTGGAGGGAGCCTCTAAAAACCCCAGTTTGGACCAATTCATGGTGGAGGGAGCCTCTAACCAGCCCAGTTTGGGCAAATTCATGGTGGAGGGAGCCTCTAAACAGCCCAGTTTGGGCAAATTCATGGTGGAGGGAGCCTCTAACCAGCCCAGTTTGGACCAATTAATGGTGGAGGGAGCCTCTAAACAGCCAAGTTTTGGGAAATTCATGGTGGAGGGAGCCTCTAACCAGCCCAGTTTGGACCAATTCATGGTGGAGGGAGCCTCTAACCAGCCCAGTTTGGGCAAATTCATGGTGGAGGGAGCCTCTAACCAGCCCAGTTTGGGCAAATTCATGGTGGAGGGAGCCTCTAAACAGCCCAGTTTGGGCAAATTCATGGTGGAGGGAGCCTCTAAAAAACCCAGTTTGGACCAATTCATGGTGGAGGGAGCCTCTAACCAGCCCAGTTTGGACCAATTAATGGTGGAGGGAGCCGCTAAACAGCCCAGTTTGGACCAATTCATGGTGGAGGGAGCCTCTAACCAGCAGAGTTGGTGGAAATCAGGGTGGAGGGAGCCTCTAACCAGCAGAGTTGGGGGAAATCAGGGTGGAGGGAGCCTAGTATTAGCAGAATTGTGCAACGCTTATGGTGGATGAGTATGAGGATGCGGAGGAATTGGAGAGGTTGAGTACAGACATGGAGTTTCATGTTGGGGTGCTTTACACAGGTGGGCACAAAAATGACGGCTCTACCCAGTGGTGGTTCATTTTTATCAAAGTGAGCCGGTCGGCACTCTCAGCTGACAGACGGGTGCGCTTGTCAGTGATGATGCCACCGGCTGCACTGAACACCCTCTCAGATAGGACGCTGGCGGCAGGACAGGACAGCACCTCCAAGGCATATAGGGCAAGTTCAAGCCACAGGTCCAACTTCGACACCCAATACGTGTAGGGCGCAGAGGGGTCGGAGAGGACAGGGCTGTGGTCGGAAAGGTATTCCCGCAACATGCGCCTATACTTCTCACGCCTGGTGACACTAGGACCCTCTGTGGCGGCACTTTGGCGAGGGGGTGCCATCAAGGTGTCCCAGACCTTAGACAGTGTGCCCCTCGTTTGTGTGGACCGGTGAGAACTTGGTTGCCTACTGGAGGAACTGCCCTCCCTGCCGCCAACGTCACATGCTGGAAACATCTCCATCATATTCTGCACCAATTGCCTGTGGCAAGCATTGATGCGATTGGCCCTCCCCTCTACCGGAATAAAAGACGAGATGTTGTTTTTATACCGGGGGTCAAGGATAGCAAAGATCCAGTACTGGTTGTCCTCCATGATTTTGACAATACGCTTGTCGGTTGTAAAGCACCCCAACATGAACTCAGCCATGTCTGCCACAGTGTTAGTTGGCATGACTCCTCTGGCCCCACCGGAAAGTTCAATCTCCATTTCCTCCTCATCCTCCATGTCTACCCATCCGCGCTGCAACAATGGGACGATTCGAAGTTGCCCGGAAGCCTCCTGTATCACCATCACATCATCGGACAACTCTTCTTCCTCCTCCTCCTCCTCCTCCTCCTCCTCCTCCTCCATTAAACGCGATGAAGCGGACAGATGTGTGGACCTACTCTCCAGCTGTGACGGATCGGATGCTATCCCTGACTCCTCTGTGTGATCTGAGTTATCCCTGATGTCAATCAGGGATTCTCTCAGAACACACAAGAGCGGGATTGTAAGGCTCACCATCGCATCCTCAGAGCTCACCCTCCTTGTGGACTCCTCAAACACCCGTAGGATGTCACAAAGGTCTCTCATCCATGGCCACTCATGGATGAGAAACTGAGGCAGCTGACTTTGTGGCACCCTAGGGTTTTGTAGCTGGTATTCCATCAAAGGTCTCTGCTGCTCAACCACTCTATTCAACATCTGAAACGTTGAGTTCCAGCGTGTGGGGACGTCGCACAAAAGCCGGTGTTGTGGCACATGCAGGCGTTGCTGGAGAGATTTTAAGCTAGCAGCGGCTACTGTCGACTTGCGAAAGTGGGCGCACATGCGCCGCACTTTCACCAGTAGCTCTGGAACGTTGGGGTAGCTCTTTAGGAAACGTTGCACCACTAGGTTGAAGACGTGGGCCAGGCATGGAACATGTTGGAGTCCGGCAAGCTCCAGAGCTGCTACCAGGTTCCGGCCGTTATCACAAACGACCATGCCTGGGCCCAGGTGCAGCGGCTCAAACCATATTGCCGTCTCATCGAGGAGGGCATCCCTCACCTCGGAGGCAGTGTGCTGTCTGTCCCCCAAGCTGATCAGCTTCAGCACAGCCTGCTGACGTCTACCAACGCCAGTGCTGCAACGTTTCCAACTCGTAGCTGGGGTCAATCTAACAGCGGAGGAGGAGGCGGTGGCGGAGGAGGAGGCGGTGGCGGAGGAGGAGGCGGTAGAGGAGGAGGAGGAGGGGGGTGTTCTTCTCGTGTCCCTGCCAGGAATGTTAGGCGGGGAGACGAGGTACACCGGGCCAGTTTGGGAAGCAGTCCCAGCCTCAACTACATTCACCCAGTGTGCCGTCAGTGAAATGTAGCGTCCCTGTCCGCATGCACTTGTCCACGCGTCGGTGGTCAAGTGGACCTTTGTGCAAAGCGCGGAACTAAGGGCCCGCCTGATGTTGAGTGACACGTGCTGGTGCAAGGCGGGGACGGCACACCGGGAGAAGTAGTGACGGCTAGGGACGGCATAGCGAGGTGCCGCAGTTGCCATCAGGTCCAGGAAGGCAGGCGTTTCAACAAGCCGGAACGCCAACATCTCCTGGGCCAGCAGTTTAGCGATGTTGGCGTTCAAGGCTTGCGCGTGTGGGTGGTTAGCAGTGTATTTCTGCCGCCGCTCCAATGTCTGAGAGATGGTGGGTTGTTGTAAAGAAGCGCCTGATGGTGCCTTTGATGGTGCAGGAGAAGGAGATAAGACAGGAACAGGGGAGGATGAGGGAGAAGTCAACAAAGTGGCGGAGGCAGATGAAGTGGTGTCCTGGCTCGTCCTCTGGAGTGCATCGCCAGCACAGTCAGCAGTGGCAGTGGCAGAGGCAGTGGCAGTGGCGTGAACGGCAGGCGGCCTTTGTCCTGCCGTTGCTGCCTGCCACTGATTCCAGTGCTTGGATTCCAAATGACGGCGCATTGAAGTGGTGGACAGGTTGCTCTTCTCAGAGCCCCTAATCAATTTCGAGAGGCAAATTGTGCAGACAACACTATATCTGTCCTCGGCGCATTCCTTGAAAAAACTCCACACCTTCGAGAAACGTGCCCTCGAGGTGGGAGTTTTTCGGGGCTGGGTACGAACTGGAACATCTTGGGAGATTCCGGGTGTGGCCTGGCTTCGCCTAAGCTGCTGACCTCTGCCTCTGCCTCTAGCTACCCTTTTTGGTGCTGCACCTGCCTCAACATCCACACTACTTTCCCCGCTTGACATCCCCCCTGTCCAGGTCGGGTCAGTGTCCTCATCATCCACCACTTCCTCTTCCAACTCCTGTCTCATCTCCTCCTCCCGCACAATGCGCCGGTCAACTGGATGCCCTGACGGCAACTGCGTCACATCATCGTCGATGAGGGTGGGTTGCTGGTCATCCACCACCAAATCGAACGGAGATGGAGGAGACTCTAGTGTTTGAGCATCTGGACACAGATGCTCCTCTGTTAGGTTCGTGGAATCGTGACGTGGAGAGGCAGGTTGAGGGACAATGAAAGGAGCGGAGAACAGCTCTGGGGAGCAGGGACAGTTTGGGTTATTGTTCTGTAAAGCTTCGGAATTTTGGGAGGAAGGAAGACAAGACTGTTGGGTAATAGGAGGAGAGGAGGCAGAGTCTGACTGGCTGCTGGACAATGTGCTGTAAGCGTTCTCTGACAGCCATTGCAAGACCTGTTCCTGGTTCTCGGGCCTACTAAGGTTTGTACCCTGCAGTTTAGTTAATGTGGCAAGCAACCCTGGCACTGTGGAGTGGCGCAATGCTTGCTGCCCCACAGGAGTAGGCACGGGACGCCCTGTGGCTTCACTGCTACCTTGCTCCCCAGAACCATTCCCCCGACCTCGCCCACGGCCTCGTCCACGTCCCTTTCCGGGAGCCTTGCGCATTTTGAATTCCTAGTTAGAAATTGGCACTGTATACCAGTAGTAAAAATTGTGGGTGCACGTAACCCCAATATATTCTTTGAATTACCAGTCAGAAACTGGCACTATATGGCAGTAGCAAGAAATGAGGGTATTTGTATTCCCAATATATTCTTTGAATTCCCAGTCAGACAATGGCACTGTATACCAGTAGTAAAAATTGTGGGTGCACGTAACCCCAATATATTCTTTGAATTACCAGTCAGAAACTGGCACTATATGGCAGTAGCAAGAAATGAGGGTATTTGTATTCCCAATATATTCTTTGAATTCCCAGTCAGACAATGGCACTGTATACCAGTAGTAAAAATTGTGGGTGCACGTAACCCCAATATATTCTTTGAATTACCAGTCAGAAACTGGCACTATATGGCAGTAGCAAGAAATGAGGGTATTTATAACCCCAATATATTCTTTGAATTCCCAGTCAGACAATGGCACTGTATACCAGTAGTAAAAATTGTGGGTGCACGTAACCCCAATATATTCTTTGAATTACCAGTCAGAAACTGGCACTATATGGCAGTAGCAAGAAATGAGGGTATTTATAACCCCAATATATTCTTTGAATTCCCAGTCAGACAATGGCACTGTATACCAGTAGTAAAAATTGTGGGTGCACGTAACCCCAATATATTCTTTGAATTACCAGTCAGAAACTGGCACTATATGGCAGTAGCAAGAAATGAGGGTATTTGTATTCCCAATATATTCTTTGAATTCCCAGTCAGACAATGGCACTGTATACCAGTAGTAAAAATTGTGGGTGCACGTAACCCCAATATATTCTTTGAATTACCAGTCAGAAACTGGCACTATATGGCAGTAGCAAGAAATGAGGGTATTTATAACCCCAATATATTCTTTGAATTCCCAGTCAGACAATGGCACTGTATACCAGTAGTAAAAATTGTGGGTGCACGTAACCCCAATATATTCTTTGAATTACCAGTCAGAAACTGGCACTATATGGCAGTAGCAAGAAATGAGGGTATTTGTATTCCCAATATATTCTTTGAATTCCCAGTCAGACAATGGCACTGTATACCAGTAGTAAAAATTGTGGGTGCACGTAACCCCAATATATTCTTTGAATTACCAGTCAGAAACTGGCACTATATGGCAGTAGCAAGAAATGAGGGTATTTATAACCCCAATATATTCTTTGAATTCCCAGTCAGACAATGGCACTGTATACCAGTAGTAAAAATTGTGGGTGCACGTAACCCCAATATATTCTTTGAATTACCAGTCAGAAACTGGCACTATATGGCAGTAGCAAGAAATGAGGGTATTTGTATTCCCAATATATTCTTTGAATTCCCAGTCAGACAATGGCACTGTATACCAGTAGTAAAAATTGTGGGTGCACGTAACCCCAATATATTCTTTGAATTACCAGTCAGAAACTGGCACTATATGGCAGTAGCAAGAAATGAGGGTATTTGTATTCCCAATATATTCTTTGAATTCCCAGTCAGACAATGGCACTGTATACCAGTAGTAAAAATTGTGGGTGCACGTAACCCCAATATATTCTTTGAATTACCAGTCAGAAACTGGCACTATATGGCAGTAGCAAGAAATGAGGGTATTTATAACCCCAATATATTCTTTGAATTCCCAGTCAGACAATGGCACTGTATACCAGTAGTAAAAATTGTGGGTGCACGTAACCCCAATATATTCTTTGAATTACCAGTCAGAAACTGGCACTATATGGCAGTAGCAAGAAATGAGGGTATTTGTATTCCCAATATATTCTTTGAATTCCCAGTCAGACAATGGCACTGTATACCAGTAGTAAAAATTGTGGGTGCACGTAACCCCAATATATTCTTTGAATTACCAGTCAGAAACTGGCACTATATGGCAGTAGCAAGAAATGAGGGTATTTATAACCCCAATATATTCTTTGAATTCCCAGTCAGACAATGGCACTGTATACCAGTAGTAAAAATTGTGGGTGCACGTAACCCCAATATATTCTTTGAATTACCAGTCAGAAACTGGCACTATATGGCAGTAGCAAGAAATGAGGGTATTTGTATTCCCAATATATTCTTTGAATTCCCAGTCAGACAATGGCACTGTATACCAGTAGTAAAAATTGTGGGTGCACGTAACCCCAATATATTCTTTGAATTACCAGTCAGAAACTGGCACTATATGGCAGTAGCAAGAAATGAGGGTATTTATAACCCCAATATATTCTTTGAATTCCCAGTCAGACAATGGCACTGTATACCAGTAGTAAAAATTGTGGGTGCACGTAACCCCAATATATTCTTTGAATTACCAGTCAGAAACTTGCACTATATGGCAGTAGCAAGAAATGAGGGTATTTGTATTCCCAATATATTCTTTGAATTCCCAGTCAGACAATGGCACTGTATACCAGTAGTAAAAATTGTGGGTGCACGTAACCCCAATATATTCTTTGAATTACCAGTCAGAAACTGGCACTATATGGCAGTAGCAAGAAATGAGGGTATTTATAACCCCAATATATTCTTTGAATTCCCAGTCAGACAATGGCACTGTATACCAGTAGTAAAAATTGTGGGTGTATATAGCCCCAATTCTATTGCTAGGGGACTTGCAGGGTATTTCTGGGGTGAAGGTGGGGGGGCACACCGTTGGAACGGGTATCGGGGGTATATATCGGGTATACGGGAATACACTGACAGTGTATTCCATTCAGGATCCTGGGAAAGCTGGGTTGCGGCGATTGAGCCCGTCAGTGCCACGTTACACTGACAAGCTTCTCCCTGGAATTTAGCTCTTACAAGAGCTGTTGTGGTTGTCTTCTCCTTCCTATCCTAGCCTGTCCCTGCCTACCCAGAATCTAACCCCTAGCTAACTGGACGGAAACCTCCGTCCCCGGTGAATTGCAAGCTCAGAATGACGCGAAGCTGGGCGGCGCTGTTCTTTTAAATTGGAGGTCACATGTTTTCGGCAGCCAATGGGTTTTGCCTACTTTTCTCAACGTCACCGGTGTCGTAGTTCCTGTCCCACCTACCCTGCGCTGTTATTGGAGCAAAAAAGGCGCCAGGGAAGGTGGGAGGGGAATCGAGTAATGGCGCACTTTACCACGCGGTGTTCGATTCGATTCGAACATGCCGAACAGCCTAATATCCGATCGAACATGAGTTCGATAGAACACTGTTCGCTCATCTCTATTAATGACACTTGGTCCTGAAAGGGTTCCTATTATTTCATAAAACTTGTGAAATAGCAGAGGTTTTTTTGGATTTTTTATGCAGATTGTGACTGATGTGTCTCTCTACCTGTCAGTCCTCTGAGAGCTTTTTAGAGTATAGTTTGGGTTCATAGAAAGTGTGGGAGTCCGTACAACACTAAGCCCACCACGCCAAAAACGGTAAAACAGAGATAACCTCAACTGTATGGTACAGTCTGCAGTTGTAAGTTTTCCTACATCCACTAACCAGACCCTCACTGATCAAACCTTATGGCATGTCACTGTGACTTGTCCAAAGTTTATACAAAAACTGAGTATTCCTTGAATAGTGACTTCCCATATACACACGTTACCTTCATTTTTCTTTTGAGGGTGTTTGTTTTTTTATATTTTAGACTGTAGTTGATATGATTTGGCGCACAACATGCCAGCTACATATGATATGATATTTAGCTTATGATAATTTCTTAACATGTTGCTTAGGATATGATTCTTTTTGTCCAGTTTTCTTAAGAGTGGTGCCAATGTTCTAAGCACAGCAACCTATCAAGCCAGTATTGAAGGATTTAACCAGCATCTTGGGCTTAACTTTGATGACGCCACAAACCTTTTTACGGTAGCAGTACAACAAGCAAAAGAATCAGCTGAACGTTTCACAAGTCAGTCCTTAGGTAAAACTTATTATAACATGTTCATGTTCAAAGGGGTTATCCCACAAAGAATACTTATCCTCTATCTGAAGAGGGTGAAAACAGGGTGTTGTACCCTTGTGCATCCTGCAGGCTGGATGTAGGTGTGCCTGTGCTGGATGGGATGCATCCATATTCCTATTCTTAGTGGTCAGTCCCCCACCGATCAGATACTTATAGATAGAGAATAAATATCCTTTGTGGCATAACTCCTTTCTAAACAATGTGAAGAATCGTAACATATATATTCAGCTTTGTACCACACTGCAAGTACACTATACTACAATGCAAGTACACTTTACTTGCACTGCAGTACAATATATCACACGGCAAGTACACTATACTACGCTGCAAGCACACTATACTGCACTGAAGTACAATATATCACCCTGCAAGTACACTATACTACGCTGCAAGCACACTATACTGCACTGAAGTACAATATTCACCCTGCAAGTACACTATACTACGCTGCAAGCACACTATACCGCTCTGCAGTACAATATATCACACTGCAAGTACACTATACTACGCTGCAAGCACACTATACTGCACTGCAGTACAATATATCACACTGCACGTACACTATACCGCACTGCAAGTACACAATACTGCACTGCAAGCACAGTATACTGCACTGCAGTACAATATATCACACTGCAAGTACACGATACCGCACTGCAAGTACACGATACCGCACTGCAAGCACACGATACCGCACTGCAAGTACACGATACTGCACTGCAAGCGCATGATACCGCACTGCAAGAGCACGATACCGCACTGCAAGCGCACGATACCGCACTGCAAGCGCACGATACCGCACTGCAAGCGCACGATACCGCACTGCAAGCACACTATACCGCACTGCAAGCACACTATACTGCACTGCAAGCACACGATACCGCACTGCAAGCACACGATACCGCACTGCAAGTACACTATACTGCACTGCTGTACAATATATCACACTGCAAATACACGATACCGCACTGCAAGCACACTATACCGCACTGCAAGCACACTATACCGCACTGCAAGCACACTATACCGCACTGCAAGTACACTATACCGCACTGCGAGCACACTATACTGCACTGCTGTACAATATATCACACTGCAAGCACACGATACCGCACTGCAAGCACACGATACCGCACTGCAAGTACACTATACTGCACTGCTGTACAATATATCACACTGCAAATACACGATACCGCACTGCAAATACACTATACCGCACTTCAAGCACACTATACCGCACTGCAAGTACACTATACCGCACTGCAAGTACACTATACCGCACTGCAAGTACACTATACCGCACTGCAAGCACACTATACCGCACTGCAAGCACACTATACTGCACTGCTGTACAATATATCACACTGCAAGTACACGATACCGCACTGCAAGCACACTATACTGCACTGCTGTACAATATATCACACTGCAAGTACACGATACCACACTGCAAGTACACTATACCGCACTTCAAGCACACTATACTGCACTGCTGTACAATATATCACACTGCAAGCACACGATACCGCACTGCAAGCACACTATACTGCACTGCTGTACAATATATCACACTGCAAGTACACGATACCGCACTGCAAGTACACGATACCGCACTTCAAGCACACTATACCGCACTGCAAGTACACTATACCGCACTGCAAGTACACTATACCGCACTGCAAGTACACTATACCGCACTGCAAGCACACTATACTGCACTGCTGTACAATATATCACACTGCAAGTACACGATACCGCACTGCAAGTACACTATACTGCAATGCAAGTACAATATACTACACTTCAAATAATTGACTGAAATCTTTTTTTCTGCCTTCTGCTCTTATGCAGACTTAGGCTTAGTTCACATACAATTACGATTGTGCATATTCCATTGTGACTGCCGCAACGGGATGCCGGTGCAACATACCGCTAGTGGAAAAAAGAACCCTAGCGGTCTACATAGACCACCATTGTGAGGGGGAGGATTATGACCTGGATTCCACGCCAGAATTCGCCCCCTCTTGCCCCTTGTGAATGGGGCCTTATACATCTCTTTGATAACGAACTATGAACAAACCTTAAGAAGTCTGATCCTGTAGTCATACACTTTCATTTGCCTCTGTCTTCCTGATAATCTACCGAATGTATGTGAGCAATAAGTAGAGGACATACAACAACCAGACTGCAAGATCAGACAACAGAAGATTTGTTTGTAGTCTGTTACTGCAGAAACATATTGAAGCTGCATAGATGCCCTAGACACCACACTATGTATTATTAAAAACTGATCAGAAGGTGGACCCTTTTTAAGTAATTATTATTCTTAGAATTAAAAAAAATGTTATGTATAGTTCAAATTGACATGTTCAGTAAAGGTAATAGAAAGAACAAAATATGTAATACATTGTATCATTAGTATTTCAAGGTAACACAAGAAGGCTTTGTGTATTGAATAGTGTTTTTCTCTAGATGTAACAAAAAAAATGTTTTGTGATTTTAAGAACTTTAATAGGTGTGTTTGTTTTGTAGAAAAAAGGAAAATTACAATTGCTGGATCAATAGGACCTTATGGAGCTTTTCTCCATGATGGATCTGAGTACACAGGAAATTATGTTAAAGGCATGAGTATTGAGGTAAGTACAACTCCTCTGCTTCCAGTTCCAAGCTTTGGTGGGAAACTTGATAGGTTTTTGGCAAATAGAGGTCAAGATTCAGCAGATATGACTGGATGAACCATTCAGTTTAGAAACTGTTGTACGGCTAAGGCCCCACGTTGCGGAAACACAGCTTTTTTTGTTACAGATTTTGCTGAGTTTTTTTTGAGCTAAAGCCAAAAGTGGCTATAAAAGGAATGGGAAATATTTAGGAAGTTCTTGTACTTCTCCCGTCTCCTCAATCTACTAAGTTTGGCTTAAAAAGTAAAAACATTGCAACAAAAAAGGCTGTGTTTTTGCATTGTGGAATATTAGCCTTATAACTGTTTAATACTTCTCTCTGTGGTTAAAACTGCTGTGTTGGGGTCCAGGGTTCAAATGCAACCAAGTGAAACACCTGCACTGAGTTTGTGTTCTTCCCATGTTTGTGTGGGTTTTGTCTGGGTACTCCAATTTCCTCTCACATTCTGAAAATATACTGGTATTATACACTTGTTGGCTTCCTGTAAAACAAGTGACCCTTGTGAATCGAGGGGATAAAGGCCTGTATGGCTGCTACAAACTTTACAATGCTCCCTATGCTTTGAGTTTCCATCAGAAAAAGTGATTTAGGGGGCGTTCACACTACCGTCGGTGTCCGACAGGTAGTGTCTGCTCCTAGTGTCCCTACATGTCGGGTTTTTCTGTCCGCTTGAGAAGTCGGACATCTTTACATGCGGACAGGGAAGGACAGGCACGGAGTGCAAAAGAACGCACCCGATGCCCATTTAAATAAATGACAGGTGTCACGGACACATCTAGTGTCTGCTCCTAATGTCCGTGCCAGATTTTGAGCGGACACTAGGAGTGGACTCTACCTGTCGGACACCAACGGTAGTGTGAACGCCCCCTTACAAATGTTTGTCATTGTTTACTGCCACTTTCATTGACACATGTTGGTCCAGGTTTCCATCATGTGTTGACCTAATAATTTCTCTTGTGTCTTTTGGAGGCAGGAGTTAAAAGATTGGCATCGAATACAGATGCAGTGTTTATCTGCTGCTGGAATTGACCTGTTTGCTTTTGAGACAATACCCAGTCAGAAGGAGGCAGAAGCACTTGTGCAGCTTATGAGAGAGTTCCCAAATAACAAAGCTTGGCTCTCCTATTCATGTCAGGTGTGTGATCAATAAGCAGAACATTAGGAAATGTATACCATTATGGCATGTTTCTATTATCCTGGTTGTATACACTGTAGGTTCACTACACAAAAAAGGTCAGTTCTGTTGTTCTAAGAATATGCTATTGTATCATACTGTATAGAACACCTACTGCCCGTCCGTAGTTTGCCCCATTATATACTAATTCCCAGAGCAGGCATACAGTTCTTGATAAAACGGTCATTGTTTTTATTCTCGATCTAGAGTACGTCACAAACAAGCTTCGGAGATACGTTTGATGAAGCAGTGAATGTGGTAGCAAAGTCCAACCAGCTGGTGGCGGTGGGGGTGAATTGCTGTTCACCTGCATTTGTTAGTCCACTCCTAACATTAGCCAACACTAAACAAAGTCAAAAGATCGACTGGATTGTTTATCCCAATAGTGGAGAGAAGTGGGACCACAATCAGGGGTATGTATCTACAGCAGATAAGCAAAATATAGACATTTTTTTCCATAAGCCTTTTTGTAATTTGCTGTGTATGATAATGGGGAAATGTTTGTTCATTAAGGGGTTTCCAGGCAAAAAAAACTTTTTTTTTTTTTTTTTTTTTAAAGGTATTTTAGTGCTATTGAGTTAATTAGTTATGAGTTAATTAGTGCACCCAAATACCTTTAGCAATGTTTTGAGTGATTTCTGAGTTTCTCTGTGAGCTCCTGGCATCCACTTTACTTTGTTTACATGGGTAGCTTCCTGCTGTTTTAGCCTACAACTACCATGATGCTTTGCACTTCACTCAGATTCCCCTCTCACTCCCTCCCCCTCTCACACCACCTCCCTGCCTCCCTAGATAGCCCACGGACTACTAGCCCTACCTAACTAACTAACTAAGGACCCCACACCATCATACTTCTCTGTCTTCTGTGTCCTGGAGATCAATTCCTTCTGTGCCGCCTTGTCCTCTTCTCTTGACTTCTGCCCGCACTGGTGCAATAGGGCCAGAGCGCCGGCATGTGTAATAGAGGCTCTGACTCTATTGCACATGCCGACATTCAGGCTTCTATTATGCACACGCACGTTGAAGAAATGACGTTTCGTTCGGAGGTTCTGAACAGGAATCCAGGAAAGTATGATGGGTTGGGAGGTGGGTTAGTGTAGGTGATGTTCCGTTTCTGGAAATGGGGTAATGGGATATGGGTAAATATACATTTTTGCTACAGTAAGTACCGTATTTTACGGACTATAAGGCGCACTGGACTATAAGCCGCATTGCCCATGAGCGCCTTATAGTCCGTCTCGGTTCATATATAAGGCGCACCGGACTATAAGCCGCAGTCCGGTGCGCATTATATCTTATTGAAAGCGGCGGCAGGCAGACTTTGCCAGCGGCCGCTTAACCCCCCGCGTGCCAGCCGCTTCTATTGGAAGCGCTCGGCAGGCGAGGAGGGGCTCTATCAGCAAAATCATGCTGATAGAGCCCAACCGTAAACGTTAGGTTAAACTACTACACCCCACCCCACCCCACCCCACCCCCCCCCCCGTTACAGCAGGGCTGCCGGACACTTCCTATTCATTTCTATGGGAGCCGGCATGCGAGCGCTCCCTATAGAAATGAATGGAAAAAAGCAGTCCATTCATTTCTATGGGGAGCGCTCGCATGCCTGCTCCCATAGAAATGAATAGGAAGTGTCCGGCAGCCCTGCTGTGACACCGCCGTCCTGAAAGAGAACGTGAAACTTACCGAGCGGTGCAGGGTGGGCGGGCATTCAGGCCTCCTCTTCCTCCGATGTTCCGTCCTCCTCCGGCGCTCGCAAGCTGATAATGGCCAGGGCACATGCGCAGTAGAAGCATTATGCGCATGCGCCCCGGCCATTATCAGCGAGCGCCGGAGGAGAAGGACGGAACATCGGAGGCAGAGGAGGCCAGAATGCCCGCCCGCCCGCCCTGCACCGTTGGGTAAGTTTCACGTTCTCTTTCAGGACGGCGGTGTCACAGCAGGGCTGCCGGACACTTCCTATTCATTTCTATGGGAGCAGGCATGCGAGCGCTCCCCATAGAAATGAATGGACTGCTTTTTTCCATTCATTTCTATAGGGAGCGCTCGCATGCCGGCTCCCATAGAAATGAATAGGAAGTGTCCGGCAGCCCTGCTGTAACGCCGGCGTGTACGGCTGTGATACACGCCGGCGTTCGGTAGTGTGAATGCACCCTTACGGTGCCTTTTATGTATGTATGGAAGCGGCACGCAGTCTTTGCCGCCGCTTCCATCCATATATAAGCCGCACCGGACTATAAGCCGCACTTACGATTTCTGAGGAAATCGTAGGTTTTTATGTGCGGCTTATAGTCCGGAAAATACGGTAATTTAGAAAGTAGCAATTTAGTAACGCAGGAGCTTCTTGACTATATTCTTTGCTGTATTGTATTTGTTTTGTGAACAAACACAGTACTTTATGCATCCAAAGGTAAAAAATTAAAAGGTAAAAGACCTGCTGGGACCCATTCTTCTTGGAAAAATCAATACATATGGTGTATATTACTCTATATACCTTTATATACAGTATATAGTTGTTTCCACCAAAGAGAGAGATGCAGGTATCATGTGTAACTTATATAGGCTAGCCAAGCTGCTAAGGCTAGGTACATACATGGATTCCGTTGGTGGTTTCCTTTCGCAAATCTGCTTGAAAAATGCAGAGAGAATAGTCCATTTTTCAGTATTTTTAGTCTATGGTGTCCATGGGTAACTGCTTTTTAAGAGGATTAGGTTTTCGTTCTTCAGGTCTCCAAACGGACCCAAAGAACGGGAACCCAAATGCAGATGTCAACCTAGCATAAGTCTTGTTTTAAGGCAGGCGTTTGAAGGTCATGCTTTATCTACATTTCCTATCCTGAGGCACCATGTTGTGGAAACGCACCTTTTCTTGTTGCAGATTCTGCTGCGTTGTTTTAAGTCAAAGCCAAGAATGGCTATAAAAGAATGGGAAGTATATAGGAAGCTCTTAGGGTATGTTCACATGGCGGAAACCTAGTACTACAGCGCTGAGCATTAACTATACACACAGCACGACGTAATAGTATGGCACAGAGTGTCAAGGCTTAAAGGGACATTCTAGTGTTGGTTTTTGGGGTTTTTTAATTAATTTTTTGCATTTTCAGACTGCATGGCTAAGTTTATACTGTCTAATGATTAATAAATCCATAGCCAAAGAGTGATTGAGAAACACTTATTGATATTTTATATATTTTTTATATAGCTGGCAAGGGTTAAATGCAGACAAAGCTATCTCTGAATATGCCATAGAGTGGGTTCAGCTTGGTGCAAGATGGATTGGTGAGTAGTCAAATCACAGTTAATTCATATGTTCTGTTATGTCAATTAACATACATAATATTTTTTCAAAAGGTGCATCTGATAAAATACTGATGTATAATATTTAGATATCAATTTCTACCACACCATTTTGCATTCCATAGTTAAAAGTTCAAGTTTACTAAAAAGGTTCAATCTCTTGTGCGAGTTGTCGCCTCTGCTAATTATATGTATTTGTCTTGGTAGGGGGCTGCTGCCGGACCACTCCCAGTGATATTGCAAGTATACGAGAGATTTTGAGAAGAAATAATTTAACATAATTTTTCCTCTTAAAATAAAGAACACTATTTTATCCTCATATGTATTTTGAGGGTAATAACTGACACACACAATTCATTATTGGAATTAATTACAATACTGTTCTCTTCATGTATTACCTATTGCAGGCCTGCAGTAGTTGAACCAAAAGGCCACGTTCACACATGGCAGATTTGCATTGGAATCTTCTCTGAATAAGCACAACCCATTACAGTTGTAATGTCAAGACATTTACAAATTATCCTGTAAAATCAGCTGCAAATTATCCGCATAATCTGAATTTTACACTTGCCGATTTTGCTGCAGAATCCCTGTGGTTTGTAGCAGAATGATCTTTATTTTGTCACTTTCTTATGAATAATAAAACAATTTAAAAATGTTATTCTTAAGCCACATAATTGGCCTTATTCTCCAACATATTCATGTTTTTCATAACCACTGGTTTCAACCCAATATTTAAAGAGGACCTTTCATCAGATTGGGCACAGGCAGTTCCATATACTGCTGGAAAGCCGACAGTGTGCTGAATTCAATGCACTGTCGGCTTTCCCAATCTGTGGGTAAAGCACTATCTGTCCCGGTACCGTAGCTCTTTACAGTCAGAAGGGCATTTTTGACAGTCTGTCAGGAACGTCCTTCTTCAAAGCAGCGCCTAGAGTGCTGTGCAGTGTGAGCGGGGAGGAACGCCCCCTCCCTCTGCTAATAGTGCTTGTTCATAGACGAGTATTATCAGGAGGGGAGAAGGCGTTCCTCCCCGCTTACACTGTGCAGTGCGATAGGCGCTGCTGTGGAGAAGGACGTACCTGACTGACTGTCAGAAATGCCCTTCTGACTGTAAAGCGCTACGGTACCAGGACCGATAGCGCTTTACCCGGGGCACAGATCGGGAAAGTCGATAGTGCGCTGAATTTAGCGCACTGTCGGCTTTCCAGCAGTATATAGAACTGCCTGTGCCCAATCTGATGAAAGGTCCTCTTTAACTAGATGTGACATCTGGTCCAGCCTTTAAGTGTAACTAAACTTTCAGACAGCTTTTGATTTCCTGGCAGTATTTGTGTGATTAATAAATGTTATAATACACTTTTGTAACAAGGCTCCATACTAAGAAATCCTGCACCTCTTTATTCTTTCTCTTACAATGCCATTTATATTATTCCCAGAAAAACACAGTCGGGATTAGGATATTTATATACAGCTGTGTAATATATATAATCTTAAAATCTCAGTCTCTGCTTTCAACCAGTGATATCTCTGGAAATTATACAGATAGCACTGCAAGCTTAGAATCTCCTCATTCATATGACACCAAAAGCAAATGTGTTTGTTTTATAATGTTTGAGATATAACTTTTTGAAGTGACCCTCCCCCACGCTCATTTTCTCTGCATTTTAAATAGCCCCATCCACAGTAACTTTCAGTGAGAGGCAGGAACAGCTCTCCATACTTGAAACCAGGGGAAGAATAAAAAGATGCCGGATTTCACAGAAAGCATCCACAATCTGTTAATAAAGTATATTATGAAATATATTAATTACACAAATACTGCCAGAAAATAAAAAGTTGTTCAAAAGTTTAGTTATGCTTTAAAAGAGTCAGAGCTGCAGTACCCTGTGTTACTGCTACTGAAAGAACAACATTCTGTAGTATGAACCAATGTAAAGGGAAGAAGAGGCTGCCGTACTCGCTTGAGCATCACAGTTCCTTCAAACACCTGATCAGGCAGAGGTGCTGAGAGTCGGACTCCAATCTGTTCTGTCTTCAAGATATGGTCAGCAGTTTCAGAAGTCTGGATTACTCCATTAAAGAGGGCCTTTTGCATCCTCATAGATATGCTGGATAGCACACTGTCGGCTTTCCAGTATGTACCCCAGGACTGGAGATATCAGTGCAGTTAGTTTCAGCATTGATATCTTTCTACTGTCAACAGGGTGGGCCTTATAGGTCTACTAGCCTCTGGGTTTTCTTTATATCAGATTATTTAGCTTAATTTCTTATATTGATCTGTCTGGAGTGGTTTCAAGTCTGCCTTGGGGAGTATACAGTTATCCGATCCCTGTTGACGTGGCGTTAGGCCATTAGCCTCAAGCTAGGATCTTATGCTTGCTCCCTATGAGTTTATTAAGGCAGTGACACTTGTAATTTGCATCCACTACAGGAGATATTGTGGCATGTCTTCTACATAAGGGAGTTGAGGTGTGATATATTATTAGGGACAGTACACTATATACGATCCTTTTTCTACTTACCCTTATTAAGCACTGGTCCATATTTCATACAATACAGTATATGTGAATTTGTTAGCCTGCCACCTTTGGACAGATGCTTTACTATTGTTTGTGCTGCAACCGGCGGCTGTTTGTGAGTGTGATTTGATACACACAGCCCTTCTACATATTTTAGGTCTTTAATCACCAATTTTTCTCTATATATCTTAATAAAAAGTGAAGTTTTACCTTATATTATCTATGGTTACCAAGTGTTGTCCTTCCGTGATTTGTTAGAATTTTGGAAACTGAACATGTATTCTCATAGTGAAGGCCTTATAGGTCAGCATTATCGATGACCATAGACTGTAAGGCCCGTGTTTCTGACAGTGGAGAAATAATGGTGCCGAAACTACAGCACCAATATCTCCAGCAATAGGACGCATATTGGGAAAGCCAACAGTGTACTGAAATCAACTAGCAGTATATAAAACCTCATATCTATGCCACCATAAAAGGTTCTCTTTAAGACCTTGTATATTTTGGAGAAATAACCTATACCACAAAAGCAAGACAGCAGATGGACATATTCTAGCTTCTCTCACTCCAGGCTATCCAGTTGACAAACTGTTGGCCTATGTGAGTACAGCATTTATATTAGTATTTCGTTTAATAAAAATTATGAAAAAAAAATCATGTAATATTTAGTATATTATTTTAATGACAACCATACACCAAGCTTTACTTTTATTATTTCCGTTCTGAAAGAAGGAGACATGTAAATTCATAGTCTTGCATTTTATGGATTTCATAAGAAGAAAAAGAAATAATACAGTATCAAAAGGAAACCGATACAGTAACCAAGTACAACTACAAAAGTAGAAAATAATTTTTTTTTTTTTTTTACTATTGAGTAAAGTCAAGTTTGAGTTCAATAAATAGTTAGATATTCCAGCATAAATACCATACCTAACCAGTTTGGTATGGAAATTACTTTCATGTGGAAAGAGCTATAAAATTCCATATACAAGTCTGTGAATGGAAAAAAACCTGTCTATATCTAGCTGACTGTTCACTCCTTCACCAAATATGTGGGTGAGAAATGAAGATGCCTCTATTCTTTACCAGAAAACCATGCAATTCAATGCCATGCTGTTTAACAATGTCATTATATAGATTATATTCTTTACACACCTAAGCAATTCTGGCCTGGGAACAATCAATGTCACATGAGTTACTATTATATCACAACTGACGGACATGTGCATACCTGCTGTCTGATGAATCACAGTGATGAACTGAGTATACATGAAGTATGACGTCCAGTTACTGTCATTATTCTGCTGCTCACAGCCTGGGATTATTTTACCATTAATACCTGGATTCTGCACTCCAGATTATAGGCATACTGGATGCTTGAATGTGGCTTCCACATGATAGGCAGCAGCAGTAGATCTCTGTATTGTGTACCATACTGCTGTGTCTATTACATAGCTTTACTTGGTGAGATACTACAAACTGTCGACTGTTCATCTCCAATAAAGGCCTGGGATGTATATCACTACACATACCGTCTTTTCTTTCTTTATTTCTCCATCTTTGTGTTGCAATTGAGTCATATGATCACACAATTTAAGGGAATGGTATTGTTGAAAATCATTGCAATACTGGATAAAAATATGAAAATAACCCTTCTAGTTTTTGAAACGAAGGTGTTTTAGCCACACAATGCAAAGCAATGCATAAAGAGCTGAGTGTCTCACTGCTGAAGGATGTCATCTCTGTACACATTCAGCAAGGGAGATGTATAAAGACTGGCATATTCAAAGCCAGTCTTCATATTCCCTTGACTGGTGGAGGGTGTGCCTCATTTATGCCTCTTAAAGTCGCACTGCATCCAAAAATCTGTATGTTCTGGCCCACTACAAAGGTAAATGATGTAAATTGTAGTAAAGATAATCTTCATAATGGTTATCTGCTCGCTCGAGTTCCTCTGCAGACATATGACAAGCAATCAGACTCTGTTTCCCTAATAATTCCAAAGACAGCCTTAAAGGGGTTTTGTCACAGAATAGGGGATAAGTGTTATATTGGAGTCCAACTGTATGGACCCCCAGTGACCAGAAGAACAGGGGCCTGAAAATCCCCCATGGATGCCTCCTACATGTGAATGAAATGCGTGTTCCACAACCTGCACTCATTCACTATTAGATTTTTGTGCTGGAGCAATCTGACACTTATCTCCTGTGGATAGGGAATAAGTGTATCAATGAGAAAAGTCCTTTAATGTAAGTCTGAAAAGGTATGAACAGAGAAACTGACTTCCTTTCCACAAATGATCGGCTTTGTCAGTCTCAGAATGCCAGAAGTGAGTGTATAACACAGAAACAAGGTCAACAGTATGATTATTACTTTCACTACAATTTATATCATGTAGCCAATGGACCAGAGCCTAAAAAGTGCACTTTTGGGTAGTAGTCACTACTACTACTGGCTAATGTGCTTGTGGCATAAAGATTGCACCTCTACAGTGAGTAAGGGAACAGAAAATAGGCAACCTGCCCCTGGAAGTGACATCAGTACAACAACGGGGCTTTGTTGTCTGGCACACGGAAGCCAGTGTGAGCAATGTCAAGCAGAGGCTGGAGCAGTGAAACTTGTCACTACTGGAGCAATGGAAAGCATTGAATGGAGTGTTGAATTGTGTGTCACTATTTAGAATTCTGATGATTGAGTCTAGATTTGGTAGATACCTGGATAATGCTACCTAATGGAGAAAAGCCTACTGTGAATTAGTGGAGTTGTGATTTGGGGTGTATGTGGCTAAGACCCTTATTTCCAATCGATAGTAGTAATGTTACAGCTACAGCATACAAAACATTTTAGACAATTGTATACTTCCAGCTATATGGCAACAGTTTGGGCAAGGCTGTTCTTGTAGCAGAGAAATAGTCTGACCAGAGCCTTGACCGCAATCTGCAGAGAACACCCTAGATGAATGGGATTGCTGATTGGAGCCAGACCTTCATGTCTAACATTGCCCAACATTTTTTTTTTGTCTAAGTAGTTCTAAATTTTCACAGATATTCTAAAATATTGTAGAAAGTCTTCCAGGAAGAGTGAAGGCTGTTATAGCTACAAAAAGGTGTCCATTTCCACATTACGTCCCATGGTTTTGTGTCACAATGCTTATAAACAGTAGGCAGGGTACGATGAACATATGTCCATATACCTTTGATCCCACAAAACCTTTCAATATGTATATCAGAGACAAGAAGGTGTACTCTTGTGTAATTCGGTGTCACAAACACCTTGAGTGTTCTTTAAGACCCTAAATCTTTATGGAACAAGTTGCAACACTTTCAAGGGACTGTTCACCTCAAATTACATCTTTCAAGTAGACAGGTCCCTAAACATTACATGAGCGTCATTGAAGTAGGTAATCTAAAACTAAAGTGACTCTTTGTAATGATGTACGGTATATGTATATATGCCATCATGTGCTCTAATAGCAGAATAACAGTCACAGAAAAAAATGTCTGTCCCACAACCACGTTTTTTTAGGCGTTCTTACATGTCCAAATTTTGACGGCATTAGACACCATGTAGTCATTGAATGCAGTGTGATCTGACATGAGTCCATCAAAACCTATCAGTATTATTCAACTTACACCCATCTTGTGAGATGGTCACAAGACCTGTTGTGATAAATGTGTCACTGATGATTGACTGACTGATATAGGATTGGTAAAAACAATCTGTAGAATGGGGAGGTATATTGGTATACTTCAGGAGCGCATGTTCTCCAGTCCAGCACTATTGCTAAGGGTCATAAAAAGAACACTAGCTTTTTTCAACACCTTTAAGTTTAGTCGGTTCCTTCACCATCTGTGTCACTTTCCGGAGATCCACTACTTCGTCTCTCACTAATATTTCGTATTCTTTTCCATGCAAGCTCTTGCTGAAAACTTGCACTAAATGACCTCCCCAAACGTCCATGCAGTTTCTTTGAGACATTATCTTCACTTTCTGATTTTGGAATTCTTCGTGCATGAGCAGGAGGTTGAGGTTCAGGTCTTAGGTTTCCAAGTTGCAAGGTCCAGGGACCAAATCTTTGCCAGCTGAGTCTCTGAAATGCCAAGAGACAATGAAGATTTCCTCCAGCCTGAAAATCAGGAAATAACATTAAGATACTGAATTATTATTATTATTATTAATACTTTTATTTATATAGCGCCAACATATTCCACAATATTTTACAAATTTTTGGGTTCATGTACAGACAAAAAAGATACATTACAAAGAAATAGTCAATTCACACAATGGGACTAGGATCCCTGCTCACAAGAGCTTACAATCTATGAGGTAGAGGGGGTGACACAAGAAGTAGCAGGGGTGGCTTGCGAGGTAGAGCATTCCAGAGAAGTGGTGCAACTCAGAAGAAGACTCAAATTACATAAAATGTCTAAAAAATTATATTCATGGTTATGTAATAATGGAAATGATAAATTGGATGGAATACAGATAACAACAGATGTGAAAAATACAGACTGTTTGTGTTTTAGCCCACTAGTGACACAGCCTGAAAGAACATTAAGGACACGGAAAAATTTTTCAAAATTGACGTGTCACTTTGTATGGCAATAACAAGGGGTTCTGAGTCTTCTGCCTCTCCGCGGCGAGACCCTTCTTTTTTACTGGACACAAAGTTGGACATGCAGGACTTTGTGTCCGGTTAAAAATAAAACAGTCTCGCCGCGGAGAGGCAGAATACGATTACGGGCGGTCACTTTTCAAATCCATTCAAGTGAATGGGTTTGAAAACTTACTGCTGGGTTTCCGTCTCCTGTCCACTTTCTCTCGGCAGAAGACGGAAACCCGAAAGTGGAGACCAGGCGCAGGTGTGAACCCGCCCTTACATCAACTGGTGTCCGTTTTTTTTGCTTTGTTTCTGCTTTCTGAGCATGAGCATAAAACAACTGACACAAAATAATGGACAGTAACTGATGGCTATTAGAGATGAGCGAACAGTGAAATATTCGAGATTTGTTTTGAGTAGAGCCTCAATATTTGACTACTGTATCGAATATCGAATCCCATTATAGTCTATTGGAAAAAATGCTCGTTTCAGGGGAAACCACTATTCGACTAAAGGAGAGTCACCAAGTCCACGAATAGCAGGAGAGTGTTTAGGAGGAGCGCTGTGTAGTTAAGGCACACGGACCCTATTATAGTCTATGGGGTCCGTGCGCTTTAACTGCACAGTGCTTGCAGTTGCGCTGATAAAAAGTAAGCTTCCTCGTAACCGCAAGCTGCCAGCTCTCCCGACTAGCAAAGACGAGCCTGCGGCAAATCAACGCTGGTTCTGCAGCAGGCTCATCCTTGCTAGTCAGGAGAGCTGGCAGCTTGATGTTACGAGGTAGCTTACTTTTTCTCATAGGAATGAATAGACCAGCATTGATTGGCCTGTGTACAGCATTCGGCCAATCAACGATGGTTCTGTCGGAGGCTCGTCTGTGAGGAGGCGGAGTCTAAAATCGGACCACAATGGAGACTGCTGTGGTCCAATCTTAGACTCACCTCCTCACAGACGAGCCTCCAGCATAACCAGCGTTGATTCGCCGAATGCTGCACACTGGCCAATCAACGCTGGTCAATTAATTCCTATGAGAAAAAGTCAGCTCCCTCGTAACAGCAAGCTTCCAGCTCTCCCACTACCAAGGACAAGCCTGCTGCAGAACCAGCGTTGATTTGCCGAATGCTATACACTGTATAGCATTCGGCCAATCAACGCCTGCTCTGAATCGAATATTTACTGCGAATAGCTAGTAGTATTCAATCGAGTACGAATATTTCGAATACTGTAGTATTCGATCAAATACCTACTCGATTGAACACTACTCGCTCATCTCTAATGGCTATCAGTAACATTGCCCATAGACTTCAATGTTAAAGAATCTGTCTGTCAAGAATCCATTTATTTTCAAACGGACACAAAAGTCCTGGCATGTAGGATTTTTTGTCCACTGGAAAAAAACGGACTTCTAACAAATTGGGTGTAAACAGACATTAACGGACACAAGATAAAATCCCATTGAAATAAATGGAAATTTTAACATATTTCCGATGGTTCAGCTAGTGTCCGTTGCTAACATCTTGTAACGGACAATAACTACGGACATCACCAACGGTAGTGTGAACACCCCCTAAGTCTCTCACCTCAAGTCTGATCTTCTTTAGTAACCTTGAGTATATAACTATGTCAAATCAAAACATGACAATAAGGAAAAGCAATAAGGCAGTTTTGGGCAATCCACTTTGTTCTCCAAATTAAGGGAATAAAAAAACTTACCTTTTTTGTTTTCCTATATTGTAGACCCCTTTCTGTATGTCTTATATCAAAGAATTCAGGGTTTTGTGTATTCAAATCAGTAACAATATCTGCCCACCTAAAACACAACAAAAACTAAAGAATTTAGTAAATGGCTACAACTATGAAATGTTCTAATAGTATGGTTCTATAATAGGCATTTTGTTATACATATACATGTGAAAACTATTTTAAGGGCTTTCTATTTATTGGTGCTTGAACTTTACCGGACTTAGACCTGACTCCCTGGGCTACTGCTAGTCTACATACTGTCTTAAAATTTTGCTACTCCCTGATCAGTCAGATGGCAAGATTTTAGGAGAGATATACGTACATAGAAAAGAGAAGGATTAGGTTCCACAGGTATTAGAGTTCACCCTTTCACTGTGACATCCAAACTACCATCTACATTTAGCAATTTTCTCTATTAAGGGTAATTTAGATAATTTATATTGTATACTGTCTGCTGCAATCCATAGGAAAATGCTAAATCGCATACTTAGTGCAGTTTTCACAAAATAAAAAAGTTGAACATCAATGGCTATGTAGCCCACAAGTTGCATGTTAATCATACCAGTCAAAGAAAATGTATAGACCAGGGATCCTCAAACTGCAGCCTGCGGGCCACATGCGGCCCGCCAAGGACTTCAGTCCAGCCCGCCGACAACGCCGGCAGGCGTGCATTTATAATGAAGCTCCTGGTGAGATCGGGCAAGGCCATGGAGCGCACTTCACTTTACCTATTGGAGGGCGCCGCTCCTGATGTCTGTGTGACTTGCACTGCTCCCGGTGTCTGCCTGTGTCCTCTTGCCACATCGCTTGTATTTGATATAAGGAGGATACAGGAGGCATCGTTCCCGATGTCTGTGCGACCTGCTCTGCCTCTGATGTCCACCTATGTCCCCCTGCACAACGCTTGTGTGTGATGTAAGGAGGATACAGGAGGCACCGCTCCTTATGTCTACTAAAAGGTAGGAGAAGAATAGCCTTTCTTAAGGCTATTCCTACGTGTTATCGAGAAAAAAAATGTGATTTTAATGGTCGAATCCCTTTAAACTATATTTCGGCCCTCCAATGGTCCAAGGGACAGTGAACTGGCCCACTGTTTAAAAAGTTTGAGGACCCCTGGTATAGACCCATCAAAACATAAGTATAATCTGTTTACAGGGCCAGTTTATTAGGGAGCACATCGGATTAGTGATTGATCCTGTTGTTTTTGAGCAGCCATGGATTATATAACAATGATGGGTTAATTATTTAAAGGGATTCTACCACTAAAACACTTTTTTTTCTAGTTACCACGTCGGAATAGCCTTTAAAAAGGCTATTCGTCTCTTACCTGTGGAAGTGCTCTCCGCCGCGCCGTTCGTTCAAAATACCGGTTTGTACCGGTATGCTAATTCGTTCTCTCGCAGCGATGGGGGCGTCCCCATCGCAGGAGCAGCGATGGGGGCGTCCCCATTGCAGCTCGAAAACTCACCGCAGCGCCGCCTCTCCGGTCTTCGGTGTCCTCCCCTTGCCTCTTCAGCGTCTGTCGGACGCCTGCGCAGTATGCTCTCTGTTCGGCGAAGATTGCTGAACGTACTGCGCATGCGCGAAAGTGCGGTGCCCGCACTATGGCTGACAGTACACTGAAGAAACAAGGGGAGGACACCGAAGACCGGAGAGGCGGCGCTGCGGTGAGTTTTCGAGCTACAATGGGGACGCCCCCATCGCTGCGAGAGAACTCATTAGCATACCGGTACAAACCGGTATTTTGAACGAACGGCGCGGCGGAGAGCACTTCCACAGGTAAGAGACGAATAGCCTTTTTAAAGGCTATTCCGACGTGGTAACTAGAAAAAAAAGTGTTTTAGTGGTAGAATCCCTTTAATAGTAAGTATGTAACATACTTTTTACAGTGAATTGTTGGATGCTTCCGGCTTGGCTCTCCAATTAATATCCAATATTCTACTTCATGTTGAAACAGCTGACCCCTAAAGTGGAAATAAACACTATTAAGACATGCACCAAAAAGCGACAGTAAAACTAAAGTATGGCCACATCCCAATAGATGATCACAGCTTGAATCCATAGCCAGCTAAGTTTAGACACTTACCTGTAGGCTTTACAGGCCCTTACTGGGGTGGCTTCAAATCCAATAGGGCAAAAATAATGATTCTGGCAGTGATAAATATAGGCCATTGAATCATCTTTCAAGCCTTGAGTTAACTTTGACAACGCGCCAACAGCTGAAAGCACAGATTGGAAGCCAGGTCAGATTAATTATTAAAGTGTAACAAATAGGACACTACAGTCACGAACAGCAAAGCCTTTATGTGTATCTATGCACGCACAAATATAAATATTTTATAGAATTTACTATTCTCCCTGTTCAGACACAAATTTACATTGTTAATATTTCTGAGAATGGTCATAGAAGTAAATAGCATTCCTGCCAGTTTAAAAAAATGCTTGGAGATTCAATTATGTACTTTGTCTTTGCTTGACAAGTTGCCAAAATTTCTACTGGGAACTGCTTGTATTATTAATTTTTCAGTAAACTGGACCAATATGAACTACAATACACTTCCTCAATCTAGTGGCCATTAAGTTTTCCAGTCTCCTGAATGGCAAGTCAGGGGCGTTCATACTACCGCTGCTGTCCACCCAGGGGTTTCTATCCTAAACCCCGGGAAAACTGGACAGGGGACAGCTTGCAGGCGGTTAGCTTTAAAACACATTCATTTTAATAGGATTTAAAGCTAACCGCCGTGTCTGTATGTAGCCTCTCAGCTTGGAAACCGTTTTTTTTACATGGGCATCTTAAAGATGCAGCAGATTTCTCATCTTATTATCTATCAAGAGCCACTGGGATAAGCCGCTGTCTGACTATCACTAAATGTGGGCTAATGCGTGAAACTGCCTCAATGAGTGAGAAGGAAATAGGGACACAGAAAATGGTAGTTATATAGAATGATAAGAAGGGAAAAAAGGACAGAAGGAGGGTACTCTTACATATGAGAGTGTGCCAATATAACAATGCAAAATAGAAAAGAAAAATGGGGGCACTCACCCAGGCGTATTAAAACAACTTAACTCTTTATTGTAAGCCCATCTTCATAAAACCACATAGGAAGAGAGGAGTGCATACATATAGTGAAAAGGCAACGACCGTTACGCACATGGAATGTGCTTCTTCAAGCCTAGTATACACTCTTACATACATGTACATACACGTTTTAATACGCCTTGGTGAGTGCCCCCCATTTTTTCTTCTATTGTTGGATTGTTTTACAGGGATGTAGAGCACAACCCGTATAGGCGCTAGCTCATAATCTTCCACTTGCACTTTTCTGATTCAGAATGTGGTTTTATTGTTGCAATTTTTGCTAGATAACAGTAGTGCCACCTGTTTTTTCTTCTTCTTTTTCTTCATCCATCTTTACTTGTGCCAATGAAATAACCATTATTAGATAAATAAATGAAAAACTGAATTCCCAAAATGTACATGTTAAACTAAAAAAGCAGGTATCCCGCATATATGGTCACTAAGGGAATTTGCAGATAGAGTGCCCCACTGTACCACCAAGAGGGACTGACACTCAGTGTTGTGTCATAATCATCTCAAGTGTCATGTATAGAAAATCGGATTGAGTCTCCTTTTGTATTCCTATCTTATTTGTATAGAACTGCAATAGATAGACCATTAATTCAGGTCTCTTTTTATGTGTACAGATGCCTCTCCTGTGGGATCAAAGTCCTATATTGACCAAACTAATGTATAGGAAGAGAAATATATGTACATTTACTGCCAAGAGTCAGCTGTATATTTATGTGGTATTGCAAATGTTCAAAAAGCTGCTTCCAGAAGGACTCGATAAATGTATGTAGAGACATATAGAGACCTTAGAGCTATAATATACTGATCGGCATATAACAGCCAAAGAGATATATATGGAGCAAAGATATAGGCTCCAAGATTAAGCTAACTATCGCTCCCACTCTGTGTAGGTAATGTAAACCACTATGCTCAGAGCGGAGTCCTATACCTAAGCAGCAGTGTTAGCTTTTGCACGGTCAGTTTTGATCCTGATGCTGTGTGCCTCAACTGTGAATGCATCTCCACTTACATGAAATCACACTGAAGGGTTATGGCAGTATCAGACTCTGTCAACTGGCTGGACCCCCACAAATCAGCAATTTACTCTTTATTGACAACATTATTTATTATTTATTATGCTTACTTGTATAGCGCCATCATATTCCACAGCGCTTTACAGACATTGACAGTCACTGTCCCATATAGGGCTCACAATCTACAAAACATTGGTAACGAGCTGATATATGATGGTGATGTATAAATAAGCAAAATAAATAATATCCTGTGGACTGGAGGTAACTTGTTATGCCAAGAATACCTCTTTTAATGCTGACGTGGTTTTTGCAGGATACCACATAGCCATTAACTAGAAACCTTCAAAAAGCAATCAGTTTGTTATACATTAATGAAATACTGCGGCTGCTGGCAGAGCGTCTCAGATACATCATGACTGAATCATGAGATCATAGCCTCGGAGTTATTTCTGAGCAGGTGGCGGCTGTAAAATAGGGCCATAGATGATGCAGGCAGAGATCCTGTGCCACCACCACAGAAGCACCATAACAAGGGCTTACGGGAAATGTATAATTTCTACAATGTACTTTTATGGTGCAGGAGGAGATAAGCTGACATAATTTAAATACCTTGGCTATATGACGTATAATAATATAGTTGGCACCTGGTAGTCATGGTGCAATGTCAGCACTATAACTATATGCTAAGAGTGATGTAAACAAGATATGTATAGCAAGAATGGAGCTGGTTCGAAAAAAAGCACATTTAGGATGAGCCTCAGATTGTAACCTTATAAATCTCATAGAAAATCCAAACTCACGAGGCAGTAAAGGATTGCTCTGTGTGAAAGACAGTTTTGGAAAAAATATGCAAATCTGTTTTCCAATATGTAAAATTGCATATTTTTCCCATAATCCCCCAGTGGAGCAAAAAAGGCATTTGTAAGTCTCCTTACGCCTGAGAAAGTGATCTCTTCATAAGGAGAGATATTATCCCCAGAATAGTTTTGGAGTAATACATTTAGCAGGATGTAAGTAGTGAAGACTAAAAACACTCATAAAATTGAGCTATACTATGAAGATACCAGAATTAAACTGATTTGTATGCGCTTGTATCCCACTTCTATTCAGGTCAATTACCTAGCATTTGACTTCAAGTGATTTTCCCACTACGATAAGTGATGGCATATTGCTAGAATATTTTTTATGCTTTTTCACGATCTAGGTTGACATTTGCACTGCTATCAAACCATATTTTTTGCATGAAAATTAAAAAGGGTGGTCTAGCTAATAGGTCCTCATATCATTCACACTGTCTCAAAGGATACGATTCCATCTTTTTCAACTTCTACAACAATACTTTTACTCTATGCTCTGGAAGTAAATAATGTAGGTTAGCGTTCCATAAATCCAAACAGATACATGTGAAAAAAACATGCCAATGTTTTTGTGCTGTGGTTTTGATGCATTTGGAACAGGAGATATTTTCAAATAGTCCAAATGACTTTCCACAAGAATCCAGCATGTAGTTATATAAAACATAGCTTTTAATTAAGCAGAATTTGTTTCCTTGTAAAATTCCATTGGGATAAAGATAGACAAAGATGATAAAACACACAGTGAATCTCTTATGAGCTACACAATATACAGTTCTTTATTCATAGCATTAGTGTACTACTAAACTATGCCAGTTAGGCCATGCTAGGGTTTCAAAGCTACAGCGATCCTAAATTACCATATTTGCATTGTCATTTTGTGCTGTCGTTTAATAGCAGCGTACACTCACCAGACTCTCCTGCAGTCTTATTCTTCCCATGCGGTTTGTAAAGGACATAGGAACACCCTTTGACATGAAAATGATCATTGATTTGCCTGAACCATCTAAAAATCAAAGAGAAAATATGTATTTAGGGTTGAAATGCAAATAATGCAAAATGCAAATTAAAGAAGAATATCTATGTGTCCATCACTTTTGACAAACATGTAAACTACATGCCTAAACATTAACTAAACCTTCAGACAACTTTTGTTTTCTGGCAGTATTTGTGTCATTAATACATTTTGTAATATATCGTATATGCTCTAGTATAAGCCAACCCATATATAAGTCGAGGCCCCTAATTTTACCAAAAAAAACTGAGAAAACTTTTTGACTCGAGTATAAGCCTAGGGGGGGAAATGCAGCAGCTACTGGAAAACTTCAAAAATTAAAATGGTCGGAATTTTTGGGTGCAGTAGTTGCTGGGTGCTGGGGAAGGGGAGGGGGTGTTTTGGTTGTCTGTCTGCCCCTTCCCTGAGCTTGAGGACTGGGGTTTTTTCTCCCCCACTTGGAATTCAGCCTGGCTGAATATAGGGTATCTGCAGTGCTCCTATTAAACCCCTTCCCAACGGAACAGGAGCACTGCAGATACCCTGTATTCAGTAGACCGGGCACTTTCAGACACAGGGATACCTAATGTGTTTGTGTTTCACAGTCATTTTTACTTTTATATGTATTCTAGGGAAAGGAGTGATTTAGAACTTTTATTTACTTTATTTTTTTATTATATTTTTAAAGCTTTTTTTTAAAAACTATTTTATGGGAGATTCTATACATTTTTGCATGGATTTCCTCCCATACTACAAAGACATACTGATAGGAAAAAAATGTACACTGTGATCCCTATATGGGGCTCACAATCTACATTTAAAAAAAAAAGTGACATGCCCTTTCCTCAGGCGGATTCCACGGACGTCTGCCTGAAGACACTCCTGACTAGGCCCATTCATTTGGGCCTAATCTGGAGCGGAGTGCCTTCGACTGGATGCCGGTGCGGTGCACTGCACCGGCATCCAGTCGCGGCTACCGTTTTTTTGGTCCAGAATCTGAGGCTACACTAAATATTTTCTACATTGTAACATCAAGTGGCTGCTATGACTTTATGGACTGTGCCAGTAATTAAGACAGTTGCTCATTAATTATCACAACTAAGTTCCTCCCCCATTAGTTAAAAAAAAAAAATCAGTGAGAAATTTTGCATCATAAGCCAAACTAAGTCCGGGCTCACATTTGCGTTCAGGGAGTCCGTTCCTTTCTCTACATGAAGAACGCGGAGATAAAAGTCCAGCAAGCAGCACATTTCTCTCCGCATGTTTCGTGAGGAAGTCGAGTGGAAACCACACAGACCCCATTATAGTCTATGGGGTCCTTGGGTTTCCTAAGATAACCGCTTTTTTATGCAGATTTGGTTTCCGTTCGGGGGGTCCACAGAAAGCCATTCACAGATGTCAACTGGGCCATACATAAACAGATTTTCTGGGACCTCTCATCATTAATCTCCAGTTAGTATCCTGCAGTGGAGTAGTCAGCATTGTAACATAATCTTGCCTATATTGTAATCTCTAGACAAAGCTGCTCTGTTGTTGGGGCAAGCACAGACTACAGCTGTGTCCTAATAGGGACTGGGCAGAAAACTTCTAATGTCAATATTCAAGTGAATGCAAATGCAAAGGCATGCAGATGCCCATGGCTAACCAAAAGCTGATTTTTTAATTATTTTAGTGTCTCTACAAGAGAGAACTAGTGGAACTTTCAAAGATATTATATTGACTATAAGCAACATTAAAGAAGTACAGTGCATTCTGTACTAATAACCCTAGAATTATTTATTGTAATAGCTACCCTGAGTAGAGGAGAAGGTAACTTGCATACTACTGTATGAGGCAGTAACGCTGTGGCAAGGACCTACCTCATCAAAGTTGTATTTCCAGTGAAGGGACCAAAACGAATTTCTTCAAAAGGTGGCTGAAAACCCAGAATATGCAAAGCTTCTTCTTGAGTTAGTGGTGGAAGACTTTGTAAAATTAAAAACAAAATGCGGTTTTGATCAAAATAAACAGGATGTACTTCTTATCAATATGACAAACCCAAAATGACAATTTTCCACAGCTTACACCCAATAATACCCATCAACAGTACCTTCCTGATCCCAGAGTGCTGTACAGGAAGTTCCAGCAGGATACCAGAGATGAGATGCCACATGATGTCTTATACTGGGGTCGGCTGATACAGTACCTTTACAGACAAGCAGAAAACCTTTTATAACATGTGTATACACAGAAAACAAACAAATAGAGACAAATATAGCATAACATAAATATATATTGCTGATTCATACTATGCTTGGTAAAATCAAGAAGTAGATTACAGGTTGTTATAACTCTTGGAGTAACATCCGAGTGCATTCCATGGTACATTCATGTCTATGGGGGCTTCCTATACGTTCTGTTCCAATAACACTGAGCAGTATGTGTTTGTAGAATGGGAGGAAATCCACGCAAACATGGGAAGAACATACAAACTCCTTGCAGATGTTGTTCCTGGCAGAATTCGAATCCAGGACTCTGCAAGGCTGCAGTGCTAACCACTGAGCCACCGTGTTGCCCCCTTTTTTTTTCTATTTTTTTTTTAATTCTCTACTTCCTGTTCACACCTCTCTGTTTCCTCTCCATAAATGTTTATAGGCACAATACATGAGTGACATGACTTGCAAATCATGTAACTAATCCAGATATGTAGGTAAATATAAATATATATTTATGATGTCAATTAGAAGTTAGGCGGGGAGGGGGTTTAATTTGGGGATTAATTTTCAATTTATGCCAGACAACCCCTTTAGAATGAAATACATTTTTATCTGTTTGTCAACTGTAGCAACAATGCATGGTGCGTACCATCTCCGAAGATCGAGAACCTTCCGTTGTTTGATGTCATCCACAATAAAGTGTTGGCTACAGTCTCTCAATGGCTTCACCTTTCTATCTGGTTTCTTCTTAGAGACTTGTTTATTAACCACTCCTACATCAAGCATAAAAACAGTGATTCCATAAAAATACAATGATATATTAAAAGTAACATATAAAACAATGAAACTGACATCTGGAAAACAAAAACTCTGTATGTCTGAATTACAGGATCTGTACAACTTTTGATTTTCTGGCAGCATTTGTGCATTAATAGATTTGCAATATACCTTATTAATAGAGATGAGCGAACACTAAAATGTTCGAGGTTCGAAATTCGATTCGAACAGCCGCTCACTGTTCGAGTGTTCGAATGGGTTTCGAACCCCATTATAGTCTATGGGGAACATAAACTCGTTAAGGGGGAAACCCAAATTCGTGTCTGGAGGGTCACCAAGTCCACTATGACACCCCAGGAAATGATACCAACACCCTGGAATGACACTGGGACAGCAGGGGAAGCATGTCTGGGGGCATAAAAGTCACTTTATTTCATGGAAATCCCTGTCAGTTTGCGATTTTCGCAAGCTAACTTTTCCCCATAGAAATGCATTGGCCAGTGCTGATTGGCCAGAGTACGGAACTCGACCAATCAGCGCTGGCTCTGCTGGAGGAGGCGGAGTCTAAGATCGCTCCACACCAGTCTCCATTCAGGTCCGACCTTAGACTCCGCCTCCTCCGGCAGAGCCAGCGCTGATTGGCCGAAGGCTGGCCAATGCATTCCTATGCGAATGCAGAGACTTAGCAGTGCTGAGTCAGTTTTGCTCAACTACACATCTGATGCACACTCGGCACTGCTACATCAGATGTAGCAATCTGATGTAGCAGAGCCGAGGGTGCACTAGAACCCCTGTGCAAACTCAGTTCACGCTAATAGAATGCATTGGCCAGCGCTGATTGGCCAATGCATTCTATTAGCCCAATGAAGTAGAGCTGAATGTGTGTGCTAAGCACACACATTCAGCACTGCTTCATCACGCCAATACAATGCATTAGCCAGTGCTGATTGGCCAGAGTACGGAATTCGGCCAATCAGCGCTGGCTCTGCTGGAGGAGGCGGAGTCTAAGGTCGGACCTGAATGGAGACTGGTGTGGAGCGATCTTAGACTCCGCCTCCTCCAGCAGAGCCAGCGCTGATTGGCCGAATTCCGTACTCTGGCCAATAAGCGCTGGCCAATGCATTCTATTAGCTTGATGAAGCAGAGTGTGCACAAGGGTTCAAGCGCACCCTCGGCTCTGATGTAGCAGAGCCGAGGGTGCACAAGGGTTCAAGTGCACCCTCGGCTCTCCTACATCAGAGCCGAGGGTGCGCTTGAACCCTTGTGCAGCCTCGGCTCTGCTACACCAGAGCCGAGGGTGCGCTTGAACCCTTGTGCACACTCTGCTTCATCAAGCTAATAGAATGCATTGGCCAGCACTGATTGGCCAGAGTACGGAATTCGGCCAATCAGCGCTGGCCAATGCATCCCTATGGGAAAAAGTTTATCTCACAAAAATCACAATTACACACCCGATAGAGCCCCAAAAAGTTATTTTTAATAACATTCCCCCCTAAATAAAGGTTATCCCTAGCTATCCCTGCCTGTACAGCTATCCCTGTCTCATAGTCACAAAGTTCACATTCTCATATGACCCGGATTTGAAATCCACTATTCGTCTAAAATGGAGGTCACCTGATTTCGGCAGCCAATGACTTTTTCCAATTTTTTTCAATGCCCCCGGTGTCGTAGTTCCTGTCCCACCTCCCCTGCGCTGTTATTGGTGCAAAAAAGGCGCCAGGGAAGGTGGGAGGGGAATCAAATTTTGGCGCACTTTACCACGCGGTGTTCGATTCAATTCGAACATGGCGAACACCCTGATATCCGATCGAACATGTGTTCGATAGAACACTGTTCGCTCATCTCTACTTATTAACAAATAGTGTCTCCTTTCTGTGAAATCCTTTATTTTCTGGATTACTTTCCTTGTTTCTCTGTTGAGAGCTGTAACCAGCTCCTCACTATGTGCAATGATGTTCAGTTGCCATTGCAGCTGGGAGCCTATTGAAGGCTACCAGGTTTGCCATTGCCATAGTTCTATTACCTGCTGCCATAGACAGTGTGTAAAAAATTTAAATTTGGGTCTATTTCGAAAAAAAACAAAACACGGAGTTATCCTATTTTCTTACGTGCTTCATTTTTAAGGTATGGTATAAAAAAAGTAACACATTGCACTTGTAATATAACTGTGGCTCCTACCATAGTGTATACCCCTGCAGGTTGAGAATCACTGTCATAGTCTCTAGTGAAATCCCTGTGCCCAAGCTATGGCAAGGTTGTCAAGGTAACAGATTGCTGCCCCCGGATTTTGCTTTGAGAGATGGCGATTCAAGTCAGCATGGTGCCTGCACACTGCCACTCTTCAGATGACTCAGTCACATTTGACGAAGGCATCTGAAGAGTTAATGCGTGCCTTTAGAGAGGACACTGATCAAGGGCATTGCTGCTATGTATGTAAAACAGCAGTGACCTAGCGAATATTGTGCCCGCTCAGCTCCTGAGTGGGAACAATAGTTATAGGCTTGACATCTACAGGTATAACAGGAAGGAGTTAAACATGTTTAACATCAAAACTTATAATCTATAGACTATTTTTATGACACCATTTGTTTACCACAAATGCTACATTTTTCTGCATAGTTACCTGGTTTGGTCTTTAGCTTTGTAGTCATTGTGTTGAAGTCAGATGTGTCAATTTCCCAGGCAAGAGGAAGACTCCCAAGATCACTAGACAATGAATCCAAATTTGTGTCTTCATTATATACACTATCTGACCCACTAGGCTGGAGATCAATGTAATTCAATGTATTGTTCAAGGCAGGTTTATCTTGCGAGCTAGAACTACTCACTGAGCTTGGAGATTTGCACAGCGATGTGGCTTGGTTTAAGAATGCATAGTCTGAACAGACAGTATAGAACTTTTCCCTTGTGTGAGTCACTGGACATCCCCAAGGATAATTTCGTTCTCCACTAGAACCTAGGTTTGCAGAATCACTCACATTGAAGGACTTTACATTTTCTTGTATGTGATTTCCTGGAGACTTCCCTTTGGACTTGTGCTCGTTGCTGGAGGTACCATTAGCTTCTCTGTCTGCCTCTACGTTAGGCATTGAATGAAGAGGCAAGAAGGAGGTTACCAAAGGCTTGAGGTCAATAGATATTCCTTCAGTGGGTATTTTTTCATATGATAAGCTTCATACTGAATGGAATACCTGTAAGATATTATTTTTATTTTATTACATCTGTTCAGGACTTGTAGAAATATCCTAGAAAATGTACTTTTAGTTTACCTAGTAAAGAAATGTGTTATTGGACTAATGAGAACCACTGGTCTAAATAAAAGCATTTCACTTCCCGCAGCGCTTTAAACAGAAAGTTCAGAGTTTTCCTCCGCAGATTTTCTGTAACAATTATATCTACAGGAAAACTGGCGCCATTTCCATAGATATAATTGACATGCTATGATTTCCAGAAATGCGCCAGTTTTGGAAATCGCGATGTATATGTACCGTGGTTTTTACTGTAAAGTGAGCATGGGATTCACTTGAATCCCATCCACTTTGCCTGTGCTGCAAATAGCGGCGTTTCCAGCCTGTTCGGCCTAGGCCTAAGGGCCTGATCACACAGCGGAAAAGGGTTCTCCACGCGGCTAGTGGGAAAAATTGCTAGTGAGAAAAATAAGTGAGCAAACCCGATTGAAATGAATGGGAGCCTTTTTGCAGGAGGATTTTGAGGCGGATTCCGCTTCAAAATCCACATGCAAAAAATTCTGTGAACATACCCTAAAGCTGGGGCCCCACGGGCCGGAAACGCCGCAATTTGCCAACGGTGGAAATGCCACGGGAAAAATTGTGGTGTTATGCAGTAACTGCAAAGTCGATGGGACTCATGCGACTCCCATGCTAAAGCGCTGCAAAAGAACCCGGGCGTGAATACATTGCGTTTTTTTCTGCAGCGCTTTTAAGAGAAAGTTCACAGACTTTTCCTCTGCGGACTTTCTCTTAACAGTATATCTACGGGAAAGCCGCCGGCGTTTCCGTAGATATAATTGACATGCTGCGATTTGCAAAGCCGCAATGGCTTTGCAAATCGCATCGTGTTCGAGCTCTGATTTCTTCTGCAAAGTGGGGATGGGATTCGCATGATTCCACTTTGCCTGCACTGTACAAAGCTACGATTTTTCCCGCAGCGTTTACGTCCCGTGGGGCCCCGGCCTTAAGTGTATTACAAAATAACATAAGCTAACTTAAGGCCCACATACACATAAAAATTAGCTGAACCCATTTATTTTGGCAGGACCAACTGACTATCGAAACTGTATGTTAAGATCCTGATATTTCCCCAGTAGACGATGTCACTTGAAGGAAGGAAACGGCAAGCTAAATTCTATCATCCTGCTTATTCATGCTTATCATGCTTATTCCCCCAGGAGACTAGTCACTGCAAGAGATGTCTGTCAGTGGCTTATAAGACTTTTCCCCTGAAAACATGCATTTTCTATCAGTTCTTTTCATAGTCATAGGTAATCTGTTTCACCCAGCATAGGCCTGGGTTTAGGTACTTCATCCCATTATGAAGTTCACTTACTGCCTTTACCTTAGGCCGGGGCCCCACAGGACATAAACGCCGCAATTTGCCTGCAGCGGAGACGCTTGTGGGAAAAATCGCGTTTTAGGGTGCATGCACACTACGTAACGCCGGGCGTGTATGAGAGCCGTACACGCCGGCGTTACAGCAGACTGCCGAACACAATGGGAAGTGTTCGGCAGTCTGCTGTAATGCCGGCGTGTACGGCTCTCATACACGCCCGGCGTTACTCAGTGTGCATGCACCCTTACAGTGCAAGCAAAGGGGATGGGATTCATGTGAATCCCCTGCGAATCCCATGCCCACTTTGCAGAAAAAAACGCAGTGCGGACACGCTGCAATTTGCAAATCGCAGCATGTCAATTATATCTACGGAAACACCGGAGGCTTTCCCATAGATATAAGGGTCAGTGCACACAGAGTTTTTTGGCGCTGATTTTGATGCTGAATATGCCTCAAAATCAGCCATCAAAGAAAGCCTCCCAATTGAGCTCTATTGGGAGGCTTTTTTTGGAGGCTGATTTTGAGGGGGATTCAGCCCAAAATCAGTGTGAATGGACCCTAATTGTACCAGAAATTCTGCAGAGGAAAATGCCGCAAACTTTCTGTTAAAAGCACTGCGGAAAGAACCACAGTGTGTTCATGCCGCAGTTCTTTCCGCAGCGCTTTAGCGCTGCGATTACGGCCCGTGAGGTCTTAGCCTTATAGTAGCCCAGTAGACCTGTGGTTTGCTTCCTCACTTTCTAGAATACTGCACTGTTTGTTGCTTTATGCTCGACCAACTTATTACATAATTAAGAAATGTGTTTGGAATATTCCTGGCCTCTTCAAGTACTGATCGGCTCACAGCTTTGTTTAAATGGTTTATTTCTCCAAGACTGGAATTCAGTAGTTTATTACTGATCCACAGTACCTATTGTTTTAGAGGGGTTGTCTAGGAATTTTTATTTATGGCCCCCATAGATATCAGCTGTTCAATACCTCTCCTGACACTTACTATACAAACTGCACAGAGTTAGATGAAGATGGAACCTTGCCCTGTATAGTGGCTGGCCACTGACAACGCAGTTCAGCTATAATGGAAGTCGAAATTCCTGGACAACCACTGTCCAACCTCAGGTGTCTGAAATTTTAATGATCTCACCCTGTGGTTTATATCCTCTAATTATTTCATCTTATTTTAATCTTTGTTCTATCATAATTATAATAAATATCTAACCATAATATTTTAACAATTTTACTGTAAAGTAAGGTTTAATTTACATTTGCTTAATTTAAGTCCATTGTTATGATTTATCAAGGAGCAGAACAATAGACTGAAAAGCTAATTTAATGATGGATGCAGTTGGAGCACATCCTGTCTGCATCTATCATCATTCACTGAAGCTTTCTTGCTTTATCTTCTATCTGAAAAGTAACCAAACAAGATGAAAGAAAATTCCATCTTGTTTCTACATTAGAGTGAAAGATGACTGATGTAGACAGAATGTGCTTCATCTGCATCCATTATTGTATTAGTTTTTCAGTTTGTTGATCCTATGATGAATAAGACCAACAAATTTAAAATAAGAAAATGTGAACTTCGCTTTAGTATTATAATGGGAGTAAATGATTGGATATGCTCCTGTGTAATTTAGTACAGGTCATTGTGCTTGGAGGATGATGAATAGGTTTATCTCATAACATAATTCCCACATAGCAGAGTCATAACTAGGATTTTCTGAACAGTTCCTAGTTCCTGATTCAGGGGCATATGAGAGCATACCGTACTAGACCTGCATTTTCTATCCACACTTACAGCATTCCTGTTTAAAATTTGGAAAGTTCTACCCTAGAGGGACATTAAATAGTCTATATGGTCTGTTCTATGTGTTCCATCTGTTTGAGGCTAAGGCCCCACATGACGTCCTGCAGCAAAAAAGTGCTGCGGGAAAAACCGTGGCGGAAATGCATCTCGTTTCTTTCTGTAGCGCTTTTGACACAATGTTTGCAGATTTTTCCTCTGTGGACTTTCTGCTTCAATTATACCTATAGGAACATGCCTACCTGGCATTTCTGTAGGTATAATTGACATGCTACGATTTCCAAAACCACAATGGTTTTGGAAGTTGCCGCATGTCCGCAGCGCGTGTTGTAATGAAGTGGGGAAGGGATTTGCTTTTTTTTCTGTGGCGAGTCTGCCGCGCTGCATTTTACAGTCATGTGGGGCCCTGGCCAATAGGGGTTTTCCAGGCTTATCAATTGAGGACCTATTCTTAAGTCATAAGTCATCAACTGAAGAACTCAGCAGGTGTACAACACCTGACAACCTCTCACCTATCAGTTGTTTGAAATGACTGCAGCATTAGAATGAGCAGTGTGACCTCTTCTACATTGTACAGAGGTTATGCTTAGTATCACTGCTCAGCCTCATTCCCTTGAAAAGGTCTGAGCTGGAAAATGCCATGTTACTGACAAACCTGTCATAGCCTAGCAAGCAAAAGCAGAGCCTCTATCGCTTTAAAGAGATGTTCCATAGGGATCCTGTATGTTGAACCCTTAAGGATAGGTCATTAATTGTTATACATGAAAAAAAACCTTTGAAGTTCTCAAATCAAACTTGTCCCCTTCATTTTTCATTCTTCTTCTAATAAGAGATAAGGGGTTTGCCTTTTAAATGCAGTGAGATATTCAAGTTTCGCTCATCCCCTTCATCTAGGTCAGATCTCACCTGGCTATCAATGTGCAGATACTAGCAGATATAACTTATGTGTATAGCTTAGTTTTTTGTTAAAGGGGCTCCATCATTAGATTTTCTGATTTTTGGATAAACATATGCTTGAATAGCCTTTAAAAAGACTATTCAGGTGCTGCCAATAGTTTCCTTATATATATTTTTACATTTTATTTATATAGCCCAACATATTCCGAAGCACTGTACAATTTGTAAGGTTCAAGTATAGACAAAAATATACATACATAAAGAAATTTATAAAGAAATAGTCACTTCAAACAATGGGGCTAAGGGCCCTGCTTGCAAGACCTTACACAGAGAGGGTGAAACAGTATCTTGTTTATCACTGTAATGTGCTGTATGACTCCTCCATATTGGATCACCTTGCAGCGATCTGAAATTATCAGTTTTCTAGGACATTAACATATTTTGCTACATATCATTTAATCCAGAAAGCCTGGTCTATATATTGGTGCAGCCTCTGATATAAATTGGACACAAAGGTGGTCAACTTAAGGCCGGGGCCCCACTAATGTAAACGCCACAGGGTTTTACAGTATTCTGGCTAATCTCATCCACACATTGCAGATAAATATCCGCAGTGGACATGCTCCGATTTCAAAAACCTTCGCATTTTTGTAAATGGCAGCATGTCAATTATACCTACGTAAATGCTGGCATTTTCTGTATAGGTATAATTTAAGCAGAAAGTCCACAGTAGAAAACTCTGCGGACCTTCTGTGAAATGCGCTGTGGGATAAACCGTGATGTGTATCCCTCGTGGTTTTTCCCGCACAGATTTTTGTCTGCGGCCCACTACATAGGGCCTTAGCTTTAAAGGTAGAAAGATTGTATGACTGCTCTGAGCTTTTTTTTACATGTACACTGTCTCAGGCCCTGCATCATGAGCACATTATTGCAAAGTGCAAAAAAGTATATGGTATATTTACAACACATTATAAGGTTGTATTAACATTTTGCAATTCCGTGTGACAAAACTTCATGGATTTGCAAAACTGAAGCTATTTTGCTGAAAATGTGATTCAACCATAAGGTGTATATACAAACATATACTGCTACCCATATCCTGCGATTTTCCCCTCTAACCCTTTAACACAAGGCCCTAAATAATTTATATTATTTCTAGGCTTACGAAGTCTTTTGTAAACAACCACATTAATAAACAGTTAATGTGCATAGACATGACGTATATATATATAGATTGTATTTCATTTCTGTGCTCTGATTTCATTGTGAGTAGTTTCTATGTAAAACACAATAATTTTATTATTTTTTACACATCAGTATTTTCAAAATGCCAGAATGTGTCAGAAGCAATGACATCTGTCAAAATCAGAATACAAATATGGAAAGGAAAAGCAGAACATGGATGAAGGTGCTAGCCTGCGTCAGCAGCACCAAGACAACCTAACCACAACAAAGCCTAAGCAGATGGCTGATACAGGCACCATTGTGTGTCGAAGGGATCATGCAGCAGCACTGCAGCCTAGTGACATGTCCACTCCAAGCATTGTATTTCACCGACTGTGTAAGGCTACAAGGTTAACTCTTTCCTGCTGACATATAAATGAATTCCAGCTTGATAACACACCTTACCTCCTCTACAGATCCAGCAGTACAGCTACACAGTGGAGCTCAGCAAGAGTCCTGAGTGATGTCAAATGGGATTGCAGAACAAGCCAAGCACCAGCACCAACACCTCACATCCCTGTCTTATTCCAGCTCTCCCCACCCCAACAGCAAAAACATAACCATGGGCTATTCTACAGAAAAGCATCGCCACCTACTGTAGGGAAGACTCCATCACTTTAACTGTTTCAGTGCTGCATTCATATACGGTGTAATTAGATCCGATTAGCTAATGACTGTAGTTATCTCAGTCATTACCATCTAATTTCGGTGTCAGCAATGTACGATTGCTAATGAAATGCCACTTTATCTATCTTGGTAGCGTTTGCTATGAGCACATTATCATCTATAACGTAGGACTCAAGAGAAAAATGTATGATGTATTTTCTGTATTTATTTCCTATTGTTTATATGCTGGTTGTGCTATACACAGAAAGAACTTGCTTTAGGTTCCTTTCATGCGAAAAACCTAATCTCATTCACACGAGGATCAATTTCATTGGAAACCTATTGACCTAGCAGCTTTTGTGGTAGAGCAGGGGTGCCATCTCACTTGCAGGTTTTTTTTTATGCAGCAGCATCTTTCCTCTATATTTTTCACATGAATAAGGCTTCAAAAACTTCCTGAATATGGACATGTGAAAAGACCTTTAAGCTCAGGCACACGTAACATCCCGCACTAAAAAGCATTTAGTGAAAAACCACGGCAGCAACGCACCGCAGTTATTCCCGCAGCACTTTTCACAGAAAAATCTGCGGACTTTCTGCTTCAGTTATACCTATAGAGATACCACTGGTGTTTCCATAGGTATAAATGACCTGTTGCGATTTCTGAAACCGTGACGGTTTTGGAAATCGCAACGTGTCCGCAGCACATATTTTCCTGCTAGAATGCCATTCACTACACAGTGACTGTAAAACACTGCGTTTCTTTTCATATCTACACTATGTGGGTTCCTGGCCTTAGACCAGATTCAGCCAACAAAAATCTCTGAAGTTTAAACAAAAAGTGTTACCAGGAAATTACCTATTGTTTAAATCACATTTTTATATTAAACATAGTTTTCAATCATTTTTGGTTGCTTTTAATTTTCCATGTTGTTAGCTAAATTTAAAAAAAAACTAAAAATCTTACAATTTCAACTGTTGTCACTAAACCTAAAATAGTTCCTGTCTCCCAGAGATGGACCAAAGACACATCCATCTGGAGAAGATCCTATTGACTTTTACGGGAGAGATCTCTAGGCGTGATCTGTGACCTCTGCAGAGGGAGGAGTAGAGACGCTCTGACATTAAGTATTGTGACTGGTGAATTCTCTGTCTATCTACATATACTATAAGGAAAATATTTGTTTTTGTACCCTGTTATCCAGTGGAAAGGAAATATAAAAAAACAAAAAACTTGAGTCTTCAGTAGTTGATACCTTTTTTAATGGCTAACTAATAATGATGACAGATTACAACATTTCGAAGCTCTGGGCTTCTTCAAGTATATCTAAAAACAATTTCTGAAGGATGCATATTTATGTACAAAAGGAAACTCAGGGATAGAATTCTAGGAGGGAGGGTGGAAGAAGGTTATTGGTTATTGGTACATACAAATAAATAATTCATCAGTTTGCAATGTTCTTATCAGTTCAGAGAATGTCTTTTATGGCTGTCTCAGTTCAGTGATTTATGTAGGATGCCATTAACCCATGTGTCAGATTCATCCCTTCTTGCAATGTTTGAAGCAGGGTCTTAAGCTTGTACTCAGAGGAGTACAGAGGAGTACTCAAAAAAAATGAAAAAAGTTATCTCTGGCCTATCTGGAGGGCACTCTCAAACCCTTAGTGAAGGATACAGGCAGCTACCTTCAGGACACCACAGACCTAGTAAATAAACTATCCACTATAGGTCCTCTCCCAGAGGGAACCATCATGGCCACCATGGATGTAGAATCCTTGTACTTCAACATCCCACACCAGGACGGTGTAAATGCCTGCCAGTTTTTCATGGAAAAGCGAGGTATGAACGCTGAATCGGTGGTGAAACTCACAAAATTCATCCTCACCCACAATTACTTTTCTTTTGGTGACTGCATCTATCTACAGCAGACCGGCACCGCAATGGGGAGTAAAATGGCATCACAGTATGCTAATCTTGTCATGGCAAAGCTTGAGAGTGACTTCCTATCCACCTGCACCACCAGGCCTCTGGCCTACTATCGCTTCATTGATGATATCCTAATCATTTGGACTGGGTCTGAACAACAGCTGAAAACCTTCCATGAACAATTCAACCAGTTCCATCCCACCATCAACCTGACGCTCAATTACTCCTTCTCTGAAATAAATTTCCTGGACACAATCATCAAGAAACAGGACAACAAAATTGAAACATCACTGTATCGGAAACCAATTGACCGCCCTACCTACCTAAGATGGGATAGCTTTCATCCAAAACACTTAAAGAACTCCATGGTCTACAGCCAGGCTATCAGATACCATCGCATATGTTCAAACCCTGCAGATAGAGACAAACAGATTGGAGGCCTCAAAAACACATTCTTGGGGCAGGGTTACCTTCCAAGAACAATTGAAAACCAAATCACCAGGGCCACGAGAATACCAAGATCAGAGTTATTAAAATACAATACCAAACAGGGAAACAATCGGGTGCCCCTGGTCGTCACATATAACCCCCACCTGGAGACGCTGAGAGGAATCACACGCAAATTACATCCACTACTGCAAAAAGACTGTCTAAAATCCATATTTCCAGACCCCTCTCTCCTGTGCTATAGTCAGCCCCCAAATCTCATGAATATGGTTATTAGTAGCACACTGTCACCTCCAACTAACACAGGAACTTTTCCATGCGGCCAGAAAAAGTGCAAAACCTGCCCTCACATACTGACCACCGACAAGATAGAGATACCAAATTTCAACAGGGAATATAAAATCCCAGGTACGTTCACCTGTAACACACCTAATGTAGTGTATTTAATAATATGCACCAAGTGTTCCACTGAAAATCTGTATGTTGGAGACTGGGAAGAAGCTTAGAATGTAAATGAACTCACATCGCCACACAATTAGAGAACAAAGAATGGACCTTCCTATGTCAAAACATTTCAGCAATGAAGATAATAATATCACCAATGACATGAAAATTTTGGTTTTAAGAGGAAATTTTAAATCAAGGAAAGAGAGATGGATTTATGAGTACAAGTTTATGACCCTGCTTCAAACATTGCAATAAGGGAAGACTCTGTCACATGGGTTCATGGCATCCTACAGAAATCATTGACCTGAGACAGCCATAAAAGACATTCTCTGAACTGATAAGAACATTGCAAACTGAATTGTGATGAATTGTTTATTTGTATGTACCAATAACTAGAGATGAACGAACAGTAAAATGTTCGATATTCGATATTCGTTTCGAGTAGCCCTGCAATATTCGACTACTCGAATCGAATATCGAATCCTATTATACTCTATGGGGGGAAAATGCTCGTTTCAGGGGTAGGCAACATTCGATCAAATAGAACTTACCAAGTCCACGAGTGAGGGTCGGACTGGATTCTCCGAGAAGTCTTCTCCGTGCAGCGTCCCCGCAGCGTCTTTTGGCTCTGAATTCACTTTGCCAGGCACAGGGCCTGGGCAGAGCCGACTGCGCATGTCCGCACTACAAGAAAATGGCCGCTTACAGTCAAAGCGGCTATTTTCTTGTAGCGTGGGCATGCGCAGTTGGCTCTGCCCAGGCCCGATGCCTGGCAGAGTGAATTCAGAGCCGGAAGACGCCGTGAGGACGCTACGCAGAGAAGACTTCTAAAGGTAGGAGAAGAACCAGCGTTGATTGGCCGACTGTATAGCATTCGGCCAATCAACGCTGGTTCTGCATCAAATTTTTCCATTCGAATAGCGAGTAGTATTCGATTGAGTACGAGTACAATACCTACTCGATCGAATACTACTCGCTCATCTCTACCAATAACCAATAACCTTCTTCCACCCTCCTTCCTAGAATTCTATTCCTGAGTGTCCTTTTGTACATAAATATGAATTCCTCTTTTGGCCACAGCTGCACAAGCAGTCCACTGTAGAATATCCACATGGGGATATCCCGCAGTTGATCTGCCCACAGAAGTTTTCCACCGTGGGTTTAACCCCTGCAAAGAGAGTGGTTAAAATCGTACCGACTCATAGAATACGGATGACATGTCGTTTTGGCTGCACAGTAAATGTTGTAAAAACAAAGTGCATAAGAAAGTCGTGCAAACACAGTTTTTTTTTAAATTCCATCCCATTCAGAACTTTTTTCCAGCTTCCAAGTACATCGTATAGAATATTAAATGGTGCTACCTTTTATGAAGTACAATTTGTCCTGCAAAAACTAAGCCGTCATACAGGGCTGTGAATGGAAAAGTAAAAAAAAAATAAGGCTTTTGGAAGGCAGGAGTCAAAAAACAAAAAATGTAAAATACCTGTGGTGGGAAACGGATAATTTCCATCCATTTCACTGCCACTGTATTTTATAGCAGCATAGCACCGTGCCTGTGATCAGAGCTGTTCAGATGGGGGTACTGGCAGTTGTTAATGTGATGATGACTGTATTCTATGGATGGCAGACCCTGTGGTCACACATCTTATACACTCTTCATTTTGAAGACTTACTTCTGGGGCTCATGGAGTTTGTACTTATAGACATAGTGTCCTACAGCTGCATCACTGGATCACAACACATCCTGACTAGATTATTGCTGTAGTTCACATCACATTAAATACCTGGGCAATGGGCATGTGCTTGGAGAGACCAATACCGTGCAGGGGCTAGGGGGAGAAGATTGGAAGTCTCCAGAGTCAGTTAGTCCCTGAGGAAAGAGTGTTGGACTCTTGTCAGACATGTATCATTGCTATAGCTTGGAGACAGGGAAGAGTTGCTGTCAGCCCCCTAAAGGGGGAGAAGTGTCAAACTTGTGTGAGAAGTGAATGTTTCCCAGAACCTCACAGCCTGGACCCTAAAGTACACAGGTAGTAGACAGGATACCAGAGGGATTTACTCATCTACAGGCCCACGGGCCGGAAATGCCTCGCTTAAGTGCTGCGGGAACGACCGCGGCTTGAACACATTGTGGTTCTTCCCACAGTGTTTCCGTAGATATAATTGACATGCTGTGATTTTCAAAACCGTGACGTTTTTGGAAATTGCAGCATGTCTGCGTTGCAATTTTTTCCGTAAAGTGGGCATGGGGCCCGTGGGGCCCCGGTCTGAAAGAAGTTTTTTGAGTCTCACTTATTTACCTATGCTTAAAGGGGTTATCCAAGATATACATTTTTGCGCATGAGGCCAGGCAAGGGGATAACACCCCCCCCCCCAACATACTCACTAAAATGCATGCAGTTGTACTGCATCACTGGACTGCAGTAAGCGAGAGCATGAGACTTGTAAGGGACACTGGGGAGTAAAATGAACAGCATCATATATGCCAACAGTCACAATTTTGCCAGAACAATTTGGGCACTTGGGCTACAAAACAAGATGAGTTTTTACATATACCCCACACCAAAATGGGCATTTTTGGGGTATTCCCAGGTGGGCTTTAAAGTTCAGATTTTGGTCTATGAAATGTCAGAAAGTATAAAGGGGGTTAAGCTGTAGATCTATGAATAAGAAGAGTACTGCTAGAAATGAATCAGAAATGAGAGGAGTACAGTAGCTATTCTGCAATCCAGGAGGGAAACCATACTGAGGTCCAATATTTAAAGGGATATTATGCTGGGGACAAGGAATGCTGGCAGCTAGGAAAGCCATGCTGAGGACCAAGAATGATTTGGATACTTATTTCTTTGAGAGGACCATCCCTATAAAAGACCATTTTTCTGGGCGAGGTTGCGTGATCTACTCAAAGTTTCACATTATTCTTATCCTCGGGCAGAAGGATTTAGGAGATTTGCACCTTTACTACGAATAAGTGCTGCAACCTAATCTGTAAATTTTGCCCAAAAGAGTTTCAGCCATTGACCTACATGCACTGGAGGATCCCTTAATAAAATAAAGCTTAGATTGTATTTGCATCTACACTGGATGCGCACATACACCTTGAAATAACAAACAACAAAATAACATAGCAGGCTGCGCTGTTGTTTGGTATAATGCTAGGTTCTGTTACAGTCATTATCACTATATAGGTATTAGTGTCCCTCTACGTCTCTCCCCTTATTTATAGAGTCTCACTATATATTATCATTAAACAAGAAATATATTGTCAGGTATTCATTTTGATTTGTGACTGAATAAACAAAAAAATGCCAAGATATAGAAGGGTTAAATTGATATTCACTAAAATGTTCTTTTTTGGCTGTGAATTCATGTGTTTTTAATTCCATTGCAGGACAAGGAAGCTGTCACATAACCCGGACTAATAAACCTCTGGAATGCAGCATGTTGTAACTTTACCACAACTGGAAAAAGACTCTAGAGCTATCTACCACAGATAAAATACAGGATTCCAATGCAGAAATGATTCATGTATTTGTAACTAGACGTGTTATTTATTAATCATACATATATAATATACAGTATGTAAAAATATAGCCTTGGTATTCACAACAAAGAGAATATACCACAAATGTATTAACATGAAAAGACACATTATCTATCCAAGTTTTACGTATGCACTACAGATGTTCAGTATTATTTCCGGTGGAGAAGTGGCAAATGACTAGGCAGAGGTTCGGTTCTGTCCCTACGTGCCAGCATATCCATTGTTTCAGGGAAGCGCCATCTCAAACCATTCATATCCTGTGGTTGGAGGGTCAAATACAGTCCTTGATGTAGCCCTACAGGGTGTTAGGTCTGATGATGGTGAAGGCCAGTGTACCATTGGTGAACTGTTGTTTTTGGCATTCAATGTTCTAGTAGAGTTTCATTCACATAAACACCCAGTTTCAAATGGCTTCACCCAATGTGAAATGCAGTTTCTATGTAGAGCAGTATTTACTCTAAAAGTTTGTAACAACAGACCTTGTTCTTGCAAATCCAAACACTCCCATAGCTTTTCTAGCTTCAATGTCACCATCTTATGTCACACTATGTAAGTACAGTTTACATTTGCATCTTGAACAATGAAAACTGTGCTGTGTGATTGTTGTTATAGGCGTCTAAGTCAGTTTTGCCATTTACCAGTGATGTTACTTCACTGCTTTTTGAACCACCCTATATATACCTTAGTGAATTGCACTGAACACCTGGTTGAAGATGAAAAGGTATGCCGAACATGGATATTTACTTCTAGCATCTTGAAAGGCCATTAACAAACTCTAGGACAGACATTTACAATATAGAACCCATGGATTATGTGCAATGACTAGTTATACTCCTTTTATCACCTACTGGCTCTTAGGTATCCGGCTTTCCCTTTTCCCATTGGATATTCATTTTGCATATTCATATATTCACTCAGTAATTAACTATTAATAGGGCTGCCTTCATTCATCTTTTGCCTATTTGCATGCTCTACTATATTTTTCATGCTCTACCACCCACCAATGTGGCCTGCTGGCAATATGACTTCATCATTCATTCCCCCTATATTTTGTTTATTCCTGTGATGTGATTTGTATCTTTGTGTATTTATAACCTTTGATACAAATAAAGCTTGTAGGTTTTATTCATTTCTTGTAGTGTGGTTATCTATGTATTTTTTATTGAATAATGGCAGTGCGACCTGAACGAACTGATCCCTACCGACTCCATGTCAGATCAGGCAAACCTACTCTGAACCATTCTAGTATCTACACAGGCACCATTGTGGCCCCTTTAATGAGAACATTATTAGTGCTACATCTATTCAGAGGAGCTCCAAGTGTCTGCTGAGTCTCCCAGTAAAATCCCCCTCTGACATTAGACACAGGGTACAGCCCTGACATCCCGGGTCCTCCTAAGCTTTCCTGACATCACAGGCTCAGCGAGGACACACGTCCCGTCTATGAGCGCCTGCCACACACCTAGGAGCCGCGGAGGAGGCGGGAGCAGTCGGCTGAGGCAATGTCTGGGATTTCTCTTTGTACTATTCCCATCATGGCCGGCGTCGTCTGCTGTTGTTAGCGGCAGTCACCTCAGTCACAGCGCCTGTGCAGCAGAAGGGATGTCCCCCCGCGGCCGCACTACACATAGGGATCCCCGCTGTCCCTCCCATATCCTCTGCAGACTGCTGACATCTGGAGCACAGTAGTTCCTACTTTATTGGCAGAGCAGTAACAGCCCATGTCTGGTGGCTGCCTGTACTGAGTGTGGTCAATGTTCTGGCAGCTCTTGGTAGTAGCCGCTATAGCAGCCCCCCTGAGCGGCACGGAGAGCCCCCCTGCTGTGAGTGCGGAGCTCAGCAGAGTATGGGGTCCGGGGCTGCGGGGAGAGCTGGCGCTTCCTGCCCGCTACTTCTACATCCAGGCTGTGGACACTCAAGGGAGCAAGTAAGTACACAAGTAGTCAGGAAGGGTTCTTGTATCAGGGGTAGGCTTAGCACTCCAGTCCCAGCATGCATACAGTACTTACTCTGCTGTTCTTGGAGCTCCTATAGAAGTGAATAGAAGATGTTGTAGTTTCTCAGCAGCTGGAGTGTCTCAGGTTGCTGACCCCTGACCTATATGGTGACTAGTCAGACTAGCCTTCACTTGTTAGCACCTACTACTATGTGTATAGATCTAATCCAGGGTCACAGTATAGATTACTTTGAGCATGCAACTTTATATCGCTTCCATGTCTTACATAAGAGTACAACTATACTTTCCAGTGTAGCTAGATTATGCCATAAGATTATCTGTGTCATTTACACACAATGCACAGAGAGGGGTTATAGGCAGGAGTGACACAAGAAAATGCCAAGTACAGATTTCATAGATCACCAGTGATGTATTTCTACCAGTGGTGTACTTTCTTCTCCGCACTGAGAACACATGCATGCTTGGCCAAGTGTGTATGTATAAGGTGGAAGGGAGCCGGAGGAATAGCTGTTGGCTGAACAAGTGTTCAGATGACAGCCACGAAGATATATGGTTGGATTTAATCAGACATGCATTTTGTTGCTCTGTATGGTTTACTAGCTACAGTATAATGTGACATCAACTGCATGCATTTCCATTCATCCAGTCTCTTTCAACATGTGTCTTGTCAAGGAGATGCTCTCCACAATCTAGAGCAAGGAGCTGACATTCGGCCAGATAAATGCGTTGTACATGCCTCTAAATTGCAACCAGAGTAGTTTGCTTCCTTAGCCGCCCTACACTTCTAAATGAGCAGTACTCGGGGTTTGAACAAAGTGCATTACAATTCATCCCAAGGAGAACACGTTCAGGGAGTACTACAACTTTGAACGGCTCTAAATCCAGAATCTCAGTTATCTTAGTTTAAAAATAAGATCAAGATCATATTTGTAGCCCACATAGATTCAGAGATATCACTGGTTAAAGAGGTCCTTTCATGTCATCATGCATATGAGGTTTTATATACCACTAGAAAGTCGACGGTGCGCTCAACCTCATAGATTGTAAGCTCTTGGCCCTCAGTCCCATTGTGCGAAATGACTTTCTATGTAATGTATCTTTCTGTCTGTATTTGAACCCTACAAATTGTACAGCACTGCAGAATATGTTGGCGCTATATAAATAACATTTATTATTATTATATTTATTAATTCAGCGCACTGTCGGCTTTCCCATTATGTGCCCTGGAGATATCAGTGCCTTCCCCATGGCAGTACTCTAACATATCCTTGTACTGTCAGAGTGGGCGTTCCTTACTACCAAGCGATGACACTGAGCTGTGAGGAAAGCCCTTTTGATAGTTGGTAGATATCAATGCCGAAATCAATGGCACCGATATCTCCAGCCTCAGGGCACATAACAGGAAAGCCAACAGTGCACTGAATTCAGCGCACTGTTGGCTTTCTAGTGTGGTATATAAAACCGCATATACATGAGAACATGAAAAGTCTTCTTTAAAGCGGAGATGCATATATTCGCACTTTCACTTTAACCAGTCTGCAGGGGAAACATATGCTGCTGACATTGCAGACAAGAAAATTATTTTATTCCATTTCCCCTGTGACATTTTATACCTTGTATGCCAGATAATCTTATTAGTAAATCCGCCTCAAAATGTGAGAATAGCCTGTGCTAAATGAGTACATGAACAGTAATAACGATATTTACTGTGGACAGCAGGCACAGTACATGGGGACACATCCACTAGATGTGTCCCCATTCAATACAGTGATTTCTCAAGTTACAATATTAATTGGTTCTGGAATGACCATTGTAATTTCAGACCATGAGTCTAAACTTGTAATTGGTTCTGAAAACCTCAAAATGTCAACTAAAATTTGAAAAAAAATAAAATAAATATAAAATATACTAACCCCTTCCTTCCACAGTCATTTTCCGTTTTTAATTTTTTTTACTTTTATTTTTCCTCGTATGAGGGCATTGTCACTTGGTCTCCGTTGAAAGTAAAGGGTTCAAGAGAAACCATCCAATATAGATATAGCAAATCCTTTAAGAGGTTGTCTGGGTAAATCAGTTATTTTAAAATAAGCCGGGGAGGCGCAGTCTGGTACTCCTGCTCCAGCGTGTTCTCAAAGTGAAACTACTCTCCAGATGTAGGAAGAGACCCCAGGATGTCATAGCTAGTGACGTCACGTGCCCTTCACTGACTGCGTGCAGTAGGGACATCCACCGGAAGGCAACAACAGACCAAAAGGACTGGACCACACTGGGAGGCCCTGGAGCACCAAGGAAAGTTGAGTATTATGATTTATTTTTTTTCAACTACCCCTGACCGATTCAAAAAATTATTTGTGAGCTCACTTTTACCTGGACTCATCTGGTGTCCAAAGAAGAAGCCCCTCTGCCACGGACAAACAGCACAGAACACGTACAGCATAAAATTGTAGTGTCCTGGTACAAGTTACAACGGATCAGAAAAGACCATTGTATCCTGAGGACAATGTAAATCATATGACCATTGTACAGAAAAGGGGCAACACAGAAGGTGCAAGATCAGAGGTGGCAGCTGCAACGGTATAGGAGGTAGCAGCAGGCAACTCATAGCTGGAAGGATCCTTGATGAAATTCTGGACCAAATGCAGAGAAATGATAAAACAAACTTATTTTCTTGTCTTTTGGAAGATGCAAGCTATAAAGTGACTATTTTGTATAGGCAATTTTTTCCTTTCATTAGTTCTGATAAGTTTTCCACAAAAGCGGGGCCACACGGTGGCTCAGTGGTTAGCACTGCAGCCTTGCAGCGCTGGGTCCTGGTGTTCAAATCCCACCAAGCGCAAAAAACCATCTGCAAGGAGTTTGTATGTTCTCCCCACGTTTGCATGGATTTCCATCCCATATTCCAAAAAATAGACATACTGATAGGAAAAAATGTACATTGTGAGCTCTATGTGGGGCTCACAATCTACATTTAAAAAAAAAAAAAAAAAAAGTTTTCCACAATGTGTACAGTTAGCATTTGAGACAACCCTGTACAAAAAATAATGTTATATATTTTTGCTATCTGGTGAGTAGTATGGGCTTGTTCACATGGGGCGGATTTTGATGCCGAATCCATCTTAAAATCCACCCCCTCACAATAGAAGTCTATGTAGACCGCTAGTGTCCTTTATTCCGTGAGCGGTTTGTTCCCGTTCACGGAAATAAAAGAAGCGAGCTAACCTTACTTCAGGCTGATTCAGCCGCGACGTCCGCCTCGCAACAGCACCCCCCGACTAGGCCCATTCATTTGGGCCTACTCTGGAGCGGGAAGCCGCAACTATCGGAAGCCGCGACTGGCACATTTTAATCCTATTCTGATGCGGCTTCCCACGTCAAAATCAGCACCAAAATACGTGGTCACTAGCCCCATGTGAACTAGCCCTATGAGTCCTCACCTTATGTCTGCAACCTGGGGATGCAAAGATGTAATAAATTGGTTTATCTGTCATATCTCTAGTAGATTACAGCTTCTAATTCCCCTGCATCAATTTAGGATTGTTAAAGGAGTGAATAAATGTGCTAGACTGCAGAGGAATATGCAGGTATACTTTATAGCATGTTTACTAATAGCCTTGTTTTTTTTCTCCTCAGTTTCACGTCTTCTCCTGAAAGGGACCAGTTTCAAGTCCACATCACGGCGGTAGAGGAGCAGTATACCAGAGTGGGGGTTCAGTTACTTGACAGAAAAGATGGCTCCTTCCTTGTAAGATACAAACTGTTTGCCAGCTACAGGAGCCTTCAGATTCATGTTAAAGTTAATGGCAAACATGTTGCAAAATCTCCTTATTTCCTGAAAGGTATTTTTCTTTTATGTAATATGAATTAGTCTATTGACCGACCTTCAAAGGGTTCTCCAGGGTTTGGACAAAAACCGTTCAGAGTGATGAATTGCAAGATAACTGAAATCGAAAGTCAGCTCAATTAACCACTTAAGAACAACACCTTTGATACTTAAAGGGGTATTCCCATGAACATAATCATATCTATATTTGTAGATAATTAAAAGGTAAGAATTTTATAATTAGTTAAAAATTTTGAAGAGTTTTAAAGATTTTCTCTAACTATCTGAGTGGTGACAGTCTGTTGTCTTGATCAGTTGCCAATGGATACGACCACTAATGCAGAAACTTTCTGTAGTCTGGGACTTGTCAGGAAACCAGTCATGCATTTCTTATTGTAGCTGGGTCATCAGACAGGGACACTATATGCATCAGAAGATATCCCGGCCACAATAAGGAAATCATGATTGATTTTCTTACCTTAGAAAGTTCCTGCATTCATTGTTGTATTCACTGGAAAACGATGAAGACAAAAGACTGTGACCATAAGATATTTAGAGGAAATGTTTAAAACTCTGCAAAATATTTAATTACTTATATTTGTAAAAAATGTTTCATTTTTATTTAACTACAAATTTAAAAATAGTTATGTACATGGGAATACCCCTTTAAGGATGCAGTTAGGACTGAGGTTTGCCCAGCAGTTTTGTCTGGACTATTTTTTATGTTTGCTCACCTCCCCTGGGCCTCCACTTATTATACTCTGAGGCTGAAGAGAACCCATAGAATAATAATAGCAGTTTCGGTTCGGGCTGAACAAAACTGCAAGTCGAACCTCATGATTATTGTAATAACCAACATAAATAAAGTCACATCAGTTATCCGGGTTAATGTTCAATTTGGTTATTTTTTCGATAATTGCCCAGCTCTAGATTTGGTCCTTTTTTTTGTTTTTCATTGTCCTATTATAAAAGCCAAAACTTTTTCATTTTAATGTAAAAATTGCTATGTGAAGGTTTCTCTTTGCTTGGCATGTTTTGAGAAAGTTGTACTCTTCCATTTTGCAAAACATGTAGTTTATTGATCAAATTTTATTAAAGGCATTTTTCGGGGAGTTAAATACACCTTAATTCATCCGACAGGATAAATTTCCCAGACAATCCCTTTAACACTTCCCTGATATCCGCTGTATTAGCATGGCAGATGGAAGGTATTTAAACATGGCGATCACTCTGGAGGTGAATGGCGGCAATGCCCGAAGTCAGTGCCCACACTGATCGGGGCATTAACCCTCCCCTGGTGTCTGCATTGCAGTGAATTATGTTAGAGATCTGACCCCTAGGGAGTGTAACAATTACAGTTAAAAAAAATATAGGTGACATGTCATTTTTTACAGTGAACACTGTAAAGCCCATAAGAAAGTAGTGCAAACGCCGCAAATGACAAATGTATTTTTTCTCCAATTCCAACCCATTCTGTTTTTGTTTTTTGTTTTTAAAAAAAAAAAACAAAAAAAAACTTCCTTATTGCTCACTGCTGCCTCATGTTAACATTGTAGTGTCGATCGGGTCCCTATATGACCTCCCTTTCTCACTCACTATGGTTAGGTTACACAGAGGGGGTGTTAACATATCAAATATCGACAGATTAAAAGATCCTTTAAAGTCACTGTGTTTTAGAAGTAAAAAGGTGTTGGTCAAACATTAAAAGATTTAATTATGCAAGCAGTTACTGTAATAAGGGCATGGATAGGACTTTGAAGAAGCAAAATCAAAGTAACACAAGAGAGGTTTATGGGCTTATGTGTCTGCTAAAAAGAAGCCTTATGGCTGGTTTCAAACAGCATTTTTTGGGAGAAGCACCATGTTTTTCTCTGCATGTTTTTCTATGGTGTCTTTCATGTTTTTTTTTCTTGGACAAAAAGGATGGGCCACTTCTAGCTTGGATACAAGATGAAATAGGGTTAGGCATGGTGGCATACAGGTTCCATTTTTCATCCAGTGGCACATTTGGCACTGATGTCGCAATACAGCCTGTAGATCCTTCACACTTATAAGTTGCCAAAGTAGGCATTCCAGCTAGTGCCATAAATGCTCGATTGGTGATAAACCTGAGAACTGGGCAGGCCAAGGAAGTGTTGCCATCTAGTGGAGCCATTCCTGGGAAACTGTTGTTGTGTATGGGGGAGCATTACATGGGGGAGCTGAAAGATGACAGTCCTACTCATATTGCTGAGCTGTTAAAGTAAGTTCACATGGCATAGAAAGAAGAGAAATGTGACACCTCCATACTCTAACCCGACCTTTGTCGGACCCTAAATAAAACCTGTATATGTTTCTAGTCCACAGCAGTCTCAAGCTTCTTGTTCACAACACCAAAGGTGACGTTTGGGTGCCATGACACAAAATTTCCTTCTTCTAAATGTCTGAAAATTGTCTGGGCATAGAGAAGGGTGTGTAATGTACTGTAGGTGTCATCTGTGTCTGGATGGTGCGTAAACAAGGAAATTGTGGGAGCTGATTGTGTCTGTCGGCAGACCAACGATTTTCTCTATTGGAGGAATAATATTCCATATTCCTTAAATTTAGAAATATCAGTACCCTCATGTGACAAGCCCCAGTGTCTAATCAGACTATACTAGTAATAATTTACATATCTGCCTGTCATAACTGCATGTCGTGTTTTAACATAATCCGACATATCTATTTGGTAGTGTTATTTGTGTAAATGAGTGTGCGACCACCCCGGGAGAACCGTGCAGGAGGCTGGACTGTCACGGTGACCTTATTGGCACCAGAACTCCCAGGAGAGGTGCACAGGGAAATAGGCAGTCAGTTAGTTGTGACGCCAGTTGGAGTATTGAGACACCCGCTGGTCTCTGGGCTGAGATGGTGATGTGGGTGCCAGTGCTCTACTCCAACAAAGAGCATTTGCCCAGGGCTTAGCTGCAAGGAAGGCAATGTCCAGGCCAGGATCAGTTGAAGTACTCACTGCTTTATTGTAACAGGCATCTGCTGGTCACTTGTCCTGTAGCAGTGAGCTGTGGCACAGTGGCTTGTAGCTGGCTGACACCTTCCCATGTGTTAGCAGAGAGTCTAAGATGTCTGCAGATCCAGCTTCTGGTTTACTGCAGGGGCTCATTTACCTTGTAGAGGTCGGTGCAGGCTGCCAGGGTTATAGCTCTGCTTAGCCTGATATAATCCTGTCCTCTTACTGATAGTGATGGAGGGCGCTGTCACACAGCTTCTCTGTCCTACTGCTGCTGTGGCAATCCTCAAAACACAGTGTCTGAAACACGAGATGGCCACTGCCACACTTCTCCTTGCTTCTCCTTCCCTGGCTCTTACAGAATACTACTTCCTCTCCCTGCTATGACTATTTCCTGTTCCAGCTACAGATCCACTCACTATAGTGTGTGTTGCTATGGAGACCACAGCCCACTAGGACAAGTGAAACCAGAGAACAATAGCTTAACAACATGACACAAATGAACACAAAATGAACATGGCAACACATACAATCTATCATAACATGTAAGGCACTTATGTGGCCAAATAACCATTAGTAACTCCTGTGAGGGGGTTACATCCCTCCCTTCTTGAATGTAGCACGTCCTCGGGCTACCAATAACACAGAAAATAGTCAATGGCTTAAATATCCCATAGTCCAAAGTAAATGGAATAAACGTTAAATGGGTTAGAACCAAATAATAAACATAGAGGTAGAACTTTGGGCAGTCCAAGCATGGTGTCGCCACTATGGCACCAGGTATATGGCTTATTTGTTGAAGTGAAGATAAGTTTCCAAGGCAGATGATCAGCTGAAATGCACAGTCTACTTTGGCTGATCTTGGCATGTTCCTTTAAGGGCTGTAGCGAACTGAGGGTTTACCCTTTGGGATCTCCTTTGAGAAATTGTTTCAGGCTCTGAGGCCTCCTCTCTGTCAACAGGGAGTACCTGAGTATCCGGAGTCTCTGATACAAAGTCCTCTAAGGAAATGGAGTCACTTGTTTCCCTTGACACAGAAGGAGTCTCTCTTTGAAACAGTGTAACCGTAGGTCTCACAAAGAAGTATAAGTTAGGGGAAGCCAGAGCAAGTCCTAATTCTGTACCATGTTGGCCAGGAATGGGTATACAGGATAAGGTCCGTCTTGGTTGTGACAGAGCGTGTGGAGTAGCCGGTAACCGACGGGTCACTCTAGGACTTGTATAAGAGGAGGGACAGACTTTGAGATCATCTCGAGACACTAACTGCGATGGACCTTCTCCATCCTCTGGAACAATTTTACACACTTTAGGGTTATCATGTGGTGCCTCTTGGAAAACATAGGCTTTGTCTTCCCAACGATCCTCTAACTTATGATGCCTAACATGTCGCCTTTTTAGGACCTTATCTCCAGGTTGCAATGGTTGAGCATTTGCTCCTTTGTCATACTGGAGAGCCTGTTTGTGTCTAGCCTGGTCCAGAGATTTACACACAAGTTCCTGAAGTTCTCTATTAACCCTTAGTCTTTCTGCTACCCAAGTGTCATTTGGTAAAGGTGGGGACCTAACCTCTGTAATCACTCCCATTTGGTGATCAGCGGGGAGCTGTCCTAACTGACCTCTAAGGAGGTATGCAGGAGTGTACCCGGTGGAATCCTGTCTGGTGTTATTATAGATCTCAGTGATCTCTGGCAATAGCTCTGGCCACTCAGATAGTTTTTCACGGGCAACTGTTCTCAGCATGTTGATAATGATTTGATTGGCTTTTTCACAAAGCCCATTACCCTGGGGATGATAGGCTGTAGTGTGGATCTTTTGACACCCATAGAGGTTGCAGAACTCTTGAAAAAGCTCTGACTCAAATGCAGGACCTTGATCAGTAAGGATCTTTTCAGGATAACCGTAGGGTCGCCCAAAATGTCTTTGGAATTCCCGAGCTGCTGTTTTACCAGTGAGATCTTTTACTGGGACTACAACCATGAATTTTGAAAAATGATCAATCATTGTTAGTGCATAAGTGTAACCTGACCGACTTGGAGTCAACTTGACGTGGTCAAGTGCTATCAACTCTAGTGGTCTGACTGTGACAATGCCCTGTAGAGGGGCACGTTGGTTAGATCCTCTCCGCAAAGCACATTGTGCACAATCCCGGCACCACTGTTCAATTTGAGGGCGCATTCCCACCCAGTAGAAACGATCTTTAATGGTTTGTTCTGTCTTTTGGGCATTGAAATGTCCTGACTGATTATGATACGCATCCAAGATCAAAGGAGTGTCTTGTCTTGGTATCACAATCTGAAACACTCGCTCATGGGTACGAGGATTTACATAACGGCGGACCAGTTTTCCCTGCAGATAAGTTAAACGACCGCGCTCTCGCCAAAGATTTTGAAGTTCAGGGCTTGCATTGTTATCTGGACCTATTGAATTAGAATCTTTTAAAAGGTCTTTTAATCTTTGCAATGTTGGATCTTGTTTTTGGACTTGTTCCCAATCCATATGATGGAGGGACTCAACTTGCACGGTCTGAAGGTTACAATATTTGGTCCAGACATTTTGATTAACACGTTGAGTGACTTTGTCATAGAAGTCAGGGAGTTCAATTTCTTCCCATATGTCAGGGTCATCTAGGTCATTAGTTGACTCTTGGGGTAACCGAGATAAAATGTCAGCATTAACATTTTCTCTCCCTGCACAGAATTTTAAGGTAAACTGATAATTGGCAAGACGTGAAGCCCAACGCTGCTCAATTGTTCCCAATTTGGCAGTGCTAAGATGGGTCAGAGGATTATTATCTGTGTATGCAACAAAAGGAGTGGCGGTGAGATAATGATGGAATTTTTCGGTAACTGCCCAAACCAAGGCCAGAAACTCCAACTTAAAGGAGCTATAGTTAGAGTCATTACGTTCAGTCGCCCGAAGCGAACGACTGGCAAATGCAATGGGTCTAATCAAACCTTCTTGTTTCTGGGAAAGGACAGCACCAAGTCCAGTTTTACTTGCGTCTGTTTGCAGAATGAACGGTTTACTGTAATCAGGGTAAGAAGGACATTTGGACCAACTAAGGCCGCTTTTAACTCATCAAATGCTTTTTGCATTTCAGGGGTCCATTGGATAGTTGGACTCTTACCAGATCGGGTGGTAGACTGACCTACCAGTTCAGCCTGTAAGGGTGCAGCAATCCGGGCAAAGTTTTTTACAAATCGGCGGTAATAACCGGCGAACCCAAGGAATCTACGGATGTCTTTTACTATTTCAGGAGTTGGCCAGTCGCGTATCCGTTCAGTGTACTGAGGATCTGGCGACACCCCATCAGTGCTCACAATGTGTCCCAGGTATTGGATTTCAGATTTTAGGAGATGGCATTTGGAAGGCTTGAGTTTCAGACCATAGCGATCCAAAGACTCAAACACTCTCGCAAGGTGATCCAAATGCTCTGCATATGTTCTGGAGTAAACAATTATATCATCCAGATATAACAGGACAGACTCAAAGTTTAGATGACCTAAACAGAACTCCATGAGCCGTTGGAATGTGGCAGGCGCATTGCACAACCCAAATGGCATCCGGTCAAATTCAAACAGACCCATTGGTGTTGTGAAGGCAGTTTTTTCAGCATCAGCTGGGGACATAGGGACCTGCCAGTATCCACTGGTAAGGTCCAGGACAGAGAAGTAGGCTGCAGACTGAAGAGCTGCAAGGGACTCCTCTATCCGGGGCAGCGGATATGCATCCTTGTGGGTGATATCATTCAATTTGCGGTAATCCACGCAAAGGCGAATAGTACCGTCCTTCTTTTGGACGAGTACTAAGGGAGCAGCCCAAGGGCTTCTGCTGTCCCTTATGACACCGGAATCCTTCATGTTTTGGAGTAAGCCTTTTACTTGTTGGTATTATGCTGGGGGAATGGGCCTATGTCTTTCCTTGATGGGAGGATGATCACCAGTTTGAATTGTGTGTTCTACTGCAGTGACATGCCCAAAGTCCATAGGGGACTTGCTGAAAATGTGTTTGAATTCGTGAACTACAAGCAATACGCCTTCCAGCTGAGATGAAGGCATCTCAGGGGTTCCAAGGTGAATCTCTTGCCACCATTCTTTTTGCTCCCCAGTGGGGTTACATGTGGGTTGTGAATTGGTGGTCTGAGCTTCACAATGGACTCTCTGGAGGCAATCGGCATCCTGAACTCTGGATAATTTGGCAACCACTGTATACCGAGGTAGTGTAACTTCAGAATCCCCAAAATTCAACAATTGTATAGGGATTCGTCCATGGGTCACCTTAGCCAAACTACGGGCAGCAATAACTGTACGATCTGTAGGCATTGACTCGATGAGCACGGAGTAATCCCTGCCTTTGACACCAAACCTGGCCCAGCACCAGACCATCATCACATGACCAGGTGGTAAGATGATGGGTCTAGCGTCAGTCACCCTAGCTTTTCCAATCTCACCTTGGGAAAGTTGGACCTGTTGTTGTTGTACCAAAACCTTAATGGCCTTATGGTAGATGTGTCTCTCTTTTGGAGCAGCTATTTGAAGAGTGTCAGACAAGGCAGCAATGGCTTCATCAAAACAATTAACTAGGACATTGGTCCCAATGATGATGGAGGGAGTGTCTCTGTCTTTGGCAACGTCCACAATGACAATCCCTTGATCCTTCAGTTCGGTTTTGCCAATCTTAAGGGTGGCTAGGAAGTATCCCACCTGTTTAAGTTCTTGTCCATTGCTGGCAATTAGAGTCACATGCTCATGAGGATTGCATGGTTGTAGCTGATCTCGAGACCAATATTTTTCAAACTGGGCAAGGGGCATGGTAGTCATCTGTGATCCCGTATCCAAGAGAGCAGTCATTGGGATGTTGTTCATATTGATGGAAAGGATAGGGCGGTCTCCAATGAAACGTCGGCCCCATTCAGGTGATAGTGGACCATGGTGGTGGTTGTCTCCTGGGGGGTAGGTCCTCTGCCCCAGGACGGCCTAGTTTAAAGGCTGGCATTCTCGTTCAACGTGTCCTGGTAAATGACAACTTCGACAGATGGGCCTTCCGGATGAATCAAACTGGTCCGTGACCCTGCGACCGGGTCGGAATAACGGTCTGCGTGAATACTGACGTGGCGAAGGTCGCTGCCAGTGCTGGGATAAGGGAGACCTCGGTGGTGTCAGCTGAAGGTCATCCACTTTTTTGCAAAGCTTAATTAGATTCTTTGAAAGTTCAGCGATTTGTCCTTGGAGTTCAATGTTGGAGTCAGAAGGTTGGATCTGTGCGCACTGAGCAATGGGTTGTTGGATTACACAGGGCGGAGGTGCTGTAGAAGCCGAGGGCACATTATGCTGCTCCTCTGGCATTGTGTCCACTTTAAGGATTTGGATGACTGTCTCTTTAAATAGGTTGAAGGGTCGGTCAGGGTCTTGAGAGTTAAGCATACGTAGTTGCATTTTAACTGCATCAGGTGTAGCACCCTCGATGAATTGCTCCTTCAGCGTGCAATCATAATTGTGAAGCTCATGAGGATCTAGTTGTGCAACCTGGTGGAGAGCTTCATCCAAGCTCAGAGCATAGTCTCTAAGACTTTCACCTGCATTCTACTTGCGGCTAAAGAACCGAGCTTTTAGTTCTGACAGAGTCTTAGTTTCAAATATGGTGCGCAGTTTATCAAATATTTGCTTAACAGTTTGTTTCTCCTTAACATCCCAGGACTTAACTTCACGGAGGGCTGCTCCTCCCATCTGACCCATTAACATAGCAACCTTCTGCTCAGCAGTGAGGGGATAAACTTGCTTGCATCTTTTCTTTAAAGTCCTTTAGGGTATTTGGCTCGCCTACATAGAGTGGCAGCCATGGCACGCCTGGGTAATAAGGCATTGTGATTGGCATTACTGCAGCTGTGGGGGTTGAAACACTACACCCCTCTTCCTCATCTTCACTACTGGACCCTTGGTGTTCAAAACTGACAAAATCCCTTTTTACTTTGTTCCTAAACATACTGGCAGTACGTGGCTCACCTGCTGTTGCCTGTGCTGTAGATTCAGGTATAGCGTGCGATGCAGGGCCAAGATGGCGATACTGCACAGTGTCGCAGTCACGGATCCTTTTTTTCCTGCCAGCAGCTCAAGTGCCTCCCTTCCTTTTCAATGGCACAGAAATCCTGTTCGTGACGCCAACTGCGACCACCCCGGGAGAACCGTGCAGGAGGCTGGACTGTCACGGTGACCTTATAGGCACCAGAACTCCCAGGAGAGGTGCACAGGGAAATAGGCAGAGTCAGTTAGTTGTGACACCAGTTGGAGTATTGAGACACCCGCTGGTCTCTGGGCTGAGATGGTGATGTGGGTGCCAGTGCTCTACTCCAACAAAGAGCATTTGCCCAGGGCTTAGCTGCAAGGAAGGCAATGTCCAGGCCCGGATCAGTAGAAGTGCTCACTGCTTTATTGTAACAGGCATCTGCTGGCCACTTGTCCTGTAGCAGTGAGCTGTGGCACAGTGGCTTGTAGCTGGCTGACACCTTCCCATGTATTAGCAGAGAGTCTAAGATGGCTGCAGATCCAGCTTCTGGTTTACTGCAGGGGCTCATTTACCTAGTAGAGGTAGGTGCAGGCTGCCAGGGTTGTGGCTCTGCTTAGCCTGATATAATCCTGTCCTCTTACTGATAGTGATGGAGGCGCTGTCACAGCTTCTCTGTCCTACTGCTGCTGTGGCAATCCTCACAACACAGTGTCTGAAACACGAGATGGCCACTGCCACACTTCTCCTGGCTTCTCCTTCCCTGGCTCTTACAGAATACTACTTCCTCTCTCTGCTATGACTATTTCCTGTTCCAGCTACAAATCCACTCACTATAGTGTGTGTTGCTATGGAGACCACAGCCCACTAGGACAAGTGAAACCAGAGAACAATAGCTTAACAACATTACACAAATGAACACAAAATGAACATGGCAACACATACAATCTATCATAACATGTAAGGCACTTATGTGGCCAAATAACCATTAGTAACTCCTGTGAGGGGGTTACAAGTGATTTAGATACTTTAGATTTACATACTTTGAGAGATACACTATGTGATCAAAAGTATCCAGACACCTGGCTGAAAATGACTTACAAGTTTGTGGCGCCCTCCATCGGTAATGCTGGAATTCAATATGGTGTTGGCCCACCCTTAGCCTTGATGACAGCTTCCACTCTCGCAGGCATACGTTCAATCTGATGCTGGAAGGTTTCTTAGGGAATGGCAGCCCATTCTTCATGAAGTGCTGCACTGAGGAGAGGTATCGATGTAGGTCGGTGAGGCCTGGCATAAAGACGGCGTTCCAAAACATCCCAAAGGTGTTCTATAGGATTCAAGTCAGGACTCTGTGCAGGCCAGTCCATTACAGAGATGTTATTGTCATGTAACCACTCCGCCGCAGGCTGCGCAGTATGAACATGTGCTCCATTTTTGAAAGATGCAATCGCCATCCCCGAATTACTCTTCAACAGTGGGAAGCAAGAAGGTGTTTAAAGCATCAATGTAGGCCTGTGCTGTGATAGTGCCACGAAAAACAACAAAGGGTGCAAGCCCCCTCCATGAAAAACACGACCACACCATAACACCACCGCTTCCAAATTTTACTGTTGGCACTACACACGCTGGCAGATAACGTTCACCGGGCATTCGCCATACCCACACCCTGCCATCGGATCGCCACATTGTGTACCGTGATTCTTCACTCCACACGCTTTTCCACTCTTTAATCGTCCAATGTTTACGCTCCTTACACCAAGCGAGGCGTCGTTTGGCATTGACCTGCGTGATGTGTGGCACCCAATCACCTGACCATGTTCGAAGTACGTGAGTTCCGCGGAGCGCCCCATTCTGCTCTCTCACAATGTCTAATGTCTACTGAGGTCGCTGATATGGAGTACCTGGCAGTAGGTGGCAGCACAATGCACCTAATATGAAAAACGTATGTTTTTGGGGGTGTCTGGATACTTTTGATCACATAGTGTATATTATATTATATTACATATATTAGAGGTATATTACAAGGTTTCATGTAGTCATGTGGACTACCAACTGATTCCCAAAAATATAAGTATGACCAGCAAATATTCTGTATGAGACCTTCACTTACTGCAACTTTGATTCTAATTTTTTAACCCCTTAAGAACGAAGGGTATTTTGGACGTTAATGCTCGGTGACTTATTCCATAAGTATGCACTTAGCATGATATAATAATACGGCACTGAGTGGGATGGGGGAATCTGTTAGCGGGAAAAAGTTAAGTAAATATCGAAGAGTTTTTGTAGGACAGAAAAGCAGGACATACTACACTTTTGTGTGATGAAGAAATGGATAGAAACTTATCTGCTTTTACAGAGGTACTCATCAATAAACTTTTCTAGCCCTCACCAGGGCTCAGCAATGGAAAGCAATATGCATAGAGAATGAGTGAGGAGAATATAGATGGCCAGGAGCCGAAACTGAGACATCAGTCCTACCAGAGAGTCCCACCAACCTGCTGTAAACTCTGAGGATCAATACTTACCTTTATTTAGCAAACGGAGCACAGTAAGGCAATGTATTAGGCAAAAAAGTTATCTTAAGATACAGTGTTTAAATGTAATTCTTAAGATATGGATAAAAACTGACACATTATCAGTTTGTGTCCGTTAATGTCCACTACGATAGGTGTCCTTGTTTTTTTTTTGTTTTTTTTAATGGACAAGATCAGAATGGACATTCAATAGTAGTGTGAACACCCCTCAATAATACTTCCTGTATTGTAACACCCTTGTATTAATACTTCCACTGTAACAAAAGCTCTCTTATTGATTATAATATGGAAACATAGATATAATATAATATAGAAGAGACCATATTATTGGACATTATACAGATTATAGAGGCATGTAGAGCAGTTTCAGTTTGTGAAGAAGAAACCTATTAGATTCATTAAAATGCCTCTTTTCTCTATTCAACAGGGTTTCTAGGGATAGGGATTTAGCTGTGACAGGATGTCTACTGTAGTATAAGTGTGCAGGCCTGGCACAATGATGAAGCATGAAAATGCAACAGTGACCTCTGCAGGCCAAGGGGAAATATTACATAATGTCTACTGCTAACTAAGGGTGCATGCACACTACGTAACGCCGAGCGTGTATGAGAGCCGTACACGCCGGCGTTACAGCAGGGCTGCCGAACACTTCCCATTCACTTCAATGGGAGCGCTCGTAACAGCGGCGTTTACGAGCGCTCCCATTGAAGTTAATGGGAAGTGCTCGGCAGCCCTGCTGTAACGCCGGCGTGTACGGCTCTCATACACGCCCGGCGTTACGTAGTGTGAACTTACCCTAAGCTTGTTTGCTTAAATGTCCTCTGTTATCCCTGGTTGAACTTGATGGACGTATGTATTTTGTCAACTGTACTAACTAAGGCTAGGCTCACATCCGTGCCTGCTCTCCGTTGGGGAGTCTGTCCTCCATTCCACTTGAAAAATGCTGAGAGAAAAGCTTTTCTCTAGAGATGAGCGAACACTAAAATGTTCGAGGTTCGAAATTCGATTCGAACAGCCGCTCAATGTTCGTGTGTTCGAATGGGTTTCGAACCCCATTATAGTCTATGGGGAACAGATACTCGTTAAGGGGGAAACCCAAATCCGTGTCTGGAGGGTCACCAAGTCCACTATGACACCCCAGGAAATGATGCCAACACCTCTGGAATGACACTGGGACAGCAGGGGAAGCATGTCTGGGGGCATCTAACACACCAAAGACCCTCTATTACCCCAACATCACAGCCTAACAACTACACACTTTACACACTCAATACCACCTCTCTGACAGTAGGAAAACACCTTGAAACATGTGTATTTGGCACTTGCAGTGAGGAGAGCTTGTCACCAGCAGTGAATTTGGCCCTTGTAGTAAGTTGAGGTTGGCACCAACATTTGTTTTGAAAATCAGGGTGGATTGAGCCTCTAACCAGCAGAGTTTGGGCAAATTCATGGTGGAGGGAGCCTCTAACCAGCCCAGTTTGGACCAATTCATGGTGGAGGGAGCCTCTAAACAGCCCAGTTTGGGCAAATTCATGGTGGAGGGAGCCTCTAAAAAACCCAGTTTGGACCAATTCATGGTGGAGGGAGCCTCTAACCAGCCCAGTTTGGACCAATTAATGGTGGAGGGAGCCTCTAAACAGCCAAGTTTGGGCAAATTCATGGTGGAGGGAGCCTCTAACCACCCCAGTTTGGACCAATTCATGGTGGAGGGAGCCTCTAAACAGCCAAGTTTGGACCAATTCATGGTGGAGGGAGCCTCTAAAAACCCCAGTTTGGACCAATTCATGGTGGAGGGAGCCTCTAACCAGCCCAGTTTGGGCAAATTCATGGTGGAGGGAGCCTCTAAACAGCCCAGTTTGGGCAAATTCATGGTGGAGGGAGCCTCTAACCAGCCCAGTTTGGACCATTTAATGGTGGAGGGAGCCGCTAAACAGCCCAGTTTGGGCAAATTCATGGTGGAGGGAGCCTCTAAACAGCCCAGTTTGGACCAATTCATGGTGGAGGGAGCCTCTAAAAAACCCAGTTTGGACCAATTCATGGTGGAGGGAGCCTCTAAACAGCCCAGTTTGGGCAAATTCATGGTGGAGGGAGCCTCTAACCAGCCCAGTTTGGACCAATTAATGGTGGAGGGAGCCGCTAAACAGCCCAGTTTGGGCAAATTCATGGTGGAGGGAGCCTCTAAACAGCCCAGTTTGGACCAATTCATGGTGGAGGGAGCCTCTAAAAAACCCAGTTTGGACCAATTCATGGTGGAGGGAGCCTCTAAACAGCCCAGTTTGGGCAAATTCATGGTGGAGGGAGCCTCTAACCAGCCCAGTTTGGACCAATTAATGGTGGAGGGAGCCTCTAAACAGCCAAGTTTTGGGAAATTCATGGTGGAGGGAGCCTCTAACCAGCCCAGTTTGGACCAATTAATGGTGGAGGGAGCCTCTAAACAGCCCAGTTTGGACCAATTCATGGTGGAGGGAGCCTCTAAACAGCCCAGTTTGGGCAAATTCATGGTGGAGGGAGCCTCTAAAAAACCCAGTTTGGACCAATTCATGGTGGAGGGAGCCTCTAACCAGCCCAGTTTGGGCAAATTCATGGTGGAGGGAGCCTCTAAACAGCCCAGTTTGGGCAAATTCATGGTGGAGGGAGCCTCTAACCAGCCCAGTTTGGACCAATTAATGGTGGAGGGAGCCGCTAAACAGCCCAGTTTGGGCAAATTCATGGTGGAGGGAGCCTCTAAACAGCCCAGTTTGGGCAAATTCATGGTGGAGGGAGCCTCTAACCAGCCCAGTTTGGACCAATTAATGGTGGAGGGAGCCTCTAAACAGCCAAGTTTGGACCAATTCATGGTGGAGGGAGCCTCTAAAAACCCCAGTTTGGACCAATTCATGGTGGAGGGAGCCTCTAACCAGCCCAGTTTGGACCAATTAATGGTGGAGGGAGCCTCTAACCAGCCCAGTTTGGACCAATTAATGGTGGAGGGAGCCTCTAACCACCCCAGTTTGGACCAATTCATGGTGGAGGGAGCCTCTAAACAGCCAAGTTTGGACCAATTCATGGTGGAAGGAGCCTCTAAAAACCCCAGTTTGGACCAATTCATGGTGGAGGGAGCCTCTAACCAGCCCAGTTTGGGCAAATTCATGGTGGAGGGAGCCTCTAAACAGCCCAGTTTGGGCAAATTCATGGTGGAGGGAGCCTCTAACCAGCCCAGTTTGGACCAATTAATGGTGGAGGGAGCCGCTAAACAGCCCAGTTTGGACCAATTCATGGTGGAGGGAGCCTCTAAAAACCCCAGTTTGGACCAATTCATGGTGGAGGGAGCCTCTAAAAACCCCAGTTTGGACCAATTCATGGTGGAGGGAGCCTCTAACCAGCCCAGTTTGGGCAAATTCATGGTGGAGGGAGCCTCTAAACAGCCCAGTTTGGGCAAATTCATGGTGGAGGGAGCCTCTAACCAGCCCAGTTTGGACCAATTAATGGTGGAGGGAGCCTCTAAACAGCCCAGTTTGGACCAATTCATGGTGGAGGGAGCCTCTAAACAGCCCAGTTTGGGCAAATTCATGGTGGAGGGAGCCTCTAAAAAACCCAGTTTGGACCAATTCATGGTGGAGGGAGCCTCTAACCAGCCCAGTTTGGGCAAATTCATGGTGGAGGGAGCCTCTAAACAGCCCAGTTTGGGCAAATTCATGGTGGAGGGAGCCTCTAACCAGCCCAGTTTGGACCAATTAATGGTGGAGGGAGCCGCTAAACAGCCCAGTTTGGGCAAATTCATGGTGGAGGGAGCCTCTAAACAGCCCAGTTTGGACCAATTCATGGTGGAGGGAGCCTCTAAAAAACCCAGTTTGGACCAATTCATGGTGGAGGGAGCCTCTAAACAGCCCAGTTTGGGCAAATTCATGGTGGAGGGAGCCTCTAACCAGCAGAGTTGTGGGAAAGCAGGGTGGAGGGAGCCTCTAACCAGCAGAGTTGGTGGAAATCAGGGTGGAGGGAGCCTCTAACCAGCAGAGTTGGGGGAAATCATGTTGGAGGGAGCCTAGTATTAGCAGAATTGTGCAACGCTTATGGTGGATGAGTATGAGGATGCGGAGGAATTGGAGAGGTTGAGTACAGACATGGAGTTTCATGTTGGGGTGCTTTACACAGGTGGGCACAAAAATGAAGGCTCTATCCAGTGGTGGTTCATTTTTATCAAAGTGAGCCGGTCGGCACTCTCAGCTGACAGACGGGTGCGCTTGTCAGTGATGATGCCACCGGCTGCACTGAACACCCTCTCAGATAGGACGCTGGCGGCAGGACAGGACAGCACCTCCAAGGCATATAGGGCAAGTTCAAGCCACAGGTCCAACTTCGACACCCAATACGTGTAGGGCGCAGAGGGGTCGGAGAGGAGAGGGCTGTGGTCGGAAAGGTATTCCCGCAACATGCGCCTATACTTCTCACGCCTGGTGACACTAGGACCCTCCGTGGCGGCACTTTGGCGAGGGGGTGCCATCAAGGTGTCCCAGACCTTAGACAGTGTGCCCCTCGTTTGTGTGCACCGGTGAGAACTTGGTTGCCTACTGGAGGAACTGCCCTCCCTGCCGCCAACGTCACATGCTGGAAACATCTCCATCATATTCTGCACCAATTGCCTGTGGCAAGCATTGATGCGATTGGCCCTCCCCTCTACCGGAATAAAAGACGAGATGTTGTTTTTATACCGGGGGTCAAGGATAGCAAAGATCCAGTACTGGTTGTCCTCCATGATTTTGACAATACGCTTGTCGGTTGTAAAGCACCCCAACATGAACTCAGCCATGTCTGCCACAGTGTTAGTTGGCATGACTCCTCTGGCCCCACCGGAAAGTTCAATCTCCATTTCCTCCTCATCCTCCATGTCTACCCATCCGCGCTGCAACAATGGGACGATTCGAAGTTGCCCGGAAGCCTCCTGTATCACCATCACATCATCGGACAACTCTTCTTCCTCCTCCTCCTCCTCCTCCATTAAACGCAGTGAAGCGGACAGATGTGTGGACCTACTCTCCAGCTGTGACGGATCGGATGCTATCCCTAACTCCTCTGTGTGATCTGAGTTATCCCTGATGTCAATCAGGGATTCTCTCAGAACACACAAGAGCGGGATTGTAAGGCTCACCATCGCATCCTCAGAGCTCACCCTCCTTGTGGACTCCTCAAAGACCCGTAGGATGTCACAAAGGTCTCTCATCCATGGCCACTCATGGATGTGAAACTGAGGCAGCTGACTTTGTGGCACCCTAGGGTTTTGTAGCTGGTATTCCATCAAAGGTCTCTGCTGCTCAACCACTCTATTCAACATCTGAAACGTTGAGTTCCAGCGTGTGGGGACGTCGCACAAAAGCCGGTGTTGTGGCACATGCAGGCGTTGCTGGAGAGATTTTAAGCTAGCAGCGGCTACTGTCGACTTGCGAAAGTGGGCGCACATGCGCCGCACTTTCACCAGTAGCTCTGGAACATTGGGGTAGCTCTTTAGGAAACGTTGCACCACTAGGTTGAAGACGTGGGCCAGGCATGGAACATGTTGGAGTCCGGCAAGCTCCAGAGCTGCTACCAGGTTCCGGCCGTTATCACAAACGACCATGCCTGGGCCCAGGTGCAGCGGCTCAAACCATATTGCCGTCTCATCGAGGAGGGCATCCCTCACCTCGGAGGCAGTGTGCTGTCTGTCCCCCAAGCTGATCAGCTTCAGCACAGCCTGCTGACGTCTACCAACGCCAGTGCTGCAACGTTTCCAACTCGTAGCTGGGGTCAATCTAACAGCGGAGGAGGAGGCGGTGGCGGAGGAGGAGGCGGTGGCGGAGGAGGAGGCGGTAGAGGAGGAGGAGGAGGGGGGTGTTCTTCTCGTGTCCCTGCCAGGAATGTTAGGCGGGGAGACGAGGTACACCGGGCCAGTTTGGGAAGCAGTCCCAGCCTCAACTACATTCACCCAGTGTGCCGTCAGTGAAATGTAGCGTCCCTGTCCGCATGCACTTGTCCACGCGTCGGTGGTCATGTGGACCTTTGTGCAAAGCGCGGAACTAAGGGCCCGCCTGATGTTGAGTGACACGTGCTGGTGCAAGGCGGGGACGGCACACCGGGAGAAGTAGTGACGGCTAGGGACGGCATAGCGAGGTGCCGCAGTTGCCATCAGGTCCAGGAAGGCGGGAGTTTCAACAAGCCGGAATGCCAACATCTCCTGGGCCAGCAGTTTAGCGATGTTGGCGTTCAAGGCTTGCGCGTGTGGGTGGTTAGCAGTGTATTTCTGCCGCCGCTCCAATGTCTGAGAGATGGTGGGTTGTTGTAAAGAAACGCCTGATGGTGCCTTTGATGGTGCAGGAGAAGGAGATAAGACAGGACCAGGGGAGGATGAGGTAGAAGTCAACAAAGTGGCGGAGGCAGATGAAGTGGTGTCCTGGCTCGTCCTCTGGAGTGCATCGCCAGCACAGTCAGCAGTGGCAGAGGCAGAGGCAGTGGCAGAGGCAGTGGCAGTGGCGTGAACGGCAGGCGGCCTTTGTCCTGCCGTTGCTGCCTGCCACTGATTCCAGTGCTTGGATTCCAAATGACGGCGCATTGAAGTGGTGGACAGGTTGCTCTTCTCAGAGACCCTAATCAATTTCGAGAGGCAAATTGTGCAGACAACACTATATCTGTCCTCGGCGCATTCCTTGAAAAAACTCCACACCTTCGAGAAACGTGCCCTCGAGGTGGGAGTTTTTCGGGGCTGGGTACGAACTGGAACATCTTGGGAGATTCCGGGTGTGGCCTGGCTTCGCCTAAGCTGCTGACCTCTGCCTCTAGCTACCCTTTTTGGTGCTGCACCTGCCTCAACATCCACACTACTTTCCCCGCTTGACATCCCCCCTGTCCAGGTCGGGTCAGTGTCCTCATCATCCACCACTTCCTCTTCCAACTCCTGTCTCATCTCCTCCTCCCGCACAATGCGCCGGTCAACTGGATGCCCTGACGGCAACTGCGTCACATCATCGTCGATGAGGGTGGGTTGCTGGTCATCCACCACCAAATCGAACGGAGATGGAGGAGACTCTAGTGTTTGAGCATCTGGACACAGATGCTCCTCTGTTAGGTTCGTGGAATCGTGACGTGGAGAGGCAGGTTGAGGGACAATGAAAGGAGCGGAGAACAGCTCTGGGGAGCAGGGACAGTTTGGGTTATTGTTCTGTAAAGCTTCGGAATTTTGGGAGGAAGGAAGACAAGACTGTTGGGTAATAGGAGGAGAGGAGGCAGAGTCTGACTGGCTGCTGGACAATGTGCTGTAAGCGTTCTCTGACAGCCATTGCAAGACCTGTTCCTGGTTCTCGGGCCTACTAAGGTTTGTACCCTGCAGTTTAGTTAATGTGGCAAGCAACCCTGGCACTGTGGAGTGGCGCAATGCTTGCTGCCCCACAGGAGTAGGCACGGGACGCCCTGTGGCTTCACTGCTACCTTGCTCCCCAGAACCATTCCCCCGACCTCGCCCACGGCCTCGTCCACGTCCCTTTCCGGGAGCCTTGCGCATTTTGAATTCCTAGTTAGAAATTGGCACTGTATACCAGTAGTAAAAATTGTGGGTGCACGTAACCCCAATATATTCTTTGAATTCCCAGTCAGACACTGGCACTATATGGCAGTAGCAAGAAATGAGGGTATTTGTATTCCCAATATATTCTTTGAATTCCCAGTCAGACACTGGCACTATATGGCAGTAGCAAGAAATGAGGGTATTTGTATTCCCAATATATTCTTTGAATTCCCAGTCAGACAATGGCACTGTATACCAGTAGTAAAAATTGTGGGTGCACGTAACCCCAATATATTCTTTGAATTCCCAGTCAGAAACTGGCACTATATGGCAGTAGCAAGAAATGAGGGTATTTGTATTCCCAATATACTCTTTGAATTCCCAGTCAGACAATGGCACTGTATACCAGTAGTAAAAATTGTGGGTGCACGTAACCCCAATATATTCTTTGAATTCCCAGTCAGACACTGGCACTATATGGCAGTAGCAAGAAATGAGGGTATTTGTATTCCCAATATATTCTTTGAATTCCCAGTCAGACACTGGCACTATATGGCAGTAGCAAGAAATGAGGGTATTTGTATTCCCAATATATTCTTTGAATTCCCAGTCAGACAATGGCACTGTATACCAGTAGTAAAAATTGTGGGTGCACGTAACCCCAATATATTCTTTGAATTACCAGTCAGAAACTGGCACTATATGGCAGTAGCAAGAAATGAAGGTATTTATAACCCCAATATATTCTTTGAATTCCCAGTCAGACAATGGCACTGTATACCAGTAGTAAAAATTGTGGGTGCACGTAACCACAATATATTCTTTGAATTACCAGTCAGACACTGGCACTATATGGCAGTAGCAAGAAATGAGGGTATTTGTATTCCCAATATATTCTTTGAATTCCCAGTCAGACAATGGCACTGTATACCAGTAGTAAAAATTGTGGGTGCACGTAACCCCAATATATTCTTTGAATTACCAGTCAGAAACTGGCACTATATGGCAGTAGCAAGAAATGAGGGTATTTATAACCCCAATATATTCTTTGAATTCCCAGTCAGACAATGGCACTGTATACCAGTAGTAAAAATTGTGGGTGCACGTAACCCCAATATATTCTTTGAATTACCAGTCAGAAACTGGCACTATATGGCAGTAGCAAGAAATGAGGGTATTTGTATTCCCAATATACTCTTTGAATTCCCAGTCAGACAATGGCACTGTATACCAGTAGTAAAAATTGTGGGTGCACGTAACCACAATATATTCTTTGAATTACCAGTCAGAAACTGGCACTATATGGCAGTAGCAAGAAATGAGGGTATTTATAACCCCAATATATTCTTTGAATTCCCAGTCAGACAATGGCACTGTATACCAGTAGTAAAAATTGTGGGTGCACGTAACCCCAATATATTCTTTGAATTCCCAGTCAGACACTGGCACTATATGGCAGTAGCAAGAAATGAGGGTATTTGTATTCCCAATATATTCTTTGAATTCCCAGTCAGACAATGGCACTGTATACCAGTAGTAAAAATTGTGGGTGCACGTAACCCCAATATATTCTTTGAATTCCCAGTCAGACACTGGCACTATATGGCAGTAGCAAGAAATGAGGGTATTTGTATTCCCAATATATTCTTTGAATTCCCAGTCAGACAATGGCACTGTATACCAGTAGTAAAAATTGTGGGTGCACGTAACCCCAATATATTCTTTGAATTCCCAGTCAGACACTGGCACTATATGGCAGTAGCAAGAAATGAGGGTATTTGTATTCCCAATATATTCTTTGAATTCCCAGTCAGACAATGGCACTGTATACCAGTAGTAAAAATTGTGGGTGCACGTAACCCCAATATATTCTTTGAATTCCCAGTCAGACACTGGCACTATATGGCAGTAGCAAGAAATGAGGGTATTTGTATTCCCAATATATTCTTTGAATTCCCAGTCAGACAATGGCACTGTATACCAGTAGTAAAAATTGTGGGTGCACGTAACCCCAATATATTCTTTGAATTCCCAGTCAGACACTGGCACTATATGGCAGTAGCAAGAAATGAGGGTATTTGTATTCCCAATATATTCTTTGAATTCCCAGTCAGACAATGGCACTGTATACCAGTAGTAAAAATTGTGGGTGCACGTAACCCCAATATATTCTTTGAATTCCCAGTCAGACACTGGCACTATATGGCAGTAGCAAGAAATGAGGGTATTTGTATTCCCAATATATTCTTTGAATTCCCAGTCAGACAATGGCACTGTATACCAGTAGTAAAAATTGTGGGTGCACGTAACCCCAATATATTCTTTGAATTCCCAGTCAGACACTGGCACTATATGGCAGTAGCAAGAAATGAGGGTATTTGTATTCCCAATATATTCTTTGAATTCCCAGTCAGACAATGGCACTGTATACCAGTAGTAAAAATTGTGGGTGCACGTAACCCCAATATATTCTTTGAATTACCAGTCAGACACTGGCACTATATGGCAGTAGCAAGAAATGAGGGTATTTGTATTCCCAATATATTCTTTGAATTCCCAGTCAGACAATGGCACTGTATACCAGTAGTAAAAATTGTGGGTGCACGTAACCCCAATATATTCTTTGAATTACCAGTCAGACACTGGCACTATATGGCAGTAGCAAGAAATGAGGGTATTTGTATTCCCAATATATTCTTTGAATTCCCAGTCAGACAATGGCACTGTATACCAGTAGTAAAAATTGTGGGTGCACGTAACCCCAATATATTCTTTGAATTACCAGTCAGACACTGGCACTATATGGCAGTAGCAAGAAATGAGGGTATTTGTATTCCCAATATATTCTTTGAATTCCCAGTCAGACAATGGCACTGTATACCAGTAGTAAAAATAGTGGGCGTATATAGCCCCAATTCTATTGCTAGGGGACTTGCAGGGTATTTCTGGGGTGAAGGTGGGGGGGCACACCGTTGGAACGGGTATCGGGGTATATATCGGGTATACGGGAATACACTGACAGTGTATTCCATTCAGGATCCTGGGAAAGCTGGGTTGCGGCGATTGAGCCCGTCAGTGCCACGTTACACTGACAAGCTTCTCCCTGGAATTTAGCTCTTACAAGAGCTGTTGGTTGTCTTCTCCTTCCTATCCTAGCCTGTCCCTGCCTACCCAGAATCTAAGCCCTAGCTAGCTGGACGGAAACCTCCGTCCTCGGTGAATTGCAAGCTCAGAATGACGCGAACCTGGGCGGCGCTGTTCTTTTAAATTAGAGGTCACATGTTTTCGGCAGCCAATGGGTTTTGCCTACTTTTCTCAACGTCACCGGTGTCGTAGTTCCTGTCCCACCTACCCTGCGCTGTTATTGGAGCAAAAAAGGCGCCAGGGAAGGTGGGAGGGGAATCGAGTAATGGCGCACTTTACCACGCGGTGTTCGATTCGATTCGAACATGCCGAACAGCCTAATATCCGATCGAACATGAGTTCGATAGAACACTGTTCGCTCATCTCTACTTTTCTCTGCATTTTTCGCCCTTTTCATGCAGAAACCGGGCCTATGGGGTATACGGGTAACCACTTTTTTAAGCATACTAGGTTTGCGTTTGGGGGGTCCCCAAGTTTAACCCCACAAGTGGAAACCTGAACGCAGGAGTGAACCTAGGGTATGCTAGAATGAAATATTTATGAAAATATAATGTAAAAAAAACATTACTATAAAGAGTTATGTAATGAAAATTAATTTACTAATTTTGTTTACCAAATTCAAGCGTAGTCCGTCATATGTTTGTATCAAATAAAATTTCACCATTGAACCCTATGCAAACAGAATAAATGAAATTGCCATATGAATGGCAAATACATGATTTAAATGTATCCTTTGGCCCCATGCACAGGACCATAATTTATTGCCATATATTCTCCACGATTACGGATCCATATATTGACCCATATATTGACCCATTCATTTCCATGTCCCCTATTCAAACATCTTTAGCTTTTACTGATGTGTGTCCAGGCTTGAGAAAAGAGCTGCAAAATATGGTGCAAAAACAATTCCTATCAGTTTTTGCAGCACTGGCGATTTATTAAAGTGTATGGGTCAGTGTGAGCCATGGAAAGCACATGGATGCCGCCTCCATCTTCTTCAGGAATGCCCTCTTCATGCGTCTTCCTCCAGCGGTGGCTTCAAACCTCTAGGGCTTGGCCTTAGGGCAAAGCTGACTGCTCATGCCTGCCAGCCACAAGAAAATGGCCGCTTACACAGTATTGAAAGCGGCCATTTTCTTGTGGCCGGGACATGCACAGTCGGCTTTGCCCTAGGCCCAAGACCTAGAAGTTTGAAGCCAGTGCCGGAGGAAGACGTGTGAAGAGGACGTTCCTGAAGAATATGGAGGCGGTGCTGGAGAGTTTTCTCGCAGCATTGGGGATGCCCCCAGTGCTGCAAAAGGACTCATTTGCATACAGATGAAAAACGGGATTTCTACCGAACAGCGGTGCAAGATAGACGTCTAAAGGTAGTAGAAGAATAGCCTTTCTTAATGCTATTCCTACGTGTGATCGAGAAAAAAAAAAGTGATTTTATTGATAGAATCCCTTTAAGTATTAATAGACCATCAATATTTGCTCAGTGGGCTCCCCACTGGTGGGACCCCTACCAGTCAGCAGAATGAAAAAGAATTAGGTGCAGTACCAGTCAGAGCCACAACCATATGATGTAAACATTAATAACAACGTTAAAATTCTAGAACACCACTTTTATGTGTTTAGCTTTATGTTGCACATTATGTTAAATGTATTTAATTTCAGGTCCAATATACAGTGAAGAATGTCATTGCCCTGAAGAAGACAGTGAAATCTGGTTAAGATATATGTCATGCAATGAATCCATTTCACAAATTGAACATGACCTCAAACATTTTCCTACGGTTGACCCGAACAAGATTGCAATAGAAATTCCAGAAAGATTTGGTGACCGTCAGAGCTTGTGTCATTACACCATCAAGGATAATAAGGTTTGTTCTGCGATTAAAGATATTATGTGTTATGGGGTTATTTTATGTCAGGAACATGAATCTTGTCTAATAGGATCTCTTTTTAATTTATTGATTCAGAATGGGTGTACAGTATAGCAGCTGCAGCTTGAGCTGATCATAGATTTAATATGAATGATCAGTTCTGATCATGTTTGAAAACTTTACATGAAGAAATGTTAATAATGGCTGATGACTGATGTCTGCCAAAAATATGGCATGATCAGACAATTACAGACACTATTATGTGCCATTGTTGTCACTATGGTGTCTGAATGTTGTTGATTTTAATTTTAGGCCAAATTGGTGTAGTTTAGATGAAAAGGGGCCTACAACTGCACCAAATTAACCAACTAATAGGCGGTATAAACTTGAAGCTTAATTAACCGGTTAAGGACCAGGCCCAAAAGTATGTTAAAGACCAGGCCTTTTTTTTCAAAACTGACATGTGTCACTTTAAATGGCAATAACTTTGAGACGCTTTAACATAGACAAGTGATTCTGAAATTGTTTTTTCGTAACACATTGTACTTCATGTCAATAGTAAATTTTGGTCGGTATGTTATGTCTTTGATTATTAAAAAATATGAAATTTGGCGAAAATTTCGAAAAAAATGCAGTTTTCAAACTTTGAAATTGCAAGTCTTCCAAATAGAGAGTCATACCAACCAAATTTTTTCATAAATCTAATTAACCATGTCTTTCATTTATGTTGCAATCAAATTTTAATCACTCTTTAAATTTTTTCAGATATTATAAGGCTTACAAGTCAAGCAGTAATTTTCCAAATTTTCAAGAATATTTCCAAAACACAATTTTCAAGGGACCAGTTCAGTTCAGAAGGGAACTTGAAAGGCCTCTGTAATAAAACCCCCCATAAGTCACCCCATTCTAAAAACTGCACTCCTGAAAGAATCCAAAACAGCAGGTAGAAAGTTTTTTAACCCTTTCAGCATTTCACAGCAATTAAAACAAAATGGAGGTCAAATTTACATTTTTCAATTTCTATCACTAATATATTCATTTAGCCCTAGAATTTACACATTTACTAAGGGTTAAAAGTGGAAATGCACCCCACATTTTGTTGCACAATTTCTCCCGAACACGACAATACCACATATGTGCTGTTACCCTAATGTACGGGCACACGGTCGCTCTCAGAACGGATGGAGCGCTAATTGGATTTTGTAGACCAGATTTTGATAAAATAGTTTGCAGGCACCATGTCCCATTTGCAGAGCTCCCAAGGTGCCAAAATAGTGGAAACCCCCAAAATGTGACCCCATTTTGGAAACTAGACCCTTCAAGGAATTTATCAAGGGGTATAGTGAGCTCTTTGACCCTACAGGTGTCTCACAGATTTTTTTACCATTGAGACGTGAAAATGAAAAATTACTTTTTTCGTAATAAAATGTTACTGTAGCCCCAAATTTTTCATCTTTACAAGGGGTTAAAGGAGAAACTGCACCCCATATTTTGTTACACAATTTCTCCCAAACACGACAATACCACATATGTGCTGTTACCCTAATGTACGGGCACACGGTCGCTCTCAGAACAGATGGAGCGCTAATTGGATTTTGTAGGCCAGATTTTGATAAAATAGTTTGCAGGCACCATGTCCCATTTGCAGAGCTCCCAAGGTGCCAAAATAGTGGAAACCCCCAAAATGTGACCCCATTTTGGAAACTAGACCCTTCAAGGAATTTATCAAGGGGTATAGTGAGCTCTTTGACCCTACAGGTGTCTCACAGATTTTTTTACCATTGAGACGTGAAAATGAAAAATTACTTTTTTCGTAATAAAATGTTACTGTAGCCCCAAATTTTTCATCTTTACAAGGGGTTAAAGGAGAAACTGCACCCCATATTTTGTTACACAATTTCTCCCGAACACGACAATACCACATATGTGCTGTTACCCTAATGTACGGGCACACGGTCGCTCTCAGAACAGATGGAGCGCTAATTGGATTTTGTAGGCCAGATTTTGATAAAATAGTTTGCAGGCACCATGTCCCATTTGCAGAGCTCCCAAGGTGCCAAAATAGTGGAAACCCCCAAAATGTGACCCCATTTTGGAAACTAGACCCTTCAAGGAATTTATCAAGGGGTATAGTGAGCACTTTGACTCTACAGGAGTTTCACAGAATTGGCCCAGCAAATTGGAAAATTACATTTTTTGCTATAAAATGTTGCTTTAACCCAAAATTTTGCATTTCCACAAGGGGTTAAAGGAGAAAATGCACCCCACAATTTGTTACGCATTTTCCCCCAACTACAGAAATGCCCCACATGTGGCTGTAAAGTGATGTATGGGTACACTGTAAGGTCCAGAGCAGAAAGAGCGCTGTTGGGATTTTGGCGGGCAAATTTAGCTGGAATATCTTTCAGGCACCATGTTGCATTTGGAGAGCCCTTGAAGTGCCAGAACAGTGGAAACCCCCCCCAAAATGACCCCATTTTGGAAACTAGACCCCTCAAGGAATTTATCAAGGGGTATAGTGAGCACTTTGACCCTACAGGAGTTTCACAGAATTGGCCCAGCAAATTGGAAAATGACATTTTTTGCTATAAAATGTTGTTTTAACCCCAAATTTTGCATTTCCACAAGGGGTTAAAGGAGAAATTGCACCCCACATTTTGTTACCCAATTCATCCCGAACGTGACAATACCCCATATGTGCTGGTAATCTAATGTACGAACGGATGGAGCGCTAATTGGATTTTGTAGGCCAGATTTTGCTAGAATAGTTTGCAGGCATCATGTCCCTTTTGCAGAGCCCCCAAAGTGCCAAAACAGTGGAAACCCCCAAAATATCACCCCATTTTGGAAACTAGACCCTTCAAGGAATTTATCAAGGGGTATATTGAGCACTTTGACCCTACAGTTGTTTCACAGAATTGGCCCAGCAAATGGGAAAATGACATTTTTTGCTATAAAATGTTGCTTTACCCCAAATTTTGCATTTCCAAAAGGGGTTAAAGGAGAAATTGCACCCCACATTTTGTTACCCAATTTCTCCCGAACGTGACAATACCCCATATGTGCTGGTACCCGAATGTACGGGCACACGGTCGCTCTCAGAACGGATGGAGCGCTAATTGGATTTTGTAGGCCAGATTTTGCTAGAATAGTTTGCAGGCATTCAATAAGTGCTTTAGCATCTTCTTAGAGTATCCAGATTTTTTGTGAAATGTTGAAAAAGATGCAAAAAATGTAATTAGTATTTTTGTTCCCCAATGTATTCATCTAGGGGTATAATTTAGGGAATTTAGAGTTTATAACAATAGGAATTTGCAGGTTTATGCAAAAAATGGGGCTTGGTGGCAACCACAAAATTAGAAGTGGAATATTTTCTGGGGAAGAGCTCTAATAATGAAGAACAGTGTGGTATCTCTCAAAACAAGAAATACACAGGCCTGGTTGTGAGGGGCATGAGGGACAAAAGTAACGGGTATCTCTGCGTCGCCCATTTTTGGCGCAGACACGGCATTTTTTTTGCACGTTAGCTCGTGTTGTTGTGGAGGGAATTAGACTGATAAAATGCCTTTCAGTTAGTCGTTTGACATTTTCAGACTGGGGGTTCTCTATGGGGTCCTGAGGGTCAAAAAGGAGGTTGTGAATTATTTTTTCCTGGAAATCCAGATATTTGTCGGTGCCTCCCTTCTTTTTATAAAGTAAAAAGGCATTGTGAATTCCAATTTGTATTAGGTAGATGGCCACTTTTTTGTACCAGGTTTTGGTTTTCCTTTTTATCAAATAGGGCTGTAAGATTTGATCACTTAAATCCACCCCCCCCATGTGTTTGTTATACTCGGACACACTTATTGGCTTATGCTTGTCTGCTGTGGCCCCTCTTTCCCTCACTGCCACTGTTCGTGTGGGGTGTATTGTGCTCAACACATATACATCTCTCCTATCTCTGTATTTCACCGCCAACAGCTCCTCACAAGAATAAGAACAGGACTCCCCCTTTTGTATGCCCTTCCCCACTAGCTGCTGCGGAAAACCAATTCGGTTTTTGCGCATGGTTCCACATGCTCCTGTGCTTGCACAATGCAAGTGTCTAAATAGGGCCACACCTGAATAGAAGTTGTCACAATACAAGTGGTACCCTTTGTGTAGCAGGGGCTGCATTATCTCCACCACTATTTTACTACTGATGGGAAAATTTGGGGGGCATCCTGGGGAATTAATTTTTTTATCTCGTCCCTCATATATTCTGAAGGCGGCAGTGTAGCCAGAACTGCTTTCGCAAAGCTTATATAGCTTTATGCCATATCTTGCCCGTTTGGAAGGGAGATATTGGCGAAAGCTCAGTCTGCCGTGAAAACTAAGGAGGGATTCGTCCACACTGACATTTTGCTCTGGGGTGTAATGTTGTAAAAAGGAGTGGTTCAAATAATTTATGAGGGGTCTCAGTTTGAATAACCGATCACGGTTTGGATCATTACTTGGGGGGGCCTGTGAATTATCACTGAAGTGAAGGAACCTCATTATTCGCTCATAGCGAAGCCTGGACATGACTGCCGAATATATTGGGGTTGACTGTGCGGGACTTTTTGACCAATATGATCTGATTGAGGGCTTTTTTACAATACCCATATTTAGGGTGAGGCCCCAAAATTTTTTCATTTCCACTAGATCTGTGGGTGTCCAATCTTTGGCATGGGCAGAGGAAGGTTTTTGGGTTATGTACTGGGTGGCATATAAATTCGTTTGAAGGACAATTTCATTGAGGAGGTCGTCGCTTATGAATAAACTAAAATAATTCATGTGGGTAAACTGGGAATCATCCACTGTTATGCCAGGAGATGCAGTAAATGGGTGGACTCTAGGGGCAAAAGATGGAGCAGGTGCCCACTGGAGGGAACGCACATCAATTAGTGGGAAAGTGTCACTGTCTGCTGCCGCACTGCTAGTTCCTGCACCTTCACCATCTGAAGAGTCAATGTCATCAGGGAGAACGTCCCCTGAAGACACATCGGAATTGACACTTATATTGTCATTTTCATTGTCTGCAAATGTTTCAGTGTCAGACGCATCTGATGCATCTGACCAAAGAATGGCGTATGCCTCCTCACTAGTATAAAACCTCCTCGCCATAATCGCTATACAGGGGACAGATATATATATATACCTATATGGCGGGTATATATATATATATATATATATATATATATATATATATTTTATACGGTAGATATATATATATGTATTTAGCTAGAGAGCTGATTACTGCGAGCCCTCTTTGACACTTTGGCTGACAATGTCTGTAAAGCGCCACAGAATATGTTAGCACTATACAGGGGACAGATATATATATATACCTATATGGCGGGTATATATATATATATATATATATATATTTTATACGGTAGATATATATATATATATGTATTTAGCTAGAGAGCTGATTACTGCGAGCCCTCTTTGACACTTTGGCTGACAATGTCTGTAAAGCGCCACAGAATATGTTAGCGCTATACAGGGGACAGATATATATATATACCTATATGGCGGGTATATATATATATATATATATATCTATATTTTATACGGTAGATATATATATATGTATTTAGCTAGAGAGCTGATTACTGCGAGCCCTCTTTGACACTTTGGCTGACAATGTCTGTAAAGCGCCACAGAATATGTTAGCACTATACAGGGGACAGATATATATATATACCTATATGGCGGGTATATATATATATATATATATATATATATATATATATATTTTATACGGTAGATATATATATATATGTATTTAGCTAGAGAGCTGATTACTGCGAGCCCTCTTTGACACTTTGGCTGACAATGTCTGTAAAGCGCCACAGAATATGTTAGCGCTATACAGGGGACAGATATATATATATACCTATATGGCGGGTATATATATATATATATATATATATATCTATATTTTATACGGTAGATATATATATATGTATTTAGCTAGAGAGCTGATTACTGCGAGCCCTCTGGCACAGTGGCTGTAAAGCGCCGCAGAATATGTTAGCGCTATACAGGGGACAGATATATATATATATACCTATATGGCGGGTATATATATATAGATATATCTCCCTATCTAGATCTGATATACAGAGATATATATATATATATTTATTTTTTTATATATATATATATATATATGATCTATGTATAAGGTGATATGGGGTGGGAATTAGGGGTTTTTGGGCAGTGGATGGGGTGATCGATGGGTTTTTGGGCAGTGGAAACAAAGTATAGTGCTTTGTGACAGCTGCTGCTCTAAAATATCGCTTCTTCTTCTCTTCTCCTCACAAAAGAAACTAAGTGTAAGAAGAAGAGGAGAAGGAGGAGACTTAGAAGCAGCCGTCACTACTGTAAATAGAACGGATCGCTGTGACTTGCTGTCACAGCGATCACATGACCGGGGACCAATCAGATCGGTCCCCGGCATGTTCACCAAGTCCCGCGCCGGTAGTGGGGGCGGGACTGTCGCCGGGGGGACGCGCGATCCCCTCTAAAATGGAGTATAAAGACCGGCCGTATTTTTACAATCGGCCGGTCTTTAGGTACCAGGATCACTGGCCGTAATTTTACGGCCAGCGGTCCTTAACCGGTTAAACTTTCAGACAACTTTTGATTTTTCTGGCAATTTTTTGTATCATTAATATATTTTGTAATATACGTTATTAACAAATTTTAGTTCCTTTCTGTGAAATCTTACATTTTTTTTTTCCGGTTTTCCCCTAGCTTTATTGAGAGCTGCCCCTTGCTTATTGTATACGCTATATGGAATTTGTGAACTGAAGAGAAAATGAGGGTGGGCAAGGTCAATTAAAATGGCTATTTCTTGGGCAGTATAAAAAGTGGAAATCTCTTTTTTCATATAGTACATAGTATGTAGTTTTATTTACAGAGATATTACTTGCTGAAAACACAGTTAGTATAAGTTGTTTTTTTTTTTTTTTTTAATGTGACTGTGGATTGTGTTATAGCAGGGCTATTTAGGGCACTACGTCTATAAGGACCTGTGGGTGGTTTAGGGTCCCAAATCGCCCTGACAGGTTCTTTTTAAAAAATAAAACAAATCATAGCTTCACTACGAATAGACACTTTGTCCATTTTGAATTTAGTGCCAATCATGGAATCAAATTCAAATGGCTAAAGGGCCGTTTTGTGGCGGGCCACCTGTGGCAGCTCCACTGTCCTTTCTTAAATTTGTTCAACCATTGTCACCAATGGTTTTTATTACTATCCCTGTACTATCACATCATATTGTCACAGCACAGGGATAGATCATAGTGGAATCACCGCCACTATTACCAGTGGAGGTGCATTATTACAGAAGAGCTGTTCATGCTATTGAATTCAATATTGAAAAGCAGCAGCGACTGTTCTGTGAATTGTCCATTTGAATTTAGCGCCTAAGCAAAGGGTCAAAGCATCTATTCACAATGGGGACACTGATTTTTTTTTTTTTTAACCACTGCTACCAATGTTATTTGCTATCCCTGTACTTTAACATTGTAGTGTCACAGCACAGGGATAGATCATAAAGGGACCACTGCTGCTATTACCAGTGGCGGGCCAGCTGTCACGAAAGAGCCACTGCCACTATTGAATTCAATAGCAACAGTGGTTCTCCTGCACTTAGTCCATTTGAACTTAGCGCCAAAGCAGGAACCGATTAAACTCAAATGGCTACAGGGCCAATTCATGGCGTGGCCTCCAGCGGCAGCTTCACTATATTTTTTTAAAACTTTTTCAACTACTGACACCAGTGTTTTTATTACAGTCATAGTGGGACAACTGCCGCCATAACCGTCATAAAACCACAAAAACCTTTTTATTATGACAGACACAAAAGCATCCTGATATAGACTTTCATTTTGATTTTTTTTAGATTTATATAAAAACATATGGGGAACATGTTGGCTTCAGGATCTTCATGGATTCCTTTCTTCTGTCCTTAACAAGTAAAGTAAGTAACTGACAAACCTTAAATATGCTGTTAATCTCATATTGTTATTATTATTGTTCATTTATATAGAACCATTAATTCCATGGTACTTTATATTTGAGGGTTTACATATGGTACCCAAAATATACAAAACAAATATAATACTAACAATGACCAACTGGTACAGTGGGATAGAGGGCCCTGCCCACAAGGGCTTACAATCTGAGAGAAGAGGGATGGAGACAGAAGGTAAGGGGAGAGACTGATCGGATGGTGATGTGGTGGCAGTAGTTATTGGAGGTTGTAGGCCTTCCTGAATAGGTGAGTCTTCAGGGCCTTCTTGAAGCCTGTGATTGTGGGGGTCAGTCTTATGTGTCTTGGTAATGAGTTCCAGAGTATGGGGGATGCACAGGAGAAATCTTGGAGACGGTTGTGTGAGGAGCGGATGAGAGCCAAGCAGAGTAGGAGGTCTTTGGAGGATCTGAGGTTGCATAAGGGCATGTAGTGGGAGATTAGCTCAGAGATATATGGAGGGGACAGGTTGTGGATGGCTTTGTAGGTCAGCGTTAGTATTTTGAACTCTATTGGCTGGGTAGATAAATATAACCAGAAATGAACAATCAATAAATGACACATGACAAATTACAATTTTTCATTAAAAAAAATAAAGCCACAACGGAAGTTTGTAGGGCCATCTTTAGCAGCGTTAACTTGAAGTAATCATTTTCAGTATGACTTTACCAGTTTTTCCATATCATTCAGAAGAAATTTTGGCTTCTCAAGGAATCTTTTTTCAGTTCATTTAGCTTTGTGGGCATTTGTATACACACAGCTAAATTTGAGGCGGATTCCAACTCAAAATCAGCTCCAAATTTCTCCTAAATCCACTCTCCATTCATTTCAATGGGAGGCAGACACTAAATTTTTCCTCTAGTTGTATTTTTTAGCTAGCAGAAAAAATAAGCATCATGCTCAATCCTCAAGTGGATTCCACCTGAAAACTCCCATTGAAGTGAATGGGAGGTAGAAAATATCTGCTGCAGAATTTGATGTGGGATTTCACACAGAATTAGGTCAAGTGGAAAAATTCAGTTTTAAATTCCTGAAGCTGAATATTTTTTTTTTTGCTAGGAAAATGTCCTCTGTAAACATACCCTTAAGGTCCCACTACAGAATTTCAGTTGGATTAAGGTCTGGAACCCATTTAACAAAGCTACTGTAAGGGAATTGCGATAGGAACAATTCCCCAGTAGCTGCTGGAAACCCTGGGAAAGGGGCACAAGAGACAGTGAGGCCTAAGCTGAAACCCCCCACTGTCCCTTCCTGCTTGCCTGGTCCTATCCTACGTAATAGGTGGCAACTTGAAGAGGGGCCCTTCCTATATATGTTAAACACAAAATGCAGACAAGACAAACAACAACAAAGGGAGGTCAGCAAGCCAAGAGTTCGGTAACAGTCGAGCAATGCAGTGTCAAAATCGATATCCAAAAGAGTAATCAATAGGGAAAGCCAGAGGTCAAGAATCAGAATACAAGCATAAACAGTGAGAAAAAAGCCAGCACGCACAAGGCAATAGCAAGCACCAATGTGAATGAGAGCCAAGAATAAATAGGGAGGAAGAACCCGCCCTGGAGTTGATAGGAGGCAGACAATCACAGGGTAAGGCTAAACTTAACTATTAGGGTCCCTTCACACTACGGATATGCTGCCTGATTCTGAACGTTAAAATACGGTCAGAATCAGCGCGTATAAAGCAGATCCCATTCATTTCAATGGGAGCCGGCATACGAGCACTCCCCTTTGAAATGAATGGGCTGCTTTTTACTCTACGAGCGCTCCCATTGAAGTGAATGGGAAGCGCTCACGGGTATGGCTCGCCGTGTGAAGGGGCCCGGCGCTCGGCTCAGTCCGAGCCGTACACGCGAGCGCTTCCCATTCACTTCAATGGGAGCGCTCGTACAGTAAAAAGTAGCCCATTCATTTCAATGGGGAGCGCTCGTATGCCGGCTCCCATTGAAATGAATGGGATCTGCTTTATACGCGCTGATTCTGACCATGTTTTAACGTTCAGAATCAGGCAGCGTATCCGTAGTGTGAAGGGGCCCTTAGAGGAGCAGAGGGAAAAGAAGGTGAAGGCAGATGGGTGTAGTGGAAAATCAATTACAGAGATTGCACAGTGTGAACATTGCTCAATGAAAAACACTAAGCAAAGAATAAAACTGGATACGCCTCCTGCGCCGCAGCGTGAGAGCAGAGGGTGGCGCAGAGACCAGAACAGGCAGAGACGTTACAGCTACTTAGATGTAGCTTTGCGTTTCTTTGCAATTTCTCTGGGCATTGCACGGTCTGAGCGTGGATTCACTTTGTTGGCATGTTCACTTCTGGGACGCATGTCATCTGTGTTGAATTTTTTTAACTTGTGAATAATCTTTTGCATTATAGAATGATGGACTTCTGATTGGAAATGGTCTTATAACCCTTCCCAGATTGATGGACAGTAGCAATTGCTTCTCTAAGATTATTGCTGCTGTCAGTCTTGGCATTGTTTTAATGCATGCCTGAATGCTCTACTGGTTAGGACCAGTGGTTCCCAAATTTTGGATTCCAAGCAGCTGAGGGTGAAGACTGCGAGGGTGATCGCGAGCCATCGGTAGTAATTAGGCTGTGCTGCAGACCTGATATGGGTGCTAATAAAGATCAGCAGTTGTATTAGCAGCAGAGTGATACACAGCCTTCAGTGGTGGCCCTGGGGAGGTGAGTAAAAATAACAAAGACTTATACTCGCTGCTCTTCGGCGTCTGGTGATGTTCTGACTTCCTTTTCAGGCCTCTTCTGGCTTCTTGTGATGTCGCTCTCCCTAAGGGTCTCCAGTTGGGTCTCAGTGTTCATATGGGCTTGCATGTCATAACACTAGGTCCTCGTGTCAACATGCCCCATATGACCACAGAGGTCTAGTCACAGGTATCAGTGGTGATCCCTGGGAGGCATGACGTCTCCAGAAGCCTGAAGAGGATGCATAGTGACTGAAGGACACCACTTGATGACTAGAGAATGCCTAAGAGAGATGAGGCAAGATGTTTGTTATTCTTCCTCACCTCCCCTGGGCCTCCACTTGTTATACTCTGGAGTCTGAGGAGGAGACCCCAGAGTACAATAATTCAATGAAACAAACCTGTGGGGAAAATCTTACAATATTCGTTAAAGAGGACCTTTCACCACTTTTGGGCACATGCAGTGTTATATACTGCTGGAAAGCTGACAGTGCGCTGAATTCAGCGCACTGTCGGCTTTCCCGATCTGTGCCCGCTGTAAAGAGCTTACGGTGCCGGTACCGTAGTGCTCTATGGTCAGAAGGGCGTTTCTGACCATTAGCCAGAGACGTCCTTCTGCCTCGCGGCGCCTATCGCGCTGTGCTGTGGAGCGGGGAGGAACGCCTCCTCCCTCTGCTCACACAGCTCGTCCATAGATGAGCATTATCAGGAGAGGGAGGGGGCGTTCCTCCCCGCTCCACAGCACAGCGCGATTGGCGCCGCGAGGCACCGGGCACAGATCGGGAAAGCCGACAGTGAATTCAGCGCACTGTCAGCTTTCCAGCAGTATATAACACTGCATGTGCCCAAATGTGGTGAAAGGTCCTCTTTAAAACAAATCTTGTCGGGTTTGCCAGTAACTTCTAATGAAGCTTCCCCATGCATTATACTGTTTGGGACCACTGTGAAATAATATATTGTGTGGGGCCACTGTGGAGCATTGTACTGTGAGGGGTCTCTATGGAACACTGTGCTATGTGAGGCCACTGTGGAGCATTGTACTGGGAAGAGCCACTGTGGAACATTGTGCTGCTTAGGGCCACTATGGATCATTATACTGTGTGGTTTCACTGTGATGCATTATATATATCTATAATATATGGGGCCACTGCGGAACATTATATGGTGTGGAGACACTGGTGCACTTTATATTGTGTGGGGCATTATACTATGTGGGGAGCACTGGGGAACACTAATATATAGGGACCACAGAACAGTAAAAACGTTGCTGGTATGGGCCCCCAAAATTCCTGATGGTATAGGCACAATAAAATGAAGATTACAGTGGAATAAGATCAAGAATACAGGTAGGCACATTTATTTTTCAAATACTATAGATACATACGGTAGAGGGGGGGTCCCTGGCAAAATTCTCATCCAAAATCGCAGCCAGCCTTCAGAAAGTCTGGGAACCACTGCTCTAGACCACCAAAGTGCCAAAACATCCTGCTTTTATAGAGGTGGTCACTCTTACTGATGATTAACATATAAAAGGCATTTGGTTGGCAGCACCTGACTACGACTTACTGTCTTAAAGGGGCTCTATCATTGGGAAAAGTCATTTTTAACTAAACACATACTTGCATAGCATTTAGAAAGGCTATTCCACACATACCTTTTGTATGCTAATAGCCTCAGTATTTTTTGAATGAGCCAGTTTTTATTCATATGTTAATTAGCTTCCAGCCAGGAAGTTCTCATCGTGCACCCTCTCTGCTATTCTCTACTATGTGTGTGTGCAAGCAGGGAGAGGAGTCATCATCATCATCAGCAGCAGCCTGTGCTGTGCACATACATAGAGAATAGCAGAGAGGCTGCACACAGACACTTCCGGTGTGCACAGTGGAGGCTAATTAACATATGAAAAAAAACGGGCTAATTCAAAAACTACTGAGGCAATTAGCATACAAAAGGAATGTGTGGAATAGCCTTTTTAAAGGCTATGCAAGTATATGCTTAGTTAAAAATGACTTTTCCCAATGTTAGAGCCCCTTTAATGCCTATGGAAGCAGTAAGGTTGTACTCTTGACCCCCAGTGCCCCTTCCAATAAGCTGTCTGAAGTGACCATGGTGTTTGGTGTTTCAATGAACCCGGCACAGTCTTGTCCATTTGGCAGTGGCTGTGCCTTGTACTGCATCTTAGTCCCATTTTAGTTAATAGGACTGAGCTGCAACATCAGGCACATTCACTACCAAATGTATGTTGCTATGTTTGGTGAATGTGGTTGTTTTGCGTAATGGAGTACCATGGCAACATTCAGTAAGCTTATTGGTGGAGGTGCCAGGAGTCAGATATAGGGCTGGTGTCAGCACCTGGCATACGCGGGCAAGTGCCAGGGCCCCAAGATCCTGAGGGGGCCCACTCAGCAGTGGTGTAGGGTACAGAGCCCATGGCCATCTGGAAATGGCCGGGGCCCCGAACCACCTGGTTCCCTGACCACTATACATACTGCTAATGGCCCCTTTCCATAAAGATGCCAGCCCTGGAGAGGTGATTGAGCTCCTGCACCTGATATATGAATAAAAATTAACTTTTATTAAGTGCTCCTAAAAAGGTGTAGCAACATATATACATACAAAATATATAAACAAACATAAAACAAAATCATATAGGGGTAGACAATGCTACAAATACCAACTTGTCAGCCATGGAATGTACACTGGATGGCAACACTAATATCATGGTACAAAGGGCTCAACCATAGCTAAAACTGAAAGTGTCCAATAATAAAGTGTTGTAAATGAAAACAACAAATAATCAGTGTAATAACCCACAGATAGCTATGAGACTGCCCACATAAGATGATCCAAGATTAGCCTCCATACATACCAACAGTAAAGGGTCCTTTTACTGTTGGTATGTATGGAGGCTAATCTTGGATCATCCTATGTGGGCAGTCTCATAGCTATCTGTGGGTTATTACACTGATTATTTGTTGTTTTCATTTACAACACTTTATTATTGGACACTTTCAGTTTTAGCTATGGTTGAGCCCTTTGTACCATGATATTAGTGTTGCCATCCAGTGTACATTCCATGGCTGACAAGTTGGTATTTGTAGCATTGTCTACTAATATAAGATTTTATTTTATGTTTGTTTATATATTTTGTATGTATATATGTTGCTACACCTTTTTAGGAGCACTTAATAAAAGTTAATTTTTATTCATATATTTTGTGTGGCTGGTTCACTTTGTTGCTATGGTCATTTACCCACACATAATTTGTTATATTTGCCTCTATTGTTTACTCCTGCACCTGATGTAATAATGTCACTGCACCCCACGTCACTGTTGAGGCCAAATCACAGGTCCTGCAGGGACGTCTGCGGAGCAGAACCTCAGTCACAAGGAAGAGTGAGGAAGGAGCGAGGATTCCAAGTAGAGGTGAGGTAAGGTGAGACCTCAGGGTATAATATTAGCATCAGCTCTAGGGATGGGGGATCTTGGGATCATATAATAATATGTGAGTGCCACTATGAGCATATAATACTGTGTGGGGGCCACTGTGGACATATAATACTGTGTGGGGACCACTGTGGAAATATAATACTGTGTTGGGGGCCACTGGGGGCATATAATAATGTGTGGGGGTCACTGTGGCATATAATACTTTGTGGGGGTCACTGTGCAGCATATAATACTGTGTGGGGGCCACTGTGGGCATATAATACTATGTGTGGGCCACTGCGAAGTGGCCCTATTAATAGTATCAGTCCCTGTTTACACGGTGGAATCCTGCACTGATTTTGCACCTAAATCAGCAGTAGATTCTCCCTCATTCTGCCTCCTATTGAAACTAATTGGAGCAGGAAGCTGGGAAAAAAGTGTCCTTCTGGATCTTGCCACAGATTCTGCTGCTGATTTGGAGGCTCTTGGCTTGAGACTCTTCACTGATTTGACTCATTCATTTGAGCCTAATCATTGGTGGAAGCCGCAACATAATGCTGATACCCTGCACTGTGAGCCAGGGAAGAAACTAAAGAGGAATCCAAGGCAGATGTCCGCCTTAAATTCCTCTTAACTTTCCGATGTCCAAACAAGTTTTATCTACTTCTACTGGTGTGGACTGTAATACAGTCCCCATTCCATACGTCTCCCACAGCAAAAAACACCCAATTTAGATTAGGCCCACTGGAGCTCTATCGCCAAATGCCCGCACAAACCTGGAGCTGGCCCTAGTCAGACCCCTAAATATCTATTGCTGATGGCCAATTCTAAACCTATCATAGTCCCAGAAAAGCCTCTTCTATAGCTGTATATTGAGAAACTGCTCAGAATGCAGTCTTCTAATATTTTAGATGAACTCAAGCATTTCACAAACATGAAGAAACAAATTACATTTGAATGAAAGTGACGAAAATTTTAATAGATGTATATGCTTGGCTGCCAGTATTTACATTTGTGCAATAGAGTGGGTTACTAGTTGGGTTAGAATTATTCCAGAGATAGGGGCCACACGGTGGTTCAGTGGTTAGCACTGCAGCCTTGCAGCGCTGGAGTCCTGGTGTTCAAATCCCACCAAGGGCATAAAACCATCTGCAAGGAGTTTGTATGTTCTCCCCATGTTTGCATGGATTTCCATCCCATATTCCAAAAAAAAAAGACATACTGATAGGGAAAAATGTACATTGTGAGCTCTATGTGGGGCTCACAATCTACATAAAAAAAAAAAAAAAAAAAGAATTATTCCAGAGACACATATTGGAAGCATATGATTATACAACTGTATATGTCTGCAAATAAAAATGATTGTTAGACTTAGTTCTATTAAACCATGCAGTTGACTATACTTTTCAATGCAATTGGATTTACCTATCTTGCTTATATAGTGTCACATATTCTGCAGCATTCTAATCTCCCTGTCAGTATATCTTTGGAATATGGGTGGAAACCAAAGTACCTGGAGGAAATCCATCCAAACATGGGGAGAACATAGAAACTCCTTGACAATTTTGTCCTTGGGTGAATTCCAACCCAGGATCCCAGCGCTGCAAGGCAGCAGTGCTAACCACTGAGCCACTGTGCCATGCGTCATATCTTTTATTCACCTATTTGCTATGCTAGAACTACATGACATTTTCATAAAGGTTGAATTCACATGAAAAACCCATTATATGTCTATGGATTGCCCTAGTCTGTATCGGACACAGTTCTATATCGGGTACCTTCCTAATGTTACTTTGGACAAAAGCCATTTTCTAATTTTAACCCCTTAAGGACACCACCTAAAAGCACCTTAGGGACACGGCCTAATTTTTCAAATCTGACATGTATCACTTTACCTGCTAATATCTATAGCTCCAATCACTGCTGGAGGCCACCTAACCTGTCTGCACAGATAACTGGATGTATTCTCACAATGCTGCTATTGACCGATCAGACTTGATCAACCAATTGCAGTGATCACCTTTGTGTATGGGATGGGGCACAATAGGCTGGGTGAGAGGATTGTCCGCCATCATGGAGAGCAGCCATACTATTATGGTAGTTTGCTTTAAGGCCATGGTGGCTACACGTAAAACTATGGCGCATGTCGTTAATGGGTTAAACATCTCTTGCACCTTAAAATAACAAATACTGTTAAAAGACAATCTAGTAGATAAACCTGCAGTAGCTGCACTGAGGGATAGAGTATAACCATACTATCTATTTATTATCTTTACTACCAATTGTTGGTTTGTACTGATTGTATTTTCATGCTAAAACAGTTGATGGAGATTAGATAAAAATGTATGTGGAATACTAAAGAGAGATGAAAAGATATACTGCATGTTGATAAAGACAGCAGGAAAGCAACATTTTAGCTACTGCTTCTTCCGGAATTTGAGCCTCAGAGAGACTTCTACATTCTTTAGGTTTTTACATACATACAGTAGATGAGCTGAGATTATAACTGCAGCTTGTCATGGAAAAAAATGTACCATAACTTTTTCATTATTTCAAGGAAGTGATTCTAGGAAATATTCCTTATAATTTCAATCTCTCAGAGGGAAAACTAGAAGGGATATCTCAAACCCTACCTGACAGTACTTTGGTCTTGGTGGTGAAAATTTTAGAGCCTATATGTACACACACACACACAATATATATATATATATATATATATATATATATATATATATATATATTTCACACACATGAATACACTCCTCTGGCACTTTGATACACTCCTCTGGCACTTTGCTGCAGTCTCCTGTAAATTTATGATTTCAAAGTTCATTCCATGATATAACATGGAAGAATTTTCACAATAAAGTTCAATGAATCCTAGGGCTTTCACAGCATGTTGGATGACCCTTGGAGAATTATCAAATAAAGCATCTATATGTGCAAAGTAATTATGTACTTAGCAAAATCTTATTTGCAGTTACTAAAACTGTGAATGTTCTATGTTCTTTTATTATAATAATAATAATTATTTATTTATATAGCACCATTAATTCCATGGTGCTTTACATTTGAGGGTTACATACAATACGCAAAATATACAGGTAGATATAATACTGACCGACTGGCACAGTGGGGTAGAGGGCCCTGCCCGTGAGAGCTTACAATCTATGAGGGAAGGAGGTAGAGACAAAAGGAGAGGGGGAGACAGTTCAGATGGTGGTGTGGTGATTGTGTTATTGGAGATTGTAGGCCTTCCTGAATAGGTGAGTCTTCAGGGCCTTCTTGAAGCCTGTGATTGTGGGGGTCAGTCTTATGTGTCGTGGTAAGGAGTTCCAGAGTATGGGGGATGCACGGGAGAAATCTTGGAGACGGTTGTGTGAGGAGTGGATGAGAGCAGAGCGGAGTAGGAGGTCAGTGGAGGATCTGAGGTTACGTGTGGGCAGTTAGTAGGAGATTAGGTCAGAGATATATGGAGGGGACAGGTTGTGGATCGCTTTGAATGTTAACGTTAATAGCTTGAAAACAATGCACTGGGCTATAGGTAGCCAGTGGAGGGACTGGCAGAGGGGAGCAGCCGATGAAGATCAGGGGGTGAGGTGAATTAAACGAGCAGCACAGTTTAAGGTGGACTGGAGGGGGGCGAGGGTGTTTGCTCGGAGTCCATGCATAAGGGTGTTGCAGTAGTCTAAGCGGGAGATTATGAGGGCATGGACGAGCATTTTAGTAGTTTCATGGGTGAGGAAGGAGCGGATTCGGTGGATGTTTTTGAGTTGGAGGTGGCAGGAGGTGTTGAGGGTTTGAACGTGTGACTTGAATGATAGGTCGGAGTCCAGGGTTACCCCAAGGCATCGGGCCTGTGAGACAGGGGTAAGTGTGGTAAATGTTCTGGCTGTTTCATGCTATGTACACCTTCCCAAAGTAGTTGCTAATTTGCGTCTTTCGTATCTACATTGAAAAAGGAAGCAAATTACCAAAAGTTATTAATAACCTCCATTTATAATATCCTACAGTTTTGTATCCACAGCTGCTTTGCAGACTTATGCTTCTCCATGGTCACAGACAACAAACAAAGCTTTTATAGTCTGATTCAGATACCGCTAACATTTTTGGAAAAATTATAGTAATTTTCATCATTTTAACAGATGATAAAAAGTTATTAGTGTTTAATTCATTATCATTATTTTTCATAAAACTTGAAGAATAACAAACTGTAGAATATGCGCATACTTACAATTCATGTGAATGAGACTGAACCAACTTTGCCAGCTGCTACACAGTGTACAGAGTTTTATAGTTACAGTACATTGTGGCTCCTGCAAACAGCTGATCGGCAGCAGTGCTGAGATACCCTAACAATGTACTGTTGATGACCTATCCTGAGGCTATAGTCATGGAGGCATGTTAGTGGCAAGGACAACCTCACAGTGTCCAAAATGCCTGTTATCCTTCTTCCATGTCAGAGCATATGCTCATGATAGTTACTGCAGCAGTTCCATGTCTTAGAAGCTTCATGGTAGTGCCATCCCTATGCCCCAGTATTGGTAGTAACCACATGCAATCAATAGACATTCTTCTTTCATTAATGTGATTTAGTGTTCATCTTGTTACACTTCTTCAATAAGTAAAATTGCTTGAAATATAAAAATTAAAACCCAGAACAAAACTTAAAGTGTTCCGACCAAGTTTAGAAGTTATACGGAAATCAGAGTGAACTTATGGTACTCTTCCTGGGGGGTGGAGTCCAATTCAGAATAAAGCACCATGCACACCCAATGATATACACAGCAAACTAAGCTTTATTCACACAGCAACCATCATACTGATGTGTGAATAAAGATTAGCTTGCTGTGAATATCATCGGGTGTGCACAGTACCTTATTCTGAATTGAACACCTCCACGCAGGAGGAGTACCATAAGTTCACTCTGTTTTCCATATATCTTTGCCCTAAGCTAAGGACAATAAGGCTCCAGCTGCTCCAAAAGCTATCCATATGGATTATTGAACGAGCTTCCAACTCCTAAGGTGAAACGAGTATCTTCTCGGTCAGGTATTCATATACCAGTGAACAATGTAAGATTGTTCAGTGCATCTTCATCTATCGTTTTCTAAAATCAAGTTTAAAAGTTGTCACCTACCCACAGAATACCTGTGAAGGTGGGCAGACTTACTCTGAAAGTGCATCCTAATATTACTACAGTGTCATTCCTTAGAGTGGTATATATGTGAAACTATCCACAGGACATGTGGTAACTTGCTGATCTGTGATGGTCCAACCACTGGGAACTAAACCAGTTGTAGGAATGGGGTCCAGTTTTCCCTGTATGACTGCAACAGCAGGTTATGGAGGTGCATTGCCACTTCATTCAACTCTTGGCAGATAGTGAAGTACAATGCTCGGATATCTCTGGCAGTTCCATCAAAATGACTGAAGTGGAAATGTACCTGCACTACCTGCTGCTCTATTCATGAGGAAAATGAGACTTTGTTTTTGGGATTGTTAGGGGTCCAAGCAATTGGACCTCCAACCCCCATCAGCACAGTATTGATGATCCAACATAAAAAGCCCAGATTTGCAAATGCTTTTTTTGTGCAATTTTTTTTTCTAGTGTGGGAGCCCCAGGTAAACAGCCAAGGGCCAAATATAGCTTACATGACACAGGACGGGAGCCAGCGGTGTAATGTGCATGTACAGCCTCATTGTGTTATTTGTGGTTTCTTATTCTTGGAAATATAACATTAAGTTTCAGTAGATGGCAGCATTTACTACTGCATGTCCTGGGTAATATGCCTTGTGAATAAATGCGGTAGAAATGTTAGTGACTTAGAGGCTGCACATTTTTTTTCTGATTTTTCATTACTTAACAGATTTACATGACTGACTCTTTTAATATCCAATGCTATTTCTTCAGTTAACTATGAATTGATCCCAGTGTATTCATCTTACAGGTGACTGTTCCAGATATAGAATTTTTTGTAAATTTAGGGGACTGGCCATTAGAGAAGAGAAAGGAACCGCCCTATCACCCCATCTTCTCCTGGTGTGGATCTCTAGAAACAAAGGATATTGTAATGCCCACGTATGACCTGACAGACTCTGTATTAGAGACCATGGGAAGGTAAATTAGTACTTGTCTGTAGCTATTTCTTTCAGCGATAGAATGAAAGTCTTAGGGTAAGTTCACACAAAGATTTTGGTCAGGATTTTGAGGCCGTATCCACCTCAAAATCCTGACCAAAAAGAAGGCTCCCATTGAAATCAATTGGAGCCGCTCAGGTCTTTTTTTCTGGAGCCGTTTCTTCCGACTCCCGGTAAAAAGAAGCGAGGTGCTCATTCTTTAGGTCAAATCACCTCGCGATTCGGCCTGAAGACACACTTTCCTCCGGACTAAGCCCATTCATTGGGCCTAATCTGGAGTGGAGTGCGTGGATGGATGCCGGTGCAGTGCATTGGCTTTCAGTCGCGGCTACCCGGCTTTTGGTCTGGAACCTGAGGCGTCCTCCGCCTCAGGTTCCGGACCAAAAATCTCCATATGAACTTACCCTTAAAGATTTATGGAAAAGACACTCGCCTCATCAACTGCATGCGGCTGAGTTTTCAGCTGCCTGAATATGGCCAAAGACCTCACAAGTTTGCTGATGTGCATGTGGTTGCTGGAGTGTGTGGGTGTACTCTAATACAGAATTATGGTTTTGATTGGTCAAATAAGATACTTTGAAACTTTCTTTAAACCTCATTTTTGTATTAGGAAATGTCCTTATCAGCAGATATCTAATGAAGTATGGGGCAATTACATTCCTTATGGCGCCACTAAAAGAATAGTACGTAGAGCAATACCTTACTTCTTTCAGTGGAGGGGGGGGAAGACACTTTCATGATAATTGTGCATCACAACAGCATGTTTTCAGTGTAAAACTGGCAACTCGGCCATTAGGCCCCTGGCTTCGTCTAATTGCATTTGCAGGGGTGCCAATGTCTGACAGAGGGAGCCCTCTCCCTCCAAAACTACTTAGATGCTGTGGACTCTATTGACTGGATCATCAGTAGCTTAAATGCTCAGGATCTGATTTTCTCTTTATTTTCGGTGTTAAGAGCAGGTGACCAACTGTGAATGCACTGTCAAGCACGGGCATCATGTGTCGCAAAAGACCTGTGCTGGACACTGATACATACACCATAAAAAGGAATATGTATCAGAATAAAGCCCCTTAGTGACCACTGTAAAAGAGCATATTCGCACTAAGAAGTTATATAGATATATATATACATGTTATCTGATAGATCATTGTTATCAAATCGTTGGGTTCTAACACTCAAACCCCATTGATCATCTTTTCTCAGCAGCTCTTGGAGATTGGAGCAGGAAGCAGACTGCTCTTTTCTCTCTGTAGTAGCCAGACCACGTTACTGCAGGTCAGCTTCCATTTACATGTATGAGAACCAAGAAACGTAGTTTGGCCACTAAATGGAGAACAGATATGCCTGCTTCCTATTTCATTCTCAGTGTATTAGCTGCTGAGAACAGCTGATCAGTGGGGGAGCCAGGTGTTGGAATCCCAACAAGCATATATGGATAACCTATATTTAGGATGGGTCATAAATATTGGAAAGATGTGTGAAAAATGTTCGACTTCTTGAATTTGTGCTTGCCTCCAGGAAGGGGAGTACCCTGACCCTTGTCCTGCTTGTGGACTTGTCCACTGGCCATCACATTCAGGTAGTGAATGAAATAAGTGGCCGCTCATGTGACCTGCTGTCTCGATTCAGGTCTATGAAAATTACTGAAACTGCAAAGCACATTTGCTCAGCTAACTCTCAGAGCAGCCATTAACCAGGACAAAGGTCAGGGGTCATTTATCAGACATTTTCATATCTGTGAATATCCCATACATGAGGGTTTCAGTTTCAGGCCAAGAGTCCTGAAGTGTAATTTATAGTATAATATGGCTACTCCAAAGTATTAAAGGCAACTGAAAGCTTTAAAGAAAAAAGATACTTGCCCAGCATTTATAAAACATCCCTGTAGAGTGGTGCGGAGCAGTGTTTTCCATTTTATGGCCTTTCTATTCATACTATATGTTTTGTCTTCAGTAGTTAAGCATATATTTTCCTGTGCTCATTAAATCCTAACAAGCATTCTTTTGTTTTATTCCCTTTTAGGAGTAAATTATTCCGAATGTATCAGGCAATAAAACATTGTGATAAAGCATTTATTGTTATGTAGAGACTGACTAATGTGAACAGATTTTCTGTTGCCATCTGTATCTTTTATTATGTTTTTATTTCAGTGCTTACATTAAACACCAATGAATGAAACAATTTTGCTAGAATAAGCCATGTAATGACTGTATTGGATTGTATATGCTTACCCAATTGTTTATAATAGTATTTTGTACATCCAGGCTAGAGATTATTATAATATACAATATACATGAGTATCAGATGTGGAAGGGAACCAGTTCTAACACCATAGCATGCTAGCATGATATGGCTGCTATAATCTCTATGATGCTGTTACCGTAGCTGGCGTCAGTAAACTATAGTGGGTAAGCTCCATTCTTATCATGTCTTACCTATATACTGTGTACTGTATCTATGGAGCTTCATTCAACCAGTGCAAACCTCTTTATACATCATATTTTTAAGTATTTTTTTTAACATTGGTGTGTACAGACAATGTACGCTAGTATATGCTTAAACAATGTAGCATTGTGTAGCATTGTAGCAAAATTGTAGCATCGTGTCACATAAATGTGAATTCAATCCAACCAAATCACTGATTTTGTGAGTGAAGTCATTCACCAGCTTACATACTAGAATACAATGGCTGAATTGATTAACAGATTTCAACTTTCTTACAGTAAATTTCAAATGGTCCATTTACTCATAGGGTCAGCCTTGATATGATGTCTGTTCAGGCAAACACTGGCCCAGAATGGGAAGAGAAGAATACCACAGCCTTTTGGAGAGGCCGAGACAGCTGCAAAGAGAGACTTGAACTAGTAAAACTCAGCAGGAAACATCCTGACATGATAGATGCTGCTTTTACACACTTCTTTTTCTTCAAACATGATGAAAACCTCTATGGGCCAATTGTGCAACCAATTCCATTTTTTGATTTCTTTAAGGTAAGTACCATTAAGTAAGTATCACTGGAGTGAAGAAACATTCTCATTTTGCTTTTCCATTTCCCCAATTAAAAGGTCTTGTTCCAGGGAAACAACCCCGGTCGCCATTATTTATATACCATATTAGGGCACATAGTGTCATGTAAGGAGCCACCTACCCACTCTTTGTGATAGAATAGATAGCAAATTGGAGAACAGAAATTTATCTAAATAACCAGAATCTAATCCCACCTTACTCCTGTTGCATCCAACACCTGTGATTTTTGTTGTACGGCAAATACACATTTACCCTAACTATAATTTTCTGTACAATTCAGGTGATTGGTATAATTTTCTAGACTATACTGTCCTCTAATATGATAAGTCTTAGGGTGGGTTCACACCTGTGCCCGGTCTCCGCTTTGTGGGTTTCCGTCTTCTGCCGACAGGAGACAGAAACCCGGCAGACAGTGTCCGCCCGTGAGCGTTTTGTGGTCTCTGTGGTGAAACTGTTTTTTTTTAAACCGGACACAAAATCCTGCATGACCAACTTTGTGTCTGGCTAAAAAGAAAACGGTTTCGCCGCGGAGACCAGAAGACGCTCATGGGCCGACACTTTGCAAACCTATATAAATGAATGGGTTTGAAAAGTGACTACCAGTTTCCGTGTCCTGTCCACTTTCTCGGGTAGAAGACGGAAACCTGAAAGCGGAGACCAGGGCGCAGATGTAAACCCGCCCTTAAAGGGGTATTTCCACCTCAGATACACACAGGATATGCCATAAATGTCTTCAAAATGTGGATCTCACATCTGGGACCTGCATCTATATCAAGAATGGGGGTCAGGGTTACTATGAAAGCATCATAAACTGCTGAGTAAGCATGCTTGACTGTATTTAAAACTCCAATAGAAGTCAGTAGAGAGAGTCCTGCATCAATGGCCAAATCTCTATTCCCATCATCTGTGCAACAGGTCTCTGAACTCTGTTCTTGAGAAGGATGACTATCTCAGAGGTGGGGTCCGAGACACCACCCTGATATTTATAATAACTATAATTTATTAAGGAAGAATTTTCACTTTTTATAAACTCTGCATTTGCTGTTACTTCATTTTAGGAATGTTGGTACCTAATTTGTGTAAAAGTAAAATGTATACACTTCCTATCTAGAGATCTATCTGCATGTTCTGAAGTTGATGGTATCATCTTTACAGTGTGCAATGATAATAAAATATAGATGTATAATACGATAAAGTAAGCAGTTTGTTATAAAAGACAATGTTATCTGTGTTATCTTAATGGATATGTAATATAATAATTATCTGGTGTACAACTCGTGATATGTGAAAGGAAACTGCCTCATAGTGTGGTGTGATGCTACGTGTTGCACTTGCACAATGAAGACTTTGGTCTGTAGTGCTCTTAAACCCACATGCAAATACTTTCATTAGACTTACAGAAAGGTACCACTTTATGAAAACTATCCAAAAAAATGACTTTGTCGCCCAAAGCAGCCAATCCCAGCACAGTTTTTTTTCTTTTCAAAGAAGAATACAAAGTAAAAGTTGTGGTGTTGTAGATTGCTATAAGCAGCTTTACTTTTAGACAATTTCCTAAATGTCCCCCATATGTCCTAGTAACTGGTTTAAATTACTTTCAGTATCATGGCATGTAATGGGTCATTTGGGTGCTCAGAAAGAAGCTCACGCCTGTAGAAAAAGGTTCTGGCGCTCAATTTGGAATTTTGCTAATATCCTAAAACTATCTATATTATCTATGCTAAAACTATCCAAAAAAATGACTTTGTTGCCCAAAGCAGCCAATCCCAGCACAGTTTTTTTTCTTTTCAAAGAAGAATACAAAGTAAAAGTTGTGGTGTTGTAAATTGCTATAAGCAGCTTTACTTTTAGACAATTTCCTAAATGTCCCCCATATGTCCTAGTAACTGGTTTAAATTACTTTCAGTATCATGGCATGTAATGGGTCATTTGGGTGCTCAGAAAGAAGCTCATGCCTGTAGAAAAAGGTTCTGGCGCTCAATTTGGAATTTTGCTAATATTTGCAGATTTATTGAAGTGCAATCCAAATAACAATAAACATGTAACGTTTCTGTCCAGGCCGGACCTTCATCAGACAATTAAATTGCTGTAGAAATACGAAGAGAAGCAAAAGCAACGTAGGAAAAGCGGTATTCCAAATTCTGTAATATCACTTTCCCCACTACGTTCTTTCTTATCTTCAGATTGCCAAAGCAATACGGCTGTCTGCTGAAGGTCCAGCCAGGATCGCATTGGATCTGGATTGCACTTCAGTAAATCACTGCTGGAATTTTTTTCTACTACTAACCAGATTAAATATAAGCACTCTACAAACACTCAAGGAATGCTTTTTAGATCTGCACCTGAGAGAATCACATGATTCTTCATATATCATAATAGTACAGTGAGGTGACATTCATGCCAATACATGAGTGATATAGAACAGATAAGACTGGAGACCTACTTAAACTGGTGTTGTGACCTTATTAAAATATAGCTGTTTCTTTTTTACAATGGAGACAACTGAGGCAAGCCAATATTTATGAGACTATACTGTATAAACTGACGTAAGTGTCAGCCCTATGTCGTGCAGTAAGTGAACAGTTTCATTGGCAGCCACGTTGTTTTATGAACTTGCGGAATGTTTCATTGTAAAGACACAGAATATTCTTGGTATCCAACAAAAGTCATCAAATATGTTTTTTACGTTAATAACTTAAGCTAGAATATCAAATAATAAAGTGATGGTATAATCATTTTTTATTAAAATATTAATATTGTAATATAGATTATGCTGCAATATTAAACCCGCAATTGGTAACAATTTTTATTGCTCAGCCCATTAGTACTGGGCATATAGATGTCTGACAACGTTCACTTTTCTTATACCCCTACCCATTACCAGACATCACTCTGCCCAGTACTCATTGTTAGCGGAGTGAAGCTTTAAATATACAATTAGAAAAAAAGAGTCTGCTTTCGTCCAGTGTTAGTCTAGTCTGTTCAGATATACAGCAGAGTTACAGAAATAAACTAGCACAGTGTCCATAGTTGTTATTCGTACATCAGATACAAAAATGTCTGATGTTAGAATTGCAGTGTCCCCAGAAACCTGTTTACATGTAAGGGTTTATTTTCCAGAATCTACTATGTAAATATCATAGTTCACTGTAGCACAATACTTGCAAATAAGGTGGTGCAGTGTGTAAAGTTGGTGCTTGCTTCTTCTGTATATCCAGTGCAGAAAGATGTGATGCTTGAAATGCAGTTTCACAGAGAAAATAACTTCTGTATAAAGGGTATATTCACATGTAGATTTGTTGTAGAAATCATTTCCATTTCAATATTTACTTGTTTATTCTGGTACTGGATTCACATCCGCAGTGTTCATAAAAACAGATCAGTTAAGTGACTGGCACCGACATCCATAATAGGATGCGTCAGGTATCTGTTAATGGTGTCTCTATGTTTTCAGCCAGTTGAAAAAATCTTCCATGCAGGAGTTTTTTTTCTGGGATTTTTGACAGAATGTGTATCAGAGGTTCCTGATAAATCTTCTGATGCAGATGTGAACCTAGTATACCAATGAATCCCTGTTAGCAAGACAATGTTATTAAACTTTCACCTTTTAATATTGCATGTGCTATAAAATCACCAGTATCCACCATACCAAACGGAAAATAATTTTTTAAAACAGTCCCCACCTCACTGGTCCATTTCTTTTCACTTCCACATTAGTGTATTTTTTATTCAAGACACCCATATTTATTTGGAGCGTTATATCTGATACCACTAGCACTTATGAAGCTGTGTATAATCTAACTGTGGACTGACCACTTAAAAAATCAAGTAATATCCCACCTGACATGTTTCATAATACGCCTGCTTCATCAGGGTTCCTGAAGCTATGGCCAGATGATGTTGGGAGAAGTCTAGCAAGGAGTTAAATATTTAACCCTTAAGTACTATCATGGTGTCGATCATACACCACTATCATACACTTATCATTATGATAGACAACATGATGGTATGTAAGGGTTAAAATGGCATCTACAGTACAGAGTACAATAAGTCTAATACTGTAGCTCTGGCAAAGTCCATATATTGAGCTATGCCGTAGAAGTTTGGTTTTATAGAAAAATTCTTTAAGACCTATTAAATGCCGGAGAAAAGAGTTCTTGGTCAGTGGAGATCAAAATGTGACTTGGTGCAAAGTATGACATCTATAGAGAAATGATGTTGCTGTGCTGTCGTGTATCTCGTACATGTTGTTAGAGGATACAATCAAAAATAAACCAAAAAGGATAAGCTTGTTAGTGCAGACGTCTCCTTGAGAAACCTACTTTTGTCTCCGTGGTGAGATCTGAAAAGTTCTGGGGTCAATGACCTTTTTATAAGCATTTAAAGACAAACTCCAGAATAATGACTAAACAAAACTTGTTTTCTGTTCCCCAAGCCATAAATCTAAATTGGTTCTTGGAAAATAAAAGAATCATTTACCCTTCCTTGAAGCAACACATAATTCCATTTTATGTTGTCAAAGCAGAGTTTGCTGACGTTTATAGATCAATATCGTTCTCTTCAGCTGAAATGCTCTAAGCTGTGTCATAATAGAGGAGATCAGTATGGGGAATATCTGCCTAGTCTGTGCTCGTAGATCATTTTATCTGTCAGCGTATCTGTGGCAACTCAAGTCACTAAGGCTGATGTGGTGTCTAAACTGCTCCACGTTTTATGGGTAGCATATATTGAGGATCTTTTGTAACATTGAATGGGATGTTATTACCACTGCCATGTCTGCAGCTCTCCAGTTCATCAGTGCTGCAATCAGGGTGCTGGCAAATTAACTATATAAAATCCAATTCAGCTGCAATTAGGCGGAACTCATTTCTATGTTGATTAAATTACCATCTGAACATTGTTGTCCTTAGGATGCATGCTGTTTACTCGCGATGCTTCCCAGAGTTACAGGTACTTCAAGCCGAGATGCCAAACTCGGGAAGCATTTAGCAGCCCTGCTTATGTAAATGTCACCAAGGTTGGTCTATAAAAAGGATTGTCCCCATTTCCAATCTAATTTGTGCACAGGGAGTGCTCAGTCCTCTCACTTATGCACATTCAAACTTTTTCAACTTTGTTATTAGATATACAAGTCAATGAAAGTAAACTTTCTGAACACTAAACGCATACAGTATCTCACAAGTGTGTACAACCCGCACATTTTTGTAATGATTTCATTATATATTTTCATGGGACAACACTGAAGATTTGACATTGTGCTATAATCTAAAATAGTCAGTACAGCTTGTATAACATTTGAAATTTGGTGTGCCATTAAAATCACTGAACACACATCCATTAATGCCTAAACCCCAGCAATAAAAGGGAGGACACCCTTAAAGGGATTCTACCATTAAACTACCTTTTTTTCTAATGAACACGTCGGAATAGCCTTAAGAAAGGCTATTCGTCTCCTACCTTTAGACGTGGTCTCCGCCGTTCCGTTCCGTAGAAATACCGGTTTTAACCGGTATGCAAATGAGCTCTCCGCAGCAATAAGGGCAGGCCCCAGCGCTGAAACACCGATGAGCGCGTCCCCATTGCTGCCTGAGAGCTCTTTCCTGCACCGCCTCCTTCTTCTGCAGCAACTCCGCCTCTTCTGGCTTCTCTTGCTCTTGTAGTTCTATACAGGAGCATAGAGAGGCCACCCCAAAATGGCCGCCAGCCAGCTCCTGTATTGAACTGCAAGAGCGACTACCCCAAAAACGGCCGCCAGCCGGCTCCTGTATTGAACTGCAAGAGCGGCTACCCAAAAATGGCCGCCGGCCGGGTCCTGTATTGAACCGTATTGGCCGGCGGCCATTTTGGGGTAGCCGCTCTTGCAGTTCAATACAGGAGCCGGCCGGCGGCCATTTTTGAGTGGCCTCTCTATGCTCCTTTATAGAACTACAAGAGCAAGAGAAGCCAGAAGAGGCGGAGTTGCTGCAGAAGAAGGAGGCGGCGCAGGAAAGAGCTCTCGGGCAGCAATGGGGATGCGCTCATTGGCTTTTCAGCGCTGGGGCCCGCCCTCATTGCTGCGGAGAGCTCATTTGCATACTGGTTAAAACCGGTATTTCTATGGAACGGCGCGGCGGAAACCACGTCTAAAGGTAGGAGACGAATAGCTTTTTTTAAGGCTATTCCGAGGTGGTAATTAGAAAAAAAAGTAGTTTAATGGTAGAATCCCTTTAAGTGAAAATGGACAAATTGTGCCCCAAGTGTGACCACCATTATTTTTTACAGCACTGCTTTAACCCTCTTTGGCATGGAGTTCACAAGAGCGTCACAGTTTGCCACTGTAATCCTCTTCCATGATGAGATGGTGAATGTTAGAGACCTTGCGCTCCTCAACCTTTGAGGAAGCCCCAGAGATGCTCAATAAGGTTTAGGTCTGGACACTTGCTTGGCCAGTTCAGCACCTTTTCTCACCTTTTCTCTCAGTCTCTTTAGCAAGGCAGTGATTGTCTTGGAGGTGTGTTTGGGGTCCTTATCATGTTGAAATACTATCCTGTGGTCCAGTTCCAAAAGGGATAGAAACATGCTCTGCTTCAGTATGTCACAGTACATGTTAGCATTCATGGTTCCCTCCATGAGCTGTAGCTTCCCACAGCCAGCAGTACTTATACAGCCCTAAACCATGGCACTCCCAGCATCATGCTTGACTGAAGGTAAGACACACTTGTATTTGTACTCCTCATCTGGTTGCCACCATACACCATTTGAACCAAATAAGTTTATCTTGGTCTCATCAGACCACAGGACATGGTTCTAGTGATCCATGCCCTTAGTCTACTTGTCTTCAGCAAACTGTTTATGGACTTTCTTGTGCATCATCTTCAGAAGAGGCTTCCTTCTTTAGCTATGCAGACCAATTTGATGCAGTGTGTGGCATATGGTCTGAGCACTGTCAGACTGACACCCCCACCCCTTTAACCTCTACAACAATGATGGCAGAAATGTTACGTTAATTTTGCAAAAACAACCTCTGTATATGACGTGGAGCTCAACTTTTTGTTCCTTTTCATCGCTTCCGAAATGGAACGTCACCAAAACTCTTCCCCTCCCCCTGCAATACTTACCAAGCTTTGCTGTGTATGGGGACTGAGTCCTTCCCCTCTTCCTGTCTTCTGGTAATGGGCGGAATAGATGGGGGAGGATATGAGGGGCTAGTAATGGTCGGTATCGCTAGTCATTGTGAGTGGGAGGGGCTAGGCTTAGCAAGACAGATGGAGAGTTTTGTAAAGGAGTGTGAGAGGAGGGGAGGGCTGGGTGAGAGGGAGTTAGTGCAGCAGCTTACACAGGAAGTAGCACAGCCAGAAGGTCTGTAACAAACACAAAGGATGCAGCAGCAACCAGAGACACTCAGAAATAACTCCAATAACTGCTAAAGGTATATGGGTGTACTTATTAACCCATCACTAGCACTAACAGACCTTTATTTAAAAAAAAAAAAAAGATTTCCTGCCCGGAAAACCCCAGTGTTGGGAAAGGAGGATTTCATTGCACTTTTGTAGTGAGATATACAATATGGATAAGTAAGCTCAGTGGGTGACAATATTTTGCAAAGCCCTTTTATATGAAATAATCTTGTTGTAGTGGGAATACTATCTAAGTAGTGTTCTTTTGTTTAATATACCGTAATATTAGGTTCATAAAATGTTATTATTAGAGAGAAACGTGCAATGTTGAAATTATGTCTGTAATATTTGCTGGCACACCCTGTGGTATTTTTATGCAAGCCCTACCCTTTAAAGAATGTAATGTAACTGCAATAAAGCTCTTTGCTACATACCATATGACAGGCTTCTGACCTTCATCTTTTGTTTTAATGTATTTGTTAAGTCCTCAGGGGAAAGCTGCTTTTGAAGAAATTCTTCCTTTTAGAAGAAGGGAGGCTGAATGGGGGATCCCCATCTATTATATCCATATGTTACAGTAGGGCCTATGGAAAGGGGTTATCTCGGGCACATAATGTCCCCCTATTATAAATAGCTTGGTATATGTATTCCTTATTACAAACAGGAATGATAGTAGAGTGGAGAAGTGCAAGGTTTCTTTTCTTCAATCCATTACCTAGGTTTCATAACAAAAATTAAGAGAATAGTGCATTATACTGCAGATGTGAACACACCCCTACACAATGTAATGTACATTAGGCTTAATGTGCAGTGAATGTCTTATTGAATGAGAAGGTGAAATGTTTGCCGGTACTACATATTGCTTTCTTTTCTATCTTCCTTTCTTCAGTACAAATATCAGATACTTGTTGATGGGACAGTGGCAGCATACAGAATGCCATACCTCCTTGTTGGGAATAGTGTAATACTTAAGCAAGACTCCATTTACTATGAACACTTTTATAATGAGCTCCAGCCCTGGAAGCATTATGTGCCTTTCAAGAAAGACCTTAGTGATTTGCTTGAAAAAATCCAGTGGGTTAAAGATCATGATGAAGAGGTAAGTTTAATATGAATATGAATGATGATATGATTGAGTATTTTTGCATGTATATTATTGAGATTTTGCATAGCTATGTTATGTGGTCGGTTGTAAATGTATCATCAGGATAGAGGCGTGATATTCATTTACTAATTATTCTTTGTAGCAAACCTATAGATACAGAAAGCAAAACAAGGTAAAGGTTTATTTTTTGTTGTAGGATTATTACCCAAACTTATTCAGTTACCCAGTCATTATTAAGAGGGTTTCCCTATAATGGTACCAATCCTTTATCCACATTCCTCTAGAAGTGAATGGGACAGCAGTTACAAACACCCACCACCTCTTAATTCACATGTAACGCTCTGGGCCCTGTATTCTCATGGCTGCTGGTGTCCCCCAGTGGGCAGACCCACAGTGATCAGAAACCTATACTTTATCTTTTGGATAGAGGATATGTCTGTAATGAGAAAACCCCTTTAATGTACTCCCAAGATTCTGCAATGACAGATTTAGTCCTTTGGCCGGAATAAGAAATGGAAATTGTTTCCTTAAAGATGCTCCTCTTACTGTTTTGGAACTTTCTTCTATCAGTTCATTACAGACCACCAATTAATTTCATTGGGTTCTGTTACAGTGAGACTTGTTGGATCCTCCTGATCACAGGACTAGCTGGACTAAACAACTTGACTAAAGCTGGCCGTACACTTTCAATAGCTGTCAACCAAACACTTGTTCAGCCAAAAACTATCCCTCTGAACTCCCCTATACACACGTACAATTGACTTGGCTGTGTGTGTGTATTCTCGGTGGGTAGAGGGGCATAAGTCACTGCGAGACAAATCTGATGGTGACCTATCTCAAGTGAGGACGATCAATTGGATGTGTTGAAAAATACTTTTTCCCAATATCATGTGGCAGGGGAAAGTCAGGCACCATGAGATGATCTGTTAATCCCACCAATTTGATGGGTTCAGCTGACATTGAAGTAATGTGTATGGCCAGTTTTACCCTTTCACTGCCACCTAAAATAAATGCTGTATATTGCTTCTGGTCCATGTAGCTCAGATCCTTCCTCTTTTGAAAAATTACACTTGGCACATGCTGTGCCTTGTCTCCTTACCAAAAGAAAGCATCTTGAACAACCCAGCAGTATATATTTTTCCTGATACCATTATTAATAAGACAGACATTCATGGTTTAAAGGGGTTGTCCCACGTCGCATACTTACCCGTCTTCGTTCCTCTAAAATCTTCTGTCTTCCGGCTTTGTCTTGTCATTGGTGGGCGGGGTCATACACCAGTCTACCCTTCACAATGCGAATACAGACCCGACACCCTGCGGGTCTGTATTAGCATTGTGAAGGCTAGACTGGTGTATGAGCTTGCACGCAGGGCCGGCGGCATCTCGCCGTTTGGCTTTGCATATGTGACCCCGGAGCGGAACAGCATCGCTTCTGCCGCTGCTGTCTTCATGCAGGGCAGAAGCATAGCGATGTGCCTGTGCCGGCGTCTAACAGTCCCCAGCATCCGCCTATTACAGCGGATGCCGGGGACAGTTAGATGCCGGCACAGGTGAAGCCAGCAACATCGCTATGTGCCTGCCCTGCATGAAGACAGCAGCGGCAGAAGCGATGCTGTTATTCCGCTCCTCCGCTCCCCCCACCCCGGAATAGCAGCATCGCTTCTGCCGCTGCTGTCTTCATGCAGGGCAGAAGCATAGCGATGTTGCTGGCTTCACCTGTCCCCCAAAGGGTAAACTACCCCCCCCCCTCCAGGCTCGCTCCCGTGTACTTAGCCCCTCCTCCCTTCCCCCTGAGAGCAGGCAGACACATCACTTGACTCAGGTCAGGGCTGTGGCCACAAAAAAATGAATAAAGTGAGATAGTGGCCAAACAAAGCAGTTTTGCTGAAGCATTGTATTTAGGAAAAGTCTTACATTCACATTTACAAGCATTATAGATAGGATCCTTGTGACGGGACAACCCCTTTAATGTATATTTCCTTCTCCAGTTATCTGCATATGCATGAATGGCATTTGTATAATCTCTAACCCAAGTGGTCTAATAGTAATGCAGATTAGAATGAAGTAGAAGTGATTTGCATTATATGCAATTTTACTAGTAGTTGCATTATTGCAGGTTTACTTTTTAATGAATACATTTTATTCATACTTGGATATTTTATACACTTGTATTAACATCTGTCAATGTGTATTCATATTTTATTTATTTCTTCAATCATCAATTTGTTTCTAGGCTAAAAAAATTGCGGAGGCAGGACAAGAGTTTGCAAGAAACAATTTAATGGGTGATCATGTTTTCTGCTACTATTTTAAACTTTTCCAAGTAAGTTGTATCTCTGTTTTGCAACTGCAACTATACACCTAAATTTGATACAATTATGTGGGAATGAATTTATTATGTTGTGATGGGTCTAATGCAAAGTACTGTGGTTTCAGAGTCACGTGGCACAGAGAGATTCTTATTTTCAATATAAAATGCCTTGTTTCATAAAGTGTGCATTGTATTACTGACCTGATGGTAAAAGTGGGCTATCAAAATACCTTCTTCATATCAACTTTTTTAAATGAGGTAATTTATTAAATTTTACACATAATGACCTCTGGTTTGACCACTTTATCAAGGAGATTTTAAAAAGGAGCGGACACTTCAACATTAATGGCAAAAACATCAGTTCTCAGAAGTCAGAATTTCTGTGGCCCCTGGCTCCATGAGCCACCATCAATGAGTCATGAACAAGAAAAAAATCCATATTTCCTTTGCAAGACATAGTAAAGGCAAGCAAAAGGTCAGCAGTACAACCCCAATTCCAAAAAAATTGTAACAATGTAAAATGTAAAAAAAAAAAATTTGCAACGATTTGGAAATTTCATATAACCATATTCACAGTTATGAATCTATTTTTTCACAATAGAACACATAAGAAGTTTAAAGTTACACATTTTTCCTATTCATGTGGAAAAAAATTAGCTCATTTAGAAATTGTTGGTAGCAACATATCTCCAAAAAGTTCGGACAAGGTTAACAAAAAGCTGGAAAAATGAGTATTACTAATGAAAAACAGCTGGAGAGTCAATTCTCAATTCACATGATTGTGTATAAAAAGATACAAAAATGGTCAGAGGTTCATGAGTTTGAAAAAAAAAAAAAGTGTCTACAAATTGTGGAGGGCTAATGGTAAACATTAGATGCTTGTGATTTACAGGCCCTCAGAGGGTAACGCATTAAAAACAGGCATGATTTGGTAACGCATATCACTGCATAGACTCAGAAATACTCTAAATTGTCTACAAACACAGTTCACCATGCAATCCACAAATTCAAGATAAAGCTGTATAATCCAAAGAAGCTGTATAACAACACATTCAGATACACTCACCGGCCACTTTATTAGGTACACCATGCTAGTAACGGGTTGGACCCCCTTTTGCTTTCAGAACTGCCTCAATTCTTCGTGGCATAGATTCAACAAGGTGCTGGAAGCATTCCTCAGAGATTTTGGTCCATATTGACATGATGGCATCACACAGTTGCCGCAGATTTGTCGGCTGCACATCCATGATGCGAATCTCCCGTTCCACCACATCCCAAAGATGCTCTATTGGATTGAGATCTGGTGACTGTGGAGGCCATTGGAGTACAGTGAACTCATTGTCATGTTCAAGAAACCAGTCTGAGATGATTCCAGCTTTATGACATGGCGCATTATCCTGCTGAAAGTAGCCATCAGATGTTGGGTACATTGTGGTCATAAAGGGATGGACATGGTCAGCAACAATACTCAGGTAGGCTTTGGCGTTGCAACGATGCTCAATTGGTACCAAGGGGCCCAAAGAGTGCCAAGAAAATATTCCCCACACCATGACACCACCACCACCAGCCTGAACCATTGATACAAGGCAGGATGGATCCATGCTTTCATGTTGTTGACGCCAAATTCTGACCCTACCATCCGAATGTCGCAGCAGAAATCGAGACTCATAAGACCAGGCAACGTTTTTCCAATCTTCAATTGTCCAATTTCGATGAGCTTGTGCAAATTGTAGCCTCAGTTTCTTGTTCTTAGCTGAAAGGAGTGGCACCCGGTGGGGTCTTCTGCTGCTGTAGCCCATCTGCCTCATAGTTCGACGTACTGTGCGTTCAGAGATGCTCTTCTGGCTACCTTGGTTGTAACGGGTGGCTATTTGAGTCACTGTTGCCTTTCTATCAGCTCGAACCAGTCTGGCCATTCTCCTCTGACCTCTGGCATCAACAACGCATTTCCGCCCACAGAACTGCCACTCACTGGATGTTTTTTCTTTTTCGGACCATTCTCTGTAAACCCTAGAGATGGTTGTGCGTGAAAATCCCAGTAGATCAGCAGTTTCTGAAATACTCAGACCAGCCCTTCTGGCACCAACAACCATGCCACGTTCAAAGGCACTCAAATCACCTTTCTTCCCCATACTGATGCTCGGTTTGAACTGCAGGAGATTGTCTTGACCATGTCTACATGCCTAAATGCACTGAGTTGCCGCCATGTGATTGGCTGATTAGAAATTAAGTGTTAACGAGCAGTTGGACAGGTGTACCTAATAAAGTGGCCGGTGAGTGTATGCTGCAATCTTCTCTGGGCCAAAGCTCCTTTAAAATTGACAGAACCAAAATGGAAAACTGTTCTGTGGTTAGATTAATAATAAGTTATTTATGGAACCACAGATACCGTTTCCTGCGGACCTGAGAGAGACGATACCATCCAGCTTGTTCATTAATTGGTACCATCCTGCTTTTTATTCAGAGCACTGTTCAAAAGACTGCATCTCTGCTGGTTTCAGGTTGCATTAGTGGCCATGGTATGGGCACCTTGCATTTTTCAGCAAGACAATGCTAAACTACATACTGCATCCACCACAACAGTATGGCTTTGCAGAAGAAGAGTCCAGTTGAACTAGCCTTGCTGCAGCCCCAACCTTTCACCAATAGAACACATTTGGTATATTTTGAAATGAATGAAAGAAGACTCAGGACTGTTGAGCAGCAAGAATCAAAGCAGAACATTTCTCTCCCAGAACTTCTGCAATTGGTCTTCTCACTTCCCAGACTTTTACAGACTGTTGTTTATAAATGAGGGGGTGCTAGACAATGTTAGACATAGCCCTGCCCCAAATTTTTTGAGATGTGTTTTTGGGTATCAATTTCTAATTTAGTTAATTTTATTAAATTAAATTGAAAAACGTCTAGCTTTCATATGTGTTCTTATGTTCTATTGTGAAAAATATGGTTATATGAGATTTCAAATTTGTTACATTCTTTGCTTTCGTTACATTTTACACAGTGTTCCATTTTTTGGAATTGGGGTTGTACATTGTCACATAAACTTTGTACAATTTATCCATTAATTCATTGACAACACCTTTGCTGGAGTCAGTCTGGCAGTCAAGAAAAAACAATAAAGAATTATATTAACTCTGTACTCAGATTTTGATCTGTCAGGTAAAAAGAGATCACAAAGATCCTTCAATTTCTGCAGAACAAGGTGTAACCTGGACCCAGGCCCAACATCATTCCTGTTGGTGTTCCCTGACCTGCTTGTTCTGGAAATCAAGTTTATAATTAACTCTTCCTTGAAGTGTGAATCTTCTCTGATCTTCTGAAGGAAACAGTCAGTAAACTTCTTAGAACAAAACCTTTCATGAACCCAGAGGCTATGCTATTCGACAAATCAGTTTTAACCTTCCTAGAAAAAGTTATACAAAACTGTGTATTAAATAGAAACTATAGAATCATTTGATTGCATCTATTACCCTTTCCAGTTTGACATGTATACCTCTTAAAGCAATACACTATTTTCAGATTGTCCAGAAGCATCAAAGTTAATAAACAAACAACCTTACAATGCTCCAATGATCCAATCCTTTGCACTGACTGACCAGAGAATTAAGAATCACTTGTCAAATCTTCTTGCTGACCTTGAAAGCCATACACAACTTCAGCCCTATCTCTTGGACAATATCTATGGAAACCTCACAATCTTTGTGGTCTTCTAAGGTCAAAAGGAATTAATAAACTGTCCACCCCCAGTATCCAGCGTAAAATATTTGGAGCCATAGACTAAAATATAACAAGACAAAACAAAATGCATCTGGTAAATTTAGCCAGCGCCGCACCTCCCATGAGGCGACCTGAAGCGACCGCTTCAGGCAGCGCTATGCCAGGGCCCCAGGGAGGGCGTCATTTTTAGTTACCTAAGCCAGTCCAGGACAAGCTGTCCTGGACTGGCTTAGCACCGAGCGGTGGTTTGGGGAGACCACTGGAGCAGCGCAGCTCCACAAGCCTCCACTCACGCTCAGGCAGAGAGCAGGTTCTCTCCGTGCCTGCTCTCTGCCTGCGATCGGCGCTAAGCCCCGCCCCTTCACTTCGCCACGCCCCCTACGCTCCGCCCCCTCCTCCGGGGGGGGGGGGGGGCTTTCTGTAGTTCGCCTCGGGTGGCGAAAGGCATAAGTTCACCCCTGAATTTAGCATATCACATATGCTCTACACAGGACATTAAAGCAATAGTCCCTTGTAAAAAAAAAAAAAAAAAAAAAAAAGCACATTACAAAAATCCTTTAAAGTATTACTTTAATGATTTTTGATTTTCTGTTGTATTTTAACACTGATGTACAGAAAAATCTCCATCCTAGTCCAGATTAATTATAACATATTGTGTTCACAAGTGTATGGATGGGGCGCTGAAGGTTACTTGGGGGTTCTACTGGCTGGACAAGCACATTTTTATGTCATGTTTAGTAGATATACCGCAGTATCTGTAGGGGGAAAACCCCTTTAGGCTGAAGCTCCACATTGCGGAAACACAGTTTTTTATGTTGCAGATTTTGTTGCGTTTTTTGAGCCAAAGCCAGGAGTGGATTAATCAAAAGGTAGAAGTATAAAAACTTCCTATATATTTCCCATTCCTTTTGTAGCCATTCTTGCCTTTGGCTCAAAAAAACACAACAAAATCTGCAACAAAAAAGCTGCGTTTCCACAATGTGGGGCCTCAGCCTAAGGTCAGTAATTAAAAAATGGAAATCCCCGTTAATACTTCAGTATGTATCTCAGTATCCTAGATAGAAAGGACTCTTTCATTACTTCTTAAGAAGTATTTGTTGTCTCTACTGCAACAGCTTTAATTCTATCATTTCACAGAATCACCAGTTATTATACGCTGTCCTGCCGCATATCTGATTATGTTCTATTTATACGTTTTTATAAAGCTGTTTTATGTAATCTTGACAGTAGTTTTATTTGCGTTTATCTCGTGTTCCATCAAGACACCTTGAACCTTGGTCATTAGGTATTTTGCAAATCTAGATTAATTTTGCAGATTAAGATTACTTTTACAAAGGCACGTCTGAGTTATCTGTACACAGTAGTCTAGATAAGATGTATATGATACGCTGGGTCTTCTTCTGCAATAAAGTCTAGATAATACAGATATATACTACAGCAGACCATCACTGCAGTACAATCCAGAGGGAGATAAAACACTGCAATTAATCAATATAATCTAGTCTATTCAAGATTACATAGAATATTACATAGAATATATATTATTTAGAGCCCTTTCATATTAGTTTAGTTTCAGAGCGACATTAAGAAAATGAATTTGTTAATCTTTGTATATCAAACTTAACAGTGTAAAATACAGTATGCTAAAATAGCCGTCTAATATTTTTAGCTATGTGTCTTTATGTTCTAAGGAAGAACGTTCTTGCTGTCTGAATAATGTCAAGATCTAACTGTCAAAGTTTTATAGTTTAGCATTCTTTTTCTTTGCTTTTAGCATACCAAGGTCACTGTATTTGTTCCCCTGGTTTAGTTATGCCCATTTTAAATTCCTCGTACTATATTTTTTTATGTTGCGTGAGAGTCTATGCCCTCCCATGCTAGTTGTCCTGTAGGTCACTGGCCCCATTGCGTTTTTCTATATTTGGACAATATAATGTTGTATGTACTGATTTCCTAGTTCTCATGCATGTAGTTTTTTACCTGTACCAAGGAATCCAAGTAGTGTCTTCATAAAGGGAATATCCACCTTTAAAAATGTGTCTAAAAATGCTATGACTTCAAGCCGGGTCTCTTCTGCATTCTACGATGCCTTGGTTATATTCTTACTTTTTTACAGTAGCACCTCATGTAAAAAGCAAAGTTCTCATGTATATTGTCCCTCCCCAAATCTGAGACCCTAATAAACCAGACTCTCCTTCCCCTTTTAAAATGTAATATTGTAATAAAGTATTTGTTTAGTATATTGGTTGCCTTGCCATTAATGTTTGAGTTAGGGGATTAAGGAATTTACTAATATTTCTGCTGACTAAGCCCTCTCCTACAATTTAACAGCATAATGTTAATATTCTTTTAGATTTTTATGATATGTGCAGTAAAATACATTACCTTGAAACAATTTAATATTTAACATCATCTGTTTATTGGTTTGACCTTCACTTTCACAATACCAGGCCATGAAATACAGTACGGATTTTGCTTGAAGCCATGACTAATAATAGTCATGTACATTATATATGTGTAAGGGCAATTTACACTGACCGATTATTGGGAATTACAGTTCGTAGTTTGTACTGGTTATTCCAATAAAATGCCTATGCAAATGTGTAAAAGATCGCCAAACAAAGCAAGTGCTTAAAAGATTGTCAGTGGAAAATTGCCCATTGTAATTATACTGTTGTGGGACAAAATTCAGTATAACCAGTCATTTATTCATTTACATGACTGCCTCTGAAGCGTAACTCAACTTTTGGACAACTTTTGATTTTCTGGCAGTATTTATGTCATAAATAAAACTCTGTAATATACTTTATTAACAAATTTTGTCTCCTTTTTGTGAAATCCTACATTGTATTGTATTGAGAGCTGTTTTTTTGCCTCTTACTGAATGTTACTGTGTACAGGAGTATACTCTCGTACACTGTGTATACCCCCACAATGACAAAGTGAGAACAGAAAGTTAGAAATCTTTTTTATTGAGTTAACCTAAGTGTACAGTCCCTTTACTGAGTACTTAGTTGAAGCACCGTTGGCAGCAATTCTAGCCTCTAGTCTTCTTGGATATGGTGCCTCAAGGTTTGCCCACCTGGGTTTAGGGATCTTCTGCTATTCATCTCTGCAGATTCTCTCAAATTTATTAGAAAGGAAAATTTATCATGGATATAACTATTGAGACCTTTTGCTGTGACACTTGAAATTTAGCTCTAGGAACATTGCTTGGCCTCCTGGCTGCCATGACAACTCCTTGGACCCCACAATCTTATTGTGGGGGATCCAAGGCGTGGCAGGAGGGGGCAATCTTCCACTGGACCTCATAGATACCGTGATCGCTATTGTTCACGTCAACCAGGGGGTTAATCCGCCAAAGTCGGAGTGTCATCCGACTCCGGCAGCTAGTCCCTAGATTCACTGTTTAACAAAGTAGAGATTCCTGAGGCCATGCCGCAGACACAGCTCCTTTGCCTAAACCTCCAGATAACTGTTCCTAATTTCTATTCATTTTTTAGGCTTATGCAAAATTGCAAGTGAGTAAACCAAAAATAAGAAGTGGGATGGAAAAAGTGGAGAATAATTCAGAAAATTTCTTCCCATGCGAATGTGAAAGAAATCAGGTGAGAAAAATATTGTTACTTTGAGTTAAAAACTTTGCTCATCCTATCACAAATTGAACATTTTCAGTATTATTGAAACAATACTATGGGAAATAAAAGGGTGGACTCAGGTAACTGCTTTACATATGCCCTGTTTATGAATATAGACTGCTTAAAGGCATCCTATCATTTAAAATTCTTTTTTTCTCACGAAGACGTAGGAATAGCTTTAAGAAAGGCTATTCTTCTCCTACCTTTATATGTCTTCTCCGTACCGCCGTTCCGTAGATATTCTGGTTTTCATCGGTATGCAAATGAGTTCTCTTGCAGCACTGGGGGCGTGCCCAAGGCTGCCAGAGAACTCTCCAGCGCCACCTCCATCTTCTAGGCCTCGGGCCTAGGGAAAAGCTGACTGCGCATGCCCACCGGCCACAAGGAAATGACCGATTACAATACTGTGTAAGCGGCCATTTTCTTGTGGCCGGCGGGCATGCGCAGTTGGCTTTGCCCTAGGCCTAGAAGTTTGAAGCCAACCCCTGGAAGAAGACGTGTCAAGACCCTGTATCTGAAGAAGATGGAGACGGCGTTGGAGAGTTAAGGCTATTCCTACATCTTAGTGAGAAAAAATTGAGTTTAAATGATAGGATCCCTTTAAAGATAGTTCCTTACCTTTGGGAGTTCCTATTAGCCACATAGAACCGATAACAAAGAGAGGCTCTCGCTCTGGTGAACACTGGCAAGTCATGTATTACAAGGCTGCTTATTCATTAGAATGGTTGGCATGCATAAACTGTGCTAAATCAGCCAGTGACAGTATCATTCCTGCCAATTCATGTGATTGTATAATACTGCAGTGAAAGGATGCTACCCCTGCTGACCAAATATGTACTGTATGTCGGAAAAAGGGAGTGTGATTTTTCATACTTGTTTTACACCATTTTCATGTACAGAAAAATGGTGATTTATTATGCAGCGGTGCTGTCTTCCATCAATCGCTTTTGTTCAGGTCTGTTCACATTTGCTCTGTGGATTCAGTTAAATTAAGCCAAAAGCAAATTCAATTCACATTTTGCCAAAAAAATCCAAATTTTTTTTCTTTATCTTGCAGGTCAAGGATGAACTTTGATATTTATAGATGTTTTACAGGAACTGTGTTTTCCGTTATACAGAACACTACATTTAAAAAAATAAATAAAAATTTATATGAAAATTAATATTTTACTGCATTTGTTATAATTGTTACATTACTAAAGTGCAATAATATTATATTCCGTAAGAAAAGATGTTTTAAATAAATAAATCCTCTTGTCTTGAACTTTTGAATGCATAACTTTTTTTCTATGGAAATGCGTGCTAAATTAAATATTTTCAATATTATATTGCTTAGAGCCTGCTCAGCTATGTGGGTACTTGACATGGACATGAGATGAAATTCCACTGCCTAATGTCTGTGCCAGTATGCAATAAAGCTTTCTGATAAACATTCAAAAACAGTCTTTTTGTTTTACTTCTATGGAAGCAATACAAGTGTCAGGAGTAGGGCTGGGCGATTAATCGAAAAATACCTGAAACCGAACAACAATCGGGATAACTGATGTGATTTAGTTCATGTTAGTTATTTCGGTCTGTTATTACAATATTTGTAGTTACGTTCGAACCCAACCTGCTTTTATCATATGCTGGGGTCTCTTCAGGTCCGCTTTCAGGACTTTTTTCTCCGATTATTTTAAGCGGAATGGGGTTTCGGAGTCCCCGAACGCTAATGTGACTGCAGCCTTAGTTATCACCTTAGACTTGTGTCATGGAGCTCCATCCTGCTCGTATACTTATTGTTCATCACCAAATTGCTCCTGGATCATTGGAAGAAGTTGCTATTGGAGTATGTTTGGATACCATTCTTTACTCATAGTTAGCAGGTCTGCGGTGAGATAGTGACCGAAAATAGACTGCTGCAGAACTTTAGAAAATGTCAGATACTGAGTATCATTTCCTGTAAGTGGGTTAAGAAGAAAGAGAGGCTTCAGATACACTATGTGATCAAAAGTATCCGGACACCTGTCTGAAAATGACTTACAAGTTGGTGGCGCCCTCCATCGGTAATGCTGGAATTCAATATGGTGTTGGCCCACCCTTAGCCTTGATGACAGCTTCCACTCTAGCAGGCATACATTCAACCAGGTGCTGGAAGGTTTCTTGGGGAATGGCAGCCCATTCTTCATGGAGTGCTGCACTGAGGAGAGGTATCGATGTAGGTCAGTGAGGCCTGGCACGAAGTCGGCGTTCCAAAACATCTCAAAGGTGTTCTATAGGATTCAAGTCAGGACTCTGTGCAGGCCAGTCCATTACAGAGATGTTATTGTCATGTAACCACTCCGCCGCAGGCCGTGCAGTATGAACAGGTGCTCGATCGTGATGTAAGATGCAATCGCCATCCCCGCATTGCTCTTCAACAGTGGGAAGCAAGAAGGTGTTTAAAGCATCAATGTAGGCCTGTGCTGTGATAGTGCCATGCAAAACAAGAAGGGGTGCAAGCCCCCTCCATGAAAAACATGACCACACCATAACCCACCACCGCATCCGAATTTTACTGTTGGCATTACACGCTGGCAGATGATGTTCACTGGGCATTCTCCATACGCACACCCTGCCATCACATTGTGTACCGTGATTCGTCACTACACACAACGTTTTTCCTCTGTTCAATTGTCAAATGTTTATGCTCGTTACACCAAGTGAGGTGACGTTTGGCATTGACCTGCGTGATGTGTGGCACCCAATCACCTGACCACGTTCGATGTCCATGAGTTCTGCAGAGCGCCCCATTCTGCTCTCTCACAATCTCTAATGTCTACTGAGGTCGCTGATATGGAGTACCTGACAGTAGGTGGCAGCACAATGCACCTAATATGAAAAACATATGTTTTTGGGGTGTCTGGATACTTTTGATCACATAGTGTATATTAATTTACTTTACATGAAGAACTAAGGCTGGTCTTACACGACAGTATTGAATGTACAGTCCGCAAGTTGCTGATTGGCAACATAGACTCTGCAGATGTCCGTGTCCTGCTGCACTCACCCATGGAGTTCTATGGGCGAGTCCGTGCAGTGCTGCAATTCACGGCCATTACGGACATGTCCTATAAATTGCGGACCACGGTTGCGGCCCGGACACACCAAGGATAAAATATCTGGTGGTGTAAGAGGCTGCATTGAATATAATGTGTCCGCAAATGGTCCGCAATTGAAAGCCCTCAATTGTGGACCATTTGCGGACTTACATTACAGCCGTGTAAGACCAGCCAAAGGGTGAGTCAGATATGTTTGTTGTGCCTTTAGAGTTCCTTTATTGTCTGAGCAACCCTTAGCAATAAAGTACCACATGCACATTCTTTGCCTGGCCCAGGATGATGTCTGGTGTCACAGTAGGTGCATTTATGTACCATATTAGAGTGAGAACACACAGATGGGCTAAATCATTTCCATCCAGTCAAGAAACAAGGTCCAGATGGGTAAAGTTTTATATTTTACTACAGAAGTCAATGACCACATAATACAACCTAAAAGGTGCCATATTTAACTTCAACTTCCCACACCACCCTGTAAATGTATGGTGCTGACGCGTGTGAATTATTCCACAGGCCCATTCTTTTATGACACAATTTCCCCTGAACTCAGTAACTGTCTTTGCAAGACCTCCATCAACAGGGTGGCTATGACTGAAAAAAAAAATCCATTCCCTGTGGTTTATGTCTGGGGTCACATATAGAGAACACTCTGCTGAATTACTACAGCATGTTTTCTTGAATCACCTGAAAGCAAATGTGGTTGTTTTTTTTTTTTTTTTTTTTTTTTTGTTTTTTTTTGTGTGTGACCAGTACACAGATTACAGAAGTTTTGTACAGATGAGCAGGACAGTTGGAGAAATTTCTGCAACATCTGCTGTATGCAAAAGAGTCCTTAAGGTAAGTTGACAGAGTTTTTTGGTCAGGGTTTTGAGGCCATATCTGCCTCAAAACCCTGACCAAAAAGATGGCTCCCATTGAAATCAATGGAAGCCGCTCAGGTCTTTTTTCTGGGAGCTGTTTCTTCCGGCTCCCCGGAAAAAAGAAGCGAGATTCTCATTCTTCAGGCTTAGTCGCCTCGCAATTCATCCTTAAGCATCTCACTCCTCCGGACTAGGCCCATTCATTCGGCCTAATCCGAAGCGGACTGCGCGGCTGTCAGTCGCAGCTACTCGTTTTTTGGATTGGAACCTGAGGCGGTCTCTGCCTCAGATTCTGATCTGAAAAACCCTGTGTGAACTTACCCTTATAGTTTAGAGACAGAAAAAAAAGGGAAGCCATGACTTCAGATTGAACAATTTTACTAGACTGTATTGGCATGTAGCAGTTGGATGTTGCAGTGTAGCCCACAAGACTTTACATCCCAATAACATCCTGTTGTTGTAAATAGCACAATAATGCCTAATTGACACATCTAGATGGATCATGACTAAGGCGCTGTTCACATCTGCGCCCAGTCGCCATTTGAGGATTCCGTTCCCCTCTCTGCATTTTTCACACTCTTCGGGTGGAAGAGCTGTCTATGCTCTAGATTTTCACAGTGGATATCACTCTTTGCAAAGTATTCAAAGAAATCCTATGTTGGCAAATACAGCAATTATGCATAAAATCTGCAGTATACATGTCCTGTGTGTACACACTCTAAGGCTGTGTTCTCTCTTACATAGCTGTGGATTTCTCTCCTTGCATTGCAATGAATGACTTGTGTGGTGTTTCAGCACTAGAGTCCCTGCACAGCTGTCTGACATGCACTGTATACTGCTATGATACTTCTAGAGGACAGACCCAGTGCTGAGAGCAGGAGTGCGAAGTCTAGAAGACTGTGAGGGAATGACGTAATACCCGGAAGTGATCTCTAGCTCCTCCCTTCCATGTATATGCTGTAGTGACAGTGTGTGCTGGTGACCATGGGGGATTACATGGAGGTACAGGCTGGAGGGGTGTATGTGCAGGACTCCCTTCCTGTATTCATCCACAGGGGGTGCACTGATACAGAGTACAATGTACTACACTAATGTGACAATGTAGCTATCACTGTATACTGCCCTCACTGACTACAGTGTATGACTGTGATGTTACTATTGCTTTACTCCTCACACTGCTAGTACTGACTCTGATGTCACCTGTCCTGTTCTGTTCTCCTTGTGGTCTTAGTGATATGTCTGCAATGTGTGTATGTGTGACTGTAGTGTTCCCAACAATGCACATTATTATATGTGTAAAGCATTTAGCATCACTTCATTGCCTAATATATGAGGGTGTAATGTCGCCATCAGTATGTTCTGTGTGACTGCCCTGCATGACTATAATCTTATCACTGTACTATGTGACTGTAGTGTTATACTGTAACTGCATTAGCGTCACTGTTCTACACTATGTATCTTCAGTGTTATCTTCAGTATACTATTGTGAGACTATAGTGTTTGCTACAATATGTTATATTGTGTTACTCTAACTGTAGTTTGTATGATTGCGGTGTTATCTATATTGTGTATGACTGCGGTGTTATCCATATTATGTATGACTGCGGTGTTATCTATATTGTGTATGACTGCAGTGTTATTTTCTTGCATTCATTTTTTTGAAAAACAGCTGTGGAGTTTGGGTGAACAAGGGGCTGTACATCTTTCAATGGGTACTTTGTATACAATAAATAGGTAAGCAAACTTCGACACTCCAGCTGGTGTGAAACTACAACTCCCAGCATGCCCAAATCACTTCTGTGTGAGTTCTCAAAAGAGAAGTATTCTTGCAGGAAGTTCACAACAGTCGGATTGCTGAAGGTTGCCTACCCCTGCAGTATCATCATTGTCCACAAAGTCAATACATTGCTCAGATTAGAAACTTAGCAGAACTTTACAAAAAATGTGTTTGTTTAAAAACTACAAAACGTTTTTCTGTTGCTGCTGTAGCTTTGTACATATGTCACATCGTCCAGCAGCACATCTGTATGGATGAAAATGCATGGCCTAATCCTGGAAGCCTTAGAGACCAGCAACAGAAAAGAGACGAAAGCCCCTACTGCTATGTATGGTGTAACCTTCAGAGAACTACCCATATATATGGCTAATGCAAGATCTTGCTCTTGGATTAAAGGGGTTTTCTGAAATCCGAAATTATAATGTTGATAACCTGTCCTTGGGATAGACCCTCAACATCAGATCTGTGGGGACATCCTGGACTCCCACGGATCAGTTGTTAGAAGAGACAGCAGCGTTTGGGCACCAAACTGAACACAAAGCACAATGCCGTCCGTTTTGTATGGGCCGTGTTTGGTATTGTAACTCAGGCCCATTCACCTGTATAGGACTGACTCAGCTGCTAACAGGTCACGTGATATATGGGGAAAGTTATTTTTTAAAAAATCATGCTCGCCCATCCCTTTGTTATCTTAAAGCAGAAGTCCCTGCCGCATGTGACCGTTGAGGCCAATCAGCAGCCTCAGCAAGGGACACGTGAGGGCACAACCTGTAATGTCCCAGGGTCTCTTCCTGAGGCCCCTGATTGACCTCAGTGGTCATGTGATCGCTGAAGCCAATCAGCAACTTCAGCGGAAGGAATCTGGGACGTCACAGCCGACAAGCAGTTTCACTTTGAGAAGACCGCCCAGCAGAAGGAACGGTCCATTCTGGGAGGACACCGAAGCACCAGGGACAGGAGAGCATGATTTTTTTTCCCCCTCCCCCAGCCTATTTTTTTTTTTTTTTTTTACCCAGACAACATATTTAATATTTAACTTCCGGAAAAACCCCTTCAAGCTACAGGATCAAACTATACATGGCTAACTATTCCTTATGTAGCAATATATCATGTGTAACCATGTATTAGGGAATGGTATAAGTTAGGCTCCGTTCTGACGGAGTAACACACCGCTCATTTAGACACGTATACACGTGTCAGAGCGTGGCACTTCAAAACAGATCCCATTGATTTTAATGGGTGTCGGCTTACGCGCGCTACACATTGAAATCAATGGGTTACAAATAGAGATGAGCGAGTACTGTTCGGATCAGCCGATCCGAACAGCATGCTCGCATAGAAATGAATGGACGTAGCCGGCACGCGGGGGGTTAAGCGGCCGGCCGCCGTCAAAGCGGAAGTACCAGGTGCTTCCATTCATTTCTATGGAGCGTGCTGTTCGGATCGGCTGATCCGAACAGTACTCGCTCATCTCTAGTTACAAAGCCTCCCATTGATTTCAATGTGTAGCGTGCGTAAGCTGGCACCCATTGAAATCAATGGGATCTGTTTTAAAGCGCCGCACTCTGACATGTGTATACATGTCTAAATGAGCGGCGCGTTACTCCGTGAGAACAGAGCCTTAGGCTAGGTTCAAATCTACACTAGACTGTCCAGCGTTCAATTCTGCCATGAGAACATAACGACAGATTGCCGGATCATTGGGTTTCCACCATTTTTATATTGAAACTGATGGAGAAAAAAAAGAATTTCAATGGTTTCTGTGGCTGAGTCTCCATTAGTGCACAGGTGTGAATCTAACCTTAGGGCAGTTTATCATGTAGATGTTTAGGGTGTATTATTGTATGTTTGTATCTTCAGCAGCGGATTACGATACCATTTGGTGAGAAATACCTGGATGCAATGCTGACTCTTCCAAGAGACTATAGTGGAGTTAGGTATGGAGTTATTCTGACACATGGCGCTGGAGGTGATATGAATTTCCCGCAGTTGGTGTCTTTGGCAAATTACCTGGCTTCCCACGGATTGCTGTGTTTGAGATTTACCTGTAAAGGGTTAAATTTAATATATCGAACCAAAGCTTTCTCTACAGTGCTGGTACGTATGTCATTTAATGTTACTACTGTTATCAGATGCTGATTTTACATCCTATCCTATTTTTTTTTTTTAATTTTTGGACATTTATGACATGTACATGTACAAAAACTTGACTGCAAGTCCCATTATACAGATTGAGAAATTCAGACTAAGCGTCCATTCACACAGAGTTTTTTGGTGCTGATTTTGATGCTGAATCTGCCTCAGAATCCACGTGGAATAAAAAGCCTCCCATTGACTTCAATAGGTTCCTTTCTCCGCTAGCGGAAAAAGGAACCCATTGAAGTCGCTAGCGGAAAAAAGAACCCATTGAAGTCAATGGGAGGTTTTTTTTCAGCCCTGAATCAGACGCGGATTCCACACTGAATTAAGCGCCATTTTCCTCCATGTCAAATCCACTAGTGAAAAAAAAAGCTAGTGGAACCCCTAGAACTCTATGGGGAGGCGTTTTTTCCCACATGGATTCTGACACTGATTCAGCCCCAAAAAACACACAGGAAAAAATCAGGAGGGGAGGGGGGTGTTCCTCACCGCTCTCACAGTACAGCGCAATAGACACTACTGTGAGGAGAGGCGTTCCTGACTATCAGAAACGCCCTTCTGATGGTGAAGAGCTACGGTACCGACACCGATAGCTCTTCAGCGGGGGCACAGATCGTGAAAACCGACAGTTTGCTGAATTCAGCACATTGTCGGCTTTCTAGCGGTATATAAAACCGCATGTGCCCCAAGTGATGAAAGGTCCTATTTAAGAAGTGCCATGTCCCCTGCGTTATAACAATTAATAGAGTCATTGTGCACAGATTTCTCAAAACCCAATTCAGATTAATATTCACAGTTCTATATTCTGATTTTCTTCCCACTCATTCTAGACTTACTTGCAGTTTAATGAAGAATATAAAGTTGCTGGAGTGTTTCTTGCAGGTGAGGGTCTCCTTTAATATTCTGTATGTAGCAAGTAGCCAGCCTTACTAATAATATCAAGATATGCTCAAGGCAAAGAGTGACTAGGATGCCACGTGTTAAAGGGGTTGTCCAGGATAACCGCTTTTTTTTTTTTATTATTATGAGGCCGGGGGGGGGGGGGGACCAAAAACCATACTTTCCTATCCCTGGTGCGCCAGTGTCTCCCTGCACAGTCCAGTCCTGCTTCTTTGCTGTCTTGTTATGGTGAAATTCCCCGTCACACTGTGACTTGTCTCTTTCCTTAGGCTGCTGATTGGTGGTCATGTTTGGCCTCATATTAAAAAACCTCTTTAACACGCTACTGCTTTTAGGGTGTTGTCACATGAGCTTTAATAATGGTATTGGTTGGCTGAGAGGGCTCTAGGGCTATGATTGCTGCTCATAGACTGATTTAGCGTAAAGAGCGTGAGTTAGAATACTATGCCAATGGGGATTTAAGTGTGATATTTCTGCCTTTTTATCCTCCACATCTCAAATGATAGAAGGGCTACTTTAAGGACAGTAAATAAAGAACATGACACAGTAGCAAAGTTAAATGCGTAAACAGTACAGAGATTCTCTTTTACGTCTGGAGGATGGATTGGTTGGAATAACAAGGAAAGCAGGATGCAAATTTTCTTTGACATCTTGGAAAGTTTTATCACCACGCTTCCTCAGTATATAAAGTATGGTTAGGGTGTGCTTTCAGTCTACGATGTGGTATTAAGAGATGGTACTAATTGGGGATGAGTCATTGTAATGTGTACGTATTGGAGATGTCATTTGCTCTCGGCCTTCTACTGGTGTACATAGGGCAGTTGGTGGTACCCGTGGGTCCTAGGGATGTCTCCCTCCTTTGGAGATGCGTGCCTGCTGCACATTTGGTGACTAGTCAGGAGCGGGCATGTTCCTCAGGGGACATCTGGGATGGTGTAGTGGGCACCTGTTCTCTTGGATCTAATTTTCTGCACCATTATTTCTGATTATGAAAAGCAACATGTTATTGTTATCCCTTTTTTGCTTTCCTTTACCACCCTTCCTATTTCCCTTCTCCCACTCTGCTGTGCTCCGCCAGGTTTCTGCCAGTATTATGCTGAAACCGTCGGAGAGAAAAGTCCTGTGTGCAAGGCTTTTCTCTCTGCTGATTTTAGATAGAATCTGCGCTGGAGTTTCCTTAGGATGTGACCCTAACCTTAATTAAAATGTAAAAAAACAGTACAGAGAAATAACTTATTAATATTTGGATAGTATAACACTATGTTGTTGCTCTTGAACAGGACGATCAATGGGCTCTCGTGCTGCCACCTCTCTCACCAGAACAGCTTGTGAACAAGATGGCACCTTCATCCAAGGGCTGATCTGTCTGTCATATCCCTTGCATCCTCCCAAAGCAAAAAGTAAGCTACGAGATGAAGATCTGTTACTGATAACAAAGCCGGTCTTGTTCATCTCTGGTTCAGCAGATGAGATGTGTGACAAGGTAACTGTTCTTCTTGAAAATTTGCATTATATTCTTTGGTATTTGTAAATTCATATAAAACATTGATCATTAAAGGGACACTTCACCTACAATGAACTTTTCCCCTGTGCAGTAATATGGTATTCTGTGTGTCAGTCTCACAATTTATTCCTGAGAGGCAGAAACTCCTTTCATAGTTACTGCTAATAGTCTTCTGTTGTAGAGTTATAATGGAGCAGAATATAGCTTCCCCTTCCTAAAGGTACAAGAGAAGAATCACTGTGTACTTCCAGCAGGCAGAGATGGTTTTGGCTTTAGCCACACATGTGATTCTGGTCTGAGGCATCATGAGATTGATAGCAAAGCAGGAGAAATCTAAAAATCAGGATAGTGTGATTAGAGGTGGAGGAGAGGCTGCAGTGCAAGAAGCAAGTACAGTATGGAGAGAAGAGCAGTGTGGAATATACAGTCAGGTAGGAGGAGAGCAGTGATGGAAAGTTGTTCCCAATGGAGGTCTTTAATAAAATAACTGTAATAATTTATGTCCCCTGGTGTTACTTTGACTCCCTTTGGAATGTCCATCTAATACGCGCGCTCTTGGTGGTCCCCTTTATCCCAGATCACTTGGATAGTTGCTGTTCCAAGAACACATGTACTCTCTTGCTCCTGGTCCATGTGCTTTTAGGACTATGGTTTTAAAATGATACTTTACATAAATGCTTGTAGGTGTAAACATAGAGCGTATGTACAGTAGTTTTATGACAGGATTGTGTGCTGTTGTGTGATGTGCTAGGACAATGCAGTTCCGTCACTTCTGTAACTTATCTCAAACCTTCGTTTTTTTCAGACCTTGATGACAAATGTCATCAGTAAAATGAAAGCCCCAGTGAAGATCTACTGGGTAGAAAATGCAAATCATGGACTGACAGCCAAGGGAAAATCACTGGAAGATGTGTTGCCAGAAATGAATGAACAGACTTTGTTGTGGATTGAGCAGACTTTGAAACTACAAGCCCTATGACCATTTGTAGGCTGACACACTTCCACATTGTGCAAGGCTCTGGTAAAATGGCAATAAGCATATGTGTAACTTGAAGACCTGGACCCAAATGCAAAATCTGTAATGGAACACTTGTCTACTTTGTGCCAATTACAATGGCAGTATATTTCATGTGGCAGAGGGACGTTTGGGGCCCCCTCAGAGTCCAGGGCCTTGTAGCGACTACTACTGCAGCACCCCCTATAGCAGGGATAGGGAACCTTCGGCTCTCCAGCTGCTGTGAAACTACAACTCCCATCATGCTCCATTCACTTCCATGGGAGTTCCAAGAACAGCAGAGCAAGTAATGCATGTTGGGAGTTGTAGTTTTGCAACAGCTGGAGAGCCGTACGTTCCCTACCCCTGCCCTATAGCTATGCTCCTGAAAAGGAGGGGTTAAGGCTGTTGTTTGTCATGTGTTAGTCATTTGTATTGCAAATGTTAAAAGCTTAAAGGGGTGGTCCAAAGATTACAACATATTTCCTAGCCACTGGATAAGTGCGGGATGTCCAGCAATCACAAAAAAGGGTTCTATGTTTCACTTTTTCAATAAAGCAGTCACAAATATGGGATGTTACATTATTCAACCTTAAGGAACTGACAAAAGGAGGCAGAGTACTATGGCCAGCTCTCCATCAGTCCCACAGAGTTAAATGCAGAAGAAGTGTAAATTCTCGACTGCTGCTTTACTCAAATGTTTAACATGGTGTGTGTGTGTGTGGGGGGGGGAAGGGGTCACCTTTACAGTTGCCTTACATTAAAAAGTTATTTAAAAGACGTACAGGTTGTGTGAATACAATTAGCATGACATTGGTTGGGTTACCTGTGGATATTGTTGGCACTGTACTAATGTGCATATGGCACTGTCTTTTCATTGAAAGAAAAAGTAAGCCATATAACTTAAAGATGATGCCTTGACCTTTTTCCTTTGGACACAGTGTTACCAATACATGATATAATTCAATTATCAGTCTTTGACCACAGTTGGTTTCAATGGGTTGTGAATTTGATCAATGTTTACTGTTCACTTTTCTGTGATGTCCATGTTAACATTTCTTTTAACTTCATACCGTTTCATACCGTTTAGTAAATTTTTTCTTAATAAATTTAACTTCACTGCAAATGGAATATGTGAAATACCAGGGTTTTAAAAGTTGTCAGTGTCTAGAAAATAACATGTAGAACTTAGATCTGTGTATTAACCCATTCATGATATTTGCTATTATAGTACAGCAATGTCTGGTATTTAAAGAGGAACTTTCACCACCTCCAGCAAATCCAGCTCTTTGCATGAATTAATGCTGTATTGCTACGCCACTGATTCTGGCACAGTTGGATTTGTATCCTTAACCCTGAATCACAACCCAGCCTAACACAGCCCTTTTGACATTACAGAGCTTAAATACCATATCAGGCCGTTGTTACTCAGGAACGGTTAGAGAAAAATTTCCACTGTGCTGGAACCAGTAGAGCAGCACATATTAATAGATGCTAAGACCTTAAATTGGTGGAGGTGGTGAAAGAACATCTGTAAACAAGGTGCCCAACAACTTCTATTTGCAAGGGGATTTGCACATTAACCCCCACAACAGCATCTGAGTCAGTCATCTACACATTGGAAGTCTGATGTGCCCGCGTGGTGAGATTGCGAGAGTTGTACGAATGCTTTAGCAGATGGGATCATTCTGAAAGGCTCCCAGGCTGCTATAGTAATATTATTATTAGAGACTGCCGTGTGCTTGATATTCCGGTTTTTGTCAGTATGTAAATGAGTTCTCTTGCAGACCTCATTCCAGAAGAAGATGGAGGCGGCGCTGGAGAGTTCTCTGGCAGCATTGGGGATGCCCCCAGTGCTGTTTGAGTGCTGGGGCCCACCCCCAGTGCTGCGAGAGAACTCATGATGCTATCATGGGGCTCTTATATATGGAAGAGGATACTATTACTTGTGGACCCAATGATGAATGAACCTTTCATGTTTTCACAACTATGATAAGTTGGAAAGGATATGTTTTAAATTGGTAAATTTGCCACAGAAATTGGTTAAATTGAGTTTCTGGGCATTTTACATGGATGGCCTGTCTTCTGGATAGGCCATTAATAATCTGATTGTAGAATGTCATAACACCCCACTGAACAGATGCTGCTAGGCACTGGAACTATACAGGTGGCAGAAGCCACCTCCACTGTCTATTGTACAGTTGCCATTGCAGATTACTGCTACTTGGTTCCCATTGACAGGGTTCTTCCTACCTTAATATTTGATGACTTATCAATTCAAGATCGGCAGGGATTCAACACCCCCTGTATAGCTGTTTAAATTTGCTGCATCATTGTGGCCTGTTTACTACTTACCAAGCATAGTGCCATACAGAATGATGTATGGAAGATGTTTGCTATCACAGCTCAGCCAATACACTTGAATGGGACTGAGCTGTGAACTGGCCATGTGATTGCAGAAAGTGAAGTGGAAGTGGTACATAGGGAGCTCTCTACTGTTGCTTTATCAGCTGATTTATGGGCTTCTTGAGTGTCAGGCAGCTACTGATCTTTGTTTAATGACCTATCCTAAGAATAGGTTATTAATTAAGTCCCAGAAAACCCCCTTTCAGTTAATGGGAGTTGAGCTGTAGTATTCTAGCACCTCAACTACATGGTAGACAGTCGTCTGCTTTGGGTACCATATACTGTTCTGGTGCCTGACAACATTTGAGTGGTAGGGTTGCCAAGTGTTGGACCCCACCAATCAATATGCATGGTTTATACAGGAGGACAGGCTATCAATATAAAATGCCTGGGACACCCCTTTTATAAATGGTTACTTCTCAACAATGATAGGAGGATACCTCAAACAAGAAAATATTACTGATATAATAGAATGTTAAATGACTTAAGCTCGGGGAATAATAATTGACTGGTTGAAGATTGCAGAAGAAAATGTTCTGAATGTCATTCCTAAAGAGATTCTCTTGCAGACACATTTGCATAACATCTGTGCTACAGAATATAGCTTCACAATCACTTCATTAACTGCAAGTGGGGATACTGAGAAAACAACTGCAGATCAACAGTGTACCCAGCAGTGAGTGATAAATGTGCCATATGGCTGCAAAGGGTGTAAAAAAGCATCAATTAAAAGAAAACATCAAAAAATTAAGGAACCTCCTAAAAGTACAGCTGTGCACAATGACGTTTGTGACATCTTAAAGGGGCTCATGTCTAAATCATCAGAGGCAGTTTTGTGAAGGAGACTTGTCATGTGATAAGGTCCTAAAATGTATAACTGCTAAGCACCATCTTGTTACAATACCCTTTTTATGTGATAGAGGACATAAAAACTCATCATGACTTTGTATTAATGTTGAATAACGTGTATCTAGGGCCGTGATGGTGAACCTATGGCATGCAGGCACTCTGCTGGCACGCGGGTCGTTGCCCGAATCGCTCACTAACGGGGAATCCGGTACAGTGAACGATTGCTGCTTTCAGCTGTTATCATTAGTAGTGTGAAACCAGAAAAGTCCCTTATGCATACAATGATGCAGCAGAATAGTAAAAGTGCTAACAGATGTACTAAGTAACACTGACTATCTTATGACAATGGCCTCGGTCAAGGGTTGGCATACAAAAGATAGCAAGTTAAAGGGGTTGTCCAGTTTCATATAAATATTGAGAGATAAATGTTATTGTTTGTATAATGAAAAGTTGTACAATTTTTTGAATATACTTTCCATATCAATTCCTCTCGGTTTTCTAGATCTCTGCTTGTTGTCATTCATTCTGCTTATCCCCTGTGGATATAAATCAGTCCACGGTCATGTGATGTGCACACAGGTTATTATCAAGTCAATGTGTGATTACTGTGCTATAACTATGGCGAGCTGTGCACCTGTTTTTTTTTTTTTTTTTAATGTAGATTGTGAGCCCCACATAGGGCTCACAATGTACATTTTTTTCCCTACCAGTATGGAGTATGGGATGGAAATCCACGCAAACACAGGGAGAACATACAAACTCCTTGCAGATGGTTTTTTTGCCCTTGGCAGGATTTGAACTGAGGACTCCAACGCTGCAAGGCTGCAGTGCTAACCACTGAGCCACCGTGTGGCCCTCAGCTGTGCACCTGTTTGTCCATCACATGACCATGGACTGATCTCTATTCAGTGAAAGTAAGTAAAAAGAGAGACATTAAGCAGAGATCTATTAGGAGTGTATTGGAAAATTGTAGAACTTTTTAATTAAACAATAACATTTGTCTCAATATTTGTCTGAAACTGGTCAACCCCTTTAATGTTTTGGAAGCAAGAAAAAGGCGTAAGAGTAAGGATCTGAGTGACTTTGACAAAGGTCTAATTGTGAGGGCTAGATGACTGGGTCAGAGCATCTACAGAAATATCCTAAAAGAAATATTCATATGAAGGGCAACCTGTGAACCAGTAACATGGCAGCTAGCAGAATTTGGAGCCACACATCTGTAGGGCAGGTAAAAGTGCCTACAATGGGCACAGGAGCATCAAAATAGAAGAATTTTGAGCAACAGAAGAATTTCCTTCTGTTTCTTGTGGACTGCTGGGCGTGTAAACATCTCTTACTTGTGGAAGAGATGGCTGAATTCACTATCGGAAGTAGGCAAGATTACTCAGGCAGTGTGATGTTCTGGGCAATATTCTACTAGGAAACTATTGGTTCTAGCATTCATGTGAATGTTACTTTCGAATCATACCATCTATATACACTCACCGGCCACTTTATTAAGTACACCTGTCCAACTGCTCGTTAACACTTAATTTCTAATCAGCCAATCATATGGCGGCAACTCAGTGCATTTAGGCATGTAGACATGGTCAAGACAATCTCCTGCAGTTCAAACCGAGCATCAGTATGGGGAAGAAAGGTGATTTGAGTGCCTTTGAACGTGGCATGGTTGTTGGTGCCAGAAGGGCTGGTCTGAGTATTTCAGAAACTGCTGATCTACTGGGATTTTCACGCACAACCATCCCTAGGGTTTACAGAGAATGGTCCGAAAAAGAAAAAAGATCCAGTGAGCGGCAGTTCTGTGGGCGGAAATGCGTTGTTGATGCCAGAGGTCAGAGGAGAATGGCCAGACTGGTTTGAGCTGATAGAAAGGCAACAATGACTCAAATAGCCACCCGTTACAACCAAGGTAGCCAGAAGAGCATCTCTGAACGCACAGTATGTCGAACTTTGAGGCAGATGGGCTACAGCAGCAGAAGACCACACCGGGTGCCACTCCTTTCAGCTAAGAACAGGAAACTGAGGCTACAATTTGCACAAGCTCATCGAAATTGGACAATTGAAGATTGGAAAAACGTTGCCTGGTCTGATGAGTCTCGATTTCTGCTGCGACATTCGGATGGTAGGGTCAGAATTTGGCGTCAACAACATGAAAGCATGGATCCATTCTGCCTTGTATCAACGGTTCAGGCTGGTGGTGGTGGTGTCATGGTGTGGGGAATATTTTCTTGGCACTCTTTGGGCCCCTTGGTACCAATTGAGCATCGTTGCAACGCCAAAGCCTACCTGAGTATTGTTGCTGACCATGTCCATCCCTTTATGACCACAATGTACCCAACATCTGATGGCTACTTTCAGCAGGATAATGCGCCATGTCATAAAGCTGGAATCATCTCAGACTGGTTTCTTGAACATGACAATGAGTTCACTGTACTCCAATGGCCTCCACAGTCACCAGATCTCAATCCAATAGAGCATCTTTGGGATGTGGTGGAACGGGAGATTCGCATCATGGATGTGCAGCCGACAAATCTGCGACAACTGTGTGATGCCATCATGTCAATATGGACCAAAATCTCTGAGGAATGCTTCCAGCACCTTGTTGAATCTATGCCACGAAGAATTGAGGCAGTTCTGAAGGCAAAAGGGGGTCCATCCCGTTACTAGCATGGTGTACCTAATAAAGTGGCCGGTGAGTGTATATTGTTGCAGACCAAGCACCCCCCTTTGTGACAATGGTGTACCTCTACAGCAGTGGCTCACTTTAGCAGGATAATGCACCCTCCCAGATTGGAAAGGTTTGAGGAACATGGCATAGAATTCATAAATTTGGCTTGGCCTACAAATTACTGTACCCATATCAATCTATCTGACAATCTGTGGGTTCTGCTGGAAAAAGTCCAATCTATGTTGAATGCACCTTTCAATTTACATAATTTGCTGCTAATAACTTGGTGCCAGATACCACAGGACACCTTCAGAGGTCTTGTGAAGTTTATGCAATAACGAGTTGTTTGGGTGAACAATGAGTGTAGTGTTAGTTCACTATTTTTTAAAACTATTATATATGGAGTTGTTCTGTGAACATTTTTGTAATATACTTTATTAATTTATTTTACTCCGTAAATTATTTTTACTAGGTTCACACTAGCAGTGCCCTTCCCTTTGTTCTGGTCCATTGGAGGACCAGCACAACAGAAAGGTGCATATTTTTAGTGGTCACATATAGAGCCCGATGTTCAATGTCTGTTAATGGGGTTATACAGATGACCATCGAAATATAGGTCAAGTTCTATTTTTGTCTATTTTCACAGATTCCTCCATACAATATTATGTAGGGGAGAGCCATGAAACCAGCCACTCCTTGGGTACAAGACGGCCGTGATAACTGGAAGTTTTTGAGGCCGTTCTGCAACTCAGTTGTGTGAATGTAGCCTTATGCTAGGTTCACACTAGCGTTCAGGTCTGCATGGGACCCCGAAAGATGGAGAGCCTGTGCGCTTAAAAAGCAGATACCCACAGGCCAAAGTATGTAACCAGCGGTGGGTAAAGTCCTCCTTGGAGGACTTTTCTCTCTGCCAATTTTAGGCAGAATCTGCAGCAGAGCAAATGTGAACCTAGCCTTACAGGACTGTTCTGCATCCTGGGAGCACCTGGTTATATGGATCCCTCAAAGATTTTAGTCTATTGAGAGATCTGTGGAAACTGGCAAAAATAGGACATGACCTAGTTTTTGGAGGGTCTGTTAAAGGGGCTCTATCATTGGGAAAAGTCATTTTTAACTAATCACATCCTTGCATAGCCTATAGTAAGGCTATTCCACACCTACCTTTAGTATGTAAATTGCCTCAGTGGTTTCTGAATAAGTCCGTTTTTATTCATATGCTAATTAGATGCATTGTGCACCCTCTTTGCTATTGTTTCCTATTAGAGATGAGCGAACAGTGTTCTATCGAACACATGTTCGATCGGATATCAGGGTGTTCGCCATGTTCGAATCGAAACGAACACCGCGTGGTAAAATGCGCCAAAATTCGATTCCCCTCCCACCTTCCCTGGCGCCTTTTTTGCACCAATAACAGCGCAGGGGAGGTGGGACAGGAACTACGACACCGGGGGCATTGAAAAAAATTGGAAAAAGTCATTGGCTGCCGAAATCAGGTGACCTCCATTTTAGACGAATAGTGGATTTCAAATCCGGGTCATATGAGAATGTGAACTTTGTGACTAAGAGACAGGGATAGCTGTACAGGCAGAGATAGCTAGGGATAACCTTTATTTAGGGGGGAATGTTATTAAAAATAACTTTTTGGGGCTCTATCGGGTGTGTAATTGTGATTTTTGTGAGATAAACTTTTTCCCATAGGGATGCATTGGCCAGCGCTGATTGGCCGAATTCCGTACTCTGGCCAATCAGCGCTGGCCAATGCATTCTATTAGCTTGATGAAGCAGAGTGTGCACAAGGGTTCAAGCGCACCCTCGGCTCTGATGTAGCAGAGCCGAGGCTGCACAAGGGTTCAAGCGCACCCTCGGCTCTGATGTAGGAGAGCCGAGGGTGCACTTGAACCCTTGTGCACCCTCGGCTCTGCTACATCAGAGCCGAGGGTGCGCTTGAACCCTTGTGCACACTCTGCTTCATCAAGCTAATAGAATGCATTGGCCAGCGCTGATTGGCCAATGTATTCTATTAGCCTGATGAAGTAGAGCTGAATGTGTGTGCTAAGCACACTCATTCAGCACTGCTTCATCACGCCAATACAATGCATTAGCCAGTGCTGATTGGCCAGAGTACGGAATTCGGCCAATCAGCGCTGGCCAATGCATTCTATTAGCCCGATGAAGTAGAGCTGAATGTGTGTGCTAAGCACACACATTCAGCACTACTTCATCACGCCAATACAATGCATTAGCCAGTGCTGATTGGCCAGAGAACGGAACTCGACCAATCAGCGCTGGCTCTGCTGGAGGAGGCGGAGTCTAAGATCGCTCCACACCAGTCTCCATTCAGGTCCGACCTTAGACTCCGCCTCCTCCGGCAGAGCCAGCGCTGATTGGCCGAAGGCTGGCCAATGCATTCCTATGCGAATGCAGAGACTTAGCAGTGCTGAGTCAGTTTTGCTCAACTACACATCTGATGCACACTCGGCACTGCTACATCAGATGTAGCAATCTGATGTAGCAGAGCCGAGGGTGCACTAGAACCCCTGTGCAAACTCAGTTCACGCTAATAGAATGCATTGGCCAGCGCTGATTGGCCAATGCATTCTATTAGTCCGATGAAGTAGAGCTGAATGTGTGTGCTAAGCACACACATTCAGCACTGCTTCATCACGCCAATACAATGCATTAGCCAGTGCTGATTGGCCAGAGTACGGAATTCGGCCAATCAGCGCTGGCCAATGCATTCTATTAGCCCGATGAAGTAGAGCTGAATGTGTGTGCTAAGCACACACATTCAGCACTGCTTCATCACGCCAATACAATGCATTAGCCAGTGCTGATTGGCCAGAGTACGGAATTCGGCCAATCAGCGCTGGCTCTGCTGGAGGAGGCGGAGTCTAAGGTCGGACCTGAATGGAGACTGGTGTGGAGCGATCTTAGACTCCGCCTCCTCCAGCAGAGCCAGCGCTGATTGGTCGAGTTCCATACTCTGGCCAATCAGCACTGGCCAATGCATTTCTATGGGGAAAAGTTAGCTTGCGAAAATCGCAAACTGACAGGGATTTCCATGAAATAAAGTGACTTTTATGCCCCCAGACATGCTTCCCCTGCTGTCCCAGTGTCATTCCAGGGTGTTGGTATCATTTCCTGGGGTGTCATAGTGGACTTGGTGACCCTCCAGACACGAATTTGGGTTTCCCCCTTAACGAGTTTATGTTCCCCATAGACTATAATGGGGTTTGAAACCCATTCGAACACTCGAACAGTGAGCGGCTGTTCGAATCGAATTTCGAACCTCGAACATTTTAGTGTTCGCTCATCTCTATTTCCTATGGGAGGCTGCTGCTGCTGCTGCCTCAGCCTCCTGTTTGTACACACATAGGAGATAATAGTAGAGACGAGTGCAGCTGGGAACTTACTGAGCTGGTTGGAAGCTCATTAGCATATGAATACAAATTATTCAGAAACCTATGACGCTGGGTTCACACCAGCGTTCGGGTCTCCATTATCAGGTTTCCATCTTCTGCAGACAGAAGACGGAAATCTGTCAGACCGTGACCGGCAGTGAGCGCCCGTGATCGTTTTATGCTCTCTGCTTTTATTTAAACCGGACACAAAGTCCTGCATGTCTGACTTTGTGTCCGGTTAAAAAAAAAAAAACGGTTTTGCCGCAGAGAGCACAAAACGCTCACAGGCGCTCACTGCCGGACACTTTTCAAACCCATTCAAATGAATGGGTTTGAAAAATGCCTGCAGGTTTCCGACTCCTGCCTAGTTTTGTGCAGTAAATGGAAACCTGCAGAACGGACACCGGGCGCAGATGTGAACGAGCCCTAAGGTGCGTTCACACATTGTAAAATTGAGCGTGATCTGGCAAGTATACGGCGTGTCAGAGTTTGAGCGCTCAAAAAGATCCCATTGATTTCAAAGGGAGTTACGAGCATAATTGCCACGTTATTTTGCGCACACAAAATAACGCGGCGTATACGCTCCTAACTCCCATTGAAATGAGTGGGAGCATTTTGAGCGTGTCATCTGCCGGCACATATATACGTGCCAGATTGCGCTCCACGTTACATCGTGTGAACGCACCCGAGCGCGTAAAAAGCAGCTCCCATTGACTTGAATGGGAGCCGGCATACGTGCGCTCCCCATTGAAATCAATGTGAGGCTTTTTTCCCTATGCTTTCAATGTATTACGCGCGTAATACCTTGAAAGAATAGGGAAAAAACCCTCCTATTGATTTCAATGGGCAGCGCACGTATGCCGGCTCCCATTCAAGTCAATGGGAGCTGCTTTTTACGCGCTCATTCTGAACGTGTTTTTACGATCAGAATGAGCGCAGCGTTACATCGTGTGAAGGCTCAGCCCAATTCACATTCAACGATTGTAATGCAGCCGTGTGATGAGACTGACGGTGAACACCGCGCCCGCCACGTCTCGCGATCTCATCATTCCCATCAATGAAGGAGAGAGGTTTATGTCACCGCTCGCCAAGAATCTGCAAGGTCTGTAATGTTCCCGAATGACTCTATTACTAACTACAGGACTGCTATAGCGGGTGATGGACCAGTACGGGACACCCGACAGCGCCGGATTTCACCTTTTCCATTCTAGCATCTACCCGGTACGCTACTTCCTGGTGTCAGAGTTGTACCCGGAAGTGGTGAGCGGCGTCAGGAAACTACTTCCGGGTCAGAGTAAACTTTGTAGCACGTTGTTGCAGCTGGTGCTGGAGAATCGTAGTGCAGCATGGCGTCTGAGCCCTGGAATCGTGTCTATATCCCCAGACCTGCTATTCAGTGTCAGCTGAGCGTGCCCGTCGGAGACAGCACAGGTGACCTGAGGCTGCAGTAATGTGTAGTCTACTGTGATAGGTTATATTGGGGAATACATGGCATACATTCCCAAATACAGGGTTGTGGTCAGTGGAACTTCCTGTGTTGTGATGTGCAGCCTGCACTCCACTGACTACAGTGTGTGCATTTCTATCTGAGCAGCCTGTGAGGAGTATGAGCACACATATTAATAAGGAGATAAGATGGGTGCGGTATTATATTCAGTACACAGTGTATATTCACTAGTATGATATGTGGGGAGGGCAGGGATACATTCTGCTATAGTGATCACATCTGGTCCCACATGTCATATGTGCTGTACATATCATATGCGTTATCATACGTGTTTGTGAAATGAGATTATAGAAAGACGGGTTTGTGTTATCCACATGTCATATTATGGATTTACTGAGAGAACTTTAATTCCTTTTTTTCCAGGAACATGTATAAAGAACCTTGTTGATAAATATTCTGCTGTCCATTCGTTTTTGAAGAGCAAGACCTTAAATTCAGAGGTTACAATGCTGGATTCCATACTATATGTCTATCACCATAAGCTGGGCTTTCATAAACCTTATCGAGCATTAAAACAGGTATGTATTTCATATGATGAAAAGGATTAATATCACTAGGATATGAGTATGTGCTCACTGCTGGTCTGGCTGTAATCTTGGCACTCATTAAAGGGGATGTCCAGGCAAAAATGACCAAAAAATGTACTTTCTAAACAGCTAGGGGCAGTGAAAAAAATAAAAAGTTGTACTCCCCTTTCCAGCGTGCTCCAGTGCCTCCCATTGCAGTTCGGTCCTCTAAGTTTATGTTCCAGCAGAAATTCCTGCCACATGTGACTGCTGAGGCCAATCGGAGGCCTCAGCGAAGGCCATGTCATTTCACTACCTGTGACATCCTGGGTCTCTTCCTGAGGCTGCTGATTGGCATCAGCAGTCATGTGCACACTGAGGTCAAGCCAGTGAGCAATTTCACATTGAGAAGACGCCCGAGCAGTAGGACCGGACCGCACTGGGAGAACTTTGGAGCACCAGGGACAGGTGAGTATGATTTTTTTTTTTTTTTTTTTTTTTAAAGTTGACCTTTCATGTCCGCGGTTTTATATACTGCTAGAAATCCGACAGTGCGGTGAATTCAGTGCATTGTTGGTTTTCCCATTATGTGCCCCAGGTGAAGAGCTATCAGTGCATTTAATGAGAGCTCTTCACTGTCAGAAGGGTGTTCCTGACAGTCTGTCCACAGAACTGTACTGTGAGTGGGCGTTCCTTACCACCCAGCCATGATGCCATGATTTTGTTTGTATTGCAGCCATTGCAGTGTGAACCTTCACATCTAAGGAGCCGTTCACATCAGATTTTTCATGACAATTTAAATTACAGTTTAACGAATCTTTTAATCAAAAAACTAATGCAAACTGATGTCAATTCATGCATCTGCGTCCGCAAAATAATCTTTTTGTCATTCTTCTATAGGTACAGCAATGTACAAAACGGATAAAGTCTATGGGCTTAGAAGATTCCTTAAAAGAGATGATGGATTTATGCCCAAAGTATGTTAATTTTATTCTGTAAAACTTCAGCTTGTGAGACAATTCTATATTTATAATTTTTTATATTATATTTAAAGAGCAGCATGCTGTAATGTCCGTGATTTATTTGCTCCCCCTGCTTCACTGCTGCTCATTTTCAGAATTCTCCCTATGCTCAGTAATTGGGCAGCATGAAGTAGTTGACAGGGAAGGTGAAAAATAAACACACACTAAAAATACTCTCCTGTCTATGGTGTTCCGGAGCTGTCCAGTCCCCCGGCACCCAAGGCTTCTTCTGGTGGAAGTCCACACCACACGTGAAGCTGAGGCCAGTCAGCAGCCTAAGGAAAGGACATGGGATGTCACAGTTGGCGTATGTGAGGGATGCTTTGTTTCTTTTCCTGAGACCACTGATTGGTCTCAATAGTCATGTGAGGTGAGGACTTCCACCAGGAACAAGAGGAGTATGTGTTTACTTTTTTTCCCTCATCTTCCCTGACCTCCTTGCGAAAAATTGTATGTCCTAGACAACCTCTTTAAGGCTTATGGTGACAGTGTCGATGTATTTTTGCATAGCGTTATTTTAAAAACTAATGGAAAGCTGTAAGTTGGCAAAAGTTATAAAGCATCCATAGGCTTACTGATCAGGCAACTAGCTATGTAGTGGATGTCAGCTGGATCACTACACATTGAAACTTTGTTTTGACATGAACTGTACTTAATATATTTTCCTCCTAATTTTCTTTGTGTTAGCATACTTTTGATTTTTTGGCTTCAATTTTTTTAGGAGTGCAGAACTTGAAAGTGCACAGTATTGCACTGTCCCAAGTCAGCCTATTCTGGAGCTGGTGTCCATGAAAATTCTGGGTTCCTGCAAGTTATTAGTACGTCTCGTGGATTGCTGCTACAAGGCCTTTCAGTATCCTTTACGTCTGTCTTTTTTTCTTTAAAAAAAAAAAAAAAAAAAAAAAGGAATAGAAGCTAATGGGGATCATAACGGATTTTGTACTTCGATGTGTCAGTTACCTCTTTATTTTGGGTCTGGGATTACAGGTTATTTATGGAGTCTGAGTTGAGACCAATATTGCGTGGAGTTAGAAAAAAGTCACTGATGCCTGCTTCGAAATAAAATAAAGAAATCTTTTTATTTAGGTTATAAATATGTTAGTATTGTCTAATGAGTTAGATGCATAGTTTGTTGCAATAATTACTTTCATAGGCATGCAGTCACTAACTTTTTAATGAATTGGAGGATCTTTACTGCTTCCGGCTGACCATGGCTTTCAGACGTTTATGAAAGAGTTGGAGCAAAAGTCAGTGGCTTGACCTACCAACTCCACAGCCCTACTTGTGAATCTGACATCAAATCTAGGCATTATGTGAATTTCTCACACACCTATCAGTCAGATTAAACAGAAAAATGGAAGTGGATGTCATGGTTGCGTGATATTAAATTGGTTGTCACAACCATATGCTCTTTTAGAAACCCCCCCAGTGCATATGATGTGTTGTTTCCCTAGAGATAATGGGAGAAGCCTCAGTTGCAGTGACCAACTTTACTTGCTTCTAAAGAAAAAGAAGTTTTCTTCAGAATACAATCCTGTACTTTTTTTTTTTTTTGCTATTCCTAAAGCATAGCAGGGAACTGTATTCAATACCATATAATAAAATGTCAAATGTGTGCCAAAATGCTTTAGTACAAGAGAACAGAGAGAATTACCTCCTGTCCCTTTTTTTGCCTTGTGCCTGCCATAAGGCTTTTCATAAAGCTGTTCTTCATGGCTCTGAACATAGAAGATAGTTATCACGTAACTGCCCAATTTTTAAAAATGGCAACAAAATCAAACCCAAAATATAATAAGTTGGTATATTACATTATGTAGTGTAAAGAAATGGCTCCTGCTGAGGAGAATGTATCACATAAGTTGTGGCAAATGAATAGGCATCCTGACCAATTAAAAAGGACCTTTATCCACCTCCCCCAATTAAATTTCTTAGCATCTGTGAATAGGCGCTGCTCCACTGATTCCAACACAGTTGAAATTATTTCTCTAGCCCCACTGTCCCTGGGCAATTAATGCTGTTAGATTTGGTGCCTGATTTACTATTTAAAGAGGACTTTTTATGTTCTGGGGCACATCTGGCTTTATATAGTGCTAAAAAGTCGACAGTGCGCAGGATTCAGTGCAATGTTGGCTTTCACGTTATGTGCCTCAGGGCTGGAGATATCAGTGCTGTTGTAACTGTCATAGGGGGCATTCCTTACTGCCCAGCAATGACACTAAACGTTCCCTACTGACTGTACTCGTCCATAGACTAGTACTGAGGGTTCGTCACAGCTTTGTATTATCACTTGGTGGTAAGTAACGCCCCCTCTGACAGTACAGGGATATGAACGAGTACTGTCCGTGGGTGGGGGGCGTTCCTCACAGCCCAAGTAGACTGTCAGAAACATCCTTCTGACAGTGGGCAGAGATCGGTGCCGTTATAACAGAAAAAATCCAAGAAAAAAACCTGCTATGAGTAAGGGACTTACATCAACTCTTGTCCCGAAACACGTCAGCTTTTCATCATGTTCCTACTTTCTTTAAGGTGATGTAATATCCATCTTTTTTATACATTGAAGTAAAAGTTATGTTTTAGATAACTGGTGGCATGCTGGAATTTTTTTCTTGGATTTTTTCAATTTTCATACTCCTTTTACAGTCGGTTTCCATGCAATCACATTGGTCTCGAACTGTGAATTCAAGACAAGTAGAGCGATTTTTCTTTTTGGCCGTTATAACAGCACAGTGTGGCTTTCTATGGTACATAAAACAGCATTTTCCTGAGGATATGAAAGGTCCTCTTTAAGCTCTGTAATGTCAGAAGGGCGGTGTCAGGCAGGGGGCACGGCTCCACCTAGGGGCTGTCGGTGTCAAAGCTCATAGGCATACCCCTTGTCTGCTTCTGCCTGACAGTCGCCAGACAGAGTCTAAATGGCATATCATGCACCAAAACTAATAGCTTCCGGGCATCCTTCTCCTTTTGACTGCAGGTGCTGATGACTTACGTCATTTCGCTGGGGCAGAGGTCACACTCTGCAGTCAATGTAGCACATACAGCTGAAAAAAGGGATCGCTCACTAATTGGGAAACTGTACTGGATTCGCCATTAGTAAGTGATCCGGGCAACAGCGCGAGTGCCAGCAGAGAGGGCTCTGCGTGCCATAGGTTCTCCATCACGGGTGTAGGATATGCTTTGTGCAATATAACTAGCAAGCAAGTTTGCTGGGATAGATAGATTTTATCTTGTGTACAGTGATTACGTGTTTGCTTTTCACTGAATACTCATGCATTCAGCTTCTTTGTACAAGGTTATGTTACCCTTACCTGGCCCTAAGGTTTAGTATGATGCCAAGATAAAATTGCCAGTTATCTATTGCATATTACACAATGAGTTAGCTTGAACATTTTATATGGGTAATTATAAAAGTGCTCACATTCCTAGGATATCCTCATAATGTCCAATCATATTGAACTGAATTACTTTTTTTTTTTTTTTTATTACATTTACACCCAGTAGCACCTTTTTTTTATTATAGTTACACCTAGTAACAGTGAGACTGTTTGCAAAAACATAAAAACTCTCTTTTTTATTTTGTTTAGCTGCTCTATGTAATATGTGGCTTACACTCACGTTGCCTCTCCGTTGTTGTGGTCTGCTGGAGGACCAGAACAACGGATGGGTGGAACACTAAAATAGTGATCACACATGGAGTTCAGCATAGCCCATTGACTATAATGGGGTCTGTCGGGTGTTTTAAAACTAAAACAAGCAAAGGAAAAAGTCCTCTATTTTGGACTTATTCCTCCCCCAGATTTTTAGACATTGCTGTGCCTCTGTGCTAATAGCTGAGCTCTTTAAAGACCTGGTTTGGTATGGAGGAAACTGATCGGCCTTAACAGAGCTTCAACTGCAACCCTGTGAAATGCCTTTAGATACATTTGAGCTTTGATTCCAAATGCGACCTTTTTGACCAACATCAGTGCATGACCCACTAAAGAGGGATATGTCCGCTCCTTATCAGTCCTCATGGTTTGGACTACGATGTTCAACAAGCTCATAATCATGTGATCAGTCATCTGCGCATATAGGAGCAAATTTTCTGTCTAATGCTGCGCCAGATTTATTAGTGTCTAAAGTAGTTTAATAAATCGGACAGTTATTTTTTTTATTTTTTTTTTCATGTTGATTTACACCTGTTATTAATTGGTTTAATGTACCCCAGAAAAATGTACCAAAATATGGCTTATTTTTTGGCACACTTTGTGAATTCTCTCTTCCTCCGGAGTTGTTATTCTTTTCTGTACAATTCATAAAGATGTCTGAAAAGTGGCAAAACACTTAAAAAAAAAAAAAAAAAAAAAGTGACGCAAGGCATTTTAAACAATTTTTTTGGGCACAAATTACACCAGAATTCTGGTGCGTTTTACTTAGTAGAATATACTATAGTTGCAGGTTGAATATGTCTCAGCACTTTAAGGTTATAGGGAGTATTAATCTACTTAATTGGTCCTGGGGATGCAAATGATGGACTCTGGGGTTCCACTTTTGTCAAGACCCCTGGGTCATGTATTTCGAGGCAGCATTTGCCCCCCCTCCTTTCTCTGGCCATGTTGCTCTGCCCCCGCTTCCCCTGTTTTTGCAGGTAGTTTATTGCCTCAGCTATGGGGCTAACTTTACTATTTACCTGTGCTATGGGGATTGGCTGAAATGTGAGATCGGAAAGAAGCGGGGAAGTGTCCCAGGGGCTGGACGCAGCGTAATATCAACTGACCCAAGGGTTGTGACGTCGCCATAATCTCTGGGTCCATTATTGGCACCCCAGGACCAAGTACCGTATATATTCGAGTATAAGCCGCCCCGAATATAAGCCGAGGCCCCTAATTTTACCACAAAAAACTGGGAAAACTTATTGACTCGAGTATAAGCCGAGGGGGGGAAATGCAGCAGCTACTGGAAAATTTCAAAAATTAAAATGGTTGGAGTTTTTGGGTGCAGTAGGTGCTGGGGAAGGGGGGGGGGGGTGTTTTGGTTGTCTGTCTGCCCATTCCCTGAGCTTGAGGACTGTTTTTTCTTCCCCCACGTGGAATTCAGTCTGGCTGAATATAGGATATCTGCAGTGCTCCTATTAACACCTTCCTGACGGAACAGGAGAACTGCAGATACCCTATATTCAGTTATATTCAGTAGACCAGGCACGTTCAGACACAGGGATACCTAATGTGTATGTGTTTCACAGTCGTTTTCTACTTTTGTATGTATTCTAGGGAAAGGAGTGATTTAGAACTTTTATTTATTTTCTTTAAATCTTTTTTTTTTTTTTTGCACTATTATGGGAGATTCTATACATTAACATTGTGGCTGGTCATAGACCCGCCTCCTAAAAAATAAAAAAAAATGTTTTTTTGTTTTTTTTTGCTGGCTCAAGTATAAGCCGAGGGGGCTTTTTCAGCACAAATACTGGGCTCAAAAATTCGGCTTATATTCGAGTATATACGGTAAATACATTAATTCTCCCTCAAGAACTCTATTAATATGTAGTAAGCTGAGTAAATATTTTCAAATAATTGAATAAGAAATAAAGGACTTAAGTTCACCCTAATATGAATATGTAATACATGTTTTTTCTTGACTACCATAAACAGTTTATGTTTACAGCATTTGAAATTGGCAGAGTATATTGTCGTGAACGTTGTGCTGCTGGGATTGTTGAGTCGCTTATGGTCTGTATATATGTTACTTTAATGGGAAAAAAAATATACATTACAGGCATTTTCTCTCTGTAGGTATTTGTCCACATGTTGTGGGATAATTAATTGCCTCGGGAACTTCAAGTTCCCTTTAGGCTGGGTTCACACAGGGTTTTTTTTGGACCGGATTTTGAGGTGGAATCCGCCTCAGAATCCAGTCCAAAAAAACGCCTCTCATTGACTTCAATGGGAGCCGTTCACTCCCCCCCGCGGTTTTGTGCCGCTTGTGGAAAAAAGAAGCGGCCTGCCTTTTCATGCCACGGATCTCGCGGCAGTATCCGCCGCAGCGTCTGTGGTGCGACAACTCCCTTCTGACTAGGCCTATTCATTTGGGCCTAATCCGGAGAGGAATGCCACGACTGGATGCCGTGAAAAAATCCCCGTGTGAACCCAGCCTTAAGTGCTCCATGTGAATGTACCTTGCTGCGTGTGTTCCAGCACTTTTCTGTTCACTTCTATGGGACTACCGGAGATGGCATCCTGATCCTATAGTTGAGACTCTAGAAAAGGGAATCAATGTCATTAAAGGGAAACCCCTTTACTTTAAAATGTATAGCACTTTAATTCAGAGCAAGCATGAAATATAACAAATTTGTATTGTTTGCAGCTGAGACTGTTTACTTGATGGGCTCATAAATTAGTGGGATTTATTATGACATTATGCATTAAATAGATCCTGTAGAAACTGAGCCATTTGTCACAAAAAATGTTCCTAATATTTTAAATGGATTCTTGCCAGCACAAAGAACGTTATTAAACCAGCAACAGTATCTTATAGTGATCAAAACCTGAGCACAATACTATAATTTTTTTTTTTTAGAATGGTAGTCTATTCTTATAGAAAGAAAGAGCTGAGTGTATCAGGAACATATTTTGGGGAAGTTGACTGTTGCAGAAAGGTCTTCCCCTTGCTCAGGAGGATGTGGGGAAAAGTTATGATTATGTACGTGTTGTTGGGAGAGGTAATAGCACTGTGCTTATCGCTCAGAGCCCTATAATATAGCAGGGCTGGTTAATAATGTGTTTGGTGTTGACAAACTTCCTTTTAAGACCATCACAAAAATATTTGAGTAGATAACGCCTCCGTGTAGTACTCCAAAATACATTGGTCATCTAGAGCAGTGATTTTCAACCAGTGTGCCGCGGCTGTGCCGTGACACATGGTCGGGTGTGCCGCGGGGAAAGTTCCCCAGACGCATGCCAAGATTGGCACGGGAGACCTATTTTGCTGGCACAGCAGCCAGTCCCCGTGTAAATGTAGACGGAGCGTCCCTTCACTGCTCTGCTAGCTAGAGCTGAGGTGTAGGACACGCCCCCTTCTCTCCCTGCCCACCAATCAGAGGTGAGCCTCTCACTGCACAGGATAAGGGACCTGCTGCTACACGTGAGGAGCTCCTGCCGTCTGCAGCCCTGAATAGGAGAGGAGGAGAGGAAGCTGAACAAAGTGAAAGTAAAAGAAAACACCAGGTTAGTAACTATTCTTATGAATGTCAGGCATTTGGGGTTATTAATTTAGTTTTAGTAACTCCATGTGCCTCACATTAATAGCAATTAACCCCATCATGTCCCTCATATTAACTCCTGTGTGGCTCACATAAGAGTTAATAACATGTGTGACATATGGGGGTACTATATAATGAAGATATTTACTTATCACCTCCATATGTCTCACATATCAGTATCCCTTATGTAAAGCACACAGGGGGTTAATGTGAGGGACATGATGGGGTTCACTGCTATTAATATGAGGCATATTGAGTTGTAACCTGCATTGCACATGACCAGACTTTTTATACACAACTGTGGATAAGAGTACAGACCTATACATTTCTAAGGACCCATATATACAGCCATTCTTTTTGTGGCTGTGTATCTGGGCCAAATTGAAGAGCTGAAAATTATAGAGCAGGTCCTATATCTGTCCTATGTATACCCTATATCTGTCCTATATATACCCTATATCTGTCCTATACCTACCCTATATCTGTCTGCATTTGTGGCCCTGTCAATTAATTTTTAATGTTTATATCAGTGAAAACCACATGCGTGCCACTTGTATGCAGAAGGCGTAAGGCTGAGGCCCCACGTTGCATAAACGCAGCGTTTTTGTTGCAGATTTTGCGGCAGTTTATTTCAACCAAAGAATCAACCATTTAGAATCTATATTATTAACTATATGTATAATATGTACTGTTTTAGTGTCATTTTGTGCCATTTTGGTTGGTGGTGTGCCCCGGGATTTTTTAAGTGTAAAAAGTGTGCCACGGCTCAAAAAAGGTTGAAAATCACTGATCTAGAGTGACTCCCTTTACAAGGACAGCCTTAAACTTTAGAACTAGGTAAAAAATATGCAAATCTATTCCCCAGGATGTAATTAGGAGAACAGTGCACTCTATACGCCGCCCTCTAGAGGGCAGCATCCTTAACATCATGAACGACTCAGTTAAAAAGTCTAATATCATGATGCGGATTTAATTGCCAAATAAGTATTTCTATTCCAAAAGGAACAGATTCCCAGCTATGGACAGCGCTGTTTTGGCCTATTGGGCCTCCTCAGCATAGCGTAGGGATACTAATTTGGCAGAGTGAGAGACTATAGACCAGGGTCAGGGGATAATCGTACACATCAGGGAGAGTGTGTGCCTACATAGAACTACTGTAGGCGCACAGCCATCCACTTGGTAAATGGAATCATTTGTATCCCACAACTAAACTGCCTGATCAGGGTTTATAAAATAAATAAATAAAATGCTGTGAAATTGTGCAGGATGACAAGATAAAACATGCTAAACACTGGTCATTTTGGTTATCGGCTAGCTGAAAACATTGAGCATCGCCATTTCGACAAATGACAATCTGTGTATAGTTAGCTTTAGCAATCCACCGGCAGACTGTAGATTTATTGTATGTCTGTGACATAGCTTATTTGCTAATGGTCTGCAGGGAAGGCACAGTATTCTTCTCGCTCTATTACTGAGTATTGCTACTAGCTGCAAACAGATTACCATCTATACTGTTATTAAAAGCATCCCGGAACGTATTTAACTTTTTATTTTTTATTTTAGGGTCTTGTACAAAGGACTATTAAAAGATCTCGTTGTCTTGTATAGCATGCACATATCTCTACAGAAAGAGGTGTCGGACTTTCAGAAAATGCCTTACTTTAAAGATTTTGTTTTCCCTGATAAGATTGAAGATCACATCGGTTCTGTTTTGAATGAGCCATTTGCAAATAAACCACAGAACCTGTTTTCCAAAAAAGAGAAATTACAAATTCTGACTAAAATATTTCGTACCAGTGACTTGGTTAAAGAGGAAAAGATCAGCCAAATTGAAAATGTTGGGATAAAAGAAGCAAAAGAGTCACTTGATGATGTGGGGCAACCAATCCAAATACAGGGATTTAAAAGAGGTGAGAAAATTAGGGTTGTGTTCACATGATGTGATGCTGTTTTTTTTCCCCTTACTAGTCAATAATGTAACCTCATCACATTTAAAATGCAGGCACCATGTTTTAAGGGTGAATAAGATAAGAAGATTTATATATAGTTGGGAAAAGTTTCAGTAAAAATCTCTGCTCTTTTTGTGCTTTGGGGTCCAGTGGTTTTGTTAGATATCTATATACTGTCACGCAGGGAAGGTTGTCTATCGCTGATGGCCGCCTACTGGACTCCCAAGCCCAGAATGTAAATGAATAAAATACAAGTTACACTGAACCTTTTTCTTACAAAATATCAACCTGCTTCCAGTCTTTAGTAGTTTATTGCTGTTACTCAGCTCATTTCCGAACAGATCTGTTGTTTATTATTAATGGTTTCACTGGCTACCTAAGCAGATGTAGCTAAAGGGCACCTTTACACTACCTAAGGCCCACACAGACAAGCATCGGCTGATAATGTCAAAGAGCACTGGTCGATGTGTCATATCAGCCTTTTACACTGGCCAATGCAAAGTACAGTGCATGGGGGAGAAACAGTTCTTCATTCAATTCCCCCCCCCCCCTACAGTTTGTTGCATACTACATACAAGGCACCATCAGCCAACAAATGGGCGTTGGTTTCATTGTTGGCTGACCAGGAGTACATTTACCCTTACAGCGTTCCTATAAATTATTGTGCCATATGGTTTATGCTGGCGCTGTGTTCAGGAAATTCGACATGGCCTATAATATTTACATGATAGATTATACTGTACATGTAGTATGATTTTATCGTCCGTATGTCTCCTTTTAAAATCCATATGTAGACATTCACTTTATTTAAAGATTAACGTTGAACTTCCCATGGTTTCTGTGGAATAACTACAACTACCCTTATACTCTTAGAGAATGATTGGAGTTGTAGTTTTACCACAGTTAGAAGAGCCACAGGTGGAGAAATACATTCCTTGAGACAGTACCCCATCTACCTCATAGATTGTAAGCTCTTGGGAGCAGGGCCCTCACTCCCATTGTGTGACTTGACTAATACTCTGTAAGGTATCTTTTTGTCTGTTCTTGAACCCTACAAATTGTACAGTGCTGCGGAATGTTAGTGCTATATACATTTTTTTTTTTTTATCAGTACAACAGTACACTATTCATTATGTTTGTACAGATATGAACTATACTTTGTTTTTGTGCAGGAAAGCCGAACACTTTTGACATTAAAACATTATCTCTGCCAGTAAAAGCAAGCAAGCTGCAAGTAATGCACACAAATGGCTGCAATAAGCTGCAAGTAAGTTGACGTATAATGAATACACTTGTTCAGCGATATTATTAAGACTTAAAGGGTCCTGGAATTATCAATTGATAACCTATCTACAATTTTGGATTAATAAGATTGGTTGGGGCCCGTCTCCTGGGATCCTTGGCGATTGGCTGTTTGAAGAGACTGTAGTGTTCAGGTGAATGCTGCGACTTCATCACCAAAAAACAAACTCTGTACTGCACATCGTATAGTGATTGCGCTTCTTGGTTCAGTCCCATTCCTTTGAATAGGACTAAGCTGCAAGCAGACCAATGAACGTGACGCACTGATGCATGAACGTGACGCATCACATGATGCCCTGCTAATGCTTCAAACAGCAGATAGATCATCAATTTAATAAAGCCTTAAAAACTCCTTTAAAAAAAAAGTTTCCATTGATACAGCTGCAACAGGATGCCTATACAATGCACCGGCATCCCACGACTGATTAGGCCGAATGAATGGGCCTAATTAGGAGTGAGTCTTGAGCCGTGGACGCAGTGCCTGAATCAGCCGTGGGAAGATAGGGCATGACGCTTCTTTTTCCTGCTAGCTGAAAAAAAATCGCTAGTGGGAAAAAAAAAGCAAGTGTTTCCGACTGAATTGAATGGGAGACGTTTTTGCAAGCGACTTTTGAGGCGGATTCTGCATCAAAATCCACCTGCAAAAACTCTGTGTGAATATACCCTAAGGCTAAAGCCCCACGTTGCAGAAACAGCTTTTTTTCTTGCAGTTGTTGCAGTTTTTTTTGAGCCAAAGCCAGTAGTGGATTGAGCAGAAGGTCTAGGTAGAAGAGCTTCATATAGATTTCCCATTCCTTTTGTAGCCATTCTTGACTTTGGCTGAAAAAAAACGCAGTAAAATCTGCAACAAAAAAAAGCTGCATTTTCGCAACGTGGGGCCTCTGCCTTGGAGTCTTTTGAGGTTCTGTTTCATGCCACTCCAACCCTTTTATTTTATTAGTTTTTTTTTTTTTTTTCTTCATTTATCCACCAAACAAACGGTTTAATTGCAATGTATAGCTACTGACCTATTAAGGGCTAGTTCACACGTAGTTATTTGTTCCGGATTTTGACGCAGAAAGCCGCGTCAGAATCCGGACCAAAGTGCGACTGTCGCAGCTTCTGACAGAGCTTTTCGCTCTGGATTAGGTTCAAATGAATGGACCTAGTCTGGAGGGATTGTCTTGACGCGGACGCTGTGGCGGTTTCCGCTGTGGAATCTGCGTCAATAGGGCAGTTTGCATCTTTTTTCTGCTAGCGGTAAATGGAAATAAAAAGGAAATGACCGGCTCCCATTGAATTCAATAGGAGGTGGTTTTTGACGCGGATTCCGTGTCAAAATCCGGATGAAATAACTACATGTGAACTAGCCCTAAGTAGAATGGTTATTGACTAAGATGGACACCAGTTATTGGATTATATACAGTAGTGCTTTCACTTATGTACTGCCTGACACAATTACAGCCCTAGTAGTGTCATGTCTTAGGCATCTGAAACACACTATGATTTTCTTTTGCTATGTTTATGATTGTCATGAATCTGTAGTTCTGTATCCTTTATGTTAATGTTTTCTGTACAGGGTTTTCGCTATAAAAACAAGTCAAATGAATCCAAGAAAAAACCTACGTTGTCACACCACCCCAACAAAGAGGAATGTGTAAGACATATGGTGCCTAAAATTCAGGAAGCCGAGGATTTTAAAGTTCTTTCCAAACAGCTGCTTTATGCGGTAAAATGGTGTAAAGAGAGGAAACTGAAAAGAGAGGTTATGTTCTTCAGGAATAGATATCTGCGATGCAACAGACTACAGCATGCTGAAGCCTTAGGATACAGGTGTGTTTTGCTAGAGATGTGCAGTTACATTTATTATTATTTTATTTTTTTTAAGATCTGTATCAAACGTTCTTGTGCAATTATATTGGGTAGAATTGCTAGAAAAATATTTAAAGAAGATTCTAATTTTTTTGGTCATGTAATACTGTCCTCAATATTCTAGCAGTGTAATTTGTTTTTAATGCTTTCATTACGGTAGATGTATTAGTTGATACCAGACTGACCACCAATACAGCTCTTGCTTTACTCTATGAATAGGATGTCAGTTTCTCAATTGTGTCTGTGAACCCTGTCTGATCTCCCCTGGCAGTCCCCAGACACTTCTTTGCCAAAACCATACACTGGGCTCAAATTATATCTTTTACAGTCCACTAAGGGAATAGGGGTGCAGTTATATTAGCCAAATCTGTACAGTTCTAATACTCCTGCCTCTCTTTACATACAATCTGGTAACGCTGGGTTCACACCAGCGTTCAGTCTCTGTACTTAGGTTTCTGTCTTCTGCCGGCAGAAGACGGAAACCTGTCAGACTGGGTCCGGCTTTGAGCGCCAGTGAGCGTTCTATGCTCTCTGCGGCAAAACAGTTTTTTTAAATCCGGACACAAAGTCCTTAATGTCCGACTTTGTGTCCGGTTAAAGAAAAACTGTTTTGCAGCGGAAAGCATAAAACGCTCACCGGCGCTCACGGCCAGATACTTTTCAACCCCATTCAAATGAATGGGTTTGAAAACTGACTGCAGGTTTCCGTCTCCTGTCCAGTTTCAAGCAGGAAACGGAAACCTGTATAAACGGAGACTGGGCGCAGAGGTGAACGAGCCCTAAGATGTAGCTTTACGTTAGTCTCCTCTGACTATGGCTTGTTATAGGTTTCATCTTGTATGCTCTTTGGCAGGGGAGAGCAATATGAAGCAGCTCCTCATAGAAATAGATTTCTCAACAGATGGCAGGTGGTTTCAGATAGTGAGGGTTATTTTATAAAGGACACCATGTCTACGTCATTGAGCTCAGTCACTGGCTACCCTTAGATAGCACCGTGATCGAACATGACCCGCTCTACTTATGAAAGAAATTTAGACTGTGTTATGGAAAACCGTATCGGAGGTGTTGGAGTCAGATGGCAGACAGCCCATGAATGATACATGAACTAAAACAAGTGAACAAAAGAGCCTCTACATTGGTCTGTAATTGTAGCTTATGATACATTGTGTGTACCTCCTGAAATATTTGAGGCCACTTGTGAATTTGCTGCTGCTGTTTTATTTTTCCTAAGTTTTTCTACATAATGGCAATACATTTAGTCAGTAAATGGGAAAAAATGTACACATTTATGTCTTATTTCATTGGGGAACACAAAGAAGTGTCAGCCTCCTAGTGACCAGGTCTATAACCCATGATACTGTGAATACAATGAGAAATTTGCACGATCACAAAAATTTATATATATATATATATATATATATATATATATATATATATATATATAAAAAAAATTTTTTTTTAAATGCTCACTGCAATGTGACACTTTTTTTTTATAAAGAAAAACAAAACCGTGTACCTATTTTAGTAAGTTTTCCACACTGTGAGTTGTTGTATCACGCAACAGTTAGTATTGTCTGCTGCTTTATACAAATCTATGAGATGTTTGTAGTCGGCCAAGTAAGCAATCTTGTGGGTGTCAGCAGTCTTAGAACAGCTGATATGACAATGGCTGAATTACCCAGTGACTTCCCTGCCTATTCACAATGCCTCCACTGACAGGTCCTACCTAAAATGGCGTGACTGGTATGTTTTGGATGGTTTGTCCTTCACTTGTATCATATGTTCACTGGTATCTGTTCTCCTTATTGAACTTGTTTTCTCAACAATTGTTTTTAAAGTTTAAAAAAGAAGCTGCAATGTTGGAAAAAGTCCTTGTGTCACAGATTACGTGGGCAGATGCTGAGCAAAGACCATCCAAAGAGATATTTAAGCATACAAAGATTTCAGAGAAATTGGAAATCCATGGCCACTTCCTCACAAAGGCACAGAAGAGTTAAAAGGAAGGCTTTGAAAATCTCCCTGCTCCATTTAGATTTGTGTCCTGAAGAGCCGGTGCCGCCGTCTACTACTGTCACTGCCGCTGCTTTGAGGCCTCCAACGTCGGAGCACCAGGAGTCCATCACTAAAGAAACAGACCGATGTCTTCCTAATGCAGATGACATTGATGATATATTCTCATCGATAGGAATCTAGCAGACTATTTTATGTGGAGGATGGGAAGAATTGTTATGGGAAGCAATAGCTGCACAATATTGTGGACTTAATGTTTCTTGGCAGGGTTATTTAATGTTATGTAGTGAGAGAAATTAAATAAGCTTTAGGACTCGAGTGTTCCTTTTTATATGCTCCGATTCTGCATATTGGCCTCTGGCTATATTGATCTGTTGCATGGAGTAATTTTTTAGATGGAGTAATAATTGTAAAAGCATCCAAACCAAATATTGTTTCCTACTAAAAGTGCACAATTAGTCAAAAATCAATATGCAGTGTATTTTACAGCAATCTAGTGATTCTAATTTATTTTTCCTCGCAGACAATGTGAATATAAGCCATATACCTGCAAGTGCAGTTATCTGGTGTAATATATTGCAGCTTTTTATTATGACTGCTGCCTTCTATATGGTAACTAATGCTGCAATAAATTGCAGACTACAGGTCTGTATGACTATTTCTAAAGGCAATTGTGGAATTTATTTTCTCTTTAGTGTTTTTTTTTTATTTTATTTATAAACCTTACTCTAGATTCACACAACCAAGTTTTACCTGTGAAGCGCAGTCTATGTTCTTCAGATTGCCCAACCTGAGGGGGAGAGACCGCTGTCCTTGTACTATCGGGTCAGTATGTCGCTGGGAGTCAGGGACTCCTACCTGTATAGATAATTGTGTTTCTAGGAGTCCTTCTCCCTGTACACTGTTCAGGCTGGGAAATCCAGTACACACACTGACCAAGTTTCATGGGTGAAACTCGGTCATGTGCATCTAGCGTTTTTTTTTTTTTTCCACTGCTTTATGCTCTAGCCTTCATTGATGTTTCTGAGATTTGTAAAAACGAAAGAAAAAAAAAAAAAAAACCCACCAACTTCAGCAATAATTGTGACTTGTACATGCCAGTATGGTAACTTGGGTTAGATTAGTGCCTGAACAATCTGCACTATACTTCAGTGAATAAGGTTTTGCAAACTCTTTTTTTTACAAATAATGCACCGTAGTTTGCTGCAGATTTTGCCCATGGCCGAACAATAATGTATTAGTATGCTCATTTTTGTAAGACTGAGATTAAGGAATACTCCCTTCTCATCCATCAGAATACAGTATACAGATATATATTATGTTGTGCTGCTCAGACAGAAAGAAGAATGGATCTTGCTAAAGTTAGTTTGTACAGTGGAATGGAAGCTCAGTGACAAGTCCTCATGTCTTATTATTTATTTATATAGAACCATTAATGCCGTGGTGATTTACATTTAAGGAGTTAGATACGGTATACAAAACAAACACGATATTAACAGTGACCGACTGGTACAGTGGGATGGAGAGGCCTGCCCACAAGGGCTTACAATCTAAGTGCTGCTGATGCTCTTTCACTCACACATCTTTTACTGTAGTGCATACACTCAGCTTTTTCAGCAGGACAGAGACATGTTCAGTTCATCTGTCTAAGGGGGTGTTCACACTTGCGCCGCTGTCCGCCCTCCGTGATTCCGCCGAAATTGCAGGAAAACAGCTTGCAGGATGGGTTGCATATGATCAGTTTAAAAACCCATTCATTTCAATGCAAAAGCAAACGCCGATGTTCGTATGAGGTCTCTGCTGTAAAAATTTTTTTTTGCATAGACACAAAGTTGGACATGCAGAACTTTGTGTTTATGAAAAAAAACAAAACCCAAAAAATGGTTTCATGGCGTAGAAGCTGTATATGGACACCAGCGGGTTGCTTTAAACACCCCATAGAAATTAATGGATTTTTAAACTGACCAAGCTGTTTTTCCTGCAGGATTGACGGAAGCCTGGCAGGCGGACAGCGGCACAAGTATGAACACTCCCATATATGTTTTGTTCTTTCAAGAATAGTAAACCTTGCAGTGTATTCTTTTTCTCTTTGTATAACCTATCACCACTTTGTAGCAGCAATGTGAAGGTATATGACACATTATAAAAATATTTACATGAGAATACAGCAATAAATGTTTATAACAAACTATATACATGTATATATTATCTGAAAAGTCAGAGGAATATAATCTTTACTATGTGCGAAAAAGATTTAAAAGGATTTTCTAGTATTTTTTTTTTTTCTCATTAAAATACTAGAACAAGATGTACTCGGTTGAAATTCTCCAAGCACTGGTTTTGCTACTGGAGTGGTGTCAGAATTTATCACATGCAACGTCTTTCAAGTCAGTTTTGCTGGAGACCCCAGTGTTACTGTTTATTTATTAACCGGTTAAGGACCAGGCCCAGAAGTACATTAAGGACCGGGCCTCTTTTTTCAAAACTGACGTGTCACTTTAAATGGCAATAACTTTGAGACGCTTTAACTTACACAAGTGATTTTGAGATTGTTTTTTTCGTAACACATTATACTTCATGTTAGTGGTAAACACTAATCAATATTTTTGTATTTATTTATAAAAAAACTAGCAAATTTGATGGAAATTTGGAAAAAATTGCAATTTTCAAAATGTGAAATTCTCTGCTTTTCAGGCAGATAGTCATACCATCCAAATACATGAATAAATATTATCTACCATATCTCTGCTTTATATCTGCATCATCTTTTGATTGTCTTTTAATTTATTTTGGACGTTACAAGGCTTACAAGTGTAACAGCGATTTTCCAGATTTACAAGAAAATTCCTCAAACTAATTTTTTAGGGAACACTTCAGTTCTGAAAGGAATTATAAAGGCCTATATAATAGAAACCCTCATAAATCACCCCATTTTCAAAACTACACCCCTCAAATTATTCAAAACAGCATTTGGGATGTTTGTTAACCCTTTAAGCATTTCATAAGAATAAAAATAATATGGAGGTCAAATTTAGACATTTCATTTTTTTTCACTAATACATTCATTTAGACCTAAAATTAACACATTCACAAAGGGTTAAAGGAGAAAATGCATCTCACATTTTGTTATGCAATTTCTCCCGTGCACAGAAATACCCCACATGTGGGTATAAACTGATTTTTGGGCACACGGCAGTGCACGAAAGGGAAGGAGCGACACTGGGTGTTTGAACAGCATATTTTGCTGGAATAATTTTCAGGCACCATGTCGCATTTGCAGAGCCCTTAGCGTACCAAAACAATGGAAACCCCCCAAAAGTGACCCCATTTTAGAATCTACACCCCTCACAGAATTCATCAAGGGGTATAGTGAGTATTTAGACCCTACAGTTGTTTCACAGATTTTACTAACATTGGAATGTGTACAAGAAAAATTACTAAAATGTCACTTTATCCCCAAAGTTTTCATTTTCACAAGGGGTTAAAGGAGTAAAAGCCCCCCAAAGTTTGTTAAACAATTTATCCTGAACACGGCAATACCCCATATGTGGCCATATTCTGCTGTATGGGAACATGGAGGGGCTTGGAATGGAAGGAGCGCTATTTTGCTTTTGGATGGCAGATTTTGCTGGAATAATTTTAGGTGCCATGTTGCATTAGCAGAGCCCCTAGAGAACCAATACAGTGGAAACCCCCTAAAAGTGACCCCATTTTGGAAACTACACCCCCCACAGAACATATCAAAGGGTAGAGAGCATTTTGACCCTACAGCTGTTTCACAGATTTTATTAACATTGGGACATGGAAATGAAAATTTACTTTTTTTCCAACAAACTGTCAATTTAGCCCCAAATTTTTCATTTTCACAAGAGGATAAAGGAGAAAAAGCTCCCTAAAGTTCGTTATACAATTTCTCCTGAACACAGAAATGCCCCATATGTGGCCATAATCTACTGTATGGGAACATGGCGGGGCTCAGAATGGAAAGAGCGCTGTTCGGCTTTTGAAGGGCAGATTTTGCTGGAATATTTTTCAGGTGCCATGTCGCATTTGCAGAGCCCCTAAAGTACCAATACAGTGGAAACCCCCTAAAAGTGACCCCATTTTGGAAACTACACCCCTCATAGAATTTATCTAGGGGTTTGGTGAGCATTTTGGCCTCACAGCTGATTCACAGATTTTATTAACAATGGGACGTAAAAATGAAAAATTACTTTTTTTTCCAATTAATTATCCATTTAGCGCCATATTTTTAATTTTGCAAGTAGCTGAAGAATTAAAAGCCCCCCAGAGTTTGTTACACAATTTCTTCTTAACACGGAAATACCCAATATGTGGCCATAATCTGCTGTATGGGTACATAGTGGGGCTCAGAATGGAAAGAGCGCTATTTGGCTTTTAGAAAGCAGATGTGGCTGGAATAGTTCTCAGGTGCCATGTCGCATTAGCTGAGCCCCTAAAGTATCAATACAATGGAAACCCCCCATTGTGACCCCATTTTAGAAACTACACAGGTGACCGTAAACTGGAATTCACCAAGAAGTGACCCCATTTTGTAGGGACAATTTTAGGGCCTCTGCAAATGTGACGTGGTGTCCAAAAACAAAGAATCTAAATCTGCACTCCAAAAGCACATATCGCTCCTTCACATCTGCGTCCTGCTGGGTACCCAAATAGCAGTGTATGCCCACATGTATGACACTGGTGTACCCCGGATAACGTACTTAATGCCATATGTGGGTATAAATGGCTGTTTGGGCACAGCCGGGCACAGAAGGGAAGGAGCGCTATTTTGGTTTTTGGAGCACAGTTTGGTTTTTGGAAGTCATGCCACTTTTGCAAAGCCCCTGAATTGCCAATAAAGTGGAATCTGCAGACATGTCACCCCATTTTGGACACTACCCCACTCATGGGATTTATCAAGTGGTGTAGCGAGCATTCTTAACCCCTGAGTGTTGCATTTATTTAGTTTCCAGAAATGAAATCACAGCTGATAATGAGAAGTTAAAAATGAAAATTTTCCAGAGATTCGCCATTTCAGTATCTGATATGTTGTGCCCAACTTATGTCAGCAGAGACACTCCAAAAACCGGTAAGCGGGTATCCCGGGCACAACAGCTTTTAGAGCGTTCATCTCTGATACAAGTCGGGCACAATATATTACGCACTGAAATGACGGATTCCTGGAAAAATTGTCATTTTCACCTTTCACAATCAGCTTCGTATTTATTTATGGATAATAAGTTATAGCAACACTTGGGGGTTAAAAATGCTCTCTGTACCCCTGGATAAATCCTTCAGGGGTGTAGTTTCCAAAATAACGTCTCATATCAGGGACGTTACTGGCGTTTCAGCTCTGCAAAAGCGTCATGGCATCCAAAAACCAAACCGTCTGTGCTCCAAAAACCCAATAACCCTTCTTCCCTTCTGTGTCTGGCTGTGCCCTAATATCAGTTTATACCACATATGACATTACGTCCGATATAACGGGTACACCAGTGTCATACATGTGTCATACATGTGGCATAAACTGCAGTTTGGGCGCACAGCAGGGCGCAGAAGCGAAGGAGCGCTATGCGGCTTTTGGAGCACAGATTTGGATGTTTGGTATTTGAACGCCATGTCATGTTTGTAGAGCTTGTAAGGTACCAGAAAAGCGGATTCCCCAAAGGAGTGACCCCATTTTGAAAACTGCACCCCTCAAAGAATTTATCAGGGGGTGTAGTGAGTATTAGTATCCTGGACGTGACTGCACAGCGGATGGCGAAGAGGGAACATATAAGCAGTGCGGAGAACATTGCAGACACCAAATTCCCTACTATGTCCCAGGAGCTCCTATGATTGGTCGAGTCACTCTGGGGGTCACTTCTGGTGTTTTTTCGCTCATAAGCTGTAAATCTGGGGTGTCCCCTGATATTCGCTCGCACAGCTTATATATTCCCTACCTGCCGCAGCCAGTTGTGTTCTAATAATTTGGCGATTTTGGGGGGGTTTTGCCTTCACATTGCTAGATGCTATATTTTCTTTATTTTTCTGGTGACATGGCCATATAAGGGTTTGTTGTTTGCGGGATGAGATGCATTTTGTAATGACACCATTTTTGGGTGCCTACAACTTACTGATTACATTTTATTAACTCTTTCTTGCTGGATTAAAAAAAAAAAAAATCAATCCTGCATTGAGTTTTACATTTTAAATTTTTCGCCATGCAGCGTACAGTATAAGTAACATGTGTCCTTTATTCTGCGGGTCGGTACGGTTACGGCGATACCTCGTTTATGCTATTTTTTTATGCGATACTAAGTCTGCAGAACAAAAACACATATGGGGACATAAATCAATGTTTTTTGCATCGCCATCTTCTGAGAGGTGTAACATTTTTATTTTTCGGTTGACAGTGTTGGTTGAGGGCTTATTTTTTGCGGGAAAATGTGCGCTTTTTATTGGCATTGTTGTGGGGTGAATATGACTTTTTGATCACTTTTTATAGCATATTTTGTAGGATGAGATGGCAAAAAATCATTACTTCCGGCGAGTTTTTTCCGTTTTTTTTCCCCGACGTTCACCATGTACATTAAATATTATTTCAGTTTTATTGTACAGGTTGTTACGGACGCGGGGATACCAAATATGTATTGCTTTTTTTAATTTTTAGTGCTTTTTTTTTACATAATTCATTTTGTATAGAAAAAAGGGATTTTTGGACTTTAGAATTTTATTACTTTTTTCATACACTTTTTTTTTTTTTTTTTAAACTTTTTTTTTAACTTTTTCATGTGTCCCTTTAGGACACTTGAATCAGTTGATGCTTTGAGGAAAGCACCAACTGATTCTGTATAGTAGCTTGCAGGACACGAGCAGGACATGAGCCTGCTCGTGTCCTGCAAGCTGCAGAGGAAGTGAGACACATCGCTCACTTCCTCCACCGCCTGGCAGGATCACCAGGTATGTGGGGGCTCCGGTAGTCTGGGGTCACTGGCCAGACCCCAGACTACCTGTTACTGACATCGGCACCCCTCGATCTCGCCGCGGGGGGTGCCGATCACTTTCAATTGTCGGCGGATCCCTTTCGATCGCGCCGTGATGTTTGACGGCGCGATCGAAAGGGTTAACACGTCCAGTCGGACTCAGTTCCGACTGGACGTTATGGAGGAAGGGGTTAGGTGTTAGTAACACCTAACCCCTGTCCCCCCCGCACCCCTCCCCCCGCCAGAAAGGTACCTAAAGGCCGGACGTATTTCGGCAATAGTCCGGTCTTTAGGTACCAGCACATGAGGCCGTAAATTTACGTACGGCGGTCCTCATGTGGTTAACAGTAATTCAATGTTCATATCTACACTTTATTTTGGTTCTTCTGGTCTGATGGAGTTTCCCAAAAATGATGGACATGTATGGGGCTGAACTAAAATAATCAGATGAGAAGTTGGGCTTGCAGCTCCTTTTCTTGCGGTGTTCTCTGATGGATTGGCCTTGGATGGGTACCCTGTGCAGGTGTGAATATAGCCTAAAGGACATTTTCATGAATTTATTGCATCTCTAAGTATGGCTAGAGATGTTTCTTATATATTTCTGTCACCTAGTTACCCACTTTTCACTCCACATTTATAAACTAATGGTTTTCTATAGCAAAGAGTATAAGATGTGTACTACAGCAGATAAAATGCTACTTTGCAGAGCCGTTATGATCCTACGTCCTATGTGATTTAGTTCATTATCTATGACTCTAGAAAATAACTACTCTATAATTAGCTGCCTGAGGCCATGTCCACTGGAAGTCATATGGTATGCCCATAGCATTGCTGTCCTCCATGCATTCATACAAGCATACATATAAGAAGGTGTAATAGACCACTTTATCTGAAAAACAGAATCAGATCATCTTTTAATAATCTAGTTCAATGAAACGGACCTGATCTATGCATCCCCTAAGTGGACAATCTAGGTAAGGCTGAATCCACAGCAGCGACCGCTTTCCGTTCTTGGACTCCATCCCCTATTTTTCTTGAAAAATGCAGAGAAAAGTCTGTCAAGCAGAAATTTTCTCTCTGCATTTTTTTGGGCGAAAACTCAGCAGAACCCATTATAGTCTAGTGGGTAACTTTTTTTTTTTTAAGTGGATTGGGTTTCCGTTTTTCGGATCCCAAAGCAGAGGAACGGAAACCCGAGCGCAGGTGTGAACCTAGCGTAAGTTATGTAAATGCAGTTTCTGTTTAAGCCCTGGACTCCATGTGGCATAAATGACCCAAGAAGGAGATGAGTCAGCAGCAGCAGCCTGTGCTGTACACACACATAGGAGAGAATAGCAGACAGTGCTCTCTAAGCGCTCATTTACATCTGCGCCCGGTTTCCGTTTCCTGCAAAAAACAGAGGCAGGAGACGGAAACCTGCAGGACTCTTTCATACCCATTCATTTGAATGTGTTTGAAAGATGTCTGGCCGTGAGCAGCGGTGAGCGTTTTATGCTCTCCGCCGAGAAACTGTTTTTTAAAATCGGACATGCAGTACTCTGTGTCTGATTTTTTTTAAAAAAAACTGTTTCGCGGCGGAGAGCATAAAACGCTCACGCCGCTCACGGACGGACCCAATCTGACAGGTTTCTGTCTTCTGCATGCAGAAGACGGAAAGCTGAGAACGGACTGCCGAACGCTAGTGTGAACCTAGCGTAAGACTTCCGGAGTGCTCCCTGGAGGCTAAATAGCATATGAATAAAAACGGGCTAATTCAAAGACTACTGAGGGGATTTACATATAAAAGGTATTTGTGAAATAGCCTTTCTAAAGGCTATGCAAGTATGTGCTCAGTTAAAAATTATTTTTCCCAATGATAGAGCCCCTTTAATAATATAATACCTATAAAAGCAGATACATAACCTCACTGGTCACTGGATTTCTTTTCACTTTCACATTAATGAATTATGTATGCAATGATAATTCGGTTTGGAATGTCACTTATAAATGTAATCAATAATCACTTATGGGGCCGCCTCTCATAATTCTGCATTATCTAATAGATGGTGGTGGTGGTACAGACTGCACCAAATTAAAAATCAGTGGTGTCATAAGTAGTTGACATGCATCCCCGTGAGCCCTTGATAAAGCCATTGTATGGCATAAAACATGTGTGGGGTCAGTTGCATTGAATTCTTATTTGGTGTAGTCCATACTGCCCACTAACAATAAGTGGCCATGCTGCAATTGGATGACACATATTTATGAGTGGCAGCCCGACAAGTAATATCAGACATGTTTATGAGTGAATTCCCATATGAAATGAATATAGGTGTCTTGAATAAGATAAGATAATCCTTTAATAGTCCCACAGTGGGGAAATTTCAGAAATAATATAGTAATGTGAAATTAAATGGACCAGAAAGGCAGGGACTGTGGTTTTAATAATCCTATTCAGGTTTGTGTGGTTATGTCTATGTGGTTTTATAGGCAGTATATTACTATAGATTTAGTTTTAACTAGCTTTTACCCGCGACTTCGTCTGCGGTGATTTGAGAATTGGGCGGACACAGACGTGTGAAACTGTAAAAGTGCTTGAAAAAGTTTGGTGGGCTAGCAAATGTGATGTGATGTGTTATATTGTGTATGTAGTGATACAGACAATGTGATGTGTTATATTGTGTATGTAGTGATACAGACAATGTGATGTGTTGTATTGTGTATGTAGTGATACAGACAATGTGATGTGTTGTATTGTGTATGTAGTGATACAGACAATGTGATGTGTTGTATTGTGTATGTAGTGATACAGACAATGTGATGTGTTGTGTTGTATTGTGTATGTAGTGATACAGACAATGTGATGTGTTGTATTGTGTATGCAGTGAGTGTAGTGTATTGTGTATGTAGTGATACAGACATGTGATCTGTTATATAGTGGAAAGCTATATGTAAATGTGAGTGAGTAGAGTGAGGGCTACTCCTGAGGTGACAGTAAGGAGTGTGCAGGCAGGTTGAGGCAGGAAATGCCAGGCAGTGTGTGTGAGTCTATAGCTGGGGCTAGGAGTCCTGCTTTTGTGAGTCTCCTGCAAGGAAGCCATGTTGTTTAGTGGCACCAAAAGTATCCTGTGACTCAATCCTAAGGGAAAACTATGTTTGTGGAAAATTTTACGCAAATTCGTCCAGGCGTTTTAGCGTGATTGAGGAACAAACATCCAAACTCACAAACATCCAAACACACAAACTTTCACACTTATAATATTAGTAGGATAACATTATGTTGCTAAATGGGATTTTTTGCCTAAAGGCAATCTCTATATAAGGAGTTTGAATCTTCTCTAAGTAACATAAGTTTGTATAAGTTAGAAGTATTTTCTGTCAAATGACAGCACTGTATATTATTTACATGCCCAATAGTCAAAACAGTACGTCAACAGTCTAACTGACCCAGTGGTAAACCATGGAAAGGAGGAAGACATTAAAATAAGCCGTGTATAATGATATACTGAGCTCTGCTACATATTGAAAAACACACTTTTGTCAGAGGGTGAAATAGATAAATATCAGTTCCATAAAAAAAAAAAAAAAAATTGTATTACAATATGCAATAGAGAAGGCCAATGTAGGGACAACAGAACGATGTAGCAGAGTGCTGAAGTTTTTTTCCTCCCTGCAGGCTCATAGTACATATTGAAGGTTATTATGACTTAAAGAGGACCTTTCATCAGATCGGGCACATGCAGTTCTATATACTGCTGGAAAGCTGTCAGTGCGCTGAATTCAGCACACTATCGGCTTTCCCGATCTGTGTCCGGTGTAAAGCGCTACGGTACCGGGACCGATACCGTAGCGCTTTACAGTCAGAAGGGCGTTTCTGACACTTAGCCAGGGACGCCCTTCTCCACAGCAGTGCCTATCCCGCTGTACAGTGTGAGCGGGGAGGAACTCCCCACTCCCTCTGCTCACAGTGCTCGTCCATAGACGAGTATTATCAGGAGAGGGAGGGGGCGTTCCTCCCCGCTCACACAGCACAGCGCGATAGGCGTTGTTGGGCAGAAGGGCGTCCCTGGCTAAGTGTCAGAAACGCCCTTCTGACTGTAAAGTGCTACGGTACCGGGACCGATAGCGCTTTACACCGGGCACAGATCAGGAAAGCCGATAGTGTGCTGAATTCAGCGCACTGTCAGCTTTCCAGCAGTATATAGAACTGCATGTGCCCGATCTGATGAAAGGTCCTCTTTAAAGGTTATGTCTATTATCACGTATGCTGCACACAGAGAATTCATCCATTTACAGAGAATATTGTTGTGAAAGACAAGTTTACCAATAAAACATCATTTGTCTTGATGTTGCTCAGTTCTTTGGCTTTTCATTAAGATCAAATCCTTCATTTGTCTGTTCATAAGGTGACTGAACTGCGTCTTCTACTTCGACTTTTTTGCCACATATTCTTTTGTAAATTTGGTAACCTAGAAGTAAAAACAGCAAATAAATTAGCCATAAACTCAGTCAGAAATTATTTTTGGGCATTACTTGTACAATCCATTGCTACAGACTGCAAATTTGATTTTGGCTGTATTCAAATAATGAGCTTTGAAGTGATTTTGCAACAAAATTCCAAAGAATATTGGAAATAAATACATACATATATGTTTTACCTTTTTTAGGCCGGGGCCCCACGGGATGGAAACACCGTAAATTGCCCGTGGCGGAAGCCAGTAAGGGCAAAGTGAAAAAATGCAGAGAGAAAAGTCCTGCAAACATGGCTTTTCTCTCTGTATTTTTCGGGCAGAAACCCAGCGGATCCCATTATAGCCTATGGAGTCAGCAGATTTCTGTGGCTAACTGTCGAATGCCAGTGTAAGCCTATTGTAAGGTAAAAATCAGATTTCCGGTACTAGTTGGAACCTGCTAATTTATCTTTTTGTTGATATTTTTCCAAATTTAATATTAAAATTGATCTATTGGTTGTGAAAAGCTAATTAACATATCAAGAGCAAGATAATATGTAAATTGATTAATTTGTATTAGTTCAGCATTTTACTAAAAAAAAAACAAACAAACCCCAAAACCACAAATTTTATGTAGTGCTTTGTGTTTTTTTCTTTTTACATCCAAACATTATTCTTTATTCTACATTGATACTACTCTTGTGGCTTTGTAGGTATAGAAGTCCTTTTTACTTTCCATTACATTCTTTACTGCTTTAAAAACAATTTAAAATTGAGGTGGACTTACCTATTAGAAAAAGAATGGCAATTAGGATTTGGAAAATACTGTATATCAATGGAAACGTGAAGATCAGACCCAGTTGCTCAGGTGTAAATGAGAGTTGTACAATGGTAGAGCATAGCTGTGTGTTCTGCATGCCGGTCTCTAGCGCCACAGTGCGACACCTAAATACATTTTTAATTTTATTATTTTTAAATACGGAATTGAAATAAATGGTCCAATGTATTTAACAGAACAGTAAAACATACTCCTATAAACAAGTGTAAAAAAAAATGACACAACTACAAAAATGGCTTCATTGCTGTTGCTCTTATTGGTAACCCATTATATACATGTAATGGACAACTGAGGGAAAAAATTAATAAATATAATGTATAAAGATAAACGGAATATTTCCAGAACCTGTAAAGTGTCCTTCAGAACTGGGAAAAAACTAACTGTGCAACTAATAAACTCCATATTTGCCAGTTCTAATATATTCATTTAGTTTGAGTATAACTATGTGAGTCCCGTGCAGGGGCAGATAGTAACTTTTTAGCCTTGGCCCATGACTACAGTACCAGCTGTACAGCCTTGAACCTTCCCACGCTTCTGCTGGAATTATTCAGTGTTATATATTAAAATGCTGACACAAGTAGTAGAAACTAGGATTTCCATGGTTGTTTTTTTCACTGTAAACCTATTCAAAAACTGTATTGTGAACTTTAAATACAATAGTAGACCATATACATTCCTTTCTCTTACTACCTTTCACCAGTTTAGCACATTTAACATAAGTGTTTCACAGAAGACACCCATAAAAGGATTTACAGTATGAGCAGAAGTAGTAGCAGAAGATCACACCAACAACGTCATCTCATAGTACATTGTTCAACTCAAACCCATAAGGGAGAACTAATTACCTGCGCCATGATAAATTGGCCATGACTGCTAGAAGAAATCCCACAATGAATCCTATAGCAGGGAAAATAGTTCCTACAATCCACAATTTTGGGTCAATGGTCCAGGATCCTTTGTACAATACTCCTCCAATCACAGCTATAGTAACAATGAGAATGCCTCCTGTTATTGACCCCACCTGCAAGACAAAAAGTCTTCTTTCTGAATTTTGTTTATTGAATTTATAGTAAAACAGACAAAAAAGATTAATCCAATATTCAAGATCTCTGAAATATGTTAAGAGACAATTATGGTGCCATTTGTGCAATTAAAATATGAGTAATGTCATTACTCTGTTCAACACCGTAATGCCAAGATTGCTTTTGAACTGCCACCTGGTTTTTATGGATATATTGATCATTGGTTGTTAAAGGGTTAAATATGTCCATGTGCCAAACTACAGTCAGCAGATCAGGACTGGAATAGGTTTGATTAGTGTTTTTAATGCAGTTTTCCGGTGAAAGCCTAATGTGAATCCTGAAGGGGGAAAAGAATTAAGGACAGGCAATAATCTTCCTTTTTGAGGAAAAAGAATTTACTTGTAATAGGCATATTACACCGAAATACATTTGCAAATAATTGCAAGAAAACATTGTTGAACTCTTCGGAATTACCTAGATTTCTGGACTGATAGCTAATAAAATGTGTCTGACTGTTATCTAAGTCACCGTTATAGACAAGTACAATATAACTAAACTAATAAGAAACGGTTCACATCTGCGTTCGGGCCACTCCGTTCCCCTCTGCAAAGAGAAAAATCCTACAAGCAGCCCTTTTTTCTCCGCATTTTTCATGTAGAAACTACACAGACCCCATTATAGTCTATGGGGTCCACGGGTTTCCGGAGGTAACCGTTTTTTTTATGCAGATTAGGTTTCTGTTCGGGGGAGGTCCCCAAGCGGACTCCCCAAATGCAAACCCATGTGCAGATTTGAACCTGGCCTATCACAGTTGTATTCTTCATGTCTTATTGATTACATAGCAGGTTTAGGAAAAAAGTAAGTAAACCTCTGTGTAAGCCTGGGTTTACATGGCGCTATCTTTAACCCTTTAAGAACACAGGGTAGTTTGCACGTTAATGCATGGAAACTTTTTTCATATTTGTACATAGTCTTACTTTTATTTGGCACCGTTTTGGGTACGTATAAAGTTTTGATTAGGTTTTAATGACATTTTTGGGGGTCAGTGTAAAAATTCTATCATTATTTTGCATTTTGTTTTAACAGCGTTAAAGCTACATTACAAATGACATGGCAACTTTGTCCAGTGGGTCATTACAATTATGGCAATGCTATATTTATTTTACTAAATAAAACATCAATTTTCTAAGGTAAACGGTTTGCCTGAAGTCACCGTATTCGGATGCATATAACATTTTTACTGTTTAATAAAGAGCCAGAGATATGTCAAGGCTCTTTATTTGTGTGGCAAGGTGTAGTTTTTATTGCTACCGATTTTTTTGTTATGTATGATTTTTTGATTGCTATATTTGGGGGTAGGTGAGGTGATGAAAATACATTAGTGTGTACTTTGCAGCATTCAGTTTTTTTTATGGTGTTTGGGATAGATAATGCTATTTTTTTATATAGTGCTCAGATTTCTCTATTTTGTGTCAGGGATCATAACATGGATTTGCAGTCTACTGTCCCTCAGTCTCCTACATTGTGGTCACTTGGACTTTTCTCGGCTTTTTCTTTACAATTTTTTGTTATTCATGGCAGAATTACATGTAAAGAAGTTACTGCCAGTAGTAGTTATAATGGATATGGGAATGGGGGACTGTTATTTGCTGTACATGCCTCCTGCCTTAGAAATGCAAAATGTGCTGCAATCATAATGGGGCTGTTAGCAGCAGAAAAATCATGGATAGGAAATCATTTCTGAAGGCCAGAAAACTGATTGTCTGGCAAGACCCTGCGGATATTTCAACTTCAGGTGCCCTTCAAGGGGAGAAATCCATGACCTCAGTCTAAAGAGATGCTGGGTGATGCAATAAGACAATGGGGCAGATGTATTAAGACTGGTGTTTTCTATGCAGTCTAAAAGGTCTTGACTGATTTATGAAAATGCTCCGGCCTCTTCATAAATTAGTCACACGTCCATGTGCCTGAATAGAGATCTACTCCAGCTGCATGGATTCCAGACCCCAGACCAAACACCAAAATTAATATCAAATCCAGACCACATCCTAAAATTAATCCAGTCTAAACTACAGACTAGTCCAGTCTACAAACCTTATTCAGAACAGTTATCAATATACTGTAAATTCAGACACTTGTTCTTGCCCCTTAATATATACAGACTCCCAAACCAATCCCTACTTTTACTTACTGCTTTTCTCTTTCCCATCTTACATCTTCTTCATTTCAGTATACTAGCACACTGGGTCATGTTGTGTGCACTGTCCATACAAAATTCTGATTCTTAGTGGTGCCCAAAACTGAAGTCCACCGATCCAGGATCTATTGTAGTATCTGAAGCCTGTGTAGTTTAACCTATTGGAAACTACAGAGACCGCAGCTACTTCAGTAACTCCACTGGTAGATGTGTTGTGAGGGAGCCACAGGCCTTCCAGCCTTGTGGCCTATATTCTCAATTGTGACCACTGCTATTCCACTGCTGATGGACCTTCCCGTGCCCTATCCATTTCTTCTATCAAGGATACCATGTTCCAGCAGACCATGTAGGCACATGAAGAACTGATTCCACAATATATCATGTATGTTTATGCATCAATTTTTATTTACTTTTGTTTTCCTTACCTTTAATATAATCTTTGCTTGTTTAGGCCATTTATAGTTTGCAAATATTCCAATTCCAACAGGAACTACTAGAGTTACCAAAGAAATGCCTAATAAAATAGAAACATATTAATACACGTGAGTAATCCTGTCTGCCACGCATAAGGTATATGATACGCTGTCTGTGAATTGCTTAATAAATGGATAAAAAAAAATAAAAAAATTGATTATATATACAGTATATATATATATATATATATATATATATATATATATATATATATGCTAATTTTTAACTAGATGATGAGGAGATGGATAGTTATTCATCAGAAAAGGAGATATCTGCATAAGACGCCTTTTTTGTACTCAGATTATCACCATTTCACCTTAGAACTAAATAAATACCATGAAAATGACTTAAAGGCTGAGGCGCCACACTTTGGAAAAGCTGATTTTTTTGTAGCAGATTTTGTTGCGATTTTTTGACCCAAAGCCAAGAATGGCTACAAAAGGAATGGGAAATACCTAAGAAGTTCTTATATTTCTCACTTCTCCTCAAGCATGCTGGGAAATGTAGTTCAGTGATGACGTAGGGAAGGTATTTCATGCAGAGGCTTGGACTAATGTTCTATCTAGTGTTGTAGATTAAAAGAAGTATATACATAATGCATATACAAACTGATGGTTTCTCACAGATGTTTTCACAATAATAAGTATTAGGCTGCCTTCACACGATGTAAACGCGAGCTGATTTTGTCAAAATACACATGTAAAAATCAGACTCTCATTGACTTCAATGCCATTTTTTACACGTGTAAAAAATGCGCAAAAAACGCACGTTTACATCATGTGAAGGCAGCCTTAACGTGTAAACCTGTGTGAGAGAGCAGTGTTTTCTTCCTCAGACTGCTCAGTATGCGGTAAAGATATTCTTACTTCTCAGCTCACTTAATTTACCTTGTCCAATAACCTCGTGCAGGCGTTAATCTCTTGTAATAATACATACCTTTATCTATTCTATTTATCACCTCAGCTTGATTTGCTTCTACTATTTCCCAGAGTCAATATCACAGTGCCCTCAAAAATCACTACCTGAATAATGGAAGCGCACTAAGTGACTACTCCGCACTTTTCAAGGAAAGGCTTCAAAATAATAGATTCCAAGCCAATGAGTTTAAAGTGTCAAAGAAAAGATAAAACTGAAAGGAATGAACTAGTAAATATTTTACTGCTCCCTCAGATGATGCTGCAACTACTGGTACATTTCGGAAAGATTCATTATATGGACTCTATGCAGAATAGAAGTGAATGTCTGGTTTAGAAAAGCCATTTTCTACACCAGTTAATAGGGAGGTTCTCTCTTTCAGGACCCATATATATATATATATATATATATATATATATATATATATATATATATATATATATACTGTATTAGCCATGAGCTGAGATCAACTACGCAGAGTGCCTATTACTTATAAGCATTACTACATGTAATGCTTAATTTCCCTTGTGGTGCTGCTACAGGGAAATAGAAAACGTGTTGCCAGGTTTCTGCATCAGCCACAGTTCGCCATCAGCCATCACTGGATATATCAGCAGCGGGTCACTATGTCATTAGGTTTTCAATAGGGAGTTTTTGTAACTGAATGGATTGTTCAAGTATATCTTCTGTTATGTAACTGTCGTTTCACTTTTTTTGTTGGGGGTGTTTGGTGAACATTTTTGTAATATACTTTTTTTTTTTTTTTAACTTTGTTTACTTCCTTTTAATAGAAAACAGGCTCTAAAGTTCTCCCTAGCAATGCTCTAAATGTTATCAGAGAGAATTTGTCCTATATACACAGAGGGATATTTAATAAGCAAAAGGCAATAACATTATGGTGTAATGTGAACAAAAAGCTGCCTAACAAGTCTTCTTAGAAACATTTATGACTTCCAGGAAAAGGAGTGTAAGCTATCAGGAATAGGGTATAGCAATTGAAAGGGGTGTGGGCTTAGTTATGACACCAATATTTGTAGCATTTTTCTGGCATGAACTAAGTCAACCAATAGAAGATTTAAAGTTAGGGCTCGTGCATACGGAGTTAACGCGAGCACATTTTAGCATAATACACGTGTATAGAATACACGTGTTAAAATAACACTCCCATTGACTTCAATGAATTTTTTTACACGTGTAAAAAACGCGTCAAAAAATGCGTCACATTTTTTGGCACGTTTTTTGATGCGTTTTTTACACGTGTAAAAAATTTCATTGTAGTCAATGGAAGTGTTATTTTAACACGTGTATTCTATACACGTGTATTATGCTGAAATGCACTTGTGTTAACTCTGCGTGCACGAGCCCTTAGACTGGACAGATTAAATTTGACAGATTTATCAAGAAGCAGTATCACACACTTTCATAAATCTGGGGCAGTTTAAGACTGTCTAGTCTAGGTTTTCATTGTCTAACTTCTAGACAATGTAAGCAAATGTGCCCCAGTTTATATTACAAATACAGAGGTAGAACTTGTGAAAGGTGGTTGTCACTTAAAATAAATAGCTGTATCTCTGTTTTTATATTACCTAGAATCAGTGGCGTAACTAGGAATGGCGGGGGCCCCGTGGCGAACTTTTGACATGGCTCCCCCCCCTGACCGACACCGAAGACCTCAACCGACCCCCTCCTACGCATTCTTGAGTGTTCTATTATGCCCCAATAGTGGCCCCTGCACACAGTATTATCCCCAATAGTGGTCCCTGCACACAGTATTATCCCCCATAGTTGCCCCTGCACACAGTATTATGTCCCACTGTGGACACCCATAAACAATTATTATACTCTGGGGTCTTTTCAGACCCAAGAATATGCTAATCGGAGACCCGGGGGAATAAAAACATAAAAAACTACTGTTACTTACCTGTCCCCTGGCTTCTACGCTGCTGTCCTCCGCTGCCGTCCTTGTTCAATGACGTTGGATGTCACATGACCCGTGATGCAGGACGGGTTCATGTGACGTCAGAGACGTCAGAAAAGACGTCAGGAAGGAGGCCTGGCAGGATCGTGGAGATGTAAGTAACAGTGTTTTCTATGTTTCTTACCTCTCCCGGGCTGCCGATCATTTTACTCGGGGGTCTGAAAAGACCCCTGAGTATAATGATAGCAGCGGTAGCGGCTGTCACCGGGCCCCTAATGTCCTGGGCCCTGTGGCAGCTGACTCTGCTGCTATGGCGGTAGTTACGCCACTGCCTAGAATGGTGGTTCTGGTGTCCTGTGAAAGTGCTACATATAAAGCTCACAGTCCAAACTGTGTCTTTAACTAGTGATATGTATAATTTAATAGCTAAAGATGCAATTTTGATAGCATAATTCCACACAAAAAATGTGGAATAACAGTTAAACTTTAAACATTGTAGACAGTGTTTGAACACAACGGAATATAAAAATAAGTCTTAATTTTAGCTTTACAATTTGCTTAAGATCCACTCATTGTTTTGGCTTAAAATGCATACAAAAGCTACTCTTAATCTGCACTGTGTGAACAAGCTGTTATAATCTACTTTATACATACTTATATATAAAAATAAAACAGTATCGAAGTGTACTATAGGCTGTGACAGTGGTTCTTTATACATTCAACAATCTTTGACAGTTGGAAGGGGAAGAACATTTTAAAGAAAGAAGTAATTTCCAAAGTGTTTGTTTTCTATCACATTTTATTCTAAAATAAAAATCAAAAGTGGGACTTTGTGAAGGAGCCTTAAGCAATTTTAAAATGTAGGCAGTAGTTAAATGTTAGTTACAGATTCATTCATGTACTAGTACACTGGGTTTAAAGAGGTTTGCCAGATTTTTTTCTTTAACCCCTTCCCGACATTCGCCGTAATAGTACGGCGCTGCAGGGAAGGGCTTCCCGCAAACCGCCGTACTATTACTGCGGATGCATGGTGCGCACACAGAAACTGTGTGCGCACCATGCACAGCGGGTGTCAGCCGTAATACACGGCTGACAATGCCCCGTAACACCCGCGGTCGGAACCGGGTCCGATCGCGGGTGTTAACCCCTGAGATGCCGGTGATCAACATGACCACCGGCACCTCCGGGGTTACAACGTCATATGGTGCCGATCGGCACCCCCCGCGCCGGTTTCGGGGGGTGCCGGTGTTCGTAGGGGGCAGCCCGGGGTCTGATCAGTGACCCCGGGTCTGCCCCTTCACTTACCCCGTCCTCGCGCCTGGCCGATCCTGCCGTAAATGAAGCTGTCAGCCTGTGCGTCTACACAGGCTGACAGCTTCCTATACACTGCAATACACGTGTAACACGTGTATTGCAGCGTATCTCTATTGAAGCAGTGATCAGCCGGTCACTGCTTCAATCCCCCATGGGGACAGAAAAAAAAAGTGAAAAAAAAGTCAAAATAAAAAAGTTTAAATAAGTTTAAAATAAATTATAAATAAATAAAGCCCCAAAAATCCCTTTTTCCCCATATAAAATGTTTTATTATGTAAAATAAAGAAAAATAGAAAAAAACATTACATATTTGGTATCGCTGCGTCCGTAATAACCTGAACAATAAAATTAAAACATTATTTAACCCGAACGGCGAATATCGTAAAAAAAAAAACCTAGAAAACCGCACAAAATAATGATTATTCACCACCTTTCCCTTACAAAATGTTCAATAAAAAGTAATCAAATGGTCAGATGAAAACCAAAATGGTACCAATAAAAAGAAGAGGTCTTCCCGCAAAAAATAAGCCCTCAACCAGCTCTGTCTAGCGAAAAATAAAAACGTTATGCCTTTCAGAAGATGGCGATGCAAAAACAATAGATTTTTTTCCCTGAATTGAATTCTATTCTGCACAAATAGCAATGCATTAAAAAATCATATAAATGAGATATCGCCATAACCGTACCGACCCGCAGAATAAAGGTAACATGTTACTTATGCTGTATGCTGCACGGGGAAAAAAAAAATGCCAGAATTGATGTTTCCTTTTACATCCCACCCAGAAAGAGTTAATAAAATGTAGTCAATAAGTTACACGCCCCAAAATGGTGGCATTGAAAAGCTCATCTAATACCGCAAACACCAAGCCCTCATATGGCCACATTGCCAAAAAATAAAAATAAAAATCTAGCTTGTACAATGTGAAGACAAAAACCCCAAAAGTCGCCAAATCATTAGGACATAAGTGGCTGCGACTAGAAGGAAATGTGTAAGCTGTGCGAGCGTTTTCAGGGGACCCCCCATATTTAGAGCTTATGAGAGAGCATACACCAGCGCTGACCCCCCAGAATGCTCCTCTTCCCCATCCGCGTCATAGGAGCTAGTGGGAAAATAGAATGGGATTTGGTGACCCAATTTACTCCGCACAGCTTACACAGTCACTTCGGGGTTACTAATGCTCACTACATCACTTGATAAATACTTTGAGGGGTGCGGTTTTCAAAATGGGGTCACTTTCTAGAGGTTTCCACTGTTTTGACTCCTCAAGGGCTTTGTAAATGCGACATGGTTCCTGAAACTGATCACAGCCAGATCTGCCCTCTAAAAGCTCTTTGGCGCGCCTTCCCTCCTGCGTCTCGCTGTGCGTCCATATATTAGTTTACACCCACAAGTGGGGTACTATGGTAGTCGGGAGAACTTGCCTAACAAATTGTGGGATGCGTTTTCTCCTTTAACCCCTTGTGAATGTGCAAATTCTAGGGCTAAACGAAAATATTAGTAAAATAAATTCAAATTTGAAAATTTCACCTCCATTTTGTATTAATTCCTGTTAAGCACTTATAGGGTTAAATTACTAGGTATATGTTGTTTTGGCTTATTTAAGGGGTGCAGTTTTGAAAATGGGGTGATTTATGGGGGGCTTTAATACAAGGGTCTTTCAAAACGCTTTCATAACTGGATTAGGCCCTTTAAAAAATGGGTTTTGGAAATTTCTTGAAAATTTTGAATATTGTTGTTTCACTTGTAAATCTTATAATGTCCGTAAAAATTAAAAGGGTGACTAAAGTTTGATGCCGACATAAAGCAGAGATCTGGGACATGAGATTTATGATATAATTTTGGCGGTCTGACTATCTGTATGTAATGTACATCATTTCAAACTTTATAAAATGCATATTTTTCAAAATTTCCACCAAATTTCCAATTTTTTTATAATTAAACACAAAACATATCAACCAAAATTTACCACTAACATGAAGTACAATGTGTTACGAAAAAACAATCTTAAAATCACTTTGGTAAGTTAAAGCGTTCCAAAGTTATTGCCACATAAAGTGACACATGTCAGTTTTGAAAAATCGAGCTTGGTCAGGAAGTCAAAAAGTGCCATCGGCGGGAAGGGGTTAAAAACAATTATAAACATGACAAAACTTAAAACTTGCTATTGAGCAGCATAAGAAACTGTGTCCTGCATGTAAGGAGCTGTCGGGAGAGAGATTATCTTACTGGATCTATGGAGCCTTTCTTACCTATCAATTATACAACTAGTTAAATAGGCACTCTCATGCCGTGAGCCAAGAGCTGATTCAATTGTAGCGGATTCCTCCTTACCACAACTCTAATGGAGGTATATTCGGTGGTTGTTGTAGGTATAGTTATCCACAAATGAACATTTTGGTAAAATATTCAACAAAAATAAATTTATGTCTTTACTTACCAATGCTATCATATGGTATAACTATGGCACTGGAGTCAACCCATTTTTTGGTGTATAGAAATAGACACAAAGGCATCATACCAAGTGCAAATAATGTGGAACAAGTAGTCATGCTTAAGCTGCAAATAACAAAAGATATCAGATAAAGTTTGGTATTGTTAGAACATCATTTATTACATATAAATCTTCAGGAATTACCAAATAGAAGATCGAGAAAAAAATCAATCAACAGGAGTTTAACATTAACATAGTTATCTAAAATATAATGGGCACTATCCGACATATAATAGCCCCTAGGTCCCTAACCCATTACAGCAATCAGTGGACACACTGCTTACCTAAGTTATGACATTACAGCATTGGTGGCTTTGTAATAGTAAGAAGAGACAGGCACTTGTCTCTGCTGTTAGTTATGTGTGTACTATGCTAGGTAGATTTAAGTCTAAGGTATGTGGCGTCCTTACTGTTAATATGACATGTAGCTCGAACTGTTAAAGGTGTTTTGTCATTACAAGATGGGCTACAGGGTGGGTTATTAAATGTCAGCTCTAACTGCTGGGACCCCCTGCATCCAGGAGAATAGGGGCCTGAAAGCCCCCCTTCACCATCCATGGGAATGGAGCCCCAAATCTCTATTCACTTCTATGGTGCTTCCAGGACTTGGTACAACTAGTGCTATTGCTGCACCCACAATAGCTACGGCCCTGATCTTGGGATATGTCAAAACAGAAGTAAGATAAGGAAAGACACATCAATGTTGATGCAATAGCTGTAGCTCTCACTTGCTCATAAGAAAGCCAGACTTTTTATCAGTATACTGTTTTTTTTATAGGCTTTTTAGATACTCTTGGGCTCTTCTGTTTCAACTTTCCCAAAAGATCACAGAGATAGAAAAGGAAAGGAGGGAGATAGGAGGTTGTCCATAATGGTTGGATTACACTGAGGAAAATGCATATGCTTAGACATGTCTGACTTTCATCACTTTACTAACGCTTCCACAATTTCTGGTGGCATATTATAGCTGTAAAACAAGATTAAGCACAGATAGAAAAAGAAAAGTTTCCTTATTGCTTATCTTTATATCTGGTCAGTGGAATCTGCTGAGATATGAACAGATTTAAATGTATGCAGTAGATAAAGTGAAATGGGTTTATCTCGAGTCTTATCTCATATCGGGTAAGTAGATACCTGTTTTGATAAAGCCTTGTCTCAAAAAAAACCCCACACTGCTTATTCTGGCAAGCTGAGAAAACTGCCTTAACTTCTGCTCCATTTTTAGCTCAGGGTTTGTTTGTTTTTTTAGATGTTTTAAAAAAATTTATATTTAGGTTTTTGTTTTGTCTTTTTTTATCAGGGTCTCATTGACTCTAATGGGATTCTGACTGCTGCTGCTGGTTCTGCACTCCCATTAAAATCAATAAGGAAAACGTTCAGACATTTTTGGAGCTGTTCTTGAGACAGTAAAGCCTCAAAATCAGCAGTAATAAGGAGTATGAAACCAGTGCTCCACGTAGCGTAAGCACCTCAAAAACTACATTTTATATTAACTGCAAAATGGATGGGATTTCACCATGTTGCCCTTTTTTTTTGTAGATTGTGAGCCCCATATAAGACTCACAACTTACGCTAGGTTCACACCTGCGTTCGGGTCTCCATTCTGTGGTTTCCTTCTTCTGCATGCAAGAAGACGGAAACCACAGACCGGGTCCAGCCGTGAGCGGCGGTGAGCGTTTTATGCTCTCCACTGCGAAACCGTTTTTTTTTAATCCGGACACAGAGTACTGCATGTTCGACTCTGTGTCCTGATTAAAAAACCTGGTTTTGCGGCGGAGAGCGTAAAACGCTGGCCGGACAGCTTTCTCACCCATTCAAATGAATGGGTGAGAAACAGTCCAGCAGGTTTCCGTATCCTGCCTCTGTCTTGTGCAGGAAAACGGAAACCTGCAGAACGGAGACCGGGCGCAGCTGTGATCGAGCTCTTACATTTTTTTTTTCCTATCAGTATGTCTTTGGAATATGAGAGGAAATCCTTGCAAACATGGGGAGAACATACAAATTCCTTGCAGGTGTTGTTCAAATCCTTGGCAGGATTTGAACCAAGAACTCCAATGCTGCAAGGCCACCGTGATGTCCCTAAATCTAGAATATTGTGAGAAATTGGTATAGAAAGTATATTGGAAATTTGTTTAACTTTTCAGTATAGAAGCAATAACATATTTGCTGAAACTGGGCAATCCTTTTAAAAATATATTAATTCGGTATAACTTTTTCTCTGATTCATTTTTTACATTATGATTTATGAAGACAACTGCTGCAAAATAGTGAGCCTAGTAAATCACTGTACAATTGCACTATTGTGTCTGATAGCTGGAGTTGTTCACTGGCTAAGAAACTGATTTATTCCCAAACTGGGAAGCATAAAACCTCAAAAGCAAATTGTATTAGCAAATGTTGAAGAAATGGTTAATGGCTTGTAGTTGTAAATGTTTAAGCTCAGGGAAAAACCTTTACCCCTGACGAAGAGTATATCCTTAAATCATTACATGAAATACAATATCCGCAGTTTATTCCAAGCATTTAAAGTCCTATTTCTTTTCTATGTAAGGGTGCATTCAGACTACGTAACGCCGGGCGTGTATGAGAGCCGTACACGCCGGCATTACGGCAGACTGCCGAACACTTCCCATTCACTTCAATGGGAGCGCTCGTAACAGCGGCGTTTACGAGCGCTCCCATTGAAGTGAATGGGAAGTGTTCGGCAGTCTGCCGTAATGCCGGCGTGTACGGCTCTCATACACGCCCGGCGTTACGTAGTCTGAATGCACCCTTATACGTAGTTTTAACTTCAACTCATAAAAGTTAGTTTTTTAACTATTACATAAATTTTGATCATAGTAAAAATAGTTTTTGGGAAAATCAAGAATGGATAACAAAAAAGTTAGAAGGAAGTCTTTCTTCTTTATTTGATATTGATCTATTATATATTGTTAATGTGTCATTTTATCTTTCTGGCCTGTTTCAATATGTGTATAAATTTATTTTCTGAAGAATGAAGCATTTTACTTCTCGTATCTATATCAGCCCTGTTTCCATAGTTAAATATTTTTTGTTTTTTTCCTGAGCCAAAAAACCCATCAGATTATGCAGATTGGAATCTAAAATTTCTGATCTTAGTTTCCACTATTGACCTGAGTCTCCAGTAACTAAGACTAGGAAGATAAGGCAAAAACAGCTGTGATTACACGTTAAATATATTTAATGTATTAAAGTAATCTTACCTTAAATCCATGTCTCCATCTACCCAGTATGACAAGACATTGGAACCAGTGCCTCCTGGACAACATCCCATAATAAGAATGACAATAGCTTGAATTGGATGGACATTAAAAGAAAGTGCTAGCACAAATCCGGCAATTGGCATGACTCCAAACTGGCAAAGAAAACCCACTATAATGCCCCATGGCCATCTAATGTGACCCCAAAACTTCTTAAACTCCACACTGCAGCCCAGGGAGAACATAACAAGAGCCAATAATATTGTGATTGTTGTAGACAAAACTGTGTTAAGAATCTTATTGTAGTTGTCGGGGGGCAACAGACAGCTTGTGCCATTGCAAATGGTGGCATTTTCTGGACAAGAAAACATATTTGGACTATCTGATAGAAGATCCATGGCTAGTTTCTTTTAGCATCTATCTATTAAGTAGGATGTACTCCACGGCTGCTGCATAATATCTAAACTGAACAAGGCTTTGGAAATTATCTCTATATATACATTGAAAACCTAATAAAAAGTGACAAAAATGCATTATGAGTTCAGTGCTCCATGGTGTATCAGGAAAAACAGGAACGGTAAGAGTAGCTTGAGCTATATTTAGTGTAAAATTTTACCAGAGACCTCAAGCTTAATTATTTATGAAACCTTGGCTGGATACAGGAGGCGTGCCATTTAGAACCGTGAACTTCAAGTTAAGTTGTATTTTTGATAGGTTCCTCAAGAAACATTACACATCATGTTTCCAAGTTTCTCTGATTTCAGGTGAACGTATGTAAAATAGTTCTGCTGTCCATATAAATGCACCAGGAAAAAAATTCTATCATCCATTATGTGCCAAACTTATGAAGACTGTCTAGCCTAGAAGCATTACTTAAAGGGATTAACTCTACGTATATGGCAACTGATGGAGACTACATGGAAGTCAATGGAGGCTGTGTGACTCTGTACTATGGAACCATACATCAGTTGTCTGACTGCTTACTCATACAGCCCTAGGGCACTGGACTAACTAATTTTAGTTCAACAGTGTCAAATCTATAATTGAAATTATACATTCCATGTCATGCAGAGGATATAGCATTACTACATAGTTCATAGGTCTGAAGGGATGTTATATCTGCTTAGGGAGACTTTACCATTACAGGCCACCTAACGATGTGTAGAGTCTTTTCTTAAATTACGTATTAAACAATACAAAACATTTTTATCTCAAAATATAATAAACCTGACCCACCCCTGGTGCAGGAGGGAGGAGAAAAAAACAAAGAAAAATAAAATATATATTAATACAAAGGTAGTTTAGTAGCAAAGTTCTGCTCAGGTGACAATTGAAAAGCCCAACATTTCCATTTGCTAATACATTTCTGATAGCTGCCATTTCTTTCATTATAAATCCTTTCAAACAAAAGACCCTATACACTTATTCCAGCTCTGAAAAAGCAATGGGTCTTTAGCAAACCACTTGTTCAGGAGTGGGACTGGGATTGAATGAACATTTGTAATAGTAGATCTTAGTACTCTTTATGTCTCAGATCCAAAAAATCTGAGTATTCACCCAACAATATCAATGTAGGGAAATTCCACAAATGAAATGTATATAATATGAATATATTATCTCTATATATGAAATAGATTATCTATAGAGATGAGAGAACAGTGAAATGTTCGAAGTTCAAAGTTTGATTCGAGTAGCCGCTCAATACTCGACTATTCGATCGAACATCGAACCCTATTATAGTCTATGGGGAATAAATACTCGTTTGGGGGAAAACCACTGTTCGACTCAGGAGGGTCACCAAGTCCACTATGAGACCCCAGGAAATGATGCCAACACCCTGGAATGCAACTGGGACAGCAGGGGAAGCATGTCTGGGGGCATCTAACATACCCAAGTACCTATATTACATCAGGATCCCTGTCAGCTTGCGATATGCGGGAGCTGACTTTTCCCCATAGGAATGCATTGACCAGCTGAATGCCATACAGAGTACAGCATTCGGCTAATCAACACTGCCGGAGATCGGACCAGAATGGAGACTGCTGTGGACCAATCATAGACTCCGCCTCCTCACAGACGAGCCTCCGGCAGAATGCTGTACTCTGTATGGCATTCGGCCAATTTATTTATTTATTATGCTTACTTATATAGCGCCATCATATTCCGCAGCGTTTTACAGATATTGTCAGTTACTGTCCCATACAGGGCTCACAATCTACATTCCCTATCAGTACCCTGTTTCCCCGAAAATAAGACAGTCTCTTATAATTAATTACCTAACGAAATATATGACCTTTCTTATTTTCGGGGGATGTCTTATGCAGCGGCTGGAGCGGGGAACAATTGGCAGTCATGCTGATGCTTCCTTAGCAGAGCGCCGGCATGACTGCTGGTTGTATGTGATATAGAAGGTAAATGGGGGGAGTGTCTTATTTTCAGGGAAACAGGGTATGTCTTTGGTGTGTGGGAGGAAACCCACGCAAACACGGGGAGAACATAAAAACTCCTTGCAGATGTTGCCCTTCGCAGGATTTGAATCTAGACTCCAGCGCTGCAAGGCTGCAGTGCTAACCACTGAGCCACCATGCTACCCAACACTGGTCAATGCATTCCTATGGGAAAAAGTCAGCTCCTGCATATCGCAAGCTGACAAGGATCCCGACCAGATAGAGCCCCAAAGAGCTGGGTGAGTGACATTCCCACCTAAATAAAGGTTATCTCTAGCTAACCCATAGTTCACAGTCTCATATGAACCGGATATTAAATCCACTGTTCGTATAAATTGGAGGTCACCTGAATTAGCCAGCCAATTACTTTTTCCGATTTTTTTTCAATGCCTCCGTTGTCGTAGTTCCTCTCCCACCTCCCGTGGACAGTTATTGGTGCAAAAAAAAAGCGCCAGGGAAGGTGGGAGGGGAATTCGACTGGAATTGAACATCTCGAACAGCCTGATATCCGATTGAACATGTACTCAATCGAACGCTGTTCGCTCATTTCTAATTATCTAAAAACTCTGAAGAGCAATAGTGATGCAGTTTAGGAGAGCACCAGATTAGGGGGCGTTCAGACTTGCGCCTGTGTCTGCCTGCGGTGTTTCCGTCCTATTTCCTAAAGGAACTGCATAGGGGAGTGCTTGCCGGTGGTCAGTTTTAAAACCCATTCATTTGAATGAGTTTTTAAAGCAAACCGCTGGTGTCCGTATGCAGCCTCTCCACGGTTAAACCGTTTTTTTTTTTTTTGCATGGACACAAAGTCGGACATCCAGGACTTTGTGTTCATGCAAAAAAAACAAAAAATTGTTTCAACGCTGAGAGGCGGCAGACGGACTTTGGCAGTTTGCTTTAAAAACTCATTCAAACGAATGGGTTTTAAAACTGACCTCCAACAAACCATCCTCTCGGCAGTTTCTCCAGGGATTAGGACAGAAAACCCTGGGCGGACAGGGGCGCAAGTGTGAATGCCGCATTAAGGGCTAGTTCACACGTGAACTGCCCGCGCGGGTTTTGACACAGAGAGAGACGCGGCGAGCCGCGTCTCTCTCTTGTCAAAACCCGCCCGCCGCGACCATCGCGGTCGCGGCTTTCACCTCCGCTGTCGGCTCAAATGAATGAGCCGACATGGAGGGTGCTGCAGCCGGGCGGAAGCCGTGCGGCGTAGCCCGCGCGGCTTCCGCCTGAAGAAAGAGCATGTCGCTTCTTTTCTCCGCTAGCAGCAGCCCGCCGCTAGCGGAGAAAAGAAGCCCGGCGGTCTCCATAGACCACCATTATAAGGGGAGGTTTTGGACGCGAAATCCGCTGTCAAAAACCTCCCCTTATACTCACGTGTGAACTAGCCCTTAAATGTATATGGTCCGCTTCAGTCATACAAAACTTGGGACATCATGAGTTTTCTTTCTCTCCAAAAATAAGTTTTGGCGTACAATATACACAATGTATTAACATAAATTGTGAAAAACGACGTGTATAATTTAATGAAACTGTTTCAATCCTTTTAATGTATATACTAGTGGCCAATAGATCCTAAAATTCCCCTTCAAATCTCTCCCATTTTTCTTTGTGTTTAAAGTCATTCCCTGAAATCAAGTGCTTATACACAACAGATATAATGCATTTTCTTTTTCCCTTTTATATAATACCTCAAGTACACTTATTGTGATAAATTTAAGTCTATCTTTATCTACTTTCATAACCCAAGCGTGACTCAGTGGAAAATAACTGAGAAAATTCTGTGTAGTTATCCCAAACTCTTGTTTCAGACGCTCGAATGACTTAATATTTCCCTGATGGAATAAGTGAGACACTTGTAATACCCCAATTTATCCATTTCTTTTTATCTTGCAATAACCTAATCTAAGGCATATTCCCATTATCCCATAGTGGTGTAAAAGGTAAAAATACAGAAACTCTCAACTTCTGCTTAATAGTACTCCGGAGTTTCTCAAAACACCATAAAATCTGCTAGAAGGCTAGAAAATAATTCTGTCTCCAAAATCTGAAACTGTACAAAGCCCCATTTCTTAAGGATAGCTGTTAGCCACTGAATAATTCCAGTCCACCAAATGTTTTACCTGAGAGGACAAAAAATACAACCTAAGGCTGCCTTCACATGGAGTAACGCCAGGCTTGTAAAAATCCTCATTCACAGCCGTACACGCGAGCGCTGTGGAAGGCTCCCGAACACTTCCCATTCACTTCAATGGGAGCGCATTACGAGCGCTCCCATTTAAGTGAATGGGAAGTGTTCGGGAGCCTTCCGCAGCGCTCGTGTGTACGGCTGTGAATGAAGCCCAGCGTTACTCTGTGTGAAGGCACCCTAAGATCTGATAACAAAAACCCACCCTCAGTCTCAGGACCACATGCAAGTAAATGAAGACTGTATCTACATGAGTATCTCACTTCAGATTGCAGAGTCTTTTCAGATCCCAGAGTTTGAATGGAGGCCCAGCAATGCTGTTTTAATACATTGGTGGGCCGTATGCAAAGATTTCATAAGTGTGTCCCGCCTCCATCATCACCACCACCACCACCTAGAAATACCTGACATGAACAAATTATAATGTTCCATCAATGGCCCCCACATAGTAAAACACTCCTTAGTGGCTCTTACACAATATAATGGCTACATAGTGACCCCATACAATATGCCCCTTATAAAGTCCCTCTCCAGGTTTCCCCCCACATATTCATGCCCCACTCCAGAAAATCATGTCCCCACAACTCCCCCAAGTTTCCCCCACCATGTCATGCCCCCACAGTATCATGTTCACCCACACTGACACGTCCTACTCAAGTTTACCCCACAGTATCATGTCCTCACCCCAGGTTGCACCCACAGTATCATGTCCTCTCTGGTTTTGAAGTCTTTATGGAGTAACAGGTTTGATGTAAAGGACATCAATACATTGCGCATCCTGCTACCAGGACACCAGGAGCAAAGACAGCAGATGGGTGGTGAAGCAGGGATCGGGATAGCTCCCTACTTCATCACTGGCTTTAACTCATCAGCGTCCAGAACAAGTGCACTGCTAGTCCTATGTTTAAAGTGGCCCTGGGGCCCAGGAGAGATGACCAAACAAAATAAACAATGTTACTCACCTCCCCTGGACTCTGGCACATCAGAGAATCACAGACCTCATCAATAAGGCCCAATCAGCAGTCTTTGATGTCAGACAGAAGCACCGAAGATAACAGGGATCTGTGCCAGTGTCCAGTGAAGCAAATAACATTGTTTATTATATTTTATCTCCTCTCCTGGGCCTCCACTTATTATACTTTGGGGTATTAAGAGCATAATAATAACTTATAGAGGAGTTTCCCAAAAATTACATATGGTATACTGTACTATATGGGACATTATACTATGTGAATGGACCACTGTAGATCATTCTACTGTGTTAAGGGGCCACTATCGGACATTTTACTGCATGGAGGGCACTATTGGCCATTATAATATGTGAATCGACCATTCATATAATAATAATAATATGTGAATCGACATTATAGTGTATGGAGGCCACTATGTGACATTACACTTTGTGAAAAGGCCACTGTGGATCATTATACTGTGTGGAAGGGCCACTTTGGAACATTATACTTTGTTAATGGACCAGTATGGGACAGTAAACTGTGTATTCTATGCGACATTACTCTTAAAGAGATTTTTTAAGAATTGGACAAACTCTGAGGGGCAGGAGTAACATAAAAACATACCTGTCATTGGTGCTGCAGCCACCAGCCGCTTTTGTCACCTGCATTTCAAAAACTCCCTAGAATTCGCCCTTTTCTCACCGTGGAAGCATCAAACCCCCTCATTATCGCTCTGATTCTCCCTCATCTTCACTATTGCAATTCTCTTCTAATGGGGCTTTCTCTTGCTAATCTCTCCCCTCTACAATCTGTCCTGTCTGCAGCCACCAGACTCAGGTACACAGATGCATCTACCTTGTGTCAGTCACAGCACTGGTTGCCCATCCACCACAGAATACAATATAAAATTATCACACTCACTCACAAATCCATCCATAGCACTGCACCTCTCTACATCTCCTCTCTTGTCACTGTTTACTGCCCTAACTGTCCTCTCTGTTCTGCCAATGACCTTACACTTGCTTCCTCTTTTATCTGAACATCCCACTCCTGTCTCCAAGACTTTTATCAAGCTGCCCTGGCACTCTGGAATGCTTTACCCCGGACAATCCGATTAATACCCAACTGCAGTAGCTTCAAAACTGCCCTAAAAGTACATCTGATTAGGCAGGCTTCTCACATGACCTGGTCACATTTTTGTACACCTCTGCACACTACACTAACATTTCTTATCCCTTTCTATCCTTCCTCCTCTATTCATCAGATCCTGATCCCTGCATCTAGACGTTACTGTTAGGATTGGAGCTAGCAGCTCTGCAGTTGCGCTGTCAGGTGCCGCTCTTTTTCTTACACATGCCGGTAGTGTGCTCATCTCTCAAGGGTTAACTGTCTTTGACTTCCGAACCTATTTCTATACACTTCCGCCACTTCTGATCCACTGGCTATTCAGTTTCTCTGGGTGTTAGCTTTTGATCTGAGTTACTCGTTTACTATTGGTGTCCTGCTTCTGCCTCGCCATCAATCTCTGCACATGCTCAGGTGAGTGGTTTTGGGTTTCTGGGCCTGCTATGACTTGTGGTGTGCTGTGCGTCCTGCACTTTCTGGGCTAATGCTACTTTGACCAAAGGAAGCAGCCAAGTCCATCTCCGACATTAGGAGCTCTGGTAAAAACCTCTGGAGGCTGCTTTCAGCTCAGTTTGGGGAGTGCTGGACACAGGGGTGAACCTGGCCCTTTCGCCGCCCGAGGCGAACTACAGAAAGCTGCCGGGGGGAAGGGTGTGTGTGTGTGCAGGGGGCGTGGCCCCAAGAAGTGGGCGGGGCTTAGCACCGTTCACAGGCAGAGAGCAGGCATAGAGAGGACCTGCTCTCTGCCTGAGCGTGAGGGGAGGCTGCTGGAGCAGCACTGCTCCAGTGGCCTCCCCTAACCACCGCTCGGTGCTAAGCCAGTCCAGGTAAGCAAAAATGCCGCCCTCCCTGGGGCCCTGGCGTAGCGCCGCCTGAAGCGGTCGCTTCAGGTCGCCTCATGGGAGGTGTGGCGCTGGCTGGACGCTCAGCGCTGTTTACCATGGTGTGCAGGGGTGCGTGATTTCTGGAACTAATTATCCGTCTTGTGCTGCATTTGGTTTGTAACAGATATACTGCACTCCATGAACTTAGTATCTCTATATTCACAGATAGCAGCTGGTGATGGGCTCAGTTATATGACCTTATTTATTAGAAGATGGCTAGATCATGGTAACAAACAAGTCCTCTTACCTCTTGTGTCTCCCTATTTCCTCATCGATTGTAAGCTTCTGCGAGCAGGGCCTTCACTCCTATTCTTATTAAAGATATGTTAATTTCCCAGTCACATTGTAATGTTAAATACTGTCCGTTCATGTGTCCTCTGATTTGTAAAGTGCTGCAAAATATGTTGACGCTACATAAATAAAGTTATTTAGTAATTTGTGCTGGACCAACAAGTACACCAAATTTGTGATTTCAATAGGGAAAGGAGACATACAACATCAGAAATAGATGCTTGTATTCCAGGAACATAAAAGAACTGGTGGATACAGGCTTTGCGGGGCCCTGGACAATTGACTTTGGCAGGGCCCTACTTACCGGGGGGTCTGGGGGATACCCCTGGATTTTTTGAAAAAATGAACCCTAAAAATGTATTTTTCAAATGCGATTCATATTTTCTTCCATTACATTCTGACATTCTGGCCGGCGACCATTTTAGGGAGGCCGCACTTGCTCTTGTAGTTCAATACAGGAGCGTACTGCGCATGCGTCGGAAGTTGGACTAACAGAAGAAGACAGAAGAGGCGGAGTTGCAGCTGAATATGGAGGCGTCACTGGAGTGAGCTCTCGGGCAGCAGTGGGGACGCTCCCATGTCCGTTTCAGCGCTGGGGCCTGCCCTCATTGCTGCGGAAAACTCATTTGTATACTGGTTAAAACCGGTATTTCTAATGAACAGCGCCGCGGAGACCACGTCTAAAGGTAAGAGAGGCCTATTCACTGCTGGCCTCCGCGGCCTATAGTACAAGGGGAAGTGGGGGCGGCAGTGATCAGGTCCGGGAAGGTTGGTAAATAAAACAAAAAAAAGTTATTATACTTACTGATCGCGCTGCTACTGCTCCCGCTGCCTCCGCGAGTCTCTTCTCTCGGCAGATGTCAGACGTATCAGCGTAGGCGGCGTGATGACGCCACCTACGCTGATACATAGACATCTGAACCAGTGCACAGAGAGCAGCAGCTCTCCTGCGCTGGTTCAAAAAAAAAAACAAAAAAAAAACGCCTGGGCTGCCGCCCCCATTAGAGGTGCGGCGCTGGGTATGGGACACGCCACGGGGCCCTGCTGGGTGTGGCCCCGCGGCGTGGCCCGTACCCAGAAGTAGCCATACCCCTTCTGTAATATATATATATTACTTCTGCCACTACCACCATGTTTGGCAATACTTTTGATGCTGGCAGAATAAATAGATGCTGAAGTCAATAGTGAGTGTGACATCTAAGGTTTTTGACTAATGTAGGTCTCTTCCTCTGAAAATCCATTGCCCTTCTGCGACATGATTATGTTGTGCCAATACGTTACCATAGCAGCTAAGGCCAGAGAAAAAGTAAAAAGACTTTAAGTAAATATAAAAATTTTTGAAGTGAAGGAGCTGCGTCTTACCACTATCTGTGGCTTCTATGGAGGTGCAAGATCTTGCCTCCGGACCGGAGAGGAAATCAGCTGATGAAGATGAATGAAAAGAGATGATCTGCGGACACTCCTCGAGCCTTAAAACATTCGTAGCTTTATTCCATATAAGTTAAAAAATAGTATACACAAGGTGTCCAAAGGAAAATACACACAGTGCGTTAAAAGAAGACGCTTACGCGTTTCGGGGTTGCCCCCTTAATCATAGCAACTATGCTATGATTAAGGGGGCAACCCCGAAACGCGTAAGCGTCTTCTTTTAACGCACTGTGTGTATTTTCCTTTGGACACCTTGTGTATACTATTTTTTAACTTATATAGAATAAAGCTACGAATGTTTTAAGGCTCGAGGAGTGTCCGCAGATCATCTCTTTTCATTCATCTTCATCATAAAAAATTTTCCCCCAATTGAATGAAACCTATTTTTTCTTTAATTATGACAATAGTGAACACCCATAAAATAAAGATAACATATTACTTATAACAAGTACCACATTGCAGAAAAAAGTAAATAAAATGACAAGTCATCAAAATTGTACGTAAGAAAATAATGCTGATAATACGGACCACTCATGCCACAAAAAAACAGAACCACAAAAATCGTTTATTTTCCACGTTTTTACTGCGCAAAAGTGCTAAAATAAAAATGATAAGTTTGGTATTGTCACATTCATATCAAACTATACAGCATGGTTGTATTCTTATTATATTTATTGCATAGTAAACGTAACCCATGAAAGCAATGATAGAATTACATATTTTATGCATTCCCTCTTGTAATGAAATCAATATATTATATGTACAACAAAACGGTGCCTTAGAAAAATGCAAGCCTTCCGACAGAAAGCAAGCCCTCAGGGTCCATTCACACAGAGGAAAATGGTGAGGAATTTGGTGTGGAATTTTCCACGCTGAAAAAAAAGTCTCCCATTGACTTCAATGGGTGCTGCTAGCTTTTTTTTTTTTTTTCCACTAGTAGAATTTTCCAGGACAAGAGCAGCTTGTAATAAATGAAGCGATATGCTTTAAATACATTACAATCCCATAGCACAGTCATACCTAAATCATGACCCATTATAGCCAGCTTGCCTGTGTTTTAGAAATAATAATTCTATGGCTACACATGAAGTTTTATTACCAGGAAGCTGCCCTTTTTTTCTTCTCAATGTCTCAAAGCTTAATAGGAAACTTGAAAGCCAACTGGAAATGGATTAGAAATTTATTAAAAGCCAACTGTGTTAAACATTTTTTTCAGAAATGCTTTATAAAACTTCGATCCCCGCAGAGTTGATTGATTTCAACTTTTGCCAAACATATTCATTGTAACAATGTGATTCTTGGCTTTTAGAAAGTTTTTTCTTAATTTCTTATTCTTTGGACAGAAAAATCAGTAGGTGGCAGCAACACAACTGTATAAGCCGCAGCTCTGCTGCTCTGTCTCTTCAATGTGTTTGAGCTGTAATGTAGCATTTGTTGCCATGGAAAGAATCCAAAGTAACAGAGATAGATTATTTGTCATTCTGTTTTCTTCTCGACATTCAGGACAATCTATTTTTTTTAATAGAAGGCGCTCTCCATGCGTATTATTATACTGTCTTCATGACAATGTAATACAGGAGTAAACATTAGATTATTGACTTGATAAAAGACCATCTGGGGCCCATTCTGCTTTTTCTGTGCGAAGGAGAAATAATAACTGACTTCTTACTCACCTGCTTCATACTTTTCACTAATTTAATAATTCAATTTACCTGCTTTTTCTTATAAGGAAAAATTGTCAAAAGACAGGATCACCATAAAAATATTGTATTTATTAATAATCAAATATAAAAAAACACCAAAATTGTAGTTCATATAAATATCAAAAATACTGGCTAAATATAGGAGGACCAACACACCACAAAAATTCGGAGAGGGGCAGGCAACAATAGACAATAAAATATAAACATGTAAAAGTGTAACAAAGTGTATAAAACAATAATATTATAATAATGTGTCAGCTAGCTGAAAAGTATATGCACAAAAATAAAAATAAATATAGTGGCAATACCCCTTAATAGAGATAGAACACATACACCCATGTAGCCATATACACAAGTGGAAGCATGGTAGCTAAATAATGAAGTGAGTTCAAGGCTGAAAAGACATTACAAGTGAGGCATGACACAAAGATTAACAAATGAAAGACTTTGAACACAATATATTGCAAAAATAATAATGAATATGCCTACCAAAGACCGGCCTTGGCGTTCCAGTCTTTGGTAGGCATATTCATTATTATTTTTGCAATCTTCTCCTTTTTTGTCAATAAAACTCATTGGACCTGTGAGCGCCGTCCTTTGTCTTATTCTTGTACGGTTTTCTCCTGGTTGGCCCAACCGGTGTCTCTGAGACGTGCTGCTCCCTCCACCTGTTGACACGCCTTCTACAGAGTTGTGAACGGTTGTCACAACTCGATCAGGTGAGAGGCTATCAGGCCTTTTGTCTATTCATAATTTTGATTCCCTATAAGTTGAATAGATTTTCTACACTATGAAGTGTGCTCGGTGTCTCTCTATTTTTTGTTTCTCCATCTCAAGGCAGCATCACAAGGCGCTATCATGAATTTGAGTAAATCCACTTACCGGTGAAATACACATGCCCATGATTAGACAGGACCACCGATGTTTTTGTGCTCCTACTTACTACCCTTGACTATGCAGGCCTTCTACCAGCCGGGTCCATTAGCGACATCCAGTGATGTCTTCAATAGCTTCGTCCTCTTTCTTAAAGATGTTTCTCTTCAGTCCAGTCCAATCTTCTTTGAAGAAGGTTCCTGTCTTTGGTCTGTCCATTGGACTTCTGCCAGGAGCTCAGCGGATATTTTTCTCTGGTGACGTGAGAGCCAGTGTCTTGCAGAGGGTTCATCAGATGACAAATGAGAACCCTCTGAATATGGCCTGATCTTTTGCTGTTATACGTCTTTTCTTGGCTTCCGCAGCCTCCATTCTGGCCAGGTTGAAATGTTTGGCAGGGCGACGAAGTGCTGATGGTTCTGGGATGTGTGGTGGGGGCATCCGGATCGCTTCAACAGAGACCCAATCAATATTCTTGAAGAACTAGTGCCTACAGATCTTGCCATTCACTCCCAAACGCTTTGCTGGATTTTTCAGGAGGAGCTGAAAAATAATTACATTATGAATATCTACAAATATCTTACACTCAAAAAATACAATATCATTGTATAATACAATGGTGGCATACTGACCTGTTTGATGATGTCTTCGGCGCTGGAGAGCATTGAGGTGTACAGTGTGGAATGGTAAGTGCACTCACTGTTAAGCATGATATTTAGGATGACGCCAAATGAATACCAGTCCACTCCAGCGCCATATTCCTCATCTGCGAGCAACTCAGGAGCGATGAAGCCTTCGTTACCAGCATATTCGGTGGCAGTATGGTCTTCAAACATGTTCTCCAGGGCGAGACCGAAATCACTGATCTTCACATGGCTCGACTCTGCCACCAGGATGTTCTCAGGCTTTAGGTCTCTGTGGATGACTCCTTTGTGATGAAGAAACTGGATGCCACATACTAGCTCGGCAGCATAGAATTTTGCACTGGGGATGTCATGCCGCCCCTTCCGCTGCAGAAGTTGTTTGAAGTCTCCGCAGCTCATATACTCCAGCCCTAGTAGAACATGCATCTGTGACATAGAAGAGACAAGGCAGAGAGAAGAAAACACAAGGGACCAGAAAAGCCTATTGAACTGTCTATTTACATTGTAGCTCCTAGCTGTTGTGGAGCCCTTTATGTTACTGACAAGGGGTGACGTTTGACCCCTGGCAGCCTTTACTGTGTAGCAGGGTGAAGCATTTGCTAGTGCCTATCTCTGCTGTAATTTGGCAGATGTCTTTTGCAAGGCTTCATTCGGCTTCACCCAGCAGCTATACACAGGTGCACTTTCCAAGTGAAGTTAACTGGTGAGAGTTTGTTGCAGTCTGTTCACACTAGAACCGCACAAACACCACTGCCAGTGTAGTGAACTGGTAGTTCGCATTTCAGTTCTCACACACTAACTGTACCTGTGAGATTAACTGGTGCGGTGTATATTGCAGCTTGTAAACTGCTGCTCTGCTCAGACAGACGACTGCGGGGGCTTGTGGACCTCACTGCAGTGTCTTGTAGTCTAGCGGTACTGTCGACATCAATACTATTATTTTCATATATATCATCAGAACCGTAACACATATACACAATAATACAGGGCAAAAAGCTTAGTAGTTATATATTTCCAAATGTTCCTTTTGTGTTTCAAGCATAGTTGAAATCATTTTAGCATATTTGAGTAATTTAGACAATTTACAAGTTTATAAGCACATTTTGGAAATTTTGAGTATGTTATTTTTTCCTGTACCAAGCTATGTTTGCAGACAGGAATTGGTGGCATCATGACAGAACCTCCCATTAAATGACCCAATTTGGAAAACTAGACCCCTTCAGGTATTCTCTGAGGGGTATAGTGAGCATTTTGATCAAACAAATATTGTTTTGCAAGAATTATTACAAACTAGCATTACCCGCGACTTCGTCCGTGCTGCCCTCACTCCCTGCACCAAGGCTATTCTTCTACTACCTTTAGATGTCTTCTCCGTGCCGGTATGCAAATGAATGCTCTCGCAGTAAGTAAGTGGCCATTTTCTTGTGGCCTGTGGGCATGCGCAGTCGGCTCTGCCCGAGGCCTAGAAGTTTGACCCCAGTGCCGGAAGAAGACGCGTGAAGAGCCTGTTCCTGAAGAACATGGAGGCGGCTCTGGAGAGATCTCTCGCAGCATTGGGGACACCCCCAGTACTGTTTGAGCGCTGGGGCCTGCTCCCCGTACTCCGGGAGAACTCATTTGCGTTATACTAAACGGCGGCGTGGAGAAGACATCTAAAGGTAGGAGAAGAATAGCCTTTCTTAAGGCTATTCCTACGTGTTAGTCACCAAAAATTGCTTTTTAATGGTAGGATCCCTTTAAGAACCATCGCGTTTTTGTAAATCGCAACATGTCAATTATACCTATACAGCTGGCATTTTCCCTATAGGTATAATAGAGACAGAAAGTCTGCAGAGGAAAACTCTTCGGACTTTCTTTGAAAAGTACTGTGAAAAAAAACGCTATGCATTTATGCCGCAGTGTTTTCTGCAGTGATTTTGGCACTGGGTCCCATTCGTGCTATCGGGCCTAGTATCTTAATTGGACAGTTTCCACTATTATGTTATGTTTGCTCACCTCACAGATCTTAGATCATAGAAGGACAGAAGACACATGGGCGCACACTAGACCTTCCTGCAGTGCTCCATTCAATGTAGCAGAGCTGATCTGGTCATTTGGAACAATGTGCTTAGTACACATGCTTAGTATGATGAATAATAATAGCACAGCTATGTCTGTATTTAGTGTAGCATTTACATACACTATGAATATGGCTACAAATCTAATAGGGTATGATAGTCTGGAAGTGTCTCATCCTTATAGGGTCATGTAAAGATAGCTTAAAGGGGGTTGTCCCATCACAAGGATCCTATCTATACTGCTTGTTAATGTGGATGTAAGACTTTTCCTAAATACATTGCTTCAGCAAAACTGCTTTGTTTGTCCACTGTCTTACTTTATTCAATTCTTTGTGGCCACAGCCCTGACTTAGCTGCTCATGAGTCAAGTGATGTATCTGCTGCTCTCAGGGGGGAGGGAGGAGGGGCTAAGTGCAGGGATCGAGCCTGTGTATCTAGCTAATCCTGTGTCTACACCATGTGACCTAGGTCCTGCACTCAGATAGGGGAGAGGAGCTGCTTTCATTTCTTCTGTTCTCCCAGTTATCAGGCTAGCTAATTCAGTTGTGTTCATTATGGCAGAGACAGGCAGTCTCTATATGTAACACAGAATGGAGTTGCTGCTGCCTGTACTTCATAGTCCAATACGGGGGCGGAGCAAAACGGCAGGTTGCATGTGAAACCCCGCCCACCAAATGATGCAAGAAACCAGGAAGAAAGAAGATTTTACAGCAGTTAAGACTGGTGAGTATGCGACGTGGGAATACCCCTTTAAAGAGAACCTTTCATGTCTCCTGGCACCCACGGTTTTATATACTGCTAGAAAGCTGACAGTGCGGTGAATTCAGTACATGCCAGAGTGCTGGAGTTATCTGTGCTTCTAGTTTTGGCATCAATATCCCTACACCATCAGAAGGGCGGGCCTTACTGCTCAGCGTCATCTGACAGTACAATTCTATGGAAGAGTACTGTTGGGTGGGGCGTTCCGTGTATTTTGACTCATCACATGACCATGGACCATAAATCACATGACCATGGACCATAAATCACATGACTATGGTCAGAGTTCTATCCTCTAGAAGTAACAGAATGAATGACAGCATGCCGAAATCTAGAAAACTGTGAAGAATTGATACAGAAAGTATATTGGAAAATTGTACAACTTTTTAATTGTACATTTGTTTGTCAATATTGGTCTGAAAGTGGCCAATCCCTTTAACAATATAATTATGTAGTAGGTACAATATTTAAACATTTGGGGCCCCACTTTGTCTAAAACCAGCCCTACATATATGTCCCAAAGGAAGAGGAGCCACATGGCAGTCCAAAGGAAAGTGATGGCAAATGTGGGAAGACGTCCTCTTGTAAGTATTACTGCACAAAACATTACTGCATTGTATTCACTGTAAAGTTACCACTAGCACCCCCTCTCTCCCACTACCTGAGGCGGACAATCAAAAGATGAACACCTCCGGCCTGAATACTGGGATGGGGGGGCATGTTTTGATCGTCCAACTCAGGCAGCAGGAAGGCTAGGTTCACCACTGAAAACAGCCCATGTATTTTTTGCTTGTAGAAGTGGCTTTGAGGTACTTAGTAGTTCATCAAATAGTTGTACACATTAGGCTGCTTTCAGTTTTTTTGGTATGTTTTTTTGGGCCGAAATCACTGTGTCTACACTTTACATTAAAATGTATAGTGAAATAAACACATAATCTGTTGGTCTGTGGCTTTGGTTTCTCTATAGTTGTCTTTATTATTGCATAAAAACACAAATGGGTTGCAAATGTAACCACAATAGAAAATGGTGAAAAAAAGACTATGAAAAACACTGGGAAAAAAAGTGTGGTAAGGATCACTGAAATCGTTATGCATGTTGATAAATACTGTGCAGTTTATCCTAAAGATAATTATTGGAGTATCACTTGGCAGGATAAGGGGTATTCCAGATGTAATGGGTTTGCTAGTTACTTCTGGTCTACAGTGAATAATCTGATTAATGAAGTCCAGGACTCTGCTCTTCATAAAACAGTATTAATATCAAGGATAAATGTAACCATATCAGTAGTTGTGTGTTCCAGAGGCCGACAGAAGACGGAAACCTGGCAGATAGTGTCCGGCCGTGACCACCGTTTTTTTTAAACCGGACACAAAGTCCTGCATGTCCGACTTTGTATCCGGTTTAAAAAAAAAACGGTTTCGCCGCGGAGAGCACAAAACACTCACAGGTGCTCATGGCCGGACACTTTTTAAACCCATTTAAATGAATGGGTTTGAGAAATGACTGCAGGTTTTCGTCTCCTGTCCAGTTTTGTGCAGCAAACGGAAACTTACATAACGGAGAATGGGGCGCAGATGAGAACCCGCCCATACAAATGTATCTTCTAAAAACAAATTAATATTATCCTTTCAAACTATGGTATAGGATTAATGTTCCTCTAGGTTTAGTAAAGACTCGTGTAGCGTATCAAATTGGTGAGCAAGCCAACCTTTTCTACAAGAGAAGGACTGTAGTTTGAGGAAGCCAGGTAAATAATACTGTAGCACACACTTATATTTCATGTATATACTGTACATAATATTGGCAGCTATTGATATTCTTTCTCCTTGCCTTTAATTGGTAAAACAAAAATCAAGCTTTCTTTTTATATATCTGTTTCCTGATAAGGTTCCTCAAGGACTGTCATCTACCACCAATAAAAGCGGAGAGCTTTCAGGCATAAGAATAAGAATACATCGGCTCGGCCACATGTGCAGTATGTTTACGTATATATATATTTCTGTAATCTTCTCCTGATACAGCGGAGATGACAATCATCTTGTGTAAGCAATAGGTAAATATAATATTGTGATTCACCTTTCAACTGAATGTCAGGTGGATTCCTTTTATTTACACTGATTTCCGCATCACATAAGTTTTCACTTTATCCTTTTAATCCATACACCTTTGCAGGCATTTCCAGCAGTAAAAGGTTTACAGATCTTATTGGATGACATTTTCTCATATTTTGTTTGCATATTGTTTCTAACTTATTATCTTTGTGGTAAGGTTACCACCTAAAGTGTAAACATGGCAAAATTCATTCCTGTCTTCATACATATGGGATTAGGCACTCCTGTTTCTGTGATGATAGGGAAAACGGCTATGAGACCAGTGTCCTTATTTTCATCTCTTCTAATATATGATTTCAGAGCTTCTGGTTTACCTAGTTATATAGTTATAACCCTTTTTACATATGTCAGAAATATCTAAGGTGGGAGAGCCCTTAAAGAAGCTCCTTCAGGCTAAGGCATCAGGCTGCGGAAAAGCTACTTTTTTTTGTTGCAGATTTTGCTGCTTTCTTTTTTTTGCCAAAACCAGTTATGGATTAAGCAGAAGGAAGAAATGCTTCCTTTATATCCAGGGGCATAACTACTGGGCTAGCAGCAGTAGTGGCTGACACAGGGCCCAGGACATTAGGGGCCCAGCGACCGCCGCTACTGCTGTGTTTTTTTTTTTTTTAATAGTCCGTTACCGGCTGGAGTTACTCCAGCTGGTAACGGGGCCTATTTACTTGACGATCCTGGCAGGGGCTGGGATCGGTAAGTGACGCCACGGGCCACACAAGCACTATTATTATACTTGGGTTTTTTTTTTTAGACCCCCGAGTATAATGATCGGAGGCCCGGGAGAAGTAACGGAACATAAAAACCAGTGTTACTTATCTCTCCAAGCATCGAGCAGGCTTCGGGCCTACTTGTATGACGTCCCTGACATCACATGACCGGGCCTGCGTCCCAGGTCATGTGGCGTCCTGGGTCACGTGACGTTCCGGACGTCATTGAAGATGGCCGACACCACTGAGAAGTACAGCGGAGCTGGGGATAGGTAAGTAACAGTGATTTTTTATGTTGGTATCCCTTCTTGGTCTCCGATTATTATGCTCTGGGGTCTGAAAAGACCCCGGAGTATAATAATTGTTCATGGGTGTCCACAGTGGGGCATAATACTGTGTATAGGGGCCATTGTGGGACATAATAGTATGTGCAAGGGCATAATAGTATGTGTAGGGGCCACTTTTGGGCATGATTATTGTGTGCAGGGGCCACTATGGGGTAATACTGTGTGCAGAGGCCACTATGGGGCATAGTAGAGCGAACAGTAGGGTTCCGTCGGTCGAGGTCTTCGGCGGTGGTCAGGGGAAGGGGGGCTCCATGTGAAAAGTTTGCCACGGGGCCCTGCCATTCCTAGTTACGCTGCTGTTTATAGCTATCATTCCTTTTGTAGTTAGGCCTGAGTTTGGCTTAAATTTTTTTTTTTTTTTTAAAAAGCAAATTCTGTAACAAAAAAGCAGCTTTTCCACAACGTAGGGCTGTAGCCTCAAGCGGTAGTTTTATACAGGTAGCATAGTATGTTTTTTCTATAAATGTTTGTGATATGAAACTATAATATATATTATAAAACATTAGCTCTAATAAAAATAGAGACTATCTTTATTGATAATACACAATACATAATTAAAAGTAAAGGATTAATACATATAATATAATATATTTTGGGGCTATTTCAATGCTGTATATCATAAAGCTCACTGGGCTTGGGTTCATGCATGTTATGCAATCTATATGTGCTAGTACAAAGACCACAGCACTCCACATGTGATAATAATGTAATTTATTGATCCTATTTGTGAAAAACAGACATGGCTAACATTAACGTTTTTCATGACCTCACATCCCCTCTGATGTGGAGCCCACAGCACCACGATACCCAGGTGCCGTCATACATGCCAGCTGTCCAGTGTTTCTGAGGTGCAAGAATGCAGTGGGCTATGACTAGAGATGGGTGAATGGGTTTGTAACAAATCGGATTTTGACGAACTTCAGACAAACAAAGATGGCCAGATCACAAGAGCAAACACATGTTTTTAGTGGCAGTGCCCACAGTCCAGAAATGCAGCAAGGCCAAGGTTTTAATTCTACCCTGATTGAGGATGCCCAGTTCCAATACCATGCAGGGGCTATCTACTTTCTCTGGATCCTCCTCTTTGGCCTTTCTTTCCACTCCTGCTCCTCCCCCACCCTCGTTTTTTGGGCATAAGGTGAAGTGCAGTTTTGCAATTAATGACCCTGGATCAGAGAAGTCGCAAAGCAGAAGAGTTACTTTACTGTATACTGCAGCAAGTATCCTGATGGATGGCTCCTTGTCAACTCCAACTCCTGTCCCAAAAGAAATGTTCATACCGATAACATATCTATGCAGTGGATGGGTCTGTTGTTTCACTGCTACTAGTCGTATAGGAGTGATGCTACACATGCCACCCGTCCACTAGCAGCTTCCAGCACCCAGAGACAGCTAGAGCAGATGATCTGTGCGGGTCCAGTTGTAGGACCCCTAACAGATCATGTACTGACAATATATGGCAATGAAATGAAAATGAAAATTATACTTGGAAGCAACTCCCTTTAAAGGGGTATTCCATATACATAGTTTTTTTTCTTTTTTAATTTGTAGATAATTAAAAGTTAAACATTTTTGCAAATATAAGTAATTAAAAATTCTGCAGTTTTAAAGATTTTCTTTAACTATCTTGTGGTCACAGTCTGTTGTCTTGATCGGTTGCCAGTGGATACAACCATGAATGCAGGAACTTTCTAAGGTTAGAAAATCAGCCATGATTTCCTTATTGTGGCCGGAATATCTTCTGATACATGTAGTGTCCCTGCCTGACAACCCAGCTACAATAAGAAAGCCATGGCTTGGTTTCTGACAAGTCCCAGATCATAGAAAGTTTCTGCATTAGTGGTTGTAACCATTGGCAAACGATCAAGACAACAGACTGTCACCACTAAGAAAGTTAGAGAAAATCTTTAAAACTTTGCAGAATTTTTATTACTTATATTTGCAAAAATGTTTAATTTTTATTATCTACAAATATAGATCTGATTATGTACATTGGAATACCCCTTTAAGTGCATGCATTGCACACAGCGTATTTCGTAAAGGTGTTTGAAGTATCCTGCCTTAGGGGTAACTTTGCATTATGAGTAATGTTTGCATGTATTTTAATAATGTATTGTGAACAATCAATAAAGAAGTTATCTTCCAATTATGTGATAGGGATTTGTGGTGTGCACAGGACTGACTGCAAAAAATAATAAAGCCTTATTTATTGGTTGATGTCATCTATTGAGACTGTGTGCTAGCTATATATATTTATGTATTCAGATTTTACCATAGCAAACCAGTAAATTCTTTTCCAATAACCCTTGCATTCTCACATCAATTCTCATTTTTGGTGATTAATATAAAGATTTTAGAGAGACCGATGATACTACAATATGAATGCAGCCAGAGGCATGTAATATATGATGAGAACCCAATATAAATCAGATAACACAGAAAAAGTATACACCGTTTCATTCCTTATTGATCAAATGATTCACCATTAAATTTCTGTCATAGCAGGAAGCAACACTTTCTATAGCTGATATAAGACTGTAATTGTGGCAAAAACCTATTTTATTAACTGTGATTAACCTTGCACATTGGATCAGATTACTTCTATTTTACTATTCAGAACTACCACTGATCTATGTTTTTGGGTTTCCTTGTGAAGATACCTCCCTCCCCATCCTGTTACTACGTTTCTGTTGAATTAAAATGGTGGCATCTCATTCAGACATGTCTTATATATACAGTATATAGGGTGTATATATATATATATATATATATATATATATATATATATATATATATGCAGGGGCGTAACTACTGTGGTAGCAGCGGAGGCAGCTGCCACAGGGCCCGGGATACTAGGGGGCCCGGTGACAGCTGCTACCGCTGCAGATTTTTTATTTTTTTTAAATAGGCCGTTACCTGCTGGTGTAACTCCAGCACCTAAGGGGCCCTGTTTACTGCAGCGCCGGGGGCTGCCTGAAGATGGAGAGGAGCTGCCTCCTCCACAGTCCATCTTTTAACAGTAGTAAAGTCAGCAATTGCTGCTTTTACTACTGCACCCAAGCAGGGGCTGCCTGCTGTCCGGGCCCCTGCTGCCTCCTGGCACTTGCATAGTGACAGCGGGCAGGAGAAACTTCTATCTCCTGCCCGCAGTCCCCAGGCCCTGTGTCGGCATCTATACTAGTAGATTGAAGGACCTGAGACATGACGTCATCATGATGTCATCAAAGGTCCTTTAATCTACTAATCTACTAGACTCAGTGTCTTTTGTGGGTGGAGCTACACAGCCTACACCACCCATTCCCTCCTCTTGCTCACATAGGGCAGAATGGGGGGTGCAGACTGTGAGTAGGAGGGGTACATAGGTGTGCAGGCTGTGTGTGAGAAAGTCTGCACCCCCATTCCTTCCTTTCTCACATACAGCCTGCACACCTATGTACCCCTCCTACTCACAGTCTGCACCCCCCATTCTGCCCTATGTGAGCAAGAGGAGGGAATGGGTGGTGTAGGCTGTGTGTGAGCAAGAGGGGTACATGGGCATGTAGGCTATGTGTGAGCAAAAGGGTGACCTGGGGGTGCAGGCTGTGTGTGAGAAAGAAAGGGGAATGGGGGTGCAGGCTGTGGGTGTCATGACCTGATTATTTGTATATATTGGTGTGTGTTTCTGTTGGGGATTTGATCCGGGCTTCTGTGATCTGCTTGTGGTTTCCTTGCCATTGAACCATCTGTTGGTACATAGCGTTTTGACCTTCAGTACATACTTGAGGTTCTCGGGATTGAACCTCAGGTGTTGATCACTACCATCAACCTATCGGACGGTTCTGGGGCCTTTATAAGGAAGAGGGCGGGCTCCATTAGTTGCTGGTTTTTGTGGTTACAACCTAGAATTTGTGGCCCTGGGAGGAGGATTGTTTTTGCTAGAACTTCAACTGACTAGGAAGTGGTGTGAGTGTTGCTTTGTGTGTGAGTCTGGTTTGTCCCTCCACAATTCTACTCTGCCCTGTCCTTCAGTTCTGTTTGCCGGGCACTATCTGGTTGTTTGAGGTTTGGGTTCCAGTTTGTTTTGCCCCAGTCCTTTGTTAACCCTTTCCTCGCCTCTCCACTTTCCCTCTCCTCATTTTCTTGTTGCGTATTGTGTTGTGCTGCGTGTCTGTTGTCCAGTACATCCCATCCTGTTTGTCTTGTCTGCAGCTGCACCTTGGTTTCTGCAGGGATGACCACCTTAGAATCCCCAGTCCTTAACTCTCTTGTAGCTCTTGCCCTATCTGTCGGCTAGGCCTTTGTGTTAGAGAGCCAGGAGTTGTCGGGGCCAAGACTAGCTTGGGAACAGCTGACCACCACCCGCAGGCAGGGCCTAGCTATCCGCCGTAGCATTAGGGAAAGTCTCCTTCCCCTGTTTCCTTAGCGGTGCAGTCTGGATCTGGACATAGACACGAACGTGACAGTGACAGATCACCCTCTCGCTCGCACACAGCTTGCACTCCCATTCCACCTCTTGCTTATACACACCCTGCACCCCATGTCACCCTCTTATTCACAAACAGCCTGCACGAACATGTACCCCTCTTGGAGGGGGCCCCATGTCAAAAGTTCACCACGGGCCCAGCCATTCCTAGTTATGCAACTGTATATAGGGTAGCATTTGTAGCATGTTCGCTTTCCAGATAATGCAAGTAACGCAAAGTTCTAAAAGTCAATGCTCCCAAATTATTATTCAATGGATACATATCAGGGTTCAGGAGAAGTGATGGGTCCTCCTTAATGTCAAAGTGAGAGCAGAGCGCTACAAAACAATTCACATTAATTAGACTGCACATAATGCTTTTCTGTTGTTTTTGCTAATTAAAAACTGCATGCATATTTAAGTCCCAGTAATGAGCTGCTCTTTGTTATTATGCACATCATCTTAGTAGCACATGGTGACTATGCATTTCAGCTGTAAGGGCAAATGTATATGTACAACTTTTCAGACTCACCTGTAAAACAAAATGATTTCCTTAGCACACCCCTAACAAATAATTTTTACGAAAAGAAAAAAAAAACGTCCTTAGGACACAGATCATGTTGCATAAAAGCATGGGTGTATCTTCCCATCAAGTATCACAGCTCCTTGGTCAATTTTCAAAGCATCACTGGGTACCATGGCAATGTTCTTGGGAATGTGCCACAGGCTCTAATAGCTGTCCTCAAGAAAAGACCAAAATAGAGTTTGCCACTGTTCTTTTTTCCATTGGCCCATGAAAAAAAACAGTCTGCATGTGCAGTTTGGGAACTGGGTCTCAAAAAGGTTCACCATTACTGCCATAGACTATAATGGGCTCTGTGTTTTTACCGCACTTTGTCCACACAAAACATGCGGAAAGAAAAGTACTTCATGAACTACTTTTCTCTGTGCGTGACTCATGTGGCCACCATGTGGGAAACAAATGGACCCTATTATAGTCTATGGCGTCTATGTGGTTTCATTGCTCACCGCTTGTCAATGAGTTCGGTATTCCATTTGAGGGTCCCCAAGCGGACTCCCTGAACAGAATACTGAATGCAGATGTGTACCAGGCGTAAGATGTCTCCCATACATAGATTAAAGAAGAGATCTTGTTTTCATGTGCCTCTCATACCAGATGCAGCAGCAACAATATGGAGGTCAATGAACACCAATTGTTCGGTGCCTCCACTGTGCTGCACGGAGGCTCCTGGCCCGCTATGTGTCCAGCGCCAGAATGGCTGCTGACTCTGGCGCAGTATAGGCTGGAGGCCTCTGCTGGATTTTGCGGAGGTTCCGGTTTTACCTTGGTGCCAGAGCCAGGACTTCCAGGTCAAAGGGATCAGCTGGTTATTCGCTACTCCACAGTATCAGCTCCCTAGCATTGCCTCACCTGTCACCTGTCTGCTGTCTCCTGTCCCTGCTCTTGGATTCCCTTGATTGTTTGACTCGGCTTGCCTTACAGGCCTCTCCTCCATGATCCTGATTTGGTACCTTCCTGACTTCCTGTGTATGACCTTTGGCTTCCTCCTGACCTCCCTTTTGGATCCTGATTTGGCTACTCCATTGACCTCCTGTGTATGACCCGGCTTCCCTGACTACGCTTCTACTTCTGCCTTCTGCTACCTCGTGACCTCCAGATATCGAACCGGCTTTCTTGACCACGGATTTGCTCCTCAGGTATCTGCGTGTATTCCCTGGATAACCCTCCTGCTCATCTACTAATCCATTCCTTCCTGCCTTCTTGACTTCACTCTAAGGTTAGTGTCTGGGTCCTCTTACTTGGGGTTCACAGGGTGTGCGTCGCTCTCTGGGCAGTTGCTGGTCCGGGCCTCGGACTATTACCAAGTCCAACTCCGCCATCAGGAGCTCTGGTGAAGAACTCCGGGGCCTGGTTCCGCTCCAGTTAGGTGAGCATAGCATACCCAGGACTGTTTTTGCCTCAGCGATTGGGGATTCTAGTAGCCCAGGACTTACTGAGTTATCTGTTGCATCAGGTTCCTAACACCAATAGTGTAGCAGTAAATCTAGCATAACGGTGATCTGGGATCCAGCAGCAGAGTCTGTGTATCTTTGCCTTTCTCTCCAGCTGCTCTTCCTCACCCTACAATCTCCATAGAGTTATAGGAGCTAATTTGATCCATCAGTGAGGTTAAAAACCTATTTTCTGCCCCTCTCAAGATGATATTTGCAAATAATTGAGAGTAAATGATCATTGCAGGAAGAAGAGCAAACTGTAGAGAAAGAGGGATTTTCCTTTACAAAGTTTAGATCTTCAATTGTAAAAATTGCTTTATGCAAAGTCAGTTGAAACAAGAGGCCCAGTTCATAAAGTTGAACAAAGACCCAAGTTCATTGGGTCTAACTAAGAATTTAATAGTGTTCACATAGTGTTTCACAATAAAACATAGCAATGTTTCAGGGGGTTTAACACTTTATCAGTGGTGTAACTACCGCCATAGCAGCAGAGGCAGCTGCCACAGGGCCCGGGACATTAGGGGCCCGGTGACAGCCGCTACTGCTGCTATCATTATACTCGGTGGTCTTTTCGGACCCCCGAGTATAATAATTGGCGGACCGGGAGAGGTAAGAAACATAAAAAACACTGTTACTTACCTCTCCACGATCCTGCCAGGCCTTCTTCCTGACGTCCTTTCTGACGTCTCTGACGTCACATGAACCCGGCCTGCGTCCCGGGTCATGTGACGTCCGATGTCATAGAAGAAGGACGGCAGCAGAGAAGACAGCGTAGGAGCCGGGGGACAGGTAAGTAACAGTGTTTCTTTATGTTTTTATTCCCCCTGTCTCCGATTTATTATACTCTGGGGTCTGAAAAGACCCCAGAGTATAATAATTGTTTATGGGTGTCCACTATGGGGTATAATACTGTGTGCAGGGGCGACTATGGGGGATAATACTGTGTGCAGGGGCCACTATTGAGGAGAATACTGTGTGCAGGGGCCACTATTGAGGAGAATACCGTGTGCAGGGGCCACTATTGGGGATAATACTGTGTGCAGGGGCCACTATGGGGGATAATGCTATGTGCAGGGGCCACTATGGGGCATAATAGAATGCGTGGGAGAGGGTTCCTGGTTACGCCACTGCACTTTATGTTATAGGCGCTGCATATATACAGATCTTCTCTCTGTACCTAAATAGTAGCATAACACTTTATTTATTCCGAAGTAAAAAAGTTCAGCTAAAAGTGACTGAGAGAGATGATGATTGATGAGACAGGATAGACTGTGGACTCAGCAGTGTCGGTATAGGCAGCTCCATCCTATGCATAAATACATGATACATTTGCTGCAGCTTCTAAGTATAGTAGTTGGAATATAACTATGGCTGCAATTATTGTTACAGCAGTAAATTATATTGACTTCTACTTTACTGTAGGTTACAGGGTTTCGCTTGCACCACTGGTTTCTTACTGTGAGTCATTAAACTATCTTAACAACCTTGAAAAGAACAGTCATATTTCTTGCAGACGATCAATATCTATAACGTTCATGTCTTGATCTGGATATTTTCTGATGGTTATAATTGTAGGCAAAACTGCATTTTTTAACATCCATGAAACACATAACACTTCATACAAAATATCTTTAATTTCATAATACTATAGTGCATTTATTTCACAATTAGTATTAACAGAATATTTCAGAAAACATGAGAATAATTTTACAAACAGAACTCATACAGTGTTACCAATTTCTCCAATAAATTATCACTATATACAGGAAGATAATACAACATTTCAGTCCTTTGTGTAGAACTATAACAACAATACATAATGGGGCATATTTAATAATATTGTCTAATAGTTAGACTGTGCAACTTATACTGGACGATCTTAAAACAAGTCAGATTTATCACAGTGACGGATGTGAGAGGATAAATTAAGTATATCTTTAGTCACATCTTAAGACTTACCCCATTCCCACTAAATAACTGTGGTGTAAGGCATATATGCCAGTTTTTGCACATATTACACCTGAACTCTGGTGCATTTTCATTAGTTAATCTGGGTCATTATATTTAGATTATTCTCCTATGACATAGGTTTCTGCCCTTGTGACCATTTTATTGTTTAGATTTTTGCATTATCTTAAGACGCTAGATCCCATTGCTCGGCTTGTCATCCAACTCGATCCTTGGATTTATCTCTCCATTAAGAGATTCTGGTTTTCCTTCTTCATCAATAATCGTCTTGTCTTTCTTGTCTTTACTAAAATATAAGGCCAGTCGGTATCCTAAGAGAAAGATTGCAATTTATGTTGTTAGAGTAATTCTCTTTTCTTATATGTGTACTTGTATTCTTATATGACAAAGGTCTGTATCTTTCTGAACCAGAGTGAGTCTCTGAATCCATTTTGTCGGATTATGTAATATCTTCACATTGTGTAACATTGCAAAGTGTTTTCTCATCCATACTGTATATGGACCTTTTGTAAATAATAACTGACCCAAACAGCTATATCCTACTTTAGGCTAAGGCCCCACATAGAATTCCGCAGAAAATGAACGCTGCCGGAAAGAACGCGGCAGCAACACACTGCAGTTTATCCAGCAGCACTTTTTACAGAAACTTGGCAGAGGTTTACACTGTGGACTTTTTGCTTCAAGTATAACTATAGGGAAGCAGCTCCCATTTCTGTAGGTATAATTGACATGCTGCGATTTTCACAACTGCTTCAGTTTTGGAAATTGCAGCATGTCCGCTGCATGTATTTTACCGCATTATGTGGATGTCCCTGTGTGTCACACGTGCTTCTGCAGCTCTTTTCTTTAAATGAATAGGAGTCACGGAAGCACGGGCCGCAAAATAGGACAGGAATAGGACCTGTCCTATCTGATGCGTCCTGGACTGTCGGCCTGCACACGGGACCTTGAAAATCACAGTCATGTGTACGGCCCATAGAAAAGAATGGGTCAGTGTGCTTTCAATGAAATACACAAATAGTGCACTGACCCACAGCACGGTCATCGGCAACCGGCCTAAGCCATTGTCACAGATCACTTATAGACATGTGTTTATTGAGGGATCCCTAGACTTGAGCTGTGAAATTGCTTTTTCTATTTTTTTCTCAGCTTTCACACGGCAGTGTTTGGTCAGTGATTTTGTTCCATGATTGTGAGCCAAAATTAGGAGTGGAGACTACACAGAGATCAGGTATAATAGAAATATATTAACCTGTTTTTAACCCACTCCTAGTTTTGACACACAGTCACTGATGAAAATCACTGACCATGTGAAAGCAACCAAATACAATAGGTGCATTAAATCTATAGGGCCATATGCTGGATTTTATTACAACATCTAGCACATGGTCAGTGAATCGTGTTGTGTGAATGAGCCCTAAGGAAGATGACGTGTCATAGAGATGTGTCTATCTTTACTTTACTTGCATTTTGTTAAGGACTCTAAGCATTTTTGGGACCCTAAGACTAGCATACTGCCTGATGATATGTGGGTACCATCATTGGAACTATTATATTTCTAATTATATAATACAATATAGCTGAGAACACTAAACTAGCCTGGATTATTTTATTAAAACAATGCATACAGATTTGACAGTTTTTATATATTTTAGTAGTCACAAAAGTCCAGTAACACACACTGCTAGTCACAGGTTCCTGGAAAGACAGTGATTTGTGCCGTCGCCTCGTAACATAATGTTGTGGGTTGTTTTAATACTGTAATACTGTTCAATATTAAAATGAGGCAATAAACTATTATGAGGACAGATAAAACTACTCAAGCATCCCGCTCAATAATGGGTTATGAAGACCGCTCACCTAGAAGTAGCACAACTGCAAACAGAATCTGGAAAATGCTGTAGATAAGTGGAAAGGTAAACATTAGGCTAAGCTGTTCTGGAGTGAAGGAAAGCTGGATAATTGTGGTGCAGAGCTGAGTATTTTGCATTCCTGTTTCCAATGAGACTGTTCGACATCTAAAAACATGACAAAAAAGATTAAGAATAATCTGAAATCCATTCTGATTTAATATAATATGACAGTGCTTCATTTATACTTATTTGGATTAAACTTTATCTATCAATTTTATTAATATTATCTACATTTATTTAATAGCCCAGAATTAGGCTATTAAGTTCATGCCACAGATTTGGAGATCCTTACATTAGCTCTGATTAGAACAAGCAGTAATATACTGACCTTCAAGGCACTAAAGAATTCATTTAGTATGATGAATAGTATATATACATTGTGTGTGTGTATATATATATATACACAAACATATATATATATGTGTGTATGTGTATATATATATATGCATGTGTGTGTATCTATCTATCTATCTATCTATCTATCTATCTATCTATCTATCTATCTATATATGACATACATACCTGCTCCATGACTGATTAGATAAATAAGCCAAGATGAAGCCAAAAATGAAACCAGCAGCTGGAAATACTGTTCCTAAGATCCACAATTTGGGGGCAATGTCCCATGATCCTTTGTATAAAACTCCGCCTATTACAGCTATAAGTACAATAAGAATGCCTCCTGTAATGGATCCTATCTGCAAGGAAGACATTATTAAATGTAGTAATATACATAAATATTATATATACATATATTATATATATTTATATTTTAATGTGTCGCAACATATTTATGGCCTTATTTGCATTTGATAAATCTGTCACAAAATACATTATTGGAATTAACGTTCATGCTGGCAAAATGATGTCAAGTATGTTATATATTATGGTCAGCACAAATGGATAAGAAATATGTTTCACAGCAGATCAGACACTATTTTAGAGTAAAATTCACTAAAGGAACAAATACATATCAATGCAGGTCATACTATCGGGCTTATTGTAGTTTTCACCATTTTAGTAATCTGTGGAGTTATGACATTATGTTCTATGACTATGTAATACACATGTACATTTCTATGTTATACACATGTGTAATTCCAAAATGTTTCTAAAAGCATTAGTAAAAACAGCGTTAGGAGTCTGCAGGCATTTTGAAATACATTTTTGCTGCAGTTTTAAAAATAATGTGAACATGGCTTAATCATTTTATATAAAAGACATTTTCCTTATTAGAAAAAATATATAAACAAATGAGTTAGTCAGCAATGACACCTGAACTCGATAATCCTGTGTGCCATTCTATGATGAAGCTTTTTAAAGAGACCTGAATCCTTCTGAAATATGCTGCTGTATAAATATACTGTACAGTAATGCTGGAACAATTCTCATTTCTCTGTGGACAGCTGTTGTGTAACTTTATTTTACATTAGCTGAATGTAAATGCTGCAATTTCTGGATTTTAATATTATTTTACTCACCCTAAGAATTTTCTTTGCTTGCCGTGGCCATTTGTAATTGACAAAAATACCAAATCCAACTGGAACAACAAGAGACACTAAAGCAATACCTACAAGAAAGAATGTGGTCAGTATCATCCATAATACATCTACACGACAAAGAATATGTATCTATCAATGTAATTCATCTATCTATCTATCTATCTATCTATCTATCTATCTATCTATCTATCTATCTATCTATCCCTCTGCGTCTGTTTTTCACAGCCGTATACTAGTAGACAAAAATTCTGGCACTCAAAATTGCTTCTAAAACATCCAATTTTTATCTCATGCACAAAAGAAATACGTTTCGGTCCTGGCACCACATGACTTCCATACTATGCTTTCTCATCTCCCCCTCATCCGATAAACTGATGAAGGTCCGGGCTGGGACAGAAACGTTTTTCTTTTGTGGATGAATTAACAATTGGATGTGTTTTGAAAGCTACAGGAACTTTTTAAACTAAGGCTGGCGGAATGTCAGAAAATTCGTCCTTTAGGATAAGGCACTATGTAGCAGGCTGCAGAAAAAAAGTGCTGCAGGAAAAACCATGGTGGCAATACATTGCAGTTTTTCCCACAACTATTTTCACAGAAATCAGCATTCAGAATTCCGCTTCCATTATACCTATAGGGAAATCGCTGTTGTTTCTGTAGGTATAATTGACACAATGCAATTTTCAAAACCGTAACGATTTTGGAAATTGCAGCATGTCCGCTGTGTGTATGATCCTGCAATGTGTGGATGTGATTCACTATACCACGTGAGCCCCCCGCCATATGCTGAATGGCAAAGGTAGAGCTCATCTATCTCACCAGTTAACATGTTAGGCCAGGGCCCCACTTGGCTGAAATGCTGCAATTTGCCCATAAAGGAAATGCTGCGGGAAAAATCACAGCATTTTACAGTAAGGGCAAAATGAATTCCATCGAATCCCATACCGGCTCGGTTTTGGAAATTGCAGCATGTCAATTATACCTATGGAAATGCCAGTGGTTTCCCTATAGGTATAATTGAAACAGGACGTCCACAGAGGAACTTTCTGTCTAAAGTACTGCAGGAGGAACCATAATGCGTTTCCGCCGTGGTTTTTCCCGCAGTGCTTTTTTGCTGCAGTTCGCCCCGTGGGTCCTTAGCCTTAAGGAGTCTTATAACTCTATAAAGAATTCTTATGTGTTCTTTTATTCCAAGAATGCATACATATACATATAATTTATAAATCTATATATATATACTATACATGCACAAACATTACAAAGACAAATTATCTACCAGTTCATTTATTTTATTTTATATTATTTATGGACAACATTTTGTGGGTGTCTGATTCAGTTGTCAGTCTTAAAGGAGCTGATGGATGGCTTTTTAATTGTGATGCTTTAACACTTTGCTGTCAAACTTGACTGTTGGTTTTTCAAAGCAGAAATGGATGACTTAGGGGGAGGCAATAGTAACATTGTGTTGTAACATTAGAAGATTAGCAGCCATATTAGTCCTATGTTTATACAAAATCTCTGTTAGCATTTGTGCCTAATGCTCGTGTGATGAATTATATCTATAAATCACTTACCAATACTGTCATAAGGAATAATAATGGAACTGGAATCAACCCATCTTTTAGTGTAGAGGAAGAGGCAGAGCGGCATCATGCCTAATGCAAGGAGTGTGGAACAAGTTGTCATGCTTATACTGCGAAACAAATCAATAACCAGTGACATTTAATATACATACCAGCTATTAAAACCAAATGCATAATAATAACCAGAACATAGAGCAAAAACACATGGAGAAAATTTGATTTTGCACCGCAGTCAGCTAAAAGAATACATTCTCCTGTGTTGATGACTGCAGTCAGCTATGATAATCATACATGGAGAATGTGCGTGAATGCACTTTTTATATATAACTTCAAATACACATAACATTTATATGCTGTTTTCAAGTGTAACTAAGTTTTCAACTAAAGTAAACTTTACTTTTTAACAATTCAATCACATCATTCCACGTCTACAATCTACACAAAACCTAGAATATCTTTATTAATAAAAAAAATCTTCAGATAGTGTTTTTGTCTCAATTCACATCTAAATATAAAACAAAATTCATGCCAAATTCAAGTTATGAAAAGATAGTTAATTATTGGTAATTTTATAACAGTTAGGCTTCAAGCATATTATAGCCCCATATAACCAGACTTCTATAGGGTCCTAATGTACTGCTCGTGGTTTGTGTGGGCCCTTGAGCGACAGAACCTCAGTGGGCCCCATTTGGAGCAACAATAGCAAAGAAAAAACCCAACCAAAATTGTTTTGTTTTTTTCCGGCGCTGGGGATTGTAATACAATTCATTCTATATAAGTAGATAGAACCTGTCCAAAAGTAAAAAGATATTTGAGGTGGACAATATGCCTCAGATTCCTCTTTATTTTCTACCCCCGGCTCACAGTGGTGGATGCAAAACATCAGCATTTTGTTATATCTTTTCAGCACTGATTTATACACTATAATGTCCCATAGTGGCACCTTAACACAATATAATGTCCCATAGTGGCACCCCACATGGTATAATGTCCCATAGTGGCACCCCACATGGTATAATGTCCCATAGTGACTCATCCATACAGTATAATGTCCCACAGAAGCTGCTGTAGCGTTTTGATTTGTAGCCACTACTTGGTTTGATTTAAAAAAATGCAGCAATAACTGCAACAAAAAAGGAGCGTTTCTGCAAGGTTGTATGCACCATGTTGTGGGCTTCATCCTCCTTACGCTAGGTTCACACCTGCGTTCAGGGTCTCCGTTCTATGGTTTCCGTCTTCTGCATGCCAGAAGACGGAAACCATAGACCGGGTCCGGCCATGAGCGGCGGTGAGCGTTTTAGGCTCTCCGCCGCGAAACCGGATTTTTTTTTATCTGGACACAGAGTACTGCATGTCCAACTCTGTGTCCGGATTATAAAACCCGGTTTCGCGGCGGAGAGCGCAAAACACTCACTGCCGCTCATGGCCAGACAGCTTTCTCACCCATTCAAATGAATAGGTGAGAAAGTCTCCTGCAGGTTTCCGTCTCCTGCCTCTGTTTTAGGCAGGAAACGGAAACCTCAAGTACGGAGTGCCGGCGCAGATGTGAACGAGCCGTTACTCCCAATCAAACAAGCAATTCATTGGGTGAGGGGTCCTGGAAACTGGGAAACTTGGGTGAGTTGCAATGTCTGAGACCCCTACAGATGATCTATTTGGGGACAGTATGGCTCTAGGAGCCATATTGCTCACTCTGGTTTGTAGTTGTGGGTTTTGGTCCTGCAGCTCTGCCCCAAGAAAAGTCTATGAGGCAATGCTGATGTACCAAAACCCACTTCTACAAATCATACGGCGAATGAGCAGTGCAGCTCCCTCCATGAAAACAACACTTAGGAGTTGTACTGTCCCCGATCAACCCACCCTCTAATATTGATGACCTATTCTAAGGATAGACCATCAGTATTAGAAACTGGAAACTCCTTTAATAATGTATAATTGATACTATTGATCGACTGTATAAAGAAAATTAAAAACAGGCTTACTGCTAATAGAGAATAGAGTGACATGCTGCACTACGCTAAATGGTTATAAGAAATCCGGCAGATATTTGATGGATCCTTAATTATCCCCACTAATAAGCCACTTGGGAAAAATGGATTGTAATGAATTATTCTTATCCATCATGGATTCGGTAACATAGAAACTACAAAGCCAGAACTGAGCCTTATACGAAGTATCTTCTCCTTCACTGTGGCATTGCATTTCTCTTCTCTTTCACTGTTGCATTGCTAACATTGGCTTTCCCTTTCTGAGTTGTCAGGTTTTTTGTCTGTATTTATGTTCATATTTTAGCACAATGAGGAAACCGGCTGTTTTGTCAAGAATCTTAGTTTTCTTAAATCTAATGTGTTATATTAATATACTATCCTTTGTAAGGGCAGCATATTATTGCTACAGGTGTAGACTTCTAGTAGCCAAAATGACAAGAGGAAAGGAGAGTGCTCCATCTACCCCCTAGGGCATTATCTACTTGGGTCCTGCATAGAAATATATTGGGCTTGAGATATGACATATTCCACTTTTTATGATGTGCAATTTACTGCTACATTTCTTTTTTGATATGTGACAGCACATATAGTGCCCATGTCACCGCTAAAACTACCAATATCCTATTTTTGCAGAAGGTTATCTCTATTTTTGTGAGCTCTCTGGATGTGTCAAGAGGTGTGGCATAGGTAGTATGCTTTAAGGAGGTAATTGACAAATTGATATACAATATACAGTATATATGCAATTCCCAGGGATGTGTTACATTGCATCTCAACAGGGTTGCAGAAACCCCATTTATATGTATGGGATGCAGATTGTCGTCAAATATGACACAAATTTCATGCAGGAGTCTCTGACAAATATATGAGATTGTGCCCTCAGATTCCTTATTAGCTGCTTGATCTGTCTGTATCTGTCTACAAGTTATTAGAGTCAAGGTAAAGGTTTCTACAACTGATCCTATTTCAGTACTGAACAAAAGAGATCTTCTATATTACAAAAAGAGTATATGGGAAAATTCTCAATCTGACATCCTCATATTTATTGATCAGTATTGTTCACATTGGGCTAGGTCCGCACTGCTGTCACTTTTCCATTGTTTGATCTGTCAGAGGATCGGAAAAGAAAAACCTTCCCTATTAATGGATACAAATGTAGGACTTTGTAGCAGTCATAAGTGACATATCAAAAGAGCGGTCATTTCCATCTGGGCTTTATTATTTGATGGACATAGACTGCATCTTTTTTGTTTCAATAAAAAAAGTAGAAACCAGTTAAAGGGAAAAGTTAAAAGTTTTCCATTTATATCTGATAATAAGGGAAACTTTTCTTTCAGACAGTGACAGTGTGAACATGTCCTTATCTTGCTATGGTGGTAAATGAGAAGTTCCTCGTATGACTACAATTAATGGTACATGATGTGCTTTAGAATGAATAAAGATCTCTTTTCTGTTTTTGTGAAATAAAATATACATGGCGGATTTTAATGTAACAGTCTTAGGTGTTTTGACCTAGATTTCATTGTTTCCAACTACACAACCTCCTGTTTACTAACACACACGGCAAGTTAGAATGCAGTAAAGCGCAAGGATTTGTAACCCGCTGACAAGATTTTAGGATCCTATTGTTTCCATTTTACTGTATCCTGATAGACAGCAAAGAATTTTATATATATATATATATATATATATATATATATATATATATATATATATATTTTGCACCATGGTATTAATTATCACATGTAGGCTCGGGAAGAAACACAAAATAAGGTTGCCATTTATATATGTATCTTACCTTAGATCCATGTCTCCATCTACCCAGTATGCCAGGATATTGGAACCAGTTCCACCAGGACAACAGCCCATGATTATAACTACCACAGCTTGAACTGGATGAATATCAAATGCCAGAGACAATACAAAAGCCGTGAGGGGCATTATCCCAAACTGACAAAGGAATCCTACTGCTATGCCCCAGGGGCGTTTTATGTGGCCCCAAAATTTCTTGACCTCCACAGTGCAGCCCATTGAGAACATGACCAGTGCTAACATCACTGTGATGACAGTACTTAAAACTGTGTTTAGAATAGCATTAAAATTGTCAGGGGGCAATAGACAGGAGCTACCATTACAAATGGTTGCATTTTCAGGACATGTAAGCTCACTGTGCAGAATATGAGATGTCAAAATACTACTGCGTTCCATTCTGATTGTCAGAGAAAAGAACTAATATGGGAATTTGTAAATCAGCGCTAAGAACGTTCCATTGAGGCTTGTTCCTTCTACTTGTCTGTATGCCTCTTCTACTAAGCTTCCTATTTAAAGAGGACCAAATGCAATAAAAAGCTGTAAATACTTTAGTTGTGATGGTGTCTGTCCAGTTTCTGTATCTCCAATCATACTGTAAGAAGTGTGAGTACCATAAAATTCTATGATTGCGTATATTTTAACCTTTATGGCTTTAGATTAGGTTTAACCATTTATTAATTTTCTTGGAGCCTGTAATTGTGTCAGTTATACAGGTCTCTGACCTACCTGGCATAGCTTTTTAGGCAGAAATCTCTTACATGTCCCCTTATTCTACACAGAAATTGTATCATCAGAATTGTAAATGTTTAAGTGTAGATTTCTATGCAGTTTTTCTTTTTGGTAAGGACTATATAGTTGAATCTGTCCAGATATGAGGTTGAGAAAGACAAGGTAGAAGGAAATCTTTCAGATTAAATTATGTAGCTATTCTTGGAATCCACTTCACCCTGCTATTCTATGCATTGGATCAACAGTTATGAAAAACCTGTCGATTAGAAGAGATGTTAGCATGTAATGTTATTGAGTAACCTACTGACAGCTATATTATGAAGGTAAGTAATCTATGTCAGATGTCAGATGTTATTTTCTGATGATTACAGATCCATCAATAAAGACACCAAACATATAAAATAGATACCAGAATGAATGCAACCCAGACCTCAGAATTAATGTAAGTGCCCAAAATATCTAGAGACAACAAACTGGACTCCCATAATAAATATAGACTATATACGTAAGAGTTGACCCTGAAAGAAAACCCGGAAAAAATATGCTCCCCAGAATACAGACCTCCTAAATAGAGGCATGCTCTCCTTCAATAGCAAAAAATAATAATAATAATAATAATATTCTCTAAGAATAGAAGTTATTTCCCAGAGATTGATGAGTGATAGGAAGATCAGCCACTGTCCCTCCTTACACACTCACTCCACCAACTCAACTCCTAGTGAATATCAACCTAATTTGTCATGATTGCTAGGACAATCTGCAATATGTCCTTTTCTCAACTCCTCTGATACACACAGCAGGGGAGATAAACTAATACTAAGTTTTATACAGTGCAAGCATAGACTAGACCCGTGATGGCGAACCTATGGTATGCGTGGCAACCTATGACACGTGGGGAACAGGATTCCCCGTTAGTGAGTGATTGCTGCAGAATGTAACCTCTGCTGACTGCAGAGTGTAACCTCTGTCCCGACGCAGGTACAATGACGTAAGTCATCAGCGCCTGCAGTCAGAAGAAGAAGGAGGACGCTCTTTGTGGGACTACATACTGGGTAAGTAAAATATAATACTGTGTGGGGGCTTATTGTGGAGTATATAATACTGTATGAAGACCCACTGTGGAGTATATAATACTGTGCGTGGGCCTACTGTGGAGTACATAATACTTTGTGGTGGCCTACGATGGAGCATATAATACTATGAGGGGGGCATACTGTGGAACGTATACTACTGTGTGGGCCACCGCGGAGCGTATAATACTAACTGGGGGCCCACTGTGGAGCATATAATACTGTGTGAGGGCCTACTGTGGAGCATATAATACTGTCTGGGGCCACTGTGGAGCATATAATACTATCTAGGGGCTAAAGTAGTATGCATTTCACTGTCTGGGGGCCACTGTGGGGCAGTTTATACTGTGTGGGGTCCTTTCACTATTTATATCATACAGTATCTATTTTATAGCAGATGTGATATTACTACAGACTTTAAAAACATTGCAGATCCTGTGCAAAGTACAATGTAAATGTAAATAGTGAACATTAATTGTACCAAATGCAGAGACCTTTACTTTTTAGTGCAAAGTTGTTTGTATCGTTGAAAGCTCTGTAAAGCCCTATGTACACAACTGTATTTTGTGGGTCCTTAACTGTCCACAATTGTGGATCTAGAGAGTGTTAAGGTTAAAATGCCGTTGTGGCACTTTGCGATAATTTAGTGGGTTTTGGGTTGCAGTTTTGGCACTTAGTTTCTACAAGGTTCACCATCACTGGACTAGACAGTCTTAACTGTACAAGATGGAGCCATTTTTCATTTTTGTGTTTTCATTTTTTACTTTATGACTTCTAACAATCAAAACGTTTTCATTTTTCCATTTACATAGTCATATGGGGTCTTATTTTTTGTGAGACAAATTGTAGTTGAATATAGTTTAATATTTTGCACAATGTACTGGGAAAGCTGAAAAAAAAAAACTCAGAAGGCAGTACCACCAGAATATTGTATTTACAGTTTCCACTATGGGTACAAACTAACTATGGGTACAGTTACATGTTTATTTTCCAGGTTTGTGTGATCACTGTGATACCAGATTGATATAGTTTTTATACCTTTACAAAAATTAAATGTAAATGTAAATTTTGAAGAAAAATCATTTCTTTGAGTTGCTATATTCTGACATCTGTAACGTTTTACTTTTCAGTGTACAGAGCTGTGTACTGTACATTGGTGTCTTTTTAGCAAGGCAATATGTAGTTTTTATTTATGCCATTTTGGAGAATATATGATGCTTTAGTCACTTTGTATTAAATTTTTTGGGAGGTAACTTGGTGAAAAAACAGTGAGGGAAAGGGGGTGATTTAAAGTGTACCTCCAGTTATAATTAACTTTTCATAAATTAACAGAAAATTTTAACATTGTAATATGTCTTATTTAAGAAATATGTTTAGGTTGTAGATAAGAGGCTAATAGTACACAGAATGAGACAATAAATCAAGTAACCAGCCCACAGGAGTAACCGACTTAAACCCTCCCTGCTCCATAGAGCTTTATGTTTGAGGCTGAATAGAGAGATTCATATGATGTGAACAAACAATAAGATTGAAGATAAGAGTAACTCCAGGATGTTTCGAGCCCTATTTACTTATAGATCCTCGCTCATACTCACAGCTGCTGGTGCTTCTCCTCTCACAGAGGCAGCTGTGATCAGGATAGGGGATCGGTAAGTGAGGCTGCAGGCCTGTACACCCCACAAACACTGCTATCAATCTTTTCAGACCCCTGAGCATAATGATTGGAGGGCTAAGAGAGGTAAGGGAACATAAAAGATGCCGTTACTTACCTCCTCTTATGGAGTGACTTTCTTATGGAGTGACAGGACATCCGTTTTTCTACTTATTTGCTGAAATATATCTACTGTATGTCACATAAAAGACCAGAAATATGAAACATTTCTCTAACACACAATAATTTTTGACACTTTTTAAACAGTTGTGCGTATTGCATTGAGTGTAGTGAGATGAATACACATTGAAACTCCCTTTATCCAATGATAAAATAAAGTTTATCAAAACCAGTAGGAAAGATATAAATTGCCTTCATTTCTATATGTACAATTGGAAAACTGTATTTATGGAAAACATATGTTGCATGTATTTCTTGTTTATTAATAGAACCATATAACCAACTAACACTGTGGAAATTTGTTCCAGGGGATTCCGGAGAAATAGTCATTGGGATTTGTTTATGGAGACACGAAAGATGTACCATTAAAATATGATTATGTGGGACTAATACATGTCTTGCTGGACTCCCATTATAACCTTCATGTTGGTCCAGAAGGGAAGCCGATGCAGATGTGTGCTGAGCCGGAACAGATTTAAGACATTAGGCCAGCAGGGATCCTGCATTCCTTATTACCCATGCCGATTACCATGAGACATAATGACGTTGCTAATCACAACATTTTTGCTTGTCTGTTACTCTTATGTTCTCCCCAAGGGGTTCTTTAATTTTAGATTCTTATTTTACAAAAGGCCAAAACACATTTTAATTCACAGACAGTATATAGAAGGAAAATGGTAACAGAACTGAACACTGACTGGACAAGTTATTTTGGTATCGAAGGTAAAGTTTGCCAAAATATCCATTTCTAACAGTTACTGAGCCCTTGTAACATTCTAATATGATCACTTTCTATATGTAAAGGGTGTAAAATAAATACATCTAATAAACTCTTCTAAGAGACCCTAATGCATTGCTTGAGTCAGCGGGTTGGGGTGCTCTTCATAAAGTCATCCTCTTCAAACCCTGTTGCCCCTCTTGGCAATTTTTCACTGCGTTTTTTTTGCAGCTTTTTTGTATTGTAACACTTTAAACATGTATTTTTACTGGTCTTTCAAGTTCTAAAGAAAAGCCTATATAAAAAAAACCCTACAATTTGAACAAAATGCAGAGTATGTCCTCAAATCCAATGTGGAGCCATGGAAAAAATGTCAGTCAGGCCCCTTTCCATTAACAATATGTATAGCGGTCGGGGAACAAGGCTTTCCCTGGCCACTATCATGGTGGTCCTGGGCCCTGGCCATTTCCAGCAGGCCCTGTACCCCTGAGGACCTGGTTGCGATAGCACTTCCTGTGACCATGATCATCACGCTACTGTGTCGGGCCCCAGCCTAAAGGATCTGCTACTAATGTCTCAGTATCAGACACCACAGGACACCTACAGACCCCTCTTGAATTTTGTGCCTCAATGCATATGAGCTGTTTTGACCACATAAAAGCATGCACAGAAAAGACACTTCTCTTAAAGTAAAATATACACCAAATCTAAACAAGGATAGGAATCTTATTTTATAGAAGACATTATGTGGTACTGTCAAATCACTTTCAGTGTCAAACCACTGATGCGACAATTGTGACAAAGTATTGTTAAAGAAAAAAGAAATGAGCAGAATTTAAGAGTGAAAACAATAAGTATACATCTCCATACACACAAGCTGTGACCTGTTTGTATGTGATTGTTATAAATGAAATAAAGTGAAAACCAAAAGATTGCTGCTGAATATCGGAAATTGCTAGAGACTAGAGGATTGAATGGTCACTGTGCACAGTATATGTCGTAGCGTGTTGTTTGTTTGTTCCAGGCTTAAAATAACCACATAACCACATAAAAGAGCCATAGCACAGGCTGCACATTTTATACAGCAGAAATGCTTATTTGCCTCTGGGAATTTGATATATCATAAAAGAATACTATGGTGGGATTTGTAACATTAAAGAGTCTAAGAAGTCTAAGAGTCTAAGCCTAAACTGTCTTAAAATAAAACAAAAAAACAAACAAATATATGTATATATATATGTATATATATATATATATACAGTACAGACCAAAAGTTTGGACACACCTTCTCATTCTAAGAGTTTTCTGTATTTCCATGACTATGAAAATTGTAGATTCACACTGAAAATATGTCTTATATTCTAGGTTCTTCAAAGTAGCCACCTTTTGCTTTGTTTCCTGCTTTGCACACTCTTGGCATTCTCTTGATGAGCTTCAAGAGGTAGTCACCTGAAATGGTCTTCCAACAGTCTTGAAGGAGTTCCCAGAGATGCTTAGCATTTGTTGGCCCTTTTGTCTTCACTCTGCGGTCCAGCTCACCCCAAACCATCTTGATTGGGTTCAGATCTGGTAACTGTAGAGGCCAGCTCATCTGGCGTAGCACCCCATCACTCTCCTTATTGGTCAAATAGCCCTTACACAGCCTGGAATTGTGTTTGGGGTCATTGTTCTGTTGAAAAATAAATAATGGTCCAACTAAACGCAAACCGGATGGAATAGCATGCCGCTGCAAGATGCTGTGGTAGCCATGCTGGTTCAGTATGCAAAATGTTATGATCTTTCTGCTGTGTTTCAGACAAAACCACTGTGTTTTATGTAGTGGAATGCAGCTAAAACCAGTGCTCAAGAGAGATGCCTCCACCCATTGGAGCATCTGCTTATGTGCAGGAGTTGAGGCTATAAAAACTTTCTTTATATGGGCTTTACAGATATAGACCCCATGGAATGGTTAGATGGGTTAAAGTCACATGAATAAAACAGTGCTTACCCCTTGTGACCAGGCACTAAGATAGCTGTTTTTGTCAATTTGCAAATTCCTTTTTGTAGCAATAAAGAAATTGCCATTGCTCCAAAAAGGTAATTCTATATAGAGAAGATGAGGAGGAAGAGTCTAGTGAGTAAGAAACAAACACACAGACATACTACCTCAGATAACAATAAGTGTTTAGCACTTATTAGCAGCACCTGTATCGCAGTTGTATAGTTGCTTACCATCAGGTTTTAGGGGTATAGAGCAGAATAAATGTGAATAAAACTTATTGCAAATTATTTACTTGCAAAAATACTTAAATAAAATGACAGTAGCTATTTAAGTCCTCTTAAATATAAGTTAAAGGTAAACTTTTGGCTAAGACCCCACGTGGCATCCCGCAGCAAAAAAAGTGCTGTGGAAAAAACCACAGCGGCAACGCATTGCGGTTCTTCCCACAGCACTTTAGACAGAAAGTTTACAGAGGTTTCCTCTTCAGACTTTCTGTTTCAGTTATATCCATGGGGAAATCGTCTGCATTTCCGTATGTATGTTTGACATGCTGCGATTTCCAAAACTGCCGGTTTTGAAAATTGCTGCATGTCTGCTGTGTGGTTTTTACTGCAAAGTGGGCATGGGATTTGCGGGAATCTCATCCACTTTGCTTTGACTGTATAACGCCACAATTTTTTCTGTGCGTTTCCACCACGATTTTTCCATGGTGGAAATGTCACATGGGGCCCCAGCCTTCAGCAGATTTTCACACTCCAAAATGGCCCCAGCACCTTATAAAGTAGCTGGAAAATGTGAAAAATAACCCCCTTCTTATGCGTGGTAAGATGCTAAACATTTGTATATAGTCAAAGGGGGTGGAGAGTCTGCTGATAATGTGAAACATAACATCCCCTGTGATGTGATTGTCATCCCTGAAGTCCCATGTAGTGATGCACCTGATGGCTGTGAGCTTCTGATTCTCCTAGCCTATGCGCATAACGCAGAATAAGCCAGATGGATAGCACATGCACCAGAATCAGCAGCACTCTGCATCAGGCACATGCTCAGGACTTCAAGAATGCTGTGTAGTGACTTCTATAATAACACTAAAACATTTACTTTCTTGAAGTGATTAGCATATTGAATAAAACATCTTCTTCCACACACTGCAGCAATGGTGGGCCATAAGAAGGAGATTGTTTTCACGCTCTCCAGCTGCTTTATAAGACACTGGGGTTGGTCTAGAGTGTGATTTCCTGGTGACAGATTTCCTGTAAGGGTGGTGTCTTCTGAATACTAATTTACTTGATGGAAAGTTATTAAATCCATTTTTTATGTAGATTTTTCATATCAATATGTCTTTGTAGAATGGGAGGTAATCCACGGAAACACATGGAGAACATACAAACTCCTTGCAGATGTTGTTCCTGGTGGGACTCAAACCCAGGACTACAGCACTGCAAACCTGCAGTGCTAACCATTGAGCCACCATGTTGCCCTATTATATCCATTTTATGAATGAATTCTATAATCATTTAAAAACTGTTCATTTAGGGTCCTTTGTCTAATATTACATTAAAACATTCAGTATGACAAATATGCTAGTATAAGAGACCTCTGCTAAAGAGAAGCTACATTTCACACAACTGTGTATGCTTATTTACTAAAACCAACATCATTGTGATCAGGTCATTAACTTTCAAGGTCATTTGCTGCATCAAGTCTTATATTATGGAGAGATAATGATGTGTTGTAAGATATCATAACACTTTGGAATGGTGAATGTGATGTGTTGCCAGGTGCTAATGATCTAATTACATATTTTGGTATCATTGAATGGAATATTTCAATTCTGTTTGTGCAGTTTAAAGTAAATAAGGGATATATTAAATTATCAAGAAAACAGAGAAGTATTGTTCTGTACAAATCTGCTTAAAGGGAATGTATAATTCAAACTGTCTTATCATTTAAATCTGGGATAAATCTGTTCCTGTCACTATATATAACTCTACAGAATATCTTAATAAAAAGAGATTATTATGCTGTAGTCACTGATGTGTTACATAGATGATTTGACAATTTGTTCTGTCCGCTCTAATTGGTTAATATTGGTTCTAGAAGCAACCCCCCTCTCTACTCTTCTTGGATCCTGTACCAGTTGTAAAAGGTATTTGTCTTTTATTATTGTCAAAAACCTGTTCCCTTTATTGGATGTACAGGTTTTGCATCTCAGAGTAGTCCCCATAAAATTGCTTTATTATATTTTGCTCATGTATTCTGAGTAATACCTCTAGGGTAGCATCATTGCTATTGAGGCACTATGAAAGGTACTACTACTACAAATGGGGCACACAAAGATCATTGTTAATATTGAGTTATTAATGCTAATGGGGCACACTGTGGATACATTAGCAATATTGTGGACACTATTACTATTGGGATACATTGTGGTAAGAATTTAAGGATAAGTTCAGACAGGGTTTTTTGGGCTGGATTTTGACGTGGAAGCTGCCTCAGAATCCAGCTAAAAAAAACGCCTCCCATTGACTTCAATAGGAGTCGTTCACTTATTTGTTCCGCTAGTGGTTTTGTGCTGCTCGCAGAAAAAAAGAAGCAACTTGCCCTTTCATACCGTGGATTTCCGGAGGAAACTGCTGCAGAGTCCGTGGCACGACACCTCCCTCCCAACTAGGCCTAATCATTTGGGCCTAATCTGAAGCGGAATGCCGCAACTGGATGCTGATGGATGCACTGCACCGGCATCCAGTCGTAGCACTTTGAGGAAGCATTATTGGGGAACTATGGAAAAATGAAAAGAAAATATTAGTTTTTGTACTGACATTTTGAAAATCTTACATGACGTGGGCATTGGTAATATTTAGTAAAGTATTTATAGAATATCATGCAAGACTACACACATTACATGTATTTAGCATACAGTATGCTTATAAATTAATATAGAAGCTTAATATATCAATCTGAATAGCTATATAATGAACTATGGATCAAAGTGTTTCCTCAGACATGAACCTGCTTGTAAAGTACAAAGGCTATACTCACAAGACATTTTGGTTATCTATTTGACATACACATCAGTAAAGGTTCTTAATGTAATATATAACTATTGCTGCATGTCATACAGTTTTATGTACAGTAGGCCTTTGAACCTATTATTTAAATAATGTGTACCTTGTGTGACAGGACCGGGGGCAAAGTGGTAGAAGGAGTGTACATTTCTCCCAGGTTCCTCTCATACATGATCTAGGTGCAGCTGAGAAAAGCTGTGCTCCTTGCTGGGGTGTGTGTGTGTGTGTGTATGGGGGAGTATTGGTGTCTCCATTCCATTCAGCCACTCCAGGTTTTGGGATGTGTGGGGTTAATTCATTGTGCTCTGTAGTGTGTGTATATAAGAGTGGCAACACTTCGGTATATGGTTCTCTGCTCCTGGGAGTGCCATGTATGAGTACATTACTGTGAGTTGTGTTTATGGAGCTGTGCAGTAGGTCCATCCCTGTGTAGTTAGATACCGGGGTTATAGGTAGCTGGACAGCTAGGACTTTATTTTGTACCACTATTGTTTTGTTTGCCTGGAAGAACTAATAAAACTGGTTGCGGCCAGTTGCACCATACTTTTGTTGTGCCAAAAGTGCTTGTCTAGCTAAAGAGACGATGTTCCCCTAGCCAATCCCGTTACAATGTAATTTTTTTATTTTAAAGAGAATCTGTCGCCTGCCTGGAGCAGTTTGGTCCAATGAAGGTACCACTGTTGCTGAGCTACCTACCTAATATGATTGACTTGGCTAGGCAGTATAATCATAGCAAGTAGGGTGGGATGGAGGTACTGGGTGCTGGAAAGCATTGGAGCTATTAGAGCATTGGTGATGCCCTTGTAGCAAACATCCCATTAGTATATCAGGAATCCACTATATTATCTTCAATTTCATCTACAATTTTTGTTTGACTCTGCAATAAATTCTTCAATGCAAATGTGATATAGCCTAACACCTAAAGTTATCGATGGACGAAGAAGGAGACTCCTGTACCAGTCTACAAAGAGGTTGTAGTTTATTATTTTATCCTCTTTAATGTGAATAAAATCTATGATATACAGCAAGTACATACAATTCATTTTACAGTTGCCTTTTAGAAATAAAGTGAAAAAGTTGGCATGTTGAATAATGAAGCAATATAAAAAAGAGAAATGAGTAGAGTTCTCATATATACAGCTGAAGGAGTTTTCGAGAACAGTTAATTATTTTCAAGCATTTACATAGAAACATACTGTACCTGCTAGGTAATTAGCTTTAACAATGTTTAATCATAAAGAACGCTCACAATTATCAAGGTACTTATAATTGTTCAGACATGACTGTTTATTGTCTTAGAAAATGAAAAATGAAACAATAAAACTGCCAATGTGTCTATAATTTATATAGTCATGAGAAAAACAAAGCCCCCTCTTTCTATTCTATGGCTTTACATATCCCGACATAATAAAACACCTCTGGTCCTTAAAAGTTGAAGTTGTTTCAGTTGTGTTTGGTTTTCAACAAATGTGGTGCTGTACATTATGGCCAGACATTACCACTTCGGTGTTGTTTGTCCAAAGGCTATTATAGCAGAAATCTTGTGGTTTCTTTAGAAGCAACTCTGAGTGTCATCTGGGTGTCTTCTGTGCATCTTTCATTGTTTTGGGGGTTAAATCCCATTCCGATATCGCAGAGCAGGATGGAACCTGCTCTATCATTACCGGATGGGAATAGAGCATCGGAGCCCCACTCAGATGGCACACTTACTTAGAAGTTTTTTTTTGCAATTTCTCTGCGCATTGTACAGTCTGACCTAGGGGTAAATTTGCTAGGATGTTTGCTCCTCAGAAGATTGTCGTGTTTTGAATGTTTTCCACTGTAGAAAGATAGTTTTAATCCGCAATGTGATTACCATAGTTGGATGTAACACATGACCCAGATTGTCCTAGGATACAACTACCAAGTCTAAGTTGAAAAAAAAAGAAATACAAAAATTCATCACAGTGTCCATAAACAATAAAATGGGATACTTTATTGATTCATTTAGGATGCTATGTATAAAAAAAAATTGACATATACTGTAAAGGCATGATGTGCTTTTCACAGAAAATCTGCATAGGTTTCCTTTGTGGATTTTCTGCTTCCATTATATCTATAGGGAAACCACAAGTGTTTATGTGGGTGTAATTGACATGCTGCAATTTCCAAAACAGCAAATTCATAGCATGTCTGCTGTGCGTATTCTGCTGTAATGTGTGAATGGGATTTGCTAGAATCCCATCCACTTTGCAGGGACTGTAGAACATCGCAGTTTACTCCATGTAGGGCCCCAGCTTCAAACAGACCAGTAAAGGCTCAGGTTTTAGTGTTTATGGATACTGTGCTGGATTTTTCATTTTTATTTGTCCTTGAATGTTTTCTACTTGTGAATAAGCTTTCTCAGATTGATGGGCAGCACCAATTGCTTTTCTAAGATCATTGCTGATGTCTCTACTCCATGGTCACATCTATTGATGATCAGTTAATATATGGATCCAAAAATGCTGGTGGAAAAATCCCCGAGGCACAAAAGAAGGGTTCACAGGAGCTGATCCAGTCAAATGATCTTTATTCAGGAAAACACAATGGGTTTCGTGCACTATATGCCCTTTTTCAAGTGCAAAAATATGACAGGTATCTGTCGTATTGAAAGAAGGCATATAGTGCCTGAAATGCATCATGCTTTCCTGAATAAAGATTGTTTGACCGGATCAGCTCCTGTGAACCCTTCTTTTTTGCCCGGGGGATTTTCCACCTGTATTTTTGGATACTAGTCACGTGTGGTTGCCGCCACCAGGTTTGAGGGAGTTCGGCTGCTGCTTCAAGATCCATCACATTGGGTGAATATCCAAGAAAACATTTATGATAGTTGTGAGTTGTCACTGTGTCACAACGCTAAAAGGTGAGAACCTTTTTCATTCAATCATTTCTAATCTGTTATAACAGTATTATGCTATTTAGCGCTAGTATCTTATCTTATTACCTTCTTTTTTCTACAAGTTATATCAATTAATATATGGGACCACTCTTACTCTTTTATACCTTATGGAAGATAAAGGTGTCCCTAATTTTTCACACACTGCTATGACACATTAGGTATCCTCGCATCAGAAAATGCCCAAACTATAAAACTTATAAAAAATGTTTTTTGGAGGGTGGAGATGAAAATACAAAAAATGACTGTGGTGGGAAAAGGTTAAAGGGAGTCTGTTATCAATAACTTTGCTATAAACCTAATAACAGTACCTTGTAGAGGTGATTCTACAATATCTAAATATACTGTACCTATGTTATTCATCTTTTCATATACCGTATATACTCGAGTATAAGCCGACCCGAATATAAGACGAGGCCCCTAATTTTACTACAAAAAACTGGGAAAACTTATTAAGTCGAGTATAAGCCGAGGGGGGGGGGGGGGGGGAATGCAGCAGCTACTGGAAAATTTCAAAAATTAAAATGGTTGGAGTTTTTAGGTGCAGTAGTTGCTGGGTGCTGGGGAAGGGGAGGGGGTGTTTTGGTTGTCTGTCTGCCCCTTCCCTGAGCTTGAGGACTGAGTTTTTTTTCTCCCACTTGGAATTCAGCCTGGCTGAATATAGGGTATCTGCAGTGCTCCTATTAACTCCTTCCCGACGGAACAGGAGCACTGCAGATACCCTATATTCAGTAGACCGGGCACTTTCAGACACAGGGATACCTAATGTCTATGTGTTTCACAGTCATTTTCTACTTTTTATGTATTCTAGGGAAAGGAGGGATTTCAAACTTTTACTTTATTTTTTTATTATATTTTTTTTTTCACTATTTTATGGGAGATTCTATACATTACTATTGCAGCTGGTCATAGACCTCCCTCCCAAAAAAAATATTTTTTTTTTTTTGCTTGACTCGAGTATAAGCCGAGGGGGGCTTTTTCAGCACAAAAACTGTGCTGAAAAATTCAGCTTATACTCGAGTATATACGGTAAGTTGCCATTTTAGTCATATGCAAATGAGAAAAAAGTGCTGTATAGACTGAAGCCTGGGCAAGCTAAGGTATGTCCCCAAAACACTTTTCCCCTCCTATGCATTCGAATAAAATAACCGCTTATATGACAGAGCTGAATAAAAGAGATCTATTTGTAAGGTCAAATGCTAATAGAAAGGTAATAGGTAGGTGTATCCAAAAATTATAGGAAACTACTAAAGGATGATACACTTAAAAAATAACTTTTATTAGTTGTACATTAAAAAGTGTCAATTCGTGTATTAAAATATTAGACAAAAATAGGGAAACTGTCCCCCAGTCAATAACCAGTGTTTTGCACTGGTGTATTTAGGATAGAACCAGTGTCAATACCAAGCTACACTAATAATGTTTCCGTCTGTTATTGTTGCAGACTGGATAAACACTCATTAGTGAGACAGGCCACTATTATGTATTAGCCAGTGTTTAAATGCCCATACATAACAAAAGTAACTAATGTGCCTGTAACAACAACAGACACTTAAGGTCACTAGATAACCAGGCTTAGTTAGAGGCACCTGCTTATTGTACCAGATAAAGGGAACACAGGGAGGAGGAGACTCATTCAATATCCTTATGTTTTAGTCTCAGGATCTTGATGGAACAGCATACAGAGGATTAGGGCTAGTGTTTGCCAATCCCTGTCACTTTTAGTTAGTATTGTTCCCCTGTGTTTGCACACATCCACCCCCCTCCACTGTAGCACACTCCCCCTTCAAACAAAGTGACAGAGGCTTGTCAGTTAATCCTAGATAGAGTGACTGGCTAAGGAACTCATAATAAGCTCCACTACACAGCTATTGCTTAGCACTATCTATCTAAGCAGCAATGGTAATGGTTCTAATTACTGCCTGACGCGTTTCTGCTATTTGCTTCTTCAGAGGCAGACTAGGTCTTAGGATTCCCCAGAACTAAAGTCCATAGCGTAATTTTTAGACCCTAAATTCATTCTGGCCCCCAGCCATAGTTTTCGGCTGTAAAGCGCCGCCGCGCTCAGCCGGCTATATAAAGCTATAGCCACGCCTCCACAACAGTGACGTAAGGGGGGGCATGTCACTGGTCATGTGATAACTCACTGCCACCCCTCGTCACATGATACAGAGAAGTCTCCGCCCATCTGGGCGTGTCTCTCCGTTCGTAAACAACTACACGTGTAATTCAACTACACGTGTAATTCAAACGTGTGTTTACACAGCCAGGTATCCCCACGGGTCTCACTACAGGGAACATTATCATTTAAATCTGGGTTAAATCTGTTCCTGTCACTATATATAACTCTACAGAATATCTTAATAAAAAGAGATTATTATACTGTAGTCACTGATGTGTTACATAGATGATTTGACAATTTGTTCTGTGCATTCTAATTGGTTAATATTGGTTCTAGAAGCAACCCCCCTCCCTACTCTTGTTGGATCCTGTACCAGTTGTCTTTTATTATTGTCAAAAACCTGTTCCCTTTATTAGATGAGCAGGTTTTTCATCTCAGAGTAGTCCCCATAAAAATTGCTTTATTATATTTTGCCCATGTATTCTGAGTAATACCTCTAGGGTAGCATCAGTGCTATTGAGGCACTATGAAAGGTACTACTACTACAAATGGGGCACACAAAGATCATTGTTACTATTGAGTTATTAATGCTAATGGGGCACACTGTGGCTACATTAGCAATATTGTGGACACTGTTACTATTGGGATACATTGTGGTAAGACTTTAAGGATAAGTTCAGATGAGGTTTTTTGGGCCGGATTTTGACGTGGAAGCCGTCTCAGAATCCAGCTAAAAAAAAAAACGCATCCCATTGACTTCAATGTGAGCTGTTCACTTCTTTTTTTCCGCTAGTGGTTTTGTGCTGCTCGCGGAAAAAAGAAGCAATTTGCCCTTTCATACCGTGGATTTCCGGAGGAAACTGCTGCAGAGTCCGCGGCACGACACCTCCCTGTCACTTTTAGTTAGTATTGTTCTCCTGTGTTTTCACCAAAAACTGTGCTGAAAAATTCAGCTTATACTCGAGTATATACGGTAAGTTGCCATTTTAGTCATATGCAAATGAGAAAAAAATGCTGTATAGACTGAAGCCTGGGCAAGCTAAGGTATGTCCCCAAAACACTTTTCCCCTCCTATGCATTCGAATAAAATAACCGCTTATATGACAGAGCTGAATAAAAGAGATCTATTTGTAACTACAGAATCAGCTCAACAAGGTTCTGGGATCAGGTTTACAACTCTTACTGCCAACAGACTCCCTTTAAGTGATGATCTACATTTACTCTCTGGCTTAAATGTGTTCAGTCTACCCCGGGTCTTCATTAATTACGTGAATGTTTTTAATGAACTTTGTAACTTTGGTGAACATTAAGTTTCTAAAATCTCAACGAAGCAGCACTTTTAGGAACAAAAATGAGTGAGGTCTCATGATATTTTACTTTTGTATTATTCATCAACTAACTGGTTAAAGCTTGACTTAAATTGACATATCTAAGTCTGTTCTTGTGAGAAAAATCAATAGTCTCATTGTGGGTGAGTGATACAAAACTTCTTAATTACCTCCCACAGGAAGTTTTAGGGGAATTAGCTCAATTAATAAGATAAAATAGGACATCTAAACAGCAGGTTGTTTAAGGAAATGGAGAAGATGTTGCCACATAAAATGCAATTGATTTTCATAACCAGCCTGAAGCATGTTGAGTGTTTTAATGCCATCTGCCCTCTTCTCAGCAGGGCACCACTACAGAATGCCAGATCTGTTTAGAAATTAGAAATGCATGGAAAGAACAGCAAAAGTTCCTTCACACTGACTGACTACTAGAGCACCCTGCAGACCAACAACTGCTGTATCTAGGACTAGCAGCTCTATCCAACATCAGCTAAATAATCTGCTTTACAAATTCTCGTTTGCAAAAAAAAACTCAAAGAAACAAAAATCTATTTGACTGAGAACATTGGAAAAAATTGAACTGTAAACTAGTGTTTGTTTCTGTCCACAAAGTCCACGCATGAGATATATGAATGCTACATTTTTCATTTGCACGTCTTTTAGATATTAGATGTGTGAACCTCTCTGTTTCTATGTAGGCGGCATTAAAAAAACCTAAACGCTTTCAGCTAATTGTACTCATTGATTTACATGTAATGACAAACAGCGCAGAGACCTTGGGGCTAGTACATGTCTGCGGCTGAGCTGCGGTATCCTCATGTGGATTACTGGGAACTGCTGGGCTGCACCTGCACTTTCTGTGGTTTCACGCTGCAGGGAAAGGTGAAGCACAGCAACTAGCAGTTACCATGGTTAGCAGCCTAAGGCTAATGCTCGTATGTGTAGAGGATGTACTACCGTAATCTAATATATCTTTATACAGTCTTTCATTTCATTTTCCAAAAACAGAGCTCCAATTCCACTAGTTCATTTAGCACATTTACATGATAGCATTTTCTGTCTACGGCTGCCACTAGGGGGGGAGGATTACTGCATGCAGAGTTATACCGCTGCAATTGTCAGTGTTGGATGTAAACCTAAGGTCCTATGATACTTATTGAGCACTTTAGAATGAATGGGATGGCAAGGTGTTTAACAACCACATTACACTTCTCTCTATCAGTACCAAGCTGTTTGTGGCATGGGTACATGTGATTGGTCATCAATCCCTATCATCTATCTGTTTTGCTTTCTAGACATGAAATAATTATGTCCCTTGCTTTATACTTCCTTTATTAACCAGAGTGGATAGTCGCTGCAAAGATAAGCTCATGCTCAGAGGGTCTCAAATGTATTTACATGGTCATTGTAAATTTAATGGGCGCTTCTGGGTAAGTCCTTGTGGAGACGACCTGGTACCAAAAAAGAGAACAGCACCAAGCACTAATAGTGTGATACTGTGATGGATAAGGAGATGTAAAATCACATGAATGAAAGCTCACCTTCTGTGGTTGTGATAATATCTCACAACCACTATTCAGACATGTAGTTGGGGGCCTTCAGCCTGTAGGAGGAACCCCTCTATTTTGATGGACTCCAGTAGCAGCAGCCAAACCTCTGTAAAACCAACCGCTGGTGTGGGCGTCTAGAACATCCAAAGGTAAACAAAGAATAGGGCAGGAGGTGGCTGGTCCTAGTCAGTTCCTTCTATTTAATATACAACGCGTTTTGGGTTAGCCACCCTTTTTCAAGTGTGTACACACCTGTACATGCTTGAAAAAAGGCGGATAGCTCAAAACACATTGCGTGTTAAATAAAAGGAATTGACTTGGACCAGCACACCTCCTGCCCTATTCTTTGTTTACCTTTGGATAACCTGGTGCTTTGTCAGGGGGCTAGCCATGTTGATAATAGCTCATACCCTTCCCCATTATTTTTTATGGTCCCATACACCATACACACACACCCCCATATATTATCAAGGGCTTGTGAGCCCAGGGGAAAAACTTGGGACAGGTCCTATTCCTGTTCATCTTGTGAAATGTTTGGGTCTGTTGAGGGCACAGACGATACACGGATATCATCCATGTGCTATTCCGATGTTTTCTCTTGGACATGTAAATGTCCATGTTTGTGTGCATATAGGATGAGTGTGAATATGTAGTACCATATATACTCGAATATAAGCTGACCCGAATATAAGCCGACCCCCCTAATTTTACCACAAAAAACTGGGAAAACTTATTGACACGAGTATAAGCCGAGGGGGGAAATGCAGCAGCTACTGGAAAATTTCCAAAAATTAAAATGGCCGGAGTTTTTGGGTGCAGTAGATGCTGGGTGATGGGAAGGGTAGGGGGTGTTTTGGTTGTCTGTCTGCCCCTTCCCTGAGCTTTAGGACTGTTTTTTTTCCCCCCACTTGGAATTCAACCTGGTTGAATATAGCGTATCTGCAGTGCTCCTATTAACCCCTTCCCGACGAAATATGAGCAGTGCAGATACCCTATACTTAGCCTGGATGTAGTCAGGCTGAATTCCAAGTGGGGAGGAAAAAAACTCAGTCTCGGGGAAGGGGCAGTTAGACAACTTTTTTTTTCCCGCTACGACATTTACCGTACAGGAAAAATATATTTATAGATTTATAGAGCGGGTGTTTTTGGACACAGGGATAACTAACGTGTATGTGTTTCACAGTGTTAACAGTATTAGTTTTATATGTATTCTAGGGAAAGGGGGATGATTTGAATTTTTAATACTTTTTAACTAATACTAATACTTTACTAATACTTTATTTTTATTCATTTTTTTTACTTTTTTTCCCTGCAATTATTAAACCTTCTAGGGGTCTTGAACCCCAGGGGGTCTGATCACTAATGCAATGCATTGCAATGCCAATACATTGCAATACATTGCAAAAATTGTCATTTCTTTTGCAGGCTGCATAGAGCAGCCTGCAAAAGAGAAGCGCTGCCGTCCGAGGAACCTTTACAGGAGCTCTGAGGGGAATCCCTGGCAAGAGCTCTGAGGGGAATCCCCAACCGGCCGGACCTGAAGGAGAACTGCAGCCGGACGCCGGCAGGAGCGCTGAGGGGAATCCCCGGCAGAAGTGCTTCTGCTGGTGGCCGGCTGCAGTTCCTAGCTAAAGGATCGCACTTGAGAGAGCGGTCGTGCCCGCTCCCTCCTCCCTCCAGCAGCATGGTGGCACCTGCCCGGACCCCTCGTACCGGGACATCGTAGAGCATCTCCGCTGTAATACTTACAGCGGAGATGTCCTAGCTCCCCATGCCTGCAATCTCTGATTGCAGGCATGATTGCAGGGAGCTCTGACATTACCGCTGTAAAAGTTACAGCGGAGGTGCCGGTTGGTATGGTGACCGCTCTGAAGCAGAGCGGCACCATTATAGTTACAGACCCGGCATCCGGACCCGGCATACAGACACCGGGGTGGGTGCTGGGTCGCAGCATCGCCACGCTCATAGCAGAAGCGTAGCGATGCTGTTAATTTCAAAATGCAGAACTACTTACGATACTTCTACTAGCAGGCCTGGAACACAGATACACGCCGAGTGTGGGCCTGAGCTTACGTGGCCATGTCACCCAGCGTGTGATGGAGTGGGGGAGCGGGGTCTTAGCAGAAATACCGTAAGTACTTCTGCAGTTTGAAATGAGCAGCATCACTACGTTCCTGCTATGAGCGTGGCGATGTTGCGGCCCGGCACCCACCCCGGTGTCTGGATGCCAGGTCCGGATGCCGGGTCTGTAGCTATGATATTGCTGAATTGACCCGATTATAAGCCAAGGCAGACTTTTTCAGCACAAAAATCGAGTATATACGGTAGCTATCTTGGTCAAAACTGACTGCTAATGGTTCCAGCAAACATCGCTAGGACCTGAGAGACATTACATGGATGTCCTGATGTATGCTACTGTACATTTACAGTAACAATATCTTGCTGTGCGTTTAAGTTATGATACTGCGCCAAAAGAGTGCAAGTTTTCTTGCCTTTATTTTAAAATATTATATTACATAATATTTCTGGTTGAAAATATGTTGTGCCGTTTTATAAAGTGCATCCTATAAAGAATTTAAAAAAAAATCAATGGATCAAAATCTGAAATGAAAAGCGAGATGGTTTTAATTTCCCAGAGGATAAATGCATGTATTTGTTGTGGAAAATTCATACAAAATTTCTGCCCACGGTAAAATTAGTGGATTAAATTTGGAAGCTGCAGTATATAAACATTTACTTCAGTTAGACCGTAGAGGACTGTGAATGCGATAACCTGCAGGATTTGTAGAATAAATGCTTGGAGCATAGCACACAATTTCCACAGATGTACAATTCATCCTCCACAAAGCTCAGGATTTTATTTTTCTCTCAAAGTCTAATATTACAAGGTTAATTGTATTTATGTTTTTAATTTACCGGTCGTAAGATTTGCAAAAAGATCTTTACATTACAGATATAAATGTGTTTAATCTTTAGAATTTCTCCCAACAAACAAGCCGAGTGTGTCTAAAGAAATTAGAGAATTTTTATATTTTGTAAACCCATACTGGAGAATTTATCATTCCCACTAATTTATTAAACTGCCATAGAGGGATGATATTGAGGCACACGTTTCTTGAATAAAATGTGCTCTTCAATCCCTGATTCACACTTTGCTCACATGTTGGCGTGAGTAAGTCTGAATTTGTGTCTGGCTAAAAAAAAACCCGATTTCCCCGTGGACAGGCAGAAAACACAAACACGGGCTTTCACTTTACAAACCCATTCAAGTGAATGGGTTCAAAACTGACCACCGGGTTTCCGTCTCCTGTCCAGTTTTGTGTGGCAGAAGGACGAAACCGGCTGGATTGGCTAAACCGGAGACCGGGTGCAGATGTGAACCCGCCCTGAAACTTGTTTTGTTGAGATTCTAAGTGATAGACCAACACAAATTAGCAGATAATTGTGACGTGGAACGTAAATGATACATGGTTTTCAAAATTTGATTGTAATGTACAAAGACTTTTGCAAGTCACTGTACATTACATAGTCGCTATGAAATGAATGATTCACTGTAAACAGAGAAGAGGTCACGGCGCTTACACAAGTACTACTGTTCATTCAAACAGCCGATCAGTTGGGATCTTGGGTTTTGGAATCCTATTGATTTTTTTTTTAATTAAATGATGACCTGTAAAATCCTTTAATTAGGAAGCACAAGGGGCACTATTTAAAGGGGTCCTTTATAATCTTAGTGTACCGTCACTCGGTCAAGAAGTTCGGTGCCAGGAAAAGGCTTCTCATAGCCATAATAAACAGAAATAAATTTCCTGCACTCGAATTAATGCTTCCAAATATTGTGAACTTTTATTTACATCCGACAAAAACGTTTCGGTCATATACAGACCTTCTTCAGTTTGTCTTAAAAATACAAAAGAAATAACATAATATAAGTGATTCCATCTCATAGACAAAATATTCAGACCATATACAAACAATAGTACACAACAAGACAATCAATTGGTGTTAAATATATAGCCCAAGAGGTATAGGGTATGTAAGGTATGTGCAGATCTGGTCTCCATACGTCCACGCCTCTACTACTCCTTCTGACCTGGATACCTTCCAAGCTTCCACCTTCCACCATACTCCACCGGTAAGATTGTACAGGATTTGTGATACTATTGTACTCATAGGACATAGCATTTTGTCTAGTAAGCTGGGCACCATTCCTCAGTAGAAGTACGACGACATATCCTATTCGGCTTGGCAGTATATCATGATGTTCAATATGCCTATTTTACCTGTTTGTGCATACTCTGCTATCGTTTGCTGATTAAATGGTGTTATTGTTCAATACCACAATCGAACTGCCCAGATCTGCACATACCTTACATACCCTATACCTCTTGGGCTATATATTTAACACCAATTGATTGTCTTGTTGTGTACTATTGTTTGTATATTGTTTGTATATTTTGTCTATGAGATGGAATCACTTATATTATGTTATTTCTTTTGTATTTTTAAGACAAACTGAAGAAGGTCTGTATATGACCGAAACGTTTTTGTCGGATGTAAATAAAAGTTCACAATATTTGGAAGCATTAATTCAAGTGCAGGAAATTTATTTCTGACTATTTAAAGGGGTACACAGGAACATAATTAATTTAAAGACACATTTGGGAGTAATATTCATCATGGGAGGGTTATGTTATTTTTATAAAATTTGTGTATGTGAGGACAGTATGGGTTAGGTGTCTGGAAAAGTGAGCAGTCAAAGATGTCTGTGCTGAAAACTGCTGGAAGAAGTGTCTTAGTCTAGAGGGAAAAGAAGGGAAATGTGAAGGATTACAGCCAGAGATGTCACCTGTAAGTCAAAAAATGTTACTTTCACTGTATTCACCTAAATGGTCTGTGTAAAGCCGATATCTACTACTATATGGTCACAATATAGTGATAATATTAAGGTATACCCAAGTTGGGGTCCACTTGGATGTGCCAAGTCAAGTTGTGCAGATGTGTTCTGGAGTTTTAGCCCAATATTCATCAGCTGCAGCCCTGTGACAGAGAGGAAACTTTTCAGTCAGCCTAGTGAGAGGAGAGCGAAGAGAGAAGTGACATTTTTCAGTGGAGAGTCTGAGATTCATCACAACCTTAAAGAGATTACCTTGCTTTCTACAGTATAGACAAGGCCATCCTTGGAACAGCTAACTCAGCTCTAGAGAAATAGTGACAGAAGAAATGAAGTTGGAGATGTCTGGCACTATTTATATATAACTATTTTGGACATGCCTGGCTGAGAACCATTACCTGGCTGATCATCCTATAGTGGAACTCCCATTGAGAACTGGACTTTTGCATAGTATTGCTTCTTTTATCATCAACTTCAGTAAAGTTAAAAACCTATTTTAACCTTCAATCTGTGTCTCCTGAGTCCATTCCTTTATTCATCACCAAGGGCACTTACAAACTCCAATGAGCTGAAGACTGCCAGAGGCCCAGGGAACACAACTATAACCATCAGGTGCCACGTCACTTCTCTCAGCTTTGTATGAACTCTGGAGCTGTTTTGGAGGGGTTGGTTGATTCTACTGGTCACCGATGACAAATACTACTACTCCCATAGTCCCTCCAATGGGTTGCAGCATACTGTATGTATTTAAATAATCTGTGCTGACTCCACTGATTTTGAAAGAACCATTTAATGTATATGGGAATATCCTAAATTTGCTGTGATGGCAGATGTCAGAGAAAATTAGGATTGGGCTGTTGGATTTCAACATTCTTCTTTTTCATTAGAAATAAACTGTAAGTCTTCTCCAGGAGCAGTTTATTCTCCTCTTTACATCCTGAACCCATACACACTCGTGACAGCATGTATGTGTATGGGAAGGTGCAGTGGAATCTAAAATTCATGGCCAGTATTACCCAAAGAGATAGGATAAGCTATCAGTGAGAAACACAAGAGCTGTGACCACTGAATGTAATAGAAGCAGTACACAATTTACAGTCTTAATGATCACTAAGATTGGCATAACCCTAGGGGTTGCTGAACCCGCTTATTGGCCTCAGCAGAACTCCATAAGAGACCCGTTCAGCAGAAGGACCAGAATAAGCCTAGAGGACACCGGAGCATCAGGGACAGGTGAGTATGAATTTTGGGTCCTACGTATGATTGGACTACTGAAATGGTTTGTTAAAAAAAAAAAGGGATTGTGAATAAATCCATTGAACGCCATTGTTCTAAAAATAGGCAAAAAAAAATAAAAAAAAATAAGGCTGTGGTATGATCGTTTTTCACAATCATGTGAATAAGCAGTTTATCTTCCCTATATATCTAAAGCTTTTAAAACCATAGTGTAGACACTGTACATTGTAGTAGATTCCTATCTGGCAGGGGTTTTACTACTTTTATATACTGTCATCACGGCAGTTATTTAGTATGAATTTGTTTTCCAGTCTGCATACTGCATTAATTGTGCTTTATTGCCTCTATAACCATTGGAACATTCATATGCGGTATTTTGGAATTCATTGCTTCAAGGTGTCTACATTCAAATGTCATTTTGCCATAAGAATGTTGTATATTTCCTTTACTGAAAAGTCTACAAATCCATAGAGAATACGGTCATTACTGGATATCTAAACCAGATTAGATCCAGACCACCCACACTTTAGTCCCTCAAGTAGCACAATATTTCAATTTTTATTAAATCTCTTAGCGGAAGACCTAAGCTTTTAGTTGGCTTTGGTTTGCTTTATTATGGCACAGCATGACTTTGGGCTAAATACCACCCTATCTTTGAAACATATGTTGTTACAACTCTCATAAATACATATTGTGTGTAATACATAGCTGGTGTTCATTTTCTCTGTCCGTTCTCTTTTCTTCTAGAAGTCCTTTCATAATGGTATTAGTTTTGTCATATTTCATATGGCTTCTGCAGCTTTAGAAAAAAACAAAAAACAAAAACCCATTCTGTTCCATTGAGATTCTCCAGTAAAAAAGACACATGTTGTTTTTTGCTTATTAAAAGGAGACCTTGTTTAGCTCTTTAATGGAAATCAAAATGCAATGTGTTTTTTTTTAATGTTCCGTACTGTTCTGCGGATTCATTTTGATCAATGAACACACTTTAAAACATAACACTCTTTCACCAGCTGGAAAGGGCACATAAAAACCTTTTGACAACTTGACAATGAAGACCTTTTAACTAAAATAATTGCTTGGAATATCTTCTTTTTAGAGCTCATTCTTGCTTTAATATTTTATTCTGTCAGCAGCATATGGCTGAATTAAGAAGTTCTGTATTCGTCATTTTTACTGCCGCTGGAGGGATTACATCTCCTCTGTCTTCTCAATCTCCTTGCTAAAAAATGGAAGCAGCACTGCTGAGCATTTTATTATCCATAATTATCATACACAGTATTAATTAGCTAGTTGCTTTGGAACTCTGACTGCAACTTAGTTTTAAAAGATTAGGGATCTTGGGAATAGAACACTTTGCCATTTTCGTGAGCATCACCATGGGACACTGTCATCATCACTTACATATGCATTTTTTTTTTTTACTAACTTGATACTTTGTTGTATGCTATCTTTAGATGTGTTCTTTTGATTCTGGTAGTGAACTTTGTTAAAGGTCTACCAAAACCAAGATGTGCTTTAAAAAACTAAATTCAGATATGATGAAAAAATTGTTAGGCATGAATAATAAACTAATTTTTATTGAGCAATCCAATCACTTTTAGTGCTGTAAAATTCCATTAATTTGGACTTTGGTATTCCAGAAATTGCTGCTTAACAAAAAATGTTTAAAATTGAATTTAGAAATAAATTCAACTATTTATAATCCACAATATCCAATACCTTTCAGCTCGATCTGATAAAATCCCATTCCAAGTTTGAAACACTTAGGGGGCAGATTCACTAAGAATCTGCATCACATTTTTTCTCAATGGGAGTGAACTGCTGACTGCCCTGCCACATTTGCTAAAATTATGCCCTCACCTGGCTTAGATTTCTGCTGAGGTGCCCGGTAGAGGGTGCACCTGATTTATGACAAGGGCTGAGCCTCGCCATGAATCGGATGAATCTTCAGCTGTCACAGGCAAAATTAAGATTGATTTTGGCAAATCTGCCCTATTGTATATTGCAAGCAATAAAGCTTCAACTTCCATAATCTGTGATTCATAAAACTAGCCCTAGACTGAATATATATATATATATATATATATATATATATATTAGAAAACTGATAATATTGTTATTATAAGTATGATACTCAATGAGTAGTAGGTAGTCCATTTAAAAATGGCATAGAAGGTATTCATTAAATGGTCATAGACTAAGGGTACACTATCACATAAATAGGTCTAATGTAGTATCTACAGTATATTAGAACAACTATTCATCTATATTTGGTGCTATATTTTATTACTTCTATGGATAGATCACCCAATGCTGGACTATGGCATGGTCCAAGAATTATTGCTAGACGAGAAAAGGTTAGAAAGGATAAACTTACCTGCAGTGGGTGGTCTTTATTAGATAAAAGCAGAAAATGTTCACTTTAATCCTCTTGCATGTCATACTTGCAAGCATTTTTATGTGATGACAAGTCAGTAAAGACGCTTGGCTACTTCTCACTAATATCTCCTGAACCCTTCCTCTTATTTCTTGAGTAATGGGTTCAGTATAGAATTTTAATTCCATTAATGATCAGAGAGTATGGGAGATGATGGACTCATTTTCTTTGATACTTCTATGAAAGCTCAATTAGACTTATATAAACTTGCTTTAAGTCACCTGCCAAATGGTATTAGTAGCTTGGCAAGCTAAAATTTTGTGACAGACTTTGTTCACTTGTATAAACGAAGATATTTACTTGAGAATTTCACGTAAGGCATTCACTTTATAATTCACAGTATAAATTAGGAGGCAAATATTATTCTTAATGGACCAGGTACGGCATAAAACTAGAGAATAAACATAACATACAGGAATTATTTGGAAACCATAAAGAAGAAGTATTCTGCAAAAAGCTTTTTACCAGTGTTATCATCATAATGTGCACATTTAACAGCAAAAGCTGCAGTGAATCAGATACCAGAACGGGTAAAGTGGTCCATCATTTACTTGTACTGCTAACTAAGCAAATTCTCCCTAAAAATAAATGCCAAGTTCATTGTCCTTTCCAGCTGTATTAAATGCTACACTGCTCTTTCTACAGCATCTATTAAATCCTGCTAGATTGTAATTAAAGGAAACAATAGTACATTATGGGATAGTTCACTCTGCCTTTCAATAAAGGAAACCATGGCGCTTGTTTAGCCCAGAAATCTGCAATTATAACCATTATTAAAGCATTTGCAACAGGTTTCATTTTTACTATCACAAAAACAGACAATTCTATGGATTGCATTGAAAGTATCAAAACACGTCAATGTTTTCAAAATATGAATAAACTGCACAATGTCTGTGGTTTGTTACCTACTAACTATAATTTACAGGTGCTGTTTAGATCATTGTGTAGTCGTTGCATTTACTGGCTGTTTCATTTGGGGTTCTGTGGTTTGTAGTTCTTTCACTAGGTGTGGAGCAGTAATAAAAAGAATGTTTCATGTAGATACAGAAAATGTAAGAAAGAAACAAGCAATAAAAGAACAGCAGCAACAATCCACCCACCTTATCATACAATACTTGGGAAAGCTAGGAAGTTAATATGTCTATTTTTACATTAAACTATTGAAGGTGGTGAAATGTGAAAATGTGATAGAAAATAAGAAATTATTGTCATGCATTTGGTTTTACTTGTTTAAGTTGGTGCAAAGTGTGGTATTTACATAGTTATATAGTAAGGTTGAAAAAAAAGTATAAGTCTAGATAGAAACTTGGTCTGTGTGCCAATTTTGTCTTTTGACTAAGGCCTCATGTGGCGCCCTGCAGCAAAAAAGCACTGCGGGAAAAAACGAGACGGCTTGCAGATGTATTGCAGTTCTTGCCGCAGTTTGCAGAGGTGCGACTTTGCGGACTTTCTGTTTCAATCATGCCTATTGGGGAAAACAGTGGCATTTCCGAAGGTATAATTGATATGATGTGATTTCCAAAACCACGGCAATTTTTGAAATCACGGCATGTCCGCAGTGTGGCTTTTACCGTAACATGGGCATGGGATTCACTAGAATCCCATCCACTTTGCTCTGACTGTAAAACACTGTGATTTTCCTCCATGTGGGGCCCCGGCCTTTAACAGATTTTATTAAGCTTTTTGTAATTTTCAAATGCTACTATGGACCCTTCTGATTTATTTTTTAAATAGTCTTTTTGCCTTGTATTGTCATTTTAACCCTGGTTGTAAGCTATGTGGGGTTTAATTCATGATTTCTGCACCTACTCCCAAATTTAGCAGTGTAGGAACCCAAAATAGATTTAACACTTTTGGTTTAGCATCTGTGTCACCATTTGGCAATAGCTTGTGGAAACTTGGCCCTTTATAAAATGAAATGTTTTTCCCCTTTCAGCCCGAGTTTGTTTTTTAAAGTTAAGTGGAATATAATGACATTATGGTCATTGTTAGGTCGCATTCACACGACCATGTTTAATTCATGAAACTTGGTCCGTGTTTTGGCCAGATTTTAAGGCCAGCACCTTATGCCAGGAGAAGGACTCTGCTGCTACTTCTTTTGGACCTCCTTGCGATATCCAGTGCTCTCCTGGTGACATCCAGTGTTTTTCTCTGATGATACCCCAGAATATAATATCGCTCTGACATTGACATATCTTCAGTTGTATGTTCCTTAGAGAGCTAGAAATTAGGTAGATAGGTTCCTAAGAGCCCTAAGAATGTTCTACACTAAGTCAATTCAAGATGTGGTTCATACTGAAGTTTTTGAACCCAAGATGAATCAAGGACCCAAAGCACCGAACTCAAACATGAAACAAAGCTTGAGAAGCTCACCCACCTCTATCAGCTAGGCAGGAACTCCTAGCAGCATAGATAACTATACTTCTAGGAGTCCCTCTCCTAGTATAAAGTGCAGGCAGGTAAAGTCAGTCAAAACATGCACGGATTGATTATTCCCTTACCAAGGTTTTCACAAACTGTAACATTTTTAGTTGTTCTGCATTGTTAAAAATTACCATCCCTTGGTTGAATATGTCTTTTTTTTCAACCTTACTAAATATGTAACTATGTAACCAGAACCAACAGAGCCAGAGCATCACTTCTAGTAGGAACTCCACCAACCTGGCCCATATAGTTAACCTGCAACAAACTGAGATTCCCCCCCCCCTCCTTTTGGTGATGTGGCAGAAACATGACCCCAGTCAATATAATTGAATGAAGGCACTCGCAACTCCCCGGGGCCACAGTGAACATTGAGAAGAATTTCCCCCACACATCGGAGGTACCAGAATTACTAAGACACTCCAGGCCCTTAATACTTCTGGTGCTTTTGGGGATGGCATGTACTTCTTTACTCAGTTCTGTGCTAGTCAAGGACTGGTATAGATGTCTAGTATAAGTTATGCCAGTATTCTAGCACAAGTTATAGTAAATCTGATGGAATGAGAGGTCCCTGTCTTTGTCTGACTAGATTTTCATCTGCTCTGACCACTGCCTTAAAATAAAAAGTGGTGAGCAGGGAACAGAAGATGAAATGTGCCATCATGTGCCTAAAGGGCATCAAGCTGAGACTCTGTTTTAGAAATTTTTCTGGTGCAGCAGTAATAGTAAACATAGGCTGATATGCAGCATTACCCTGACCCTGCAGATTTTTCAACTTTTAATGAAAACTTAGGTACTATTTAAGGTTACTATTGCATATGCTGTTTTACATGAATTAATTCATTTGTCTTTTTTCTTTAACCATTCATTTTTTATCCATTTTAGTCATTTTTATTGGTGTATTTAACAATAGCACATATGTTACATGAGTAAATACAGCACATGTAATAACATCCTCATTAGGTGTCAGAAAACACAATCTGCACTTGTAATACTCTATATGCAATCTCTGCATACAACAATCCATGTAGTTTGGCACCAAAACTTAAACTATGATAATACAGCTTTAGGCTAAGGCCCCACGGGGTGGAAAAGCAGCGTTAAAGCGCTGCGGGAAGAACTGCAGCATGAACGCATTACAGTTCGTCCCGCAGAGCTTTCAACAGAAAGTTCACAGAGTTTTCCTCCGCGGACTTTCTTTTACAATTATATCTATAAGGTAGCCGCCGTCATTTCTGTAGATATAATTGACATGCTGCGATTTTCAAAACCGTGACGGTTGAAATCCCATGCACTTTGCAAGTACTGTAAAAAGCCACGATTTTTACCGCAGCTTTTCCACCGCAGCCAAATCGTGGTGTTTCCGACCAGTGGGGCCCTGGCCTTAAAAGACTTTACAACATTATAACATTCTATAGTGTTCTGCTGCTCAGGTCGTTCAGTCTTGTTCTATTTGGTTACATAACCACAGTTATAATTTAGCTTTAATTTTAGGATGAAATACGGTGTGCTAAAACCACATTGAAAGTAATAATCTCTTATTATAATGGTACTACTGTAAGAAAAAGGCAATAACAAATTCCAAAGTGATCATACAATGACAAACTGCTATCAAATGTCTTACTTGTAAAGATTCTATATTTGTCAGTAGATGGCGCCTGTTTTACATAGAAAACAGTCATTGACTCACATTCTGTGATTCACATCTCTCATATTCTGAAAGTGCTCCATATATCACGATCATCCTTGAATTGCCTAACTCAATTAGCCTGTAATTCTGAGAATGCCGAGCACTTCTGTGTAGCTGTATGTCATCTCACGTCTGCACTGGTTTCTATTATGATTCTGTTTTGAAAAATATTAATTTAAATCAATGAATATAGATTTTCAGACTCTGTAATGGTTACTTATAATCAATATCTGATAATTCATACAGCACAACACATTGGACTTTAAATGTACAGATACATAATATGTTACACAGTTGTTACAGTCAAACAGACTGTTTCGTAGTATTTTAAATGTCTGGAAGTTCATGTTTTTTGGTTTTTTTTGCGAGAGTGTTGAATTGTGAGTAGTGAGATGCTGTGCCGTCAGCGTCAGCCGAACACCCGTGAGGAAGGCAGAAATGGTACAAATTATCTCTTGATTTTTGAGAGCCAGGTCACATTGCTAAAAAGAACAACCTAGGCTGCTATAGTTAGACTTTCTTTCATCTGAAGCAAAGATTCTGGTTTTTGGCCTTACCAAGTATCTCAATGATGTGATGCCTATAAATTCTAAACCAATGCTTCCACCTTGACCTTCTGCCTGTTTATGGCTCTGAATGGATTCTGTCTGCTCACAAACTCTGCCTTTATTTGACCAATCTCTCTCTTGACCCTGGTGACCTACATCCATTTCTCTCTGCTGCCTTCTGTGTTGGTACCACTCCAAGAGATAATAACCTGGTAGTCTAAATGCAGCACAGCCCAGATCCCACATGGGAGTTAAAGGGGCTCTATCACTAGGAAAAGTCATTTTTAACTAATCACACCTTTGCATAGCCTTTAGAAAGTCTGTTTCACATCTACCTATAGTATGTAGATTGCCTCAGTGGTTTCTGAATAAGTCCGTTTTTATTCCTATGCTAATTAGACTGGTGCACGATACATCGTGCACACCTCTCCTATTGTTTTCTATGGGAGACTGCTGCTGCTGCTGATGACTCAACTTCCTGTTTGCTTCACACACATAGAAGACAATAGGAGAGAGGAGGCTGCTGGGAACTTCCTGAGCTGGCTGGAAGCTAATTAGCATATGAATAAAAATGGACTTATTCAGAAACCACTGAGGCAATCTACATACTAAAGGTAAGTGTGGAATAGACTTTCTAAAGCCTGTGTAAGCATGTGATTATATAAAAATGACTTTTCCCAGTGATAGAGCCCCTTTAAAGGGTGAATTTCAGGGAGGCTACTTAGACTGTACTTCTGAGGGATGTAGTTCTCAGAGGATCAAGGAAAAGTAAGGGCCTGTTCAGACAGCGGAATATTAAGAGAAATTCTTTGGTTTAGTTAAAAACTGAACAATTTGGAAAAATCTTGTTGAGACCAGTTTATGAGGAATCTGTTTGCCCAGCTCTACTTAAGATATTTTATCATTATTACTAAAGATGAGCAAACAGCGTTCGATCGAGTACATGTTCGATCGGATATTAGGCTGTTCAAGATGTTCGATTCCAGTCGAACACCAGGTGGCAAACTCACTAAAAATTTGATTCCCCTCCCACCTTTCCTGGCGCTTTTTTTGCACCAATAACTGCGCAGGGGAGGTGGGACAGGAACTACGACAACAGAGGCATCGAAAAAAAATCAGAAAAAGTAATTGGCTGGCTAATTCAGGTGACCTCCAATTTATACGAACAGTGGATTTAATATCCGGTTCATATGAGACCTATATGACTGTGAGACAGGGATAGATGTACAGGCAGGGTTAGCTAGGGATTACCTTTATTTAGGTGGGAATGTACTCACCCAGTTCTTTGGGGCTCTATCTGGTTGGGAACCCTGTCAGCTTGTGATATGCGCGAGCTGACTTTTTCCCATAGGAATGCATTGACCAGCGTTGTTTGGCCGAATGCCATACAATGTATAGCATTCGGCCAATCAACGCTGGTTCTGCCAGAGGCTTGTCTGTGAGGAGGCGGAGTCTAATTTCGGACCAGAATGGAGACTGCTGTGGACCGATCTTAGACTCCACCTCCTCCGGCAGAACCAGCATTGATTGGCCGAATGCTGTACTCTGTATGGCGTTCGGCCAATCAACGCTGGTCAATGCATTACTATGCCAAGATGTAGCAGTGCTGGCCGTGCGCTCAGCTCGACAACACTGGAGATGCAGTCAAGCTGAGCGCAAGGCCAGAATTGCTACACCGGAAATGTGAACTCTGCTGCACACTCTGCTCTGCTGCATCAGAGATGTAGCAGACCTGAGTTTGCACTGAACTCTGCTGCACACTCAGCTCTGCTGTATCAGAGAGGCGCTGAACCCTGCTGCACACTCAGCTCTGCTTCATCAGAGATCTCTGATGTAGCAGAGCTGAGTGTGCAGCAGGGTTCACATCTCCGGTGTAGCAGTGCTGGCCATACGCTCAGCTCGGCTGCATCTCCGGTGTAGTCGAGCTGAGCGCACGGCCAGCACTGCTACATCTTGGCATAGGAATGCATTGACCAGCGTTGATTGGCCGAATGCCATACAGAGTACAGCATTCGGCCAATCAACGCTGGTTCTGCCGGAGGAGGTGGAGACTAAGATTGATTCACAGCAGTCTCCATTCTGGTATGAAATTAGACTCTGCGTCCTCACAGACGAGCCTCCGGCAGAACCAGCGTTGATTGGCCAAATGCCGTACTCTATATGGCATTTGGCCAATCAACGCTGGTCAATGCATTCCTATAGGAAAAAGTCAGCTCCTGCATATCACAAGCTGACAGGGGTCCCGACATAATACAGTGACTTGGGCATGTTAGATGCCCCCAGGCATGCTTCCCCTGCTGTCCCAGTTGCATTCCAGGGTGTTGGCATCATTTCCTGGGGTGCCATAGTGGACTTGGTGACCCTCCTGAGTCAAATATTGGTTTCCTCCTAAACGAGTATTTTTTCCCCATAGACTATAATGGGTTTCAATGTTCGATCGAACAGTCGAGTATTGAGCTGTTACTCGAATCGAACATTTCACTGTTCGCTCATCTCTAATTATTACATCTCTGTGAGTCTGACAGCAAGGACCCCTGCAGATCTGTACACTGCTGACTTCAGATGCAACTTGTCTAGCTGTTACTTACAGAAGTATTCACATGACTGCAATAGTAGGCCTCATCGCTGATGGTGACAAAAGGGAATACAGAGACTTAAATCGGGATTTTGTGGACTGGTGTCAGCAGAACCACCTCAGGATTAATGTTGGGAAGACCAAGGAGACTTTAGTGGACTTTAGTAAGCAGAGAAGTGCTCCGATCCCGGTGGAGATTCTAGGTTCAGGCATTGAGATAGTCCTCAGGGAGGGCAAGATACACCTGTCAAGCTTAAAGGGTCACTTGTTGTATGTATCTGATACAGTCTTGCCACTTCTGCTCATTGCTCTTCATTGTATCAGGGAGATAGATTAATTTTACCATTTAGGGACAGTAGTAGCAAGTAATCTATTTAAGTCTGTCCCTACTCATGTCTCCCTTTTGCTTATGGTTGGCTATGGGGTTGCTGGTATCTGTTTCTGTAGCTGCTTTGTGGTGCACTACCCACTGGTTAAACATGTTAACCAATTCACCATTAAGTTGCACCATTTTTTTTTAAATCAATTTATTAATAAAAGCGAAGTTTTAATTGACATTGTATTTCGGAGTCACCCATTAGGATATATCCTTTGTGAGTTGGTTTTGAATTGGGGACATTACATTCACCTTCAGTGAACCAGACCCAATAGGAGACTTATGACTGGTATATGAACCACCTTACTGACCCCAACACAGTATATTGCCCCTTTCTTGGCCTGCACACAGTATATGGCCTCCTTTATTCTCCTCCACACAGTATACAACCACTTTATTGGCCTCCACACAGTATATTGCCCACTTTATTTGCCCCCACACAGTATACAGTTCTTTTTATGGGTCCCTATATATAGTATGTTGCTTCTTCTTTTAGTCCCCATTCAGTATACTGTCCCTTCGCTTATCACCATACACTAGTAAGTGCTTCCTTTACTGGCACCTATAACGTAAGTCCCTTTACTGGCTCCCACAAAGTGACTTCAAGTCACTACCTACTGGATTACTGATTGATAACAATCGATATTCGCTTATTCATCCCTGTTCCTGCTTAGTTATCTTCCTTTTTGGCTCCAACCTCTTGCTGCATATTACATCCTGAAGCTGAACAACATCTGGACATTTCCTACAGCAACTTCTGGAGACTGAAGGAGAAACGGAGGAAACTATGGGCAGGAGCAAGGATGGGTAAGTGAATACTGAATGTTACCTGCAGGAATATTCTAGTAGGTAAAAACAAAAAGGCTGCAGAGGTTCAGGCACCCTAGTGATGTGAGTCCCATAGCATGGCTGCTATGACGATTGTTCCGCAACTGATAAATAATTACAATATTAGATCAAGGGTTGCAATTCTGGAAAACTTTGTTGTGTACGGGTGAGCTTTATCCTGTTGAATAAATGCCAGTTGGAAGCCCTGCCATGTGAGACAACATAGGATGTCCTGCACATATCGCTGACCTGTTAGCGTCATTCATATCACTATTAGGGGTGTGCGACTGTCATATGCGATGGCTCCCCAGAACTTCACACCAGTGGATAGGTAATAAATGCTACTTGCTAGAATAACTCTTCCTCAAGTCGAACTAAGAGGTTAATTAGTGGAGGGAAATTAAAAGACCAGGTAGATTAGATGAGGACTGATACACCCAGAATAGCTTTTAGAGAAGCCATTTTGAGACTACAATCAATTCTGCCAAGTGAGTTTATACTTTTGGCATGGATATTTAAATGATAAAATTGTTTGCCTACACTTTCATGTATCACTGACTACAATTAGAAATGTGAGGTTCTTAGCGCACAGTTTAGTGAATTGTGCGAGCCCATCTGCCACGTCACTGCGACCTCATTCAGATGGGTCCCTACCCTAAGACTTTACTTGTATAAGAAACTGTAGTCCTCTCCTATAGATAATACCCTAGAGATCAAGTTCATAGAGACTGCTCTGTAACAGTGAGTCTATTAGAAGGTAATCTCCTATCCCATATATAAAGTGTTAGTGTAGGGACCCATCGTAATAAGGCCACTAAGCTGTTCCAAAACTACAACTCCCATACATTAAATATTTTACCATTTTTTGCCTGAAAATTTTTTTCCCTATTTTTCTCCTCTAAAACCTGGGTGCGTCTTATAGTCCGAAAAATACGGGTAGTTTTTTCACAATTAGTGGTTTTTCAAAGTAAGTTTCGAATAGCACGCTCCCATAGAAATGAATGGCCGTAGCCGGCATGCAGAGAGGGTTAATCGATTGGCCACTGGCAAAGTCTGCGTGCCGGCCGCTTCCATTCATTTCCATGGGAGCATGCTATTCAAAATGGCTGTTTCGAATAGTGTTCTTTCATCTCTACTGACTACGATTAGAAATGTGAGGTTCTTAGCGCACAGTTTGGTGAATTGTGCGAGCCCATCTGCCACGTCACGGCGACCTCATTCAGATGGGTCCCTACCCTAAGACTTTACTTGTATAAGAAATTCTGTACTCCCCTATAGATAATACCCCAGAGATCAAGTTCATAGAGACTGCTCTGTAACAGTGAGTCTATTAGAAGGTAATCTCCTATCCCATATATAAAGTGTTAGTGTAGGGACCCATCGTAATAAGGCCACTAAGTGGTCGATGGGCTCTATTATATATAGAGATTCTTATTACATTATTGGCACTTCGAGAAAACATTAACTTAATATTCAACACATTACATACAATTGAATTAAATGGCATGTAACACCTTAGGTGCTAAGTTAACACTTGCTATATATATATCAGTCATAGCTATTTATACACACATATCAGTTAAAGAAAGTCATTTTGTAACAGGACAAAAAATTTAATCTCCCCAAGTAGCACGGCAGAACCCCACTATATATATATATATATATATATATATATATATATATATATATATATATATAGTGGGGGAGGTAGGCTCAGCGGTAGCAGCAGCGGACCCAGACAGTCAGAGATAGACACCAAAATCAGTTTGAACAGGGTTTTAGCCCTGTGTGTTTATTTTGCAAAAAGGTTTAAGGGTGTTGGCAAACAAAAATAAACAGGCCTTTACTTCAGGCAAAAACAGAAACACAAATACCTGCCCGGCTAGGCGACTAACTACACAGAAGCAATCTGTCTATACGTGTGGCTTGCTTCAACCACACGGACAAAACAAAGCAACAAAAATACAAGCTGTGGAGCACCCACTGGTCTCACCAGTTTCCAGTTGGATGGCCAGGACCTGGCTCCACCACTCTCCCCCAGGAACTGCCCAGGACAGAAGTCTGGAGAGGCTTTATAGGCCTGTGATTAGGCCTAACTGTTCCCACCTGTGCACACAAGCTCCTTCCTGCAGTAGGATGAGAAGAGGTTAACTGACAGATGCCTTGCTACAGCTATATGAAGCCCTCACTCACCACACATATGAGAGGACTCTGGGGGAGATATAGCGTCCTTCCAGGACTTTTCCTGTCACTTTCTTACAATATATATATATATATATATATATATATATATATATATATATATATATACACACACACACACACACACACACACAAAATACACACATACGTAAACTTGTCACACATCTATATATAAATATATATACAATATGCACTTTACAAATAGACTGTATTCATGTATACCATATTTTCTGTTTTATATGATGCAGGAGGAAGATCGGAAAAGAATTTTTGATCCAAAAAATTTTTGGTTCAATATTTGTAATCAATTCTTGGACAACCATTTTAAGAATAATGTCCCATAGTGCACACAATGCAATATTGGCATCACCCATACAATGTCATGTTGGCGACATGACGCAAAATGATGGCAGCATAACGGGCGTGACGTTATGTCGGCATCATTCTTAACATCTCTGCGACTAGAAGATGCCTGAAGATCGGCACCAGAGAGGTGACTAAGGGTGCATTCACACTGAGTAAACGCTAGCTTATTCTGAACGTAAAACACGTTCAGAATAAGCGGCGTCTAAAGCAGCTCCATTCATTTCTATGGGAGCGGGGATACGAGCGCTCCCCATAGAAATGAATGGGCTGCTTCTTTCACTCCGTGCAGTCCCATTGAAGTGAATGGGGAGTGCCGGCGTGTACGCTCCGGCATGAGCAGAGCTTGCCGTATACGCCGGCACTCCCCATTCACTTCAATGGGACTGCTCGGAGTGAAAGAAGCAGCCCATTCATTTCTATGGGGAGCGCTCGTATCCCCGCTCCCATAGAAATGAATGGAGCTGCTTTAGACGCCGCTTATTCTGAACGTGTTTTACGTTCAGAATAAGCTAGCGTTTACTCAGTGTGAATTCACCCTAACACTGTTTATTATGTTTCTGCACCTCCTAGGGGTCACTGCTCATTATACTCTGGGGGTATTTTATAATTTAAAAACTACGGTACTTAATACAGAAGTGGACACTACTTACAGTAATATCTATCCACACACACACACACACACACACACACACACACACACACACACACACACACACACACACAGTCCTATGAAAAAGTTTGGGCACCCCTATTAATCTTAATCATTTTTAGTTCTAAATATTTTGGTGTTTGCAGCAGCCATTTCAGTTTGATATATCTAATATCTGATGGACACAGTAATATTTCAGGATTGAAATGAGGTTTTTTGTACTAACAGAAAATGTGCAATATGCATTAAACCAAAATTTGACCGGTGCAAAAGTATGGGCACCTCAACAGAAAAGTGACATTAATATTTAGTAGATCCTCCTTTTGCAAAGATAACAGCCTCTAGTCGCTTCCTGTAGCTTTTAATCAGTTCCTGGATCCTGGATGAAGGTATTTTGGACCGTTCCTCTTTACAAAACAATTCAAGTTCAGTTAAGTTTGATGGTCGCCGAGCATGGACAGCCCACTCTCAAATGATCTGAAAACAAAGATTGTTCAACATAGTTGTTCAGGGGAAGGATACAAAAAGTTGTCTCAGAGATTTAACCTGTCAGTTTCCACTGTGAGGAACATAGTAAGTAAATGGAAGACCATAGGGACAGTTCTTGTTAAGCCCAGAAGTGGCAGGCCAAGAAAAATATAAAAAAGGCAGAGAAGAAGAATGGTGAGAACAGTCAAGAACAATCCACAGACCACCTCCAAAGAGCTGCAGCATCATCTTGCTGCAGATGGTGTCACTGTACATCGGTCAACTATACAGCACAGTTTGCACAAGGAGAAGCTGTATGGGAGAGTGATGAGAAAGAAAGAAGCCGTTTCTGCAAGCACGCCACAAACAGAGTTGCCTGAGGTATGAAAAAGCACATTTGGACAAGCCAGCTTCATTTTGGAAGAAGGTCCTGTGGACTGATGAAACAAGATTGAGTTGTTTGGTCATACAAAAAGGCGTCATGCATGGTGTCCAAAAAAAACAGCATTCCAAGAAAAACACTTGCTACCCACTGTAAAATTTTGTGGAGGTTCCATCATGCTTTGGGGCTGTGTGGCCAATGCCGGCAGCGGGAATCTTGTTAAGGTTGAAGGTCGCATGGATTCCACTCTGTATCAGCAGATTCTTGAGAATAATGTTCAAGAATCAGTGACGAAGTTGAAGTTACGCCGGGGATGGATATTTCCGCAAGACAATGATCCAAAACACCGCTCCAAATCGACTCAGGCATTCATGCAGAGGAACAATTACAATGTTCTGGAATGGCCATCCCAGTCCCCAGACCTGAATATCATTGAACATCTGTGGGGTGATTTGAAGCAGGCTGTCCATGCTCGGCGACCATCAAACTTAACTGAACCTGAATTGTTTTGTAAAGAGGAATGGTCCAAAATACCTTCATCCAGGATCCAGGAACTGAAGCTACAGGAAGCGACTAGAGGCTGTTATCTTTGCAAAAGGAGGATCTACTAAATATTAATGTCACTTTTCTGTTGAGGTGCCCATACTTTTGCACTGGTCAAATTTTGGTTTAATGCATATTGCACATTTTCTGTTAGTACAATAAACCTCATTTCAATCCTGAAATATTACTGTATCCATCAGTTATTAGATATATCAAACTGAAATGGCTGTTGCAAACACCAAAATATTTAGAACTAAAAAGGATTAAGATTAATAGGGGTGCCCAAACTTTTTCATAGGACTGTATATACCAATTGTGTAACATGTTAAGAGTGATATTAATTTTGGCATACATCTGTATATTTATTTATATATATTTAACCTTTACAAAAACTGCATTTAAATATACTTAAAAGGGGTTGTCCAGGATAACCGCTCTCTTAATATTGGGTGCTGGGAGATGCTGGAGCACCAGGGAAGGGTGAATATGGGTATTTTAGGGTGTTTTCACCTTTAATATTAAAAATGTGATTATCCTGGAAAACCCCTTTAATACTTAAGTGGACACTACTTACAATCATATCTGTCTATTTATGTATACATATTTGTATACAAACACATACACATATAAATACCAATTACATGTTAAAAGTCATATATACAGCTACATATAAATATATGTACAGTACACACTATATAGAAACTATAAACTATATTTAAATGTACTCAAAACATAAGTGAACACTATTTCGAGAAATATATATATATATATATATATATATATATATATATATATATATATATATATAATTTTGTATACTTTATATTACTAATATAACAATCTATTTGGGATGTTCTGTTACACTGTCAGGCCGGCCAGGCCCTATGTGCATTTGTATTGCAGAGCTGCTGCAGCACCTGCCTCCTCCATTCCCTCCACTGTTGCCTACAATGAAAAAAATCATTGGTGGAATAATATTATAGCAGGGCCACAGTTACAATTTTAGAAATTTAGTGGCAGTGGCTTCTGTATAATTTATCCCTGTACAGCTGTGATACAGCTGGTGCTACATTCAATTGGGCCAATCACTGAGATTATTGATAGTAATAGCAGCAGTGGCCCCACTATGATTTATGGTTGTACTATGTCACAGTGATGTCACAGTACAGGGTAATTACATTGGTCCAAGTGAAAAACAGATGTCCGGCAGCTCTCCGTTTAAAATATAACTTTTATTGTGTTAACATCATAAAATGACCAAAAAATTGATGTAACGAAAAAAATAAGTAAAGAGAAAACCCCTAAAAAACGCAGACGCATTTCGGAACGTCTAGTTCCTTCCTCAGAGCGTAACTAAATCGCTAAGGCCTAAGTTGATATAGTCTCCCAACAGGGTGGGAGCTTCCGGCCAATCTTATTAATCCAAATCACCTGGAGTTCGTAGTACAGGATTATATGTCTGGATACACACTATAAACATTTATCTCAATCCAAAGAAGTACTTCCCACAATTCACAATCTGCAATGATCAGCACATACAAGAGAGGAAAAGCACAATCCGAAAAACCATATCCCATAAACATCAACCTGGACTCACAATCCCATTTTGTCTTAAAAAATGATTATACTAATGTTCCAACCTTATTTCCTTAAATTGTACCTATTTCGGGTCTATTCACATTAGATGTGTCTTTTCGGTTTACCCGCAGCATAAATCCCTTAGATGGCAAACAATATACTAGATGATTTTTATAGTCCTCTATAAACGATCTTTTACTTACTATTAATCCGTCACAGCTCTCCAACAGTACTTGTAAAATAACCTCCGTACGGACTATATTCCATAAAGGTGTATGACTCCGGTGTTTCTGGTCACGTGGTCGGAAACAGCCAATGATAACATAAGCCTTCCGGCTTTACATGAATGGAGTCACGTGCTTCAGCATAGCCAATTACAGCTAAGGAACACCCTTTCTATTTCTTATACTACTCGATATTCTCAGAGCCACCTACGTGCGTTAAGAGAAGGACTCGTAATCACAATCTCCTAAAGTTTCCCCCTTATGTTGCCAATCACTTGTATTATATTTACAATCGCAAGTTAGAACCCATCTTTCCAGATGTTACATTGTACCTACTCTACATAAAAAAAGATACCTTTGTGCTAATGAATCACACATGATAGATCTAGGTAAATGGCAATGCCACCCTGTTGGGAGACTATATCAACTTAGGCCTTAGCGATTTAGTTACGCTCTGAGGAAGGAACTAGACGTTCCGAAACGCGTCTGCGTTTTTTAGGGGTTTTCTCTTTGCTTATTTTTTTCGTTACATCAATTTTTTGGTCATTTTATGATGTTAACACAATAAAAGTTATATTTTAAACGGAGAGCTGCCGGACATCTGTTTTTCACTTGGATCAAGATTACACGCTCTTGGAATAGAGTGATTTGCCGTGCACCCCGAACGATTGTGGATATTCAAAGCCTATTTGGAGACTGTCTACTCATAGGTGAGCCTCACCACTTTTATTCTATATATTTATAATTACATTGGTGGGCAATGTTAAAAAATAATAATAATCATAGAAGAACGTCTGCCACCATTACGCGCGGTGGCCCCACTGTGAATAGACGCTTTGGTAATCTGAATTTAGTGCCAAAGCTACAGTGAGAAACTCTGTTAATCCAGGCTAATCCCATCCACACGTTGTAGAAAAAAATCTACAGCTGAAAAGCTGTGTATTCACGCTGGCATTTCCCGTATAGTTTTAATAGAGGCAGAAAATCTGCATAGGAAAACTCTGTGTAATATCTGTGAAAAACACTGTGGAAATAAATGTGATGTGCTTCTGCTGTTTGTTTCCTACAACGTTTTTTGCTGCGTTTCACTATGTGGGGCTTTAGCCTTAAAGAGGACTTTTCATGTCCTCATCCTCATGGATATGTGGATGACACTAGACTGTCATGAGCGCCCTTCTGACAGTGAGGAGAGATCAGTGCCGGAATTAACGGCACCGAAATCTCCAGCCCTGGGGCATATACTGGGAAAGTCGACAGTACGCTGAATTCAGCACACTGTCGGCATTCTAGCGAGACATAAAACCGCATATGCATGGGGACATGTAAGATCCTCTTTAAGAGCTTTTAGTGTATATTGTACAGTATATAGAGATATGTGAACTATACTTGACACTACCTGACTATATAAATATATACTACTAAATATATAAAATATAAATATATATATTCATAGCACACACTCCTTATCTATATTGCAGACAGTGAAACAAATTACATAAAATGAAGTTCATCTAAATACAAAAACCTCTAAGTATGAAGATATAATAAAACAGATATAGACATGTTTAAACACGTGTGTATATATATATATATATATATATATATATATATATATATATATACACTCTAATATATATATATATATATATATGTGTGTCCATCACTCACAGCGAACATGTCTTACATGCTACCTTGATACTACCCCTGTTGCCTCCATTATACTTTGCCCTATGAAGAAACAAAGATACAATCATGTAAGTTACCAAATCAGTCTATGGCAGACATAATGGTGGCCATACACATGTCCTGTATAGATGGAGGGTGAGCAGCCACAATCACTCCCTCCGGTGGTCCAGAGACCCCAGTCTCACCCAGTACTTTATCACATATAATAAAAGTAATGCTCCTCAGTATTCTGACTGGGTCTCTTCCCAAAGACGTCACCATAAAGTGATCAGTGCGGCAGAGCCGGTCATGTAGACGTCACCATAAAGTGATCAGTGCGGCAGAGCCGGTCATGTAGACGTCACCATAAAGTGATCAGTGCGGCAGAGCCGGTCATGTAGACGTCACCATAAAGTGATCAGTGCGGCAGAGCCGGTCATGTAGACGTCACCATAAAGTGATCAGTGCGGCAGAGCCGGTCATGTAGACGTCACCATAAAGTGATCAGTGCGGCAGAGCCGGTCATGTAGACGTCACCATAAAGTGATCAGTGCGGCAGAGCCGGTCATGTAGACGTCACCATAAAGTGATCAGTGTGGCAGAGCCGGTCATGTAGACGTCACCATAAAGTGATCAGTGCGGCAGAGCCGGTCATGTAGACGTCACCATAAAGTGATCAGTGCGGCAGAGCCGGTCATGTAGACGTCACCATAAAGTGATCAGTGCGGCAGAGCCGGTCATGTAGACGTCACCATAAAGTGATCAGTGCGGCAGAGCCGGTCATGTAGACGTCACCATAAAGTGATCAGTGTGGCAGAGCCGGTCATGTAGACGTCACCATAAAGTGATCAGTGCGGCAGAGCCGGTCATGTAGACGTCACCATAAAGTGATCAGTGCGGCAGAGCCGGTCATGTAGACGTCACCATAAAGTGATCAGTGCGGCAGAGCCGGTCATGTAGACGTCACCATAAAGTGATCAGTGTGGCAGAGCCGGTCATGTAGACGTCACCATAAAGTGATCAGTGCGGCAGAGCCGGTCATGTAGACGTCACCATAAAGTGATCAGTGCGGCAGAGCCGGTCATGTAGACGTCACCATAAAGTGATCAGTGCGGCAGAGCCGGTCATGTAGACGTCACCATAAAGTGATCAGTGCGGCAGAGCCGGTCATGTAGACGTCACCATAAAGTGATCAGTGCGGCAGAGCCGGTCATGTAGACGTCACCATAAAGTGATCAGTGCGGCAGAGCCGGTCATGTAGACGTCACCATAAAGTGATCAGTGCGGCAGAGCCGGTCATGTAGACGTCACCATAAAGTGATCAGTGCGGCAGAGCCGGTCATGTAGACGTCACCATAAAGTGATCAGTGCGGCAGAGCCGGTCATGTAGACGTCACCATAAAGTGATCAGTGCGGCAGAGCCGGTCATGTAGACGTCCGTCCTCCATCATCACTGACCAGTAACTGACTTCTCAACTTCAGCTCCAGCAATGCTATTGGCTGCAGTTACCATGGTGACATATGAAGCTGAGGATTTAACCCATTATGCGCCAGTACTGCTTTGGCAGGTTTCCTCCCACACTCCGCAGATATTTTGATAGGGAATGTAGATTGTGAGCTCTATATGGGACAGTGTTGGCTATATAGGAAAAGTGCTGTGGAATATCATGGCGCTATATCAATAAATAGGCCTATTTTCAGTATCTTTCATTGCTACATTGGGGATTGTTTATTGCAGGATAAAGTACATCGCTATCTATTACTTACTGAGTAATATAAAAGTATATTAACCCTTTTTAGGGAGTGGAATCTCAAACAGTGCTGCAGTCATGCTAAATGCACAATGAGGGTAAAACACCCCTGTTCTGAGGATTAGTGGGGGTCCCAATGATCAGACCTCCACCGATCAGATATTTATCCTCTAGCCGATGGCTACAGGAAAAATATTCTCCACGGCATAACAATTTTACTGAATTGCCCTGATAATCAGAACAAGAAACATGACACACAGGCATTATTGCTAGCATTTTTGGAAGGGTTAACGGTGCAATTCTGAACCACATGCCCCAGCTACATAATGTGTGAATGAGGCCTCAGCATTGGGTGGAGAGATACATACCTGAGCATACTGTCCTCTTCAAGCTATCAAGCTCAAGTGAGCCAAGATGGCTCAGGTTAAGAACTTTAAACATTCCATTCCAATTGTGATGTCACATGGAACCTATGATGTTGTAAGCCCTGTGATGTCATTGTAACTGAACACTTGTTTTCTTTTTACAGCTATGTTTTATTTATTTGTACATTTTAGACAAAAACATAATAATAGTAATAATGTAGAAAAAAGTATGACATACTACAACATCACTACAGTACACTACTAACAGATGACAGTGCAAGCATTGTACTACAATACCTATTGCATTTATAAAGAAAATATACATCATGTGTCTTGTACCCAAACAAAATAAAAAAAACAAACTACTTTCTGAAAAGTTATTTAACCCCTTAGCGACCTTTGACATAGTATTACGTCCTGGGCGCAAGGTAGTTTGCACACCATGAAGTAATACTACGTCAAAGTCATCAGAACCAGGTTTTAGCTCTTACAGACAGCTAACACCAAGGGGAGGGAGAGAAATACAGGAAGTGTGAAGCAAACACTGCATACCACCTGGATGAAAGGCTGAGATGGGAGAACCCCTTTAATGTTTGATGCCACTAAGGGGCATTACACATTGTGGGGGCTCAAAGATAAATGGATGGAATGGGCAGTGTCATAGTGGAAGTGGATGGGGCTAAATTGGCAGCAGCCTGAACAGTGCACATCACTTTCTGTGTCTCCTTTTGTTCTTTGAAAGTTGGGAGGTATGCATCTGTTCCCACAGCCATAACATACATGACAGCTACAGTCGCCTCTCACCAGTTGGTAGGGGCTGATACCAGAGAACAATAGCTGCCATTGCTCTGTAGTGCTCATTACACAATATATCTGCATGTTCCTTGACCTATAACCTTGGGTTCAGGACATGACCTGCTATATGTTTATATTGTCAAGGATAACCGAAAATTATTGTCAACCCTCCAGCAACTTTACAGAGCACTTATATTACACCAGTAACATCAGAGGAGGTTTCTGTCCTTTTCTCTCTGCCGATTTCAGCATAAAATTGCTGGAAACCTGGCGGACATCATTATAGTCTATGAGGTCTGCAGGTTACCTCTTTTTAAGCAGATAGGGTTTCTGCTTCTTGGATCCCCAAGTGGACCCAAAGTATGAAAACCCAAACGATAGAGTGAATCTAGTGTAGGACCTAGATAAGCAGTGATCTCACTCAGAAAGAAAAATACAGTAATACTTGTTATTATAGGAAGGAAATTTATATAAGGCCTATTAAATCCTGTAAAATAAAATGTGTATATATTACTCTGTATAATTAAAATGGCATCTCTATCAGTACTATGGAGGCTGCTGGCCTCATATCAATCATATGTGGTCCTTGATGTTGCATGGTGATGACTTCTTGTTAGGATATCTTCTAACATGTTTGTACAGGTTTTTATAAAGGGGGAATTTTTTAAACTCCAGTTTGACTATGAGAAACTATGGAGATGCCAGAGAGATAGTGTTCTATGCTCTGATTGGGTATTTGGTCTGTGGTGATGATTGTAAATTGTAAATGTAAAGCCTGTGAATTTTAACAGTAAGGAACTCATTGCTGGAGAGCTCTCTGCAAGAATGTCTTCCCAGTGCCATTGCTAAGGAACACCTATTTATGAGGACTATGTTACAATTTATATGTTATTGTCATGGTTGTATACAAAACAGCAAGTCTGCAATTTTTGGGGATTTTTTTTGTTCATTGTGGGGTTTGAATAACATGTTAACTTTATTTTGCAGATCAGTGTGATTTCTGTGATGTGAAATGTATAGTTTTTTATAGCTTCGTTTTTCCTTTCTTCACAGCAAACAATTTTGAGCACTTCCGTGTAAGAAAGACATAGCTATTCTAAATTGGTACAGAGGGAGGAGACAATTGAACAAATACTGTGATGAGTGTATTCAAGGGGGTAGTTTCATGTATAAATTGCCCCCTTGCTTGAACCCAGTCCTCTCAATGATCATGATCAGGAGAGTGGTGCTGCTGATAGGAAAGGGGCAGTTTTACTTCTAATTCCTCTCCACCTTTGCTATTAGCCTAATACTGTAATACTACCTAATACTGTGTTTGGAGTCCGGAAGGAATTTCTCCCTTATAGACAGATACTGTAGGATTAAGATAAGATTAGATAATCCTTTAATAGTCCCACTGTGGGGAAATTTCAGTGTGTTACAGCAGCATGGTAATACAGATACAGGATAATAAACAGTAATATATTACAGAAGTAGAAACACATATGCTGTGATAAAATACTAGAAATTCATAAGTTAAGGAAGAAAAGAAAGAAGGAAGACTTCAGGATCATTTAGTTCTCTGTGTGTACTGCTCTTTGATTGGACTGATGTAGATTATACAGCCTGGTCTCGGTTGGAAGGAAGGACCTCTGATAGCGCTCCTTCTTAAACTTGGGGTGAAGCAGTCGGTCACTTACAGTGCTGTCAAGTGCCATCAAGGTCTCATAAGTGGGATGGGAGTTGTTCTCCAGCATGGAGCTCACCACGGACAGTATCCTTCTGTCACCCACCACCTGTACTGGGTCCAGGGGGCTCCAAAGGACAGAGCTGGCCCTTCTGATCAGCCTGTCAAGTCTATTTCTATCCCTGGCTGGTATGCTACTCCCCCAGCAGGCAACTCCGAAGAATATGGCTAATGCTACCACAGAGTTGAAAAAGGCCCTAATAAGTGGTCCCTGGACTCCAAAGGCCCTCCGCCTCCTGAGCAGGTAGAGTCTGCTGTGACCCTTTCTGTGCAGTGCATCCAGGTGTTCAGCCCAGTCTAATTTATTATTGAAAAGCACACCCAGATACTTACAGGTCTTGACTATCCTAATGCATTACCCTTGGATCTCCACCGGGATCGGAGCATTATAAGTTAATAGAGGGGACAGTTTCTGTCTGAATTACCATCTGTTAGCCAGAGAACAGTGGAGAAAAGAGTAACTTTTGCTTTAGAGGACTGCATCACATGAACAGTGCATTGCATTTGGTTGCACACTGCCATTGGTGGTGCTGCAGTGGACTTGAGCGCTTGGTGTTGGGTATTACAATGGATCAAATCAGACCGTTGGTGGATCCATTAAAATATTTTGTAGGAAACCTTCAAAGAAGGTATCTAAAAGATAGCGTCCTCAGTTTTAATTCTGAAAGAAAAAAAAATACTTCTACATTTACAAATGAACAGAATCCCAATTATAATAGCACAGCAATTGATATCTTACTTGTCTTTCAATTATTTATTTTTTAGAAAACCTTTTGGCAATTCATATTTTTACTACGAGACACTTGCCCTTTCTGAAATAGATTCTTGAAAATACAAAAGAATAATGAAGCGCTTTAAAATATACCAATAATCTAAAACACTATCTTGTATTTCCTACAGACCAATCTGGCCCTTGTTTATCAAGAACAAACTCTTTACTTTGTTGTGAATATGTCAAACATTTTATGCACACAATGAGACGAGAGAGAGCCTGAATTGATCACTCAAATGTTCATTTAGACTTTCTCTTGTTCTTTACTTATTTCTCGTTTTTGGCTTTTGCAATGTGAACGCAACAGGTCAGCAACACCTAGGAGACTTTTAGTAACCATGGAGACTGTGGAGAGCCGAGCGAATTCTGTACACAAAAATTGGTGTTTTGAAGAGAAAATCTCATGTTGAGTACCAAGAAATTAAAGCCTGGTGCATTTCTACAAGGACAAATAAACAGGGTGGAACGTAATGACAAAATAACAAAAGTATTTCAGTGCTACGACAAACATGGGCCAACTTACAAATTTACCGGAATTAGGAATTTTAGTTTTCAGCAGACAATTGAATCGACACTGCAGCTTAATATGTATAGAATTTTTTTATATTTTATGGTAACTGTGTTTACACATCTGTATCATTTTACATCTATCTTTTTTATCTCAGAAGTTCTAATGCAGTTTATATCGGTCTACACAGAATGGTATCTGAACCCAACAATGACATGTAAGAACTAGATACTGTATGTTCTCATGCTGTTGTCTATGTGTCAGCTGTGCATTTCTTGCCAATACTTTTTCCAAAAGGCAAACATTTTCTATTTTGGGCCAGGGCCCTATATTGTGGAAAAAATACACCACGTTTTACAGTCACTGCAAGGTGGATGAGATTCTAACAAATCCCATCCATGTCCAATCGTTGAGGACCCATTTGGTTTCCCTATAGATATAACTCAAGCAGTAAGTCCACTGAGACAACTTATGTGGACTTTTTGTGAAAAGTGCTGTGGATTAAACCGCAATGCATTGCTGATGTGTTTTTTACCTGCAGGGCTTTTTTGATGCAGCCCACTACGCGGGTCCTTAGCCTTATACTGATATTTGTACACAATAACAGATATAACATAGACAGAAAAAAGAGTTACCGTATTTACTCGAGTATAAGCCGACCCGAATATAAGCCGAGGCCCTTAATTTTACCACCAAAAACTGGCAAATCGTATTGACTCGAGTATAAGCCTAGGGGGGAAATGCATCATTGCAGATAAAGTCTGGTCATGTGCATTACAGCTTAGTAACTCCATGTGCCTCATAGTAATAGCAGTTAACCCCATCATGTCCCTCAAATTAACCCCCTGTGTGCCTCACATAAGAGTTACTGATATGTGGGACATATGGAGGTAATAATTAAGTATCTTCATAATTAAGGTCCTTCATTAGTACTCCCATGTTTCTCACATTATTATATCATATTATATCATATTAGTAACCCTTATATGGGGCACACAGGGGTTAATATGAGGTTTATGATGAGGTTAAATGCTATTAATGTGATTCACATGGAGTTACTGAAACTAAATTAATAACCCCAAATGTCTGACATTACTAGAAATAGTAACCCCAGCAGGTACCTGTGTGTTTTACTTTCACTTTACTGTAGCTTCCTCTCCTCGATACAACAGACATCTTCTATAAGACACAATGAATCCTGCACATACTGGCCACTGACTTATCTGCAGATGTTACATTATAGTGGCTACAGTTCCTTTGATGACATCACAGTCATGTGACCAATCACAGAGCAATAGCACTAAAGGACCTCCCACTTTGTTTAATTTATGCAGGTCCTTGCAGTCCTGTGCTGCCTGACTCGAGTATAAGCTGAGGGGGCTTTTTCAGCATAAAAACTGTGCTGAAAAAGTCGGTTTATACTTGAGTATATATGGTAACTAGAGATGAGCGAATACTAAAATGTCCGAGGTTCGAAATCTGATTCGAACAGCCGCACACTGTTCGACTGTTCGAACAGATTTCGAACCCCATTATAGTCTGTGGGGGGAAATGCTCATTTCAGGGGTACACAAAATTCGATAAAATTATACTTACCAAGTCCATGAGTGACGGTCGGGCTGGATTCTCCTTGAAGTCTTCTCCCGGCGCAGCATCCCCGCGTCTTCTTCCGGCTGGAATTCACTCTGCCTAGGCATCGGGGCCTAGGCAGAGCCGACTGCGCATGCGTGGACACGTGCAGTCGGCTCTGCCCAGCCCGATGCCTGAGCAGAGCCGACTGCGCATGCGCAGTCGGCTCTGCCTAGACCAGATGCCTAGGCAGAGTGAATTCCAGCCGGAAGACGCCGCGGGGACGCTGCACGGAGAAGACTTCTAAAGGTAGGAGAAGAACCAGCGTTGATTGGTAGAATGTATAGCATTCTGCCAATCAACGCTGGTTCTGCATCGAACCTTAAACTTCGAACAGCTAGTAGTGTTTGATTGAGTACGAGTATTTCGAATACCGTAGTATTTGATCGAACACCTACTCGATCGAACACTACTCGCTCATCTCTAATGGTAACTAAAGAAATAAACAATAGAGATGAGCGAACACTAAAATGTTCGAGGTTCGAAATTCGATTCGAACAGCCGCTCACTGTTCGAGTGTTCGAATGGGTTTCGAACCCCATTATAGTCTATGGGGAACATAAACTCGTTAAGGGGGAAACCCAAATTCGTGTCTGGAGGGTCACCAAGTCCACTATGACACCCCAGGAAATGATACCAACACCCTGGAATGACACTGGGACAGCAGCGGAAGCATGTCTGGGGGCATAAAAGTCACTTTATTTCATGGAAATCCCTGTCAGTTTGCGATTTTCGCAAGCTAACTTTTCCCCATAGAAATGCATTGGCCAGTGCTGATTGGCCAGAGTACGGAACTCGGCCAATCAGCGCTGGCTCTGCTGGAGGAGGCGGAGTCTAAGATCGCTCCACACCAGTCTCCATTCAGGTCCGACCTTAGACTCCGCCTCCTCCGGCAGAGCCAGCGCTGATTGGCCGAAGGCTGGCCAATGCATTCCTATGCGAATGCAGACTTAGCAGTGCTGAGTCAGTTTTGCTCAACTACACATCTGATGCACACTCGGCACTGCTACATCAGATGTAGCAATCTGATGTAGCAGAGCCGAGGGTGCACTAGAACCCCTGTGCAAACTCAGTTCACGCTAATAGAATGCATTGGCCAGCGCTGATTGGCCAATGCATTCTATTAGCCCGATGAAGTAGAGCTGAATGTGTGTGCTAAGCACACACATTCAGCACTGCTTCATCAAGCCAATACAATGCATTAGCCAGTGCTGATTGGCCAGAGTACGGAATTCGGCCAATCAGCGCTGGCTCTGCTGGAGGAGGCGGAGTCTAAGATCGCTCCACACCAGTCTCCATTCAGGTCCGACCTTAGACTCCGCCTCCTCCGGCAGAGCCAGCGCTGATTGGCCGAAGGCTGGCCAATGCATTCCTATGCGAATGCAGACTTAGCAGTGCTGAGTCAGTTTTGCTCAACTACACATCTGATGCACACTCGGCACTGCTACATCAGATGTAGCAATCTGATGTAGCAGAGCCGAGGGTGCACTAGAACCCCTGTGCAAACTCAGTTCACGCTAATAGAATGCATTGGCCAGCGCTGATTGGCCAATGCATTCTATTAGCCCGATGAAGTAGAGCTGAATGTGTGTGCTAAGCACACACATTCAGCACTGCTTCATCAAGCCAATACAATGCATTAGCCAGTGCTGATTGGCCAGAGTACGGAATTCGGCCAATCAGCGCTGGCTCTGCTGGAGGAGGCGGAGTCTAAGATCGCTCCACACCAGTCTCCATTCAGGTCCGACCTTAGACTTCGCCTCCTCCGGCAGAGCCAGCGCTGATTGGCCGAAGGCTGGCCAATGCATTCCTATGCGAATGCAGACTTAGCAGTGCTGAGTCAGTTTTGCTCAACTACACATCTGATGCACACTCGGCACTGCTACATCAGATGTAGCAATCTGATGTAGCAGAGCCGAGGGTGCACTAGAACCCCTGTGCAAACTCAGTTCACGCTAATAGAATGCATTGGCCAGCGCTGATTGGCCAATGCATTCTATTAGCCCGATGAAGTAGAGCTGAATGTGTGTGCTAAGCACACACATTCAGCACTGCTTCATCAAGCCAATACAATGCATTAGCCAGTGCTGATTGGCCAGAGTACGGAATTCGGCCAATCAGCGCTGGCTCTGCTGGAGGAGGCGGAGTCTAAGATCGCTCCACACCAGTCTCCATTCAGGTCCGACCTTAGACTTCGCCTCCTCCGGCAGAGCCAGCGCTGATTGGCCGAAGGCTGGCCAATGCATTCCTATGCGAATGCAGACTTAGCAGTGCTGAGTCAGTTTTGCTCAACTACACATCTGATGCACACTCGGCACTGCTACATCAGATGTAGCAATCTGATGTAGCAGAGCCGAGGGTGCACTAGAACCCCTGTGCAAACTCAGTTCACGCTAATAGAATGCATTGGCCAGCACTGATTGGCCAATGCATTCTATTAGCCCGATGAAGTAGAGCTGAATGTGTGTGCTAAGCACACACATTCAGCACTGCTTCATCAAGCCAATACAATGCATTAGCCAGTGCTGATTGGCCAGAGTACGGAATTCGGCCAATCAGCGCTGGCTCTGCTGGAGGAGGCGGAGTCTAAGATCGCTCCACACCAGTCTCCATTCAGGTCCGACCTTAGACTCCGCCTCCTCCGGCAGAGCCAGCGCTGATTGGCCGAAGGCTGGCCAATGCATTCCTATGCGAATGCAGACTTAGCAGTGCTGAGTCAGTTTTGCTCAACTACACATCTGATGCACACTCGGCACTGCTACATCAGATGTAGCAATCTGATGTAGCAGAGCCGAGGGTGCACTAGAACCCCTGTGCAAACTCAGTTCACGCTAATAGAATGCATTGGCCAGCGCTGATTGGCCAATGCATTCTATTAGCCCGATGAAGTAGAGCTGAATGTGTGTGCTAAGCACACACATTCAGCACTGCTTCATCAAGCCAATACAATGCATTAGCCAGTGCTGATTGGCCAGAGTACGGAATTCGGCCAATCAGCGCTGGCCAATGCATTCTATTAGCCCGATGAAGTAGAGCTGAATGTGTGTGCTAAGCACACACATTCAGCACTGCTTCATCAAGCCAATACAATGCATTAGCCAGTGCTGATTGGCCAGAGTACGGAATTCGGCCAATCAGCGCTGGCTCTGCTGGAGGAGGCGGAGTCTAAGATCGCTCCACACCAGTCTCCATTCAGGTCCGACCTTAGACTCCGCCTCCTCCGGCAGAGCCAGCGCTGATTGGCCGAAGGCTGGCCAATGCATTCCTATGCGAATGCAGACTTAGCAGTGCTGAGTCAGTTTTGCTCAACTACACATCTGATGCACACTCGGCACTGCTACATCAGATGTAGCAATCTGATGTAGCAGAGCCGAGGGTGCACTAGAACCCCTGTGCAAACTCAGTTCACGCTAATAGAATGCATTGGCCAGCGCTGATTGGCCAATGCATTCTATTAGCCCGATGAAGTAGAGCTGAATGTGTGTGCTAAGCACACACATTCAGCACTGCTTCATCAAGCCAATACAATGCATTAGCCAGTGCTGATTGGCCAGAGTACGGAATTCGGCCAATCAGCGCTGGCTCTGCCGGAGGAGGCGGAGTCTAAGGTCGGACCTGAATGGAGACTGGTGTGGAGCGATCTTAGACTCCGCCTCCTCCAGCAGAGCCAGCGCTGATTGGTCGAGTTCCGTACTCTGGCCAATCAGCGCTGGCCAATGCATTCTATTAGCCCGATGAAGTAGAGCTGAATGTGTGTGCTTAGCACACACATTCAGCTCTACTTCATCAGGCTAATAGAATACATTGGCCAATCAGCGCTGGCCAATGCATTCTATTAGCTTGATGAAGCAGAGTGTGCACAAGGGTTCAAGCGCACCCTCGGCTCTGATGTAGCAGAGCTGAGGGTGCACAAGGGTTCAAGTGCACCCTCGGCTCTCCTACATCAGAGCCGAGGGTGCGCTTGAACCCTTGTGCAGCCTCGGCTCTGCTACATCAGAGCCGAGGGTGCGCTTGAACCCTTGTGCACACTCTGCTTCATCAAGCTAATAGAATGCATTGGCCAGCACTGATTGGCCAGAGTACGGAATTCGGCCAATCAGCGCTGGCCAATGCATCCCTATGGGAAAAAGTTTATCTCACAAAAATCACAATTACACACCCGATAGAGCCCCAAAAAGTTATTTTTAATAACATTCCCCCCTAAATAAAGGTTATCCCTAGCTATCCCTGCCTGTACAGCTATCCCTGTCTCATAGTCACAAAGTTCACATTCTCATATGACCCGGATTTGAAATCCACTATTCGTCTAAAATGGAGGTCACCTGATTTCGGCAGCCAATGACTTTTTCCAATTTTTTTCAATGCCCCCAGTGTCGTAGTTCCTGTCCCACCTCCCCTGCGCTGTTATTGGTGCAAAAAAGGCGCCAGGGAAGGTGGGAGGGGAATCGAATTTTGGCGCACTTTACCACGTGGTGTTCGATTCGATTCGAACATGGCGAACACCCTGATATCCGATCGAACATGTGTTCGATAGAACACTGTTCGCTCATCTCTAATAAACAACTCTGTTGTTTGCCAGTACCAAGACAAACATAAGGGCCTTGCCATAAGAGGAAAGACAATAAGTTCTTAAATTGCTCATCAAAAATAAAGAGGGGGGAGGGGTGTCTATGACCAGCCACAGTAATAATGTATAGAATCTCCCATAAAATAGTTTAAAAAAAAAAGGAAAAAAAAAGATTTAAAACAACATAATAAAAAATAAAATAAATAAAAGTTCTACATCACTCCTTTCCCTAGAATACATATAAAAGTGGAAAATTACTGTGAAACACATACACATTAGGGATCCCTGTTTCTGAAAGTGCCCAGTCTACTGAATATAGGGTATCTGCAGTGCTCCTGTTCCGTCAAGAAGGGGTTAATAGGAGCACTGCACTGCAACTACTGCACCCAAAAACGCTGACCATTTTAATTTTTGAAATTTTCAGTAGCTGCTGCATTTCCCCCCTCGGCTTATACTCGAGTCAATAAATTTTCCCAGTTTTTTGTGGTAAAATTAGGGGCCTCGGCTTATATTCGGGTCGGCTTATACTCGAGTATATACGGTATGCTGAATGCTGATCTTTACTATGTAAGCAACATATTAATCAATCGTTTGGGACAGCAAACTCTGTTGCTGTAATGCTGATGTCATTGCAAGAATGTATTTTGATCCTATAAATGTAGTGAATATAGTTACTGGAAGTGAAAACAGAATATATCAAAGTTACTTTACTATTGATTTATTATTTTCAGCGCTGTAAACTAGAATGTGCACAAACATGGCTAAATAGTTACAGCGTGGATTTACAAACACATTACTACATAATACCAGTACGTCAGACAAAGTAATACAAAGCACAATACGTATTCTTTTATTCTTTTGCGCGACAGGTGTAAGACTTTAAGTGTGTGTTTACTATGATATCACAGATTTACGGTATTGAAAAAAACCTAGTAAATTATACACAAAGAAAAGTCTTTATTAAAGAATACATTGTTTTTAATCATGGAAATTAATGACGGATGGAAATGTATTGGTATGATTTGCTCTTTTTAGCACAGCATGGGGATAGAATTTTTTGCACCTTCCTTTTTAATCTGTCAAAGAACAGATCTGTCAAAGAATTGTACAGTAGTCATAAAGCAAATATGTGGTGTCAGAAAAAGCTAATGTCATACAGATTGAGACATAATCACAGCACATGCCTTTTGTAGAGAAGTACTGTGATACAGTTTAAAGATGATGGGATTTAATGGATATAGCAGAAGACTAGAGTGCCTTTCAGACATAATTCGTATGTTTTAGAAATTACACTTCAAGTTCCAGGAAATAATTCTTATTCAAAATCCTCATTATCGCCAAGCTCTTTACATAATAGCTACAGTCATGCCTGTGCAAACATAAGTCTTTGCTGTGTATATATGGCAATGTCTTAGATCAGTTTACCGATGGGTTGTCTTCCCAAACTTCTACTTGATGTGCAGTTGTAAATGAAGTAATTGCTTCAATCCACTAACCTGCTAAATATACAGTCCTATGAAAAAGTTTGGGCACCCCTATTAATCTTAATCATTTTTAGTTCTAAATATTTTGGTGTTTGCAGCAGCCATTTCAGTTTGATATATCTAATAACCGATGGACACAGTAATATTTCAGGATTGAAATGAGGTTTATTGTACTAACAGAAAATGTGTAATATGCATTAAACCAAAATTTGACCTGTGCAAAAGTATGGGCACCTCAACAGAAAAGTGACATTAATATTTAGTAGATCCTCCTTTTGCAAAGATAACAGCCTCTAGTCGCTTCCTGTAGCTTTTAATCAGTTCCTGGATCCTGGATGAAGGGATTTTGGACCATTCCTCTTTACAAAACAATTCAAGTTCAGTTAAGTTTGATGGTCGCCGAGCATGGACAGCCCGCTTCAAATCATCCCACAGATGTTCAATGATATTCAGGTCTGTGGACTGGGATGGCCATTCCAGAACATTGTAATTGTTCCTGTGCATGAATGCCTGAGTCGATTTGGAGCGGTGTTTTGGATCATTGTCTTGCTGAAATATCCATCCCCGGCGTAACTTCAACTTCGTCACTGATTCTTGAACATTATTCTCAAGAATCTGCTGTGACCCTCAACTTTAACAAGATTCCCGGTGCCGGCATTGGCCAAACAGCCCCAAAGCATGATGGAACCTCCACCAAATTTTACAGTGGGTGGCAAGTGTTTTTCTTGGAATGCTGTTTTTTTTGGACGCCATGCATAACGCCTTTTTGTATGACCAAACAACTCAATCTTTGTTTCATCAGTCCACAGGACCTTCTTCCAAAATGAAGCTGGCTTGTCCAAATGTGCTTTTTCATACCTCAGGCAACTCTATTTGTGGCGTACATGCAGAACCGGCTTCTTTCTCATCACTCTCCCATACAGCTTCTCCTTGTGCAAAGTGCACTGTATTGTTGACCGATGCACAGTGACACCATTAGCAGCAAGATGATGCTGCAGCTCTTTCGAGGTGATCTGTGGGTTGTCCTTGACTGTTCTCACCATTCTTCTTCTCTGCCTTTCTGATATTTTTCTTGGCCTGCCACTTCTGGGCTTAACAAGAACTGTCCCTGTGGTCTTCCATTTCCTTACTATGTTTCTCACAGTGGAAACTGACAGGTTAAATCTCTGAGACAACTTTTTGTATCTTTCCCCTGAACAACTATGTTGAACAATCTTTGTTTTCAGATCATTTGAGAGCGGACTGTCCATGCTTGGCGACCATCAAACTTAACTGAACTTGAATTGTTTTGTAAAGAGGAATGGTCCAAAATCCCTTCATCCAGGATCCAGGAACTGATTAAAAGCTACAGGAAGCGACTAGAGGCTGTTATCTTTGCAAAAGGAGGATCTACTAAATATTAATGTCACTTTTCTGTTGAGGTGCCCATACTTTTGCACCGGTCAAATTTTGGTTTAATGCATATTGCACATTTTCTGTTAATACAATAAACCTCATTTCAATCCTGAAATATTACTGTGTCCATCAATTATTAGATATATCAAACTGAAATGGCTGTTGCAAACACCAAAATATTTAGAACTAAAAATGATTAAGATGAATAGGGGTGCCCAAACTTTTTCATAGGACTGTAACTCTTATTTTATAATTATTGTTTAAAGCAGATATCAGTCTATTCTCCAAGTCACCATCACTACTTAGTGCATTGTTGTTCCAAAGAAACAAACCTTTTATCACAGCAAAGGATGTTAAATCATATGCTATTGCTAGGGAGGACATATTGGATATGCTAAGGCTAGGTTCATATCTGCATCAGAGTCTCCATTACAGAGTCTGCCAAAAATCAGTGGAGAAAATCGTCCTGCAAGGAGGACTCTGTCGCTTTCACACCACACGGACACCTGATAGATCCCATTATAGTCAATGGGGTCCTAAGGGCTCCGTGTGTATCCACTATTTTAGTGATTTGCCTCTGTTGTTCAGGTTAAGGAAAAGGGTGTAAAGGATTAGTGAATCTCTACTCACTCTGGGACTACTTATGTTGATGGAGAGGTTAACATTTGGAGCTTGCATTGCTTGTGTGATAGTATGAAAAATTACCTAAAAGTTGTCACTTACCGGTCTATCATTTCCTAGCAATCTCTATGTGACAAGTATAATTTACTTTCATGGCATGTAAAGTTCTCTTAGATCTCAACCGGTTGAAATGTTTGAGATGAGCTGGTGGAAATTGCCGCAAAGATCTAAAGTATGTGAAGCCATAGTCGCTATTACTCACCACATTTTGTTTCATTGTAGTATCCCACCTGATGGCCAAAGCACAATGTCTTTTACCCCACAGCTTCCTATTTCTAACCAACAGCCACAACAACCAATGTCATCAAATCAGATGCCTATTTAAGCAGGAACCTAGTCCGTAAATTAAGTTACTTCCTTTATTTTTATGGTCTCTGACCCAGTCTCACCCTTTTATAATGGATTACTTTTTGGATTCAGCTCTTGCTTCTTTCCTTGCATTTGTCAGTAGGTACCTTTTGACTGCTCTTGAGCCTCGCCTCTGACCCAACTGGCCTTGCTATTTACTTGTTTCATCATTTGGGTTTTCTTTTCTTAGCTCTGTCCTTTAGTTCTGTTAAAAGGAGTCCAGCAAAGAACCCACATATCAACCCAGAGGTACAGATAGGTTATGGTCACCCAAATTAAACAGTATTTTATCACCATTTTTTAAAATATGCAGATGAGCTATTTGGAACAACATGGTGTTGCTGCTTGCCTCTTTGGATCAATGGCAATGTTCTTGTTGCTCCAAAAAGCTTATTTTCGTATTGACAAAAGAATCTATAGCTCTTTAACGAAGGGTCCAATCCAGAAGGGTAAATCTTCTAGGGATCTGTGGGGTTGGGTTGATATGCTGTATTCTGACAATGGACTTCAGTTAGGGGTGAATAACAGGAGTATTCTTTAAGCACATATTAACCATAGCCAAACTAAATGTGTTATGAACAACTCAATTCTCAGACATGGGAAGTAACAGTATCAATGTGCTATTGTGCTGACTATTTTACAGACTTCTGGATTAAAATCTGTATGTTTCTTAGTCTTCTGTGGCAATATAAGCCTACATTTCAATGTAGAGTCTAATATAAGACATCAGGATATCAGCTCAGCTATTGTAAAGTATTATGGATATGACTGTTTTAATAGTTGTTGGCTGTAATTCTTAAAATATTACATTTGTATATGTCTTGTATTGATCCTGTGTTATGGCTTTTAGTTTAGACATATATTTGGTGCAGTCCATACACCAGCCACTGGGTAAAACTGTCAGCCCCAGATGTGCTGCCTGGTAGTGAAGGATATGTGAATAAACTACTTTGCACTATATATATATATATATATATATATATATATATATATATATATATATATATATATATATATAGTGACAATTGGGGGTTGGTTAGCATCAATGGTAGCGGTTTCCTGGACTTAGCAGAGGTGTTGGTGGCGCTGGGTGCCTAATAAACAGCAGACCCAGTAATGTAATCCAATATATGTGGCTTTATTCAGCTTACAACAGGAACAAAAATAACAAACAGCCTAGCCCACACAGGGCAATACCTCACTTCTCGAACCCTGACTAATCTATTGAGAGCAAGATACTTTGTTGAGGTTTTGTCTCACCAGTCCGGCTCACACTGAGCTTAACAAAGTCCTTAATGGAATCCAGTCCTCTTGGGACAGACCTCCTATCTGTCTCCAACTGGTCCACAGTGCACCTGCTCCTGCAGGTCACTAACAGCACTCTCCTGCAGTGTGCACTCCCTCTGGAGTTGAGCCCCTCTCTCAGGTATGGGTGCGGTCCAGGTCCTTTTCAACCCTGTTTTGGGTCTCTCTACAGCGCCCTCTAGGTTCACACCCTCACAATATCTCTATCTATCTATCTATCTATCTATCTATCTATCTATCTATCTATCTATCTATCTATCCACAGTGAAATAATGTTAAAAGACTCATTTCCCTTTCAAGCTATATTTAGATGTGGGTACTTATTAGACATTCTCTTGCAGTTAAAAATGTATATTTTGGAGCTCAGTTGACTTTGCACAGTTCGGTTTTTACAGTCTTTTTAGGTCTTGAGAATCGGTGCATAGAATTCTGAGCATTGGCAGTGTTTCAGATTCATTAACTTGATGCCTTTAGATTGTGCTGTTTCCGTGTTAAATAAAATGAGAGCAAGAACAATGCCAGCCTGCTTGGAATTGTGTATAGGTATTTCATTTATGCTGAGCTGACATTTTTTTTCTACAAAACTCTGATTATTTAGAAGTATTTTTTATTTACGGTGTCCTGGTATGAGGCTACACATATTCTTATTTCTTTGTGGTCTCATAAAGGTCTGAGATGACAAGACCAATACTGTACTGTACATAAATAAGGCTACATTCACTTTAGAGACTCTGGTGCAGTGTCCACTGAAATTCGGTAGAGGTTTTATTTTGAAATAACAGACACCCGACAGACCTCCATTATAGTCAATAATGTAACTGCTGTTTTAGTGGCCAATGCTAGTTTGAATGCAGTGTAACACTGAGAGGTTCAGTTGCTTTTTGGATGCTATGAGATTAATAAGGTTATTTGGTATACAGAAGTAAAGCATCACTGGCACAACACAGTGGCTCAGTTGTTAGCACTGTAACCTTGCAGCATGGGAGTCCTGGGTTCAAATCCCACCAAGTACCACATCTGAAATAAGTTTGTATGTTCTCCCCATGTTTGTGTGGATTTCCTCCTATATCCTAAAGACATGCTGATAGGGAAAATGTACCTTGTGAGCCCTATATGGTGCTCACAATCTACATGAAAGAATTACTGTATTGATTTTGTGTTATTGTTTTGAAAGGAACATTGGGAATTACATATTTCTAATTTAAATAATTCACCTGATTGTTAAAACATCATAAGGGACTGTAACCATGTATTGTTTCTGTCTGAGGAGTTCTCCTTTACGTTATCTTTGATATGCCATTTTGGCGGAAGAAATATCTCTATACTTAAATAATGTCAAATTGATGAATATACAGGTCATGTTGATGGATACAGATTTAGAAGGCAGTTGCTCCACTTCTGACCTCCAAACAAACTTGAGATGAACCTATGCACATACAGTACTTGGACTCCCTGGGCACTTGTATGTTCATGACAATGAGGCAGCTGTACTACATACAGACATGATAGAGCTTGGCATAATGCTTACTAGTGGTTTTTCAGAAATAAAAGGTGACCTGTTCTATTCTGAGATGATGTTATCTCTCTCTCTCCAGTGTTTTTCATAATGTCTGACACTGATGTTATAGTACAAATAATTAATTTGAACCAATTCAGAATCTCTTTAAATAAAGCACTTAAGTCTAGTTAGCTGTATAATTGCCTGTAGGAGTGATAATGCCCTCTCATCCTAATGACACACAAGTAGATAATGCTTGAAAATAATTATGCAGTATATGTACATATTAGTTCATGTATCTCTATCAGAAAAGTTATTGTTACCATACCCTCCATCAGGTTTTTACATAGGTTTCGGAAATGATGCAGGTATTACTTTGAGTGGTCTGTTGGCACCATGTTGCTAAGACAGTGATAATTAAATATTCTTTCTGAATATTAATCATTCCTGGAAAATAAGTAAAGTGCTATAAACGATAATAATGAACAAAGGATTCTTTCCTTTTATTAAATGTATCATGTAAAACCAGAAACTGGTATTTATTTTCTTCTAACCTTTTTTTTTTATTGTATTTTTTTTATTTTGTACATCTTGACTGAGCTGTCCATGGACAGAGAAAGAAAATGAGATGACTTATTGACTTCTTCCTTTTCTTGGTATCACTGAAACATGGCTGATATCCTCAGACATTACTTCCCCTGCTGTACTCTGCTATGGCAGTGTCAAGTTTTCCCAAAGTCCTCACCCCAGCAACAATACTGATGGAGGTGTTGGCCTTCTCCTGTCTGATAACTGCTACTTTACCACAACCCTGCCATTACCTGCTCTTACTCACTTCTCTTTTAAAGTTCATTCTGTTCACATTTACTCATTCTTTAATCTTCAATGACTATCATCTAGCCACCATCTTCAGCAACCACTTCACTACTTGACTTATGTATCTCCTTCCAACTGATATCACCACTATCAACAGCATTCCCATTTACTAAAACCACCTTTCTTCTTCCAAACTCTTATCTCTCACCACCTCCTTTGGTCTCTCACAGTGGTTTCCCACGGCTACTCACATAGGGGGAAACACACTTGATCAAACCTCTCTAACTCTCCTACCGTGCTTTCTGACCATAACTTGCATACATTTTCATCCCTTTCCTCCGTAACAGACCCCCTAATCCAAAAAACTAACAGAAGAAAACTGAGGTGTGCTTGAGGGGTTGCAGAACATCTCTATGAGAAAAGCCAGTTCAATGAAGACTTAATTAGTTTTAAAATCACACCTCACCATCTGAGTGTTCAGCCCGATCCAATCGCAACTCAACCCCTACCTCAGTGAAATCTCTACTCCTGCTCTAACCCACCTCTTCAATCTAGCTCTAACTACTAATACCTTCCTTTCTACCTTTAAACATGCTACTGTCATTCACACCCATTATTAAGAAACCATACATCGACCTGTCCTCTCCAGCTATCTGACTGCTTACATATACCTTAAAATTCCATGAACAACAAGTCCACTTTTAATTATCCTCCTATTTCTCATCCAACTTACTCTTTGACAGACTACAGTCAGGCTTCCAAGAACATCACTGTACCGAAACACACCTAAACAAAGTCACAAATGGCATACCAACTGCCACGGCCAAACATTACTACTCTGTTCTCCTCCTAGACCTTCTCTCTGCCTTCAGCACAGTTGACCACTCCCTCTTTCTACAAACCCTCTTATTTATTGGCATCGCATACTTGGCCCTCTCCTAGATCTATTCATATCTTACCAACTACACATCTCCCACTCACAGACTATGCTGTTTTTCTGTAGGTGTCCCTAGGCTTTGTTCCAGGACCTCATATGTTCTCCATCTTCACTCTTGGCCTTGGTCAACTCGTATGCTCCCATGGTTTTCAAAACTACTGTTATGCCAACAACGTTCAAATACGAGGGTAGTCTGAAAAGTTTCTGATCTCCACATGTAAATGGCAACACTTGTCAACCAAACTTGGGGAATATCTTTGCGCATGTGTTGGAATGTACTCACAAAAATTGCACCAGTGGTTTTTCTTTGACAGTCGTTGTAGTGAGTTGATGTGAGTGATTTTGTGAAAATGGATAAAATCGAATATCGAGCGGTCATTAGATATTTGTTTTTGAAAGGCAATACACCTTCACAAATTAAAAAACGAGTTGGACGCCCCATCAGTGACCAGTTATATCTTCTTAAAAAACATAAATCGTTATATGAAAAATTTGACTTGACTTTACTAATATGTCAATTTCTGAAGACAAATTTCTTTAAGGATTCACACAGACATGAAATGGAGGAAATATCCATGGCAACAAATTAAATCACTGATTTTTTTTTTTCATATTTAAACTGGAAAATACAGTGTCAGAAAGAATTGGATCAAGTCTAGCTGCAAAGACAAGACTTTAGATATAGTTCTTGATTTTTAAGTTGCAACTTCCTTAGGCTGTCACTTGGATATCACTAGGTTGTATTCCTGTAGTCAGTAATGCATATAAATAAGACAGCTGTGCAGACATGTAGCATCAAATAAGTAACTTGTCTTTGTGCGTAAGAAGTCATGAGATATAATAGATGGTGTAAGTTGTAAAGTCATCACTTTTGTTTGATATGTAAACTGTCTTCTTCTGGACAATGATTTATGACTGTAGTACCTGAAATATATGTTCTTCAAATACACTAGAGATGAGCGAACACTAAAATGTTCGAGGTTCGAAATTCGATTCGAACAGCCGCTCAATGTTCGTGTGTTCGAACGGGTTTCGAACCCCATTATAGTCTATGGGGAACAGATACTCGTTAAGGGGGAAACCCAAATCCGTGTCTGGAGGGTCACCAAGTCCACTATGACACCCCAGGAAATGATGCCAACACCTCTGGAATGACACTGGGACAGCAGGGGAAGCATGTCTGGGGGCATCTAACACACCAAAGACCCTCTATTACCCCAACATCACAGCCTAACAACTACACACTTTACACACTCAATACCACCTCTCTGACAGTAGGAAAACACCTTGAAACATGTGTATTTGGCACTTGCAGTGAGGAGAGCTTGTCACCAGCAGTGAATTTGGCCCTTGTAGTAAGTTGAGGTTGGCACCAACATTTGTTTTGAAAATCAGGGTGGATTGAGCCTCTAACCAGCAGAGTTTGGGCAAATTCATGGTGGAGGGAGCCTCTAAAAACCCCAGTTTGGACCAATTCATGGTGGAGGGAGCCTCTAACCAGCCCAGTTTGGGCAAATTCATGGTGGAGGGAGCCTCTAAAAAACCCAGTTTGGACCAATTCATGGTGGAGGGAGCCTCTAACCAGCCCAGTTTGGGCAAATTCATGGTGGAGGGAGCCTCTAACCAGCCCAGTTTGGACCAATTAATGGTGGAGGGAGCCTCTAACCAGCCCAGTTTGGACCAATTAATGGTGGAGGGAGCCTCTAACCACCCCAGTTTGGACCAATTCATGGTGGAGGGAGCCTCTAAACAGCCCAGTTTGGGCAAATTCATGGTGGAGGGAGCCTCTAAAAAACCCAGTTTGGACCAATTCATGGTGGAGGGAGCCTCTAACCAGCCCAGTTTGGACCAATTAATGGTGGAGGGAGCCTCTAAACAGCCAAGTTTGGACCAATTCATGGTGGAGGGAGCCTCTAAAAACCCCAGTTTGGACCAATTCATGGTGGAGGGAGCCTCTAACCAGCCCAGTTTGGGCAAATTCATGGTGGAGGGAGCCTCTAAACAGCCCAGTTTGGGCAAATTCATGGTGGAGGGAGCCTCTAACCAGCCCAGTTTGGACCAATTAATGGTGGAGGGAGCCTCTAACCAGCCCAGTTTGGACCAATTAATGGTGGAGGGAGCCTCTAACCACCCCAGTTTGGACCAATTCATGGTGGAGGGAGCCTCTAACCAGCCCAGTTTGGACCAATTCATGGTGGAGGGAGCCTCTAAAAAACCCAGTTTGGACCAATTCATGGTGGAGGGAGCCTCTAAACAGCCCAGTTTGGGCAAATTCATGGTGGAGGGAGCCTCTAAAAACCCCAGTTTGGACCAATTCATGGTGGAGGGAGCCTCTAACCAGCCCAGTTTGGGCAAATTCATGGTGGAGGGAGCCTCTAAAAAACCCAGTTTGGACCAATTCATGGTGGAGGGAGCCTCTAACCAGCCCAGTTTGGGCAAATTCATGGTGGAGGGAGCCTCTAACCAGCCCAGTTTGGACCAATTAATGGTGGAGGGAGCCTCTAACCAGCCCAGTTTGGACCAATTAATGGTGGAGGGAGCCTCTAACCACCCCAGTTTGGACCAATTCATGGTGGAGGGAGCCTCTAAACAGCCCAGTTTGGGCAAATTCATGGTGGAGGGAGCCTCTAAAAAACCCAGTTTGGACCAATTCATGGTGGAGGGAGCCTCTAACCAGCCCAGTTTGGACCAATTAATGGTGGAGGGAGCCTCTAAACAGCCAAGTTTGGACCAATTCATGGTGGAGGGAGCCTCTAAAAACCCCAGTTTGGACCAATTCATGGTGGAGGGAGCCTCTAACCAGCCCAGTTTGGGCAAATTCATGGTGGAGGGAGCCTCTAAACAGCCCAGTTTGGGCAAATTCATGGTGGAGGGAGCCTCTAACCAGCCCAGTTTGGACCAATTAATGGTGGAGGGAGCCTCTAACCAGCCCAGTTTGGACCAATTAATGGTGGAGGGAGCCTCTAACCAGCCCAGTTTGGACCAATTAATGGTGGAGGGAGCCTCTAACCACCCCAGTTTGGACCAATTCATGGTGGAGGGAGCCTCTAACCAGCCCAGTTTGGACCAATTCATGGTGGAGGGAGCCTCTAAAAAACCCAGTTTGGACCAATTCATGGTGGAGGGAGCCTCTAAACAGCCCAGTTTGGGCAAATTCATGGTGGAGGGAGCCTCTAAAAAACCCAGTTTGGACCAATTCATGGTGGAGGGAGCCTCTAACCAGCCCAGTTTGGACCAATTAATGGTGGAGGGAGCCTCTAAACAGCCAAGTTTGGACCAATTCATGGTGGAGGGAGCCTCTAAAAACCCCAGTTTGGACCAATTCATGGTGGAGGGAGCCTCTAACCAGCCCAGTTTGGACCAATTAATGGTGGAGGGAGCCTCTAACCAGCCCAGTTTGGACCAATTAATGGTGGAGGGAGCCTCTAAACAGCCCAGTTTGGGCAAATTCATGGTGGAGGGAGCCTCTAAAAAACCCAGTTTGGACCAATTCATGGTGGAGGGAGCCTCTAACCAGCCCAGTTTGGACCAATTAATGGTGGAGGGAGCCTCTAAACAGCCAAGTTTGGACCAATTCATGGTGGAGGGAGCCTCTAAAAACCCCAGTTTGGACCAATTCATGGTGGAGGGAGCCTCTAACCAGCCCAGTTTGGACCAATTAATGGTGGAGGGAGCCTCTAACCAGCCCAGTTTGGACCAATTAATGGTGGAGGGAGCCTCTAACCACCCCAGTTTGGACCAATTCATGGTGGAGGGAGCCTCTAAACAGCCCAGTTTGGGCAAATTCATGGTGGATGGAGCCTCTAAAAAACCCAGTTTGGACCAATTCATGGTGGAGGGAGCCTCTAACCAGCCCAGTTTGGACCAATTAATGGTGGAGGGAGCCTCTAAACAGCCAAGTTTGGACCAATTCATGGTGGAGGGAGCCTCTAAAAACCCCAGTTTGGACCAATTCATGGTGGACGGAGCCTCTAACCAGCCCAGTTTGGGCAAATTCATGGTGGAGGGAGCCTCTAAACAGCCCAGTTTGGGCAAATTCATGGTGGAGGGAGCCTCTAACCAGCCCAGTTTGGACCAATTAATGGTGGAGGGAGCCTCTAACCAGCCCAGTTTGGACCAATTAATGGTGGAGGGAGCCTCTAACCACCCCAGTTTGGACCAATTCATGGTGGAGGGAGCCTCTAACCAGCCCAGTTTGGACCAATTAATGGTGGAGGGAGCCTCTAACCACCCCAGTTTGGACCAATTCATGGTGGAGGGAGCCTCTAACCAGCCCAGTTTGGACCAATTCATGGTGGAGGGAGCCTCTAAAAAACCCAGTTTGGACCAATTCATGGTGGAGGGAGCCTCTAAACAGCCCAGTTTGGGCAAATTCATGGTGGAGGGAGCCTCTAAAAAACCCAGTTTGGACCAATTCATGGTGGAGGGAGCCTCTAACCAGCCCAGTTTGGACCAATTAATGGTGGAGGGAGCCTCTAAACAGCCAAGTTTGGACCAATTCATGGTGGAGGGAGCCTCTAAAAACCCCAGTTTGGACCAATTCATGGTGGAGGGAGCCTCTAACCAGCCCAGTTTGGACCAATTAATGGTGGAGGGAGCCTCTAACCAGCCCAGTTTGGACCAATTAATGGTGGAGGGAGCCTCTAACCACCCCAGTTTGGACCAATTCATGGTGGAGGGAGCCTCTAAACAGCCAAGTTTGGACCAATTCATGGTGAAGGGAGCCTCTAAAAACCCGTTTGGACCAATTCATGGTGGAGGGAGCCTCTAACCAGCCCAGTTTGGGCAAATTCATGGTGGAGGGAGCCTCTAAACAGCCCAGTTTGGGCAAATTCATGGTGGAGGGAGCCTCTAACCAGCCCAGTTTGGACCAATTAATGGTGGAGGGAGCCTCTAACCAGCCCAGTTTGGACCAATTAATGGTGGAGGGAGCCTCTAACCACCCCAGTTTGGACCAATTCATGGTGGAGGGAGCCTCTAAACAGCCAAGTTTGGACCAATTCATGGTGGAGGGAGCCTCTAAAACCCCCAGTTTGGACCAATTCATGGTGGAGGGAGCCTCTAACCAGCCCAGTTTGGACCAATTAATGGTGGAGGGAGCCTCTAAACAGCCAAGTTTTGGGAAATTCATGGTGGAGGGAGCCTCTAACCAGCCCAGTTTGGACCAATTCATGGTGGAGGGAGCCTCTAAACAGCCCAGTTTGGGCAAATTCATGGTGGAGGGAGCCTCTAAAAAACCCAGTTTGGACCAATTCATGGTGGAGGGAGCCTCTAACCAGCCCAGTTTGGACCAATTAATGGTGGAGGGAGCCTCTAACCAGCCCAGTTTGGACCAATTAATGGTGGAGGGAGCCTCTAACCACCCCAGTTTGGACCAATTCATGGTGGAGGGAGCCTCTAAACAGCCAAGTTTGGACCAATTCATGGTGGAGGGAGCCTCTAAAAACCCCAGTTTGGACCAATTCATGGTGGAGGGAGCCTCTAACCAGCCCAGTTTGGGCAAATTCATGGTGGAGGGAGCCTCTAAACAGCCCAGTTTGGGCAAATTCATGGTGGAGGGAGCCTCTAAAAAACCCAGTTTGGACCAATTCATGGTGGAGGGAGCCTCTAAACAGCCAAGTTTGGACCAATTCATGGTGGAGGGAGCCTCTAAAAACCCCAGTTTGGACCAATTCATGGTGGAGGGAGCCTCTAACCAGCCCAGTTTGGACCAATTAATGGTGGAGGGAGCCTCTAAACAGCCAAGTTTTGGGAAATTCATGGTGGAGGGAGCCTCTAACCAGCCCAGTTTGGACCAATTCATGGTGGAGGGAGCCTCTAAACAGCCCAGTTTGGGCAAATTCATGGTGGAGGGAGCCTCTAAAAAACCCAGTTTGGACCAATTCATGGTGGAGGGAGCCTCTAACCAGCCCAGTTTGGACCAATTAATGGTGGAGGGAGCCTCTAACCAGCCCAGTTTGGACCAATTAATGGTGGAGGGAGCCTCTAACCACCCCAGTTTGGACCAATTCATGGTGGAGGGAGTCTCTAAACAGCCAAGTTTGGACCAATTCATGGTGGAGGGAGCCTCTAAAAACCCCAGTTTGGACCAATTCATGGTGGAGGGAGCCTCTAACCAGCCCAGTTTGGGCAAATTCATGGTGGAGGGAGCCTCTAAACAGCCCAGTTTGGGCAAATTCATGGTGGAGGGAGCCTCTAAAAAACCCAGTTTGGACCAATTCATGGTGGAGGGAGCCTCTAACCAGCCCAGTTTGGACCAATTAATGGTGGAGGGAGCCTCTAAACAGCCAAGTTTGGACCAATTCATGGTGGAGGGAGCCTCTAAAAACCCCAGTTTGGACCAATTCATGGTGGAGGGAGCCTCTAACCAGCCCAGTTTGGGCAAATTCATGGTGGAGGGAGCCTCTAAACAGCCCAGTTTGGGCAAATTCATGGTGGAGGGAGCCTCTAACCAGCCCAGTTTGGACCAATTAATGGTGGAGGGAGCCTCTAACCAGCCCAGTTTGGACCAATTAATGGTGGAGGGAGCCTCTAACCAGCCCAGTTTGGACCAATTAATGGTGGAGGGAGCCTCTAACCACCCCAGTTTGGATCAATTCATGGTGGAGGGAGCCTCTAACCAGCCCAGTTTGGACCAATTCATGGTGGAGGGAGCCTCTAAAAAACCCAGTTTGGACCAATTCATGGTGGAGGGAGCCTCTAAACAGCCCAGTTTGGGCAAATTCATGGTGGAGGGAGCCTCTAACCAGCCCAGTTTGGACCAATTAATGGTGGAGGGAGCCTCTAACCAGCCCAGTTTGGACCAATTCATGGTGGAGGGAGCCTCTAAACAGCCCAGTTTTGGCAAATTCATGGTGGAAGGAGCCTCTAACCAGCAGAGTTGTGGGAAAGCAGGGTGGAGGGAGCCTCTAACCAGCAGAGTTGGTGGAAATCAGGGTGGAGGGAGCCTCTAACCAGCAGAGTTGGGGGAAATCATGTTGGAGGGAGCCTAGTATTAGCAGAATTGTGCAACGCTTATGGTGGATGAGTATGAGGATGCGGAGGAATTGGAGAGGTTGAGTACAGACATGGAGTTTCATGTTGGGGTGCTTTACACAGGTGGGCACAAAAATGAAGGCTCTATCCAGTGGTGGTTCATTTTTATCAAAGTGAGCCGGTCGGCACTCTCAGCTGACAGACGGGTGCGCTTGTCAGTGATGATGCCACCGGCTGCACTGAACACCCTCTCAGATAGGACGCTGGCGGCAGGACAGGACAGCACCTCCAAGGCATATAGGGCAAGTTCAAGCCACAGGTCCAACTTCGACACCCAATACGTGTAGGGCGCAGAGGGGTCGGAGAGGACAGGGCTGTGGTCGGAAAGGTATTCCCGCAACATGCGCCTATACTTCTCACGCCTGGTGACACTAGGACCCTCCGTGGCGGCACTTTGGCGAGGGGGTGCCATCAAGGTGTCCCAGACCTTAGACAGTGTGCCCCTCGTTTGTGTGGACCGGTGAGAACTTGGTTGCCTACTGGAGGAACTGCCCTCCCTGCCGCCAACGTCACATGCTGGAAACATCTCCATCATATTCTGCACCAATTGCCTGTGGCAAGCATTGATGCGATTGGCCCTCCCCTCTACCGGAATAAAAGACGAGATGTTGTTTTTATACCGGGGGTCAAGGATAGCAAAGATCCAGTACTGGTTGTCCTCCATGATTTTGACAATACGCTTGTCGGTTGTAAAGCACCCCAACATGAACTCAGCCATGTCTGCCACAGTGTTAGTTGGCATGACTCCTCTGGCCCCACCGGAAAGTTCAATCTCCATTTCCTCCTCATCCTCCATGTCTACCCATCCGCGCTGCAACAATGGGACGATTCGAAGTTGCCCGGAAGCCTCCTGTATCACCATCACATCATCGGACAACTCTTCTTCCTCCTCCTCCTCCTCCTCCTCCTCCATTAAACGCAGTGAAGCGGACAGATGTGTGGACCTACTCTCCAGCTGTGACGGATCGGATGCTATCCCTAACTCCTCTGTGTGATCTGAGTTATCCCTGATGTCAATCAGGGATTCTCTCAGAACACACAAGAGCGGGATTGTAAGGCTCACCATCGCATCCTCAGAGCTCACCCTCCTTGTGGACTCCTCAAAGACCCGTAGGATGTCACAAAGGTCTCTCATCCATGGCCACTCATGGATGTGAAACTGAGGCAGCTGACTTTGTGGCACCCTAGGGTTTTGTAGCTGGTATTCCATCAAAGGTCTCTGCTGCTCAACCACTCTATTCAACATCTGAAACGTTGAGTTCCAGCGTGTGGGGACGTCGCACAAAAGCCGGTGTTGTGGCACATGCAGGCGTTGCTGGAGAGATTTTAAGCTAGCAGCGGCTACTGTCGACTTGCGAAAGTGGGCGCACATGCGCCGCACTTTCACCAGTAGCTCTGGAACATTGGGGTAGCTCTTTAGGAAACGTTGCACCACTAGGTTGAAGACGTGGGCCAGGCATGGAACATGTTGGAGTCCGGCAAGCTCCAGAGCTGCTACCAGGTTCCGGCCGTTATCACAAACGACCATGCCTGGGCCCAGGTGCAGCGGCTCAAACCATATTGCCGTCTCATCGAGGAGGGCATCCCTCACCTCGGAGGCAGTGTGCTGTCTGTCCCCCAAGCTGATCAGCTTCAGCACAGCCTGCTGACGTCTACCAACGCCAGTGCTGCAACGTTTCCAACTCGTAGCTGGGGTCAATCTAACAGCGGAGGAGGAGGCGGTGGCGGAGGAGGAGGCGGTGGCGGAGGAGGCGGTAGAGGAGGAGGAGGAGGGGGGTGTTCTTCTCGTGTCCCTGCCAGGAATGTTAGGCGGGGAGACGAGGTACACCGGGCCAGTTTGGGAAGCAGTCCCAGCCTCAACTACATTCACCCAGTGTGCCGTCAGTGAAATGTAGCGTCCCTGTCCGCATGCACTTGTCCACGCGTCGGTGGTCAAGTGGACCTTTGTGCAAAGCGCGGAACTAAGGGCCCGCCTGATGTTGAGTGACACGTGCTGGTGCAAGGCGGGGACGGCACACCGGGAGAAGTAGTGACGGCTAGGGACGGCATAGCGAGGTGCCGCAGTTGCCATCAGGTCCAGGAAGGCGGGAGTTTCAACAAGCCGGAACGCCAACATCTCCTGGGCCAGCAGTTTAGCGATGTTGGCGTTCAAGGCTTGCGCGTGTGGGTGGTTAGCAGTGTATTTCTGCCGCCGCTCCAATGTCTGAGAGATGGTGGGTTGTTGTAAAGAAACGCCTGATGGTGCCTTTGATGGTGCAGGAGAAGGAGATAAGACAGGACCAGGGGAGGATGAGGTAGAAGTCAACAAAGTGGCGGAGGCAGATGAAGTGGTGTCCTGGCTCGTCCTCTGGAGTGCATCGCCAGCACAGTCAGCAGTGGCAGTGGCAGAGGCAGAGGCAGTGGCAGAGGCAGTGGCAGTGGCGTGAACGGCAGGCGGCCTTTGTCCTGCCGTTGCTGCCTGCCACTGATTCCAGTGCTTGGATTCCAAATGACGGCGCATTGAAGTGGTGGACAGGTTGCTCTTCTCAGAGCCCCTAATCAATTTCGAGAGGCAAATTGTGCAGACAACACTATATCTGTCCTCGGCGCATTCCTTGAAAAAACTCCACACCTTCGAGAAACGTGCCCTCGAGGTGGGAGTTTTTCGGGGCTGGGTACGAACTGGAACATCTTGGGAGATTCCGGGTGTGGCCTGGCTTCGCCTAAGCTGCTGACCTCTGCCTCTGCCTCTAGCTACCCTTTTTGGTGCTGCACCTGCCTCAACATCCACACTACTTTCCCCGCTTGACATCCCCCCTGTCCAGGTCGGGTCAGTGTCCTCATCATCCACCACTTCCTCTTCCAACTCCTGTCTCATCTCCTCCTCCCGCACAATGCGCCGGTCAACTGGATGCCCTGACGGCAACTGCGTCACATCATCGTCGATGAGGGTGGGTTGCTGGTCATCCACCACCAAATCGAACGGAGATGGAGGAGACTCTAGTGTTTGAGCATCTGGACACAGATGCTCCTCTGTTAGGTTCGTGGAATCGTGACGTGGAGAGGCAGGTTGAGGGACAATGAAAGGAGCGGAGAACAGCTCTGGGGAGCAGGGACAGTTTGGGTTATTGTTCTGTAAAGCTTCGGAATTTTGGGAGGAAGGAAGACAAGACTGTTGGGTAATAGGAGGAGAGGAGGCAGAGTCTGACTGGCTGCTGGACAATGTGCTGTAAGCGTTCTCTGACAGCCATTGCAAGACCTGTTCCTGGTTCTCGGGCCTACTAAGGTTTGTACCCTGCAGTTTAGTTAATGTGGCAAGCAACCCTGGCACTGTGGAGTGGCGCAATGCTTGCTGCCCCACAGGAGTAGGCACGGGACGCCCTGTGGCTTCACTGCTACCTTGCTCCCCAGAACCATTCCCCCGACCTCGCCCACGGCCTCGTCCACGTCCCTTTCCGGGAGCCTTGCGCATTTTGAATTCCTAGTTAGAAATTGGCACTGTATACCAGTAGTAAAAATTGTGGGTGCACGTAACCCCAATATATTCTTTGAATTCCCAGTCAGACACTGGCACTATATGGCAGTAGCAAGAAATGAGGGTATTTGTATTCCCAATATACTCTTTAAATTCCCAGTCAGACAATGGCACTGTATACCAGTAGTAAAAATTGTGGGTGCACGTAACCCCAATATATTCTTTGAATTCCCAGTCAGAAACTGGCACTATATGGCAGTAGCAAGAAATGAGGGTATTTGTATTCCCAATATACTCTTTGAATTCCCAGTCAGACAATGGCACTGTATACCAGTAGTAAAAATTGTGGGTGCACGTAACCCCAATATATTCTTTGAATTACCAGTCAGAAACTGGCACTATATGGCAGTAGCAAGAAATGAGGGTATTTGTATTCCCAATATATTCTTTGAATTCCCAGTCAGACAATGGCACTGTATACCAGTAGTAAAAATTGTGGGTGCACGTAACCCCAATATATTCTTTGAATTCCCAGTCAGAAACTGGCACTATATGGCAGTAGCAAGAAATGAGGGTATTTGTATTCCCAATATACTCTTTAAATTCCCAGTCAGACAATGGCACTGTATACCAGTAGTAAAAATTGTGGGTGCACGTAACCCCAATATATTCTTTGAATTCCCAGTCAGACACTGGCACTATATGGCAGTAGCAAGAAATGAGGGTATTTGTATTCCCAATATACTCTTTAAATTCCCAGTCAGACAATGGCACTGTATACCAGTAGTAAAAATTGTGGGTGCACGTAACCCCAATATATTCTTTGAATTCCCAGTCAGAAACTGGCACTATATGGCAGTAGCAAGAAATGAGGGTATTTGTATTCCCAATATACTCTTTGAATTCCCAGTCAGACAATGGCACTGTATACCAGTAGTAAAAATTGTGGGTGCACGTAACCCCAATATATTCTTTGAATTACCAGTCAGAAACTGGCACTATATGGCAGTAGCAAGAAATGAGGGTATTTATAACCCCAATATATTCTTTGAATTCCCAGTCAGACAATGGCACTGTATACCAGTAGTAAAAATTGTGGGTGCACGTAACCCCAATATATTCTTTGAATTCCCAGTCAGAAACTGGCACTATATGGCAGTAGCAAGAAATGAGGGTATTTGTATTCCCAATATACTCTTTGAATTCCCAGTCAGACAATGGCACTGTATACCAGTAGTAAAAATTGTGGGTGCACGTAACCCCAATATATTCTTTGAATTACCAGTCAGAAACTGGCACTATATGGCAGTAGCAAGAAATGAGGGTATTTATAACCCCAATATATTCTTTGAATTCCCAGTCAGACAATGGCACTGTATACCAGTAGTAAAAATTGTGGGTGCACGTAACCCCAATATATTCTTTGAATTCCCAGTCAGAAACTGGCACTATATGGCAGTAGCAAGAAATGAGGGTATTTGTATTCCCAATATACTCTTTGAATTCCCAGTCAGACAATGGCACTGTATACCAGTAGTAAAAATTGTGGGTGCACGTAACCCCAATATATTCTTTGAATTACCAGTCAGAAACTGGCACTATATGGCAGTAGCAAGAAATGAGGGTATTTATAACCCCAATATATTCTTTGAATTCCCAGTCAGACAATGGCACTGTATACCAGTAGTAAAAATTGTGGGTGCACGTAACCCCAATATATTCTTTGAATTACCAGTCAGAAACTGGCACTATATGGCAGTAGCAAGAAATGAGGGTATTTGTATTCCCAATATACTCTTTGAATTCCCAGTCAGACAATGGCACTGTATACCAGTAGTAAAAATTGTGGGTGCACGTAACCCCAATATATTCTTTGAATTACCAGTCAGAAACTGGCACTATATGGCAGTAGCAAGAAATGAGGGTATTTGTATTCCCAATATACTCTTTGAATTCCCAGTCAAACAATGGCACTGTATACCAGTAGTAAAAATTGTGGGTGCACGTAACCCCAATATATTCTTTGAATTACCAGTCAGAAACTGGCACTATATGGCAGTAGCAAGAAATGAGGGTATTTGTATTCCCAATATATTCTTTGAATTCCCAGTCAGACAATGGCACTGTATACCAGTAGTAAAAATTGTGGGTGCACGTAACCCCAATATATTCTTTGAATTCCCAGTCAGACACTGGCACTATATGGCAGTAGCAAGAAATGAGGGTATTTGTATTCCCAATATATTCTTTGAATTCCCAGTCAGACAATGGCACTGTATACCAGTAGTAAAAATTGTGGGTGTATATAGCCCCAATTCTATTGCTAGGGGACTTGCAGGGTATTTCTGGGGTGAAGGTGGGGGGGCACACCGTTGGAACGGGTATCGGGGTATATATCGGGTATACGGGAATACACTGACAGCGTATTCCATTCAGGATCCTGGGAAAGCTGGGTTGCGGCGATTGAGCCCGTCAGTGCCACGTTACACTGACAAGCTTCTCCCTGGAATTTAGCTCTTACAAGAGCTGTTGGTTGTCTTCTCCTTCCTATCCTAGCCTGTCCCTGCCTACCCAGAATCTAAGCCCTAGCTAGCTGGACGGAAACCTCCGTCCTCGGTGAATTGCAAGCTCAGAATGACGCGAACCTGGGCGGCGCTGTTCTTTTAAATTAGAGGTCACATGTATTCGGCAGCCAATGGGTTTTGCCTACTTTTTTCAACGTCACCGGTGTCGTAGTTCCTGTCCCACCTACCCTGCGCTGTTATTGGAGCAAAAAAGGCGCCAGGGAAGGTGGGAGGGGAATCGAGTAATGGCGCACTTTACCACGCGGTGTTCGATTCGATTCGAACATGCCGAACAGCCTAATATCCGATCGAACATGAGTTCGATAGAACACTGTTCGCTCATCTCTAAAATACACCCAAAATACATCTATCTTCATAAGCAAGACGAGAATGTTGGGATGTATTCCAGACACTGGTGCTTGTCTTGTATCTCTGAAATAAAGTAGTCTACCTCTGTTCCATTTGTGTTCCAGTCACTTAGTCCTGACAAGTGGCATTCTACTTAAATTCATGTTTGAATGAGAAGAGACATATCCCTGGATTATGAATCAACCAAAATGTAGAGAAAAGACGTCTTGAATACAAAGGTAGACAAAATTTACAGAGTCCAAAATCTGTCATCCAATTCATCCAAATCTTTCTTCTGTTAGAGATCAGATTCTTTTTCCATTTCAACAGTAAATGCATTTATTTACAAATCTAATATTTTTCATTTATTGTATGAATGTTAGATTACTTGGAGTTATGACCTTACCAGTATGTTCCTGTATAATTGTTTGTGGCATACGTATACATTTGTTGTACAATAAATGAGGCACATCTCACTCCAGTGCAGAGGATATCGAGACTGGCATATGACATTGTAGTTTTGATCTCCCCTGTGCCAGAGTGACATATGCCTAATTTATTAAGATGTATATCTATTGACTTCTTTATACCAGTAATGTAAATCTTTGCCAACCAGGAGCTAGAACTGATTTGAGTTGTAATTTAAGGTAATTTATAGATACTCGCACTCTCACCCACATTTTAGAAAAGAAACAAGGACAGTATATAGTAAAGTAAACTTTTTAAAGAAATCTTATCAGTGAGAAATGCCTCTTCCTGCTCCTATCATGCTGTTTACCCTACTTCTGCTAAATGAGCTTTCACTGTGAAAATCCCTGCTCTATACTTCTTGAGATAGACGATATATAATTCTATATATCTATAGAATTAAAATTATAAAATTATAGCATTCAGTTTTTATTTAAAAAAGAAAAATAGAAATAAATTGGAGTCTGTTCAAGTTAGGGGACATCAAACTATGAAGGTTTTTAGTATTTTAATGATATATTTTTAGTAGTCTTTAGTTTTGTTGGCCAGTCCAGAAAGTTGAGCAGGCGTCTTCATGATCCTTGTCTCATGTGACTGATTATTAGCAGATTCCAGTGATTTGCATAAAGACAGATGAGAAAAGAATATTAAATGGGTTATTGCTTAAAGGGATCCTATCATTGGATACCCTTTTTTTTCTGACTAACATGTAGGAATAGCCTTAAGAAAGGCTATTCTTCTCCTACCTTTAGATGTCTTCTCCGTACCGTCGTTCGGTAGAAATCCGGGTTTTCTTCGGTATGCAAATGAGTTATCTTGCAGCACTGGGGGTGTCCCCAATGCTGCAAGAGAACTTTCCAGCGACGCCTCTATCTTCTTCTGGAACGCCCTCTTCCTCTGTCTTCTTCCATCCTGGATTTCAGTCTTCCAGACATGCGTAGTTGGCTCTGCCATCAGGCCTGATGGCAGAGCTGACTGCACATGCCTAGAAGATTGAAACCCAGGCTATTCCTATGCGCAAGTCAGAAAAAGGGTATCCAATGATAGGATCCCTTTAATTTACATCAGAATTTTTTAATGCTTCAAATAATATAAAGGAATAGTTACAAGTAGCATACGGGTAAAAAAAAACCCAAAACCCTGAAAAGCAACAAATTACATAATGGGATTCTATGAAGAGATAGTTAAATATAAACTTTTTAAACAAATTAAACATATCTAAAATATGCAGATTTGCACATATCAAATCAGGGCATTTTGGAAGCCAGAGGTGGCAGATCACTTACGATATACAGATTAATATGAATCCTTCACTCATTGGTATTATATTGATTCATATCAATTTATGTTAAATTTGATTGTGAACATGATTTGCTTTTTTCTTACTTTTTGAGATTCTGTGATAGTTCCACTTTTTTCTAAATTTAATATAAAAAAAATTACATACTGAACAGACTAATAAAAGTTGTGCAAATCTAAACTAGGTTAAACTTGTGATCTCACACGTGCATGTGAATACATAGAATAACACAGATATAGAAGTGTATATATATATATATATATACACACACACCTAGTGTTATGACCCGGTCTCAGCAGTCTCGGCCTGTTAGGTTCAGGCGTAGAGTGTCCGGACGACATTCAGTGCGTGAACCACCTGATGCACGGCAGGGGAATGTTCACACCAGACATGCAGTTTCTGCTCTGGCACTCGGGCGTGGATCACGTGGTGAGTGGCCTGATGGATCAGTGCCTGGTGTGTCTTGGCCTCTGAAGGGGTTAAGTTCTCTGCAGTGCTGAATACTTTACAGGCTATGGGCGAGGCCTTCTCCTTACTATATAAGGTTGTTGCACATGCTATCTGATGCCGGTCTTAAACGTCTGTTCCTGTTCTCAGTGAATGTCTGTTGTCTGAAGCTGCTCCATCTGCATCCTGGCCCATCCAGTTTCTTGCTCCTGTTCACACAGGACTGGTTCGCTAAGTATTGAGCTTGTATCCAGACATAGTGTTCCGGGCGCAGCAAGCCCTAGGTATTTTTCTGTTTGGAGTTTTGGTAGGGGTTTTTATAGTGTGTGATACTCAGTTCTGTTTTTCCCTATCCCTTGCTTAGTTCAGTTATTCTGTGTTTCACGTTTATTCTCTTCCTATGCTTTTGTGTACTCACTTTCACCGTTAGTCCAAGTCTGGACATCCGTGGGGGGCTTGTTCTGTATCTGCCTCTCCTTCGTAAACGTGAAGCTAGACAGGGGCTCTATTTCCCTTTGCAGGTTAGCTACTTCTCCGGCTGTGCTCGTGCCCTTTCAGGCAAGTTAGTCGGGCCCACGGCTACTTCTAGTTGTGCGAGGCAGGGTGTAGGAGGATCCACACTAGAAGTCCAAACTGCTCGTACTTATTATTGTTGGTTTTTATATATGTTTTTCCTGTACCGTACTGAGAAGTTATCAGTCCGGGGCCAGTCCGTGGTCAGGGATCCCCAAACCATAACAGTAAGACCGGCCAAAAAGAAAAAAACTAGCTGACCTTTTTCATTGGAATTTTTTTTTGTGGGATCCTTCAATAGTTTTTTTTGTCATGGAGCAAGCTATTGGTTCTTTGATTGAGCAGGTGAAAAAACTGACTCTCTCAAATCAGGAGTTAGTTCAGCGCATAGTTCAGCGCATACAAGCTCTTGAGACTGCAGGGCTGCCACAAGATGTGGAGCCTAAAATTAAGTTACCCGACTGTTTTTCAGGAGACTATATCCAGTTTGACAATTTTAAAAATAGCTGTCGGAATTATTTCTCAGTTAAAACTCGTTCTGCTGGAACACCTCAGCAACAGGTTCAGGTCATCATCTCCTTACTGCGAGGTGATGCCCAGCAATGGGCGTATTCTTTGCTTCCTAATGACCCAGCTTTGCTAAATCCTGATTTATTTTTTGAGAGCCTTGGGTTGATTTATTCCGAACCTGATGCTGAAGGTGTTGCTGAACATGCTCTCATTAATTTGCAGCAGGGTTCTGATAAGGCAGAAGTGTATTGTCAGAAATTTAGAAAATGGGCTGTACAGACTACGTGGAATGACTCCTCGCTGGCAGCCATCTTCCGCAAGGGTTTATCTGACTCGGTAAAGGACGTAATGTTGGGGTTCCCAAAGCCTAAATCGCTTAATGAATCTATGTCTTTAGCCATACAGGTACACCGACGACTACGCCAAAGGAAAAACAATTTGCCGCTCCCTTCCGTAAATAATGAGTTCTCTGAGCCAATGCAAATTGATCATTTCGAAACTCCTGAACAGCGGAGGGATTATCGGCGCAAAAATGAAAGGTGCTTTTACTATGGAGATCCAGGTCATGTAATCTCGCAATGTTTGAAACGCCCTCCAGTGAAGTCCAACCCAGAGGTTTGTCTTGGACCAGGTTTTCGCTTTTCCTTGTCTGTGACGTTTCCTGATTGTAGTTTGTCCTCCTCATGTACTGCTAAGGCCTTTGTTGATTCCGGGGCGATGGTTAATGTTATGAATTATGATTTTGCACGCCAGTGTCATTTTTCTCTTGCTCCAGTAACTAAGAAGATCAATCTTCAGGCTATTGATTCTTCTTCTATTGCAGAATCCAAGCCCCAGTTTCTAGTCAAATTGAGAATGGTGACTGAAGGGGAACATGAGGAGCTTTGTACTTTCTTGGTTTTACAGGGTCTCCAAAGTGAAATTATTTTGGGGTACCCGTGGCTGAAAGCCCACAACCCAGTAATTGACTGGCAATCCCAGAAATTAACCAGTTGGAGGTGTAAATGTAGGGATTCAACTATTACTCTGTCTTCGGTACTGACTGAAGATGATCAAGTTCCGGAATACTTGTCTGATGTTTCTTCAGTTTTCTCCAAATCCCAATCTGAAAAATTGCCTCCTCATAGGGAGTACAACTGCGCCATTAATAACAAGGCTTTGTTGAAGAAGTTTCTTCCACCTCTGATTCCTTCTATCTCTCCGTCCGAGCCAGTTCTGGTGGATGGTAATCTGGAATATGAAGTGGAGAATATCCTGGACTCTAGATGGCGTAGACGCAGGTTACAGTTTCTGGTTAAATGGAAAGGCTATGGACCAGAAGATAATTCTTGGATTTCGGCGTCTGAAGTGCATGTGGCTAGACTGGCGCAGGAATTTTTTCAGAGATTCCCAGAGAAACCAGGTGCGGCCTTTGAGGGTTCGGTGACCCCTCATCAAGGGGGGTCATGTTATGACCCGGTCTCAGCAGTCTCGGCCTGTTAGGTTCAGGCGCAGAGTGTCCGGACGACATTCAGTGCGTGAACCACCTGATGCACGGCAGGGGAATGTTCACACCAGACATGCAGTTTCTGCTCTGGCACTCGGGCGTGGATCACGTGGTGAGTGGCCTGATGGATCAGTGCCTGGTGTGTCTTGGCCTCTGAAGGGGTTAAGTTCTCTGCAGTGCTGAATACTTTACAGGCTATGGGCGAGGCCTTCTCCTTACTATATAAGGTTGTTGCACATGCTATCTGATGCCGGTCTTAAACGTCTGTTCCTGTTCTCAGTGAATGTCTGTTGTCTGAAGCTGCTCCATCTGCATCCTGGCCCATCCAGTTTCTTGCTCCTGTTCACACAGGACTGGTTCGCTAAGTATTGAGCTTGTATCCAGACATAGTGTTCCGGGCGCAGCGAGCCCTAGGTATTTTTCTGTTTGGAAGTTTGGAGTTTTGGTAGGGGTTTTTATAGTGTGTGATACTCAGTTCTGTTTTTCCCTATCCCTTGCTTAGTTCAGTTATTCTGTGTTTCACGTTTATTCTCTTCCTATGCTTTTGTGTACTCACTTTCACCGTTAGTCCAAGTCTGGACATCCGTGGGGGGCTTGTTCTGTATCTGCCTCTCCTTCGTAAACGTGAAGCTAGACAGGGGCTCTATTTCCCTTTGCAGGTTAGCTACTTCTCCGGCTGTGCTCGTGCCCCTTCAGGCAAGTTAGTCGGGCCCACGGCTACTTCTAGTTGTGCGAGGCAGGGTGTAGGAGGATCCACACTAGAAGTCCAAACTGCTCGTACTTATTATTGTTGGTTTTTATATATGTTTTTCCTGTACCGTACTGAGAAGTTATCAGTCCGGGGCCAGTCCGTGATCAGGGATCCCCAAACCATAACACCTAGGCTTACTTATTTTATCATGCTGACTAATAACTGAACTAATAACTAATAAGTAGGGTTGAGCTGATCTTGAGGTTTCAGGATCGTTTTTAAAACCCGATTTTCGATAATTTTCCAGCCAATCCCGATTGTGAAATTTGCTTGTTTGGGATCCGATCTTTCCCAATCGCTCAACCCTAGTTACTTTATGTTTATGTAGTAGGTTTGAGCTGATCTTGAGATTTCAGGATCGTTTTTAAAATCTGATTTTCGATAATTTTCCAGCCAATCGACGATCGTGAAATTTGCTCGATCGCCGATCGGGATCCAATTTTTCCCAATTCCGATCGCTCAACCCTACTGATAAACATCCTATGGGCCATATATGTGCATGTCATTTTAATATTAATAATATGAATGCGATTGGTTGATCAGATATCATAAATGTAAAGTCTTTAGCATTTCAAGAAATTGTTTGTTGTCTGAGAACATTAGCTCATTATGATTATGAATACTGGAATGGATTATACCTGGGTTAAGCATGGAATCTTTATATCACAATCTTATTCCTTTTATCAAATAAGAATAATTATTAGACAAATAAACAGAAGATCTGATAATAAGAAAAGTATAAACATCTGAAAAATAAATGAAGAAATCTGTAGATTCAAATGTCTTATCCAAATTAGATTAAGAGAACTGGAAGTAAGCCAGCAGTGTAGTTGTATAAAACAGCAGCTGGTATACGTGCCAGAGTAAAAAACATTCAGTGATAAAATAAAAGTCTACATTTGTTTGACAATCTGAACATAATTAAATAGGCACATAGAAGTGTATATATAAATCTGAGAAAGGAACACATTTATTTCTCAGCTCAAAATCAAAAGTCATTAATGTTCACATTTTTGTAAGAACTTTTTTCCTTTAGGTTGCTATTGCTTTTTCATGACTAGAATAGTATATCATGGTGCACTGTCTAGCAACACAATTCTATCTGATTGAAATCTGCAAACATTATAAGTCAATTGAGTTAAAAAAAAATGAATGGGTCCTGTAAAAACTATGACTTGGAGCTTTATCTTAAACAGATCCTTAAAGGGTTGTCCCATGACTCTCCTTGATACCAAAAACTGCAAAAGAGGTATTAACTTCATAAGATCTGTTTAAAGACTATAAATTGAACAATTCTCTAAAAATTCCTGTTTCCTCACACGTTGTCATGCCAAATAAGAGACATTGTGGGAGGGATTCAGTGGAGGAGCACATGGTGGCACTTGAGCTAATGGCTTACATATGTCGCTCCTTCATAGGCACTTCCATTGCTTCTACATCAATGGCTTCAATGTCATCCTCCCAGCTTTGTTGGCAGTCAGAAGTCAGAGTATAAAGAAACAAGGGCAGAATGATTATATTCACAGACTACTAAACCACCAATGAGAAGATGAACATAAGGTAGTAGAGATGTGCTGAGGCAAATGAGGAATAAGGAGGTGGAGGAAAGTCGCTTTAATTATCAATATTATTACCAGCACATTCACAGTTAAACTTGAGTATAATTCTCCTGCTAAAGTATCCCAGACAGAAAGTAAAAGTAGTTCTTAACACGCAGCTTAATAGTAGCAAGGTCAATAGCACAGTGTGAAAAGTTCTCAAATAGATAGCACAGTCTGCATCCTATTTGCTAAATATCATCTTCAGAGCATGCATTACGTTAAAAGGTTCCAATGGCTTCACAATCAATAGTGCTGTACAATATTTGCAGTCCTCTTTGTCTGTAAAACGTGGACATTGAACAAATAGAATATTAACTTTACAAATAGCCGTGAATTTATAGACAGGGAAAATTTTTCACAATAAATTCTGGGGGGATTTATAAAGGCTGGTGTTTCCTACTCCAGCCTTAATACATCCCCCCACGATTTCAGGGATGTCTCACTTTTCTGGTGTGAGATAATTGATGGCCATCCCTGCCCTGGTTTACCTTCATTGCCACCCTGCTCTACCCACTTTTTTAGAAAGTAGCACGTGGGGAGCCGAAAAAGTAAAGTGTTGCATCTGTGGTGCAAAAAAAATGGTGTAGATGAAATAGTAATTTTCCCCATTATTTTATGATGTATTTTTATAATGAAATGTAAAAATCAGGAGTTTTACATTCTTAACCCTTTCCCGCCGATGGCATTTTTTGATTTTCGTTTTTGACTCCCCTTCTTCTAAACCCCATAACTTTTTTATTTCTCCGCTCCCAGAGCCATATGAGGTCTTAATTTTTGCAGGACAAATTTTTCTACATGATGCCTCCATTAATTATTCTGTATAATGTACTGGGAAGAAGGAAAAAAAATTCAGAATGGGGTGGATTTGAAGAAAAAATGCATTTCTGCAACTTTCTTACGGGCTTTGATTTTACGGCATTTTAACCCTTTAAAAAAATCCAAAACTGTGTTAAAAATGTTTTTTCTAAAAGTCGCCATATTCCAACAGCCGTAACTTTTTTATACGTTAGTGTACGAGCATGCATAGCTTGTCTTTTTTTTGCGGGGCCGGGTGTACTTTTTAGTTCTACCATTTTCGGGAAATGTTATTGCTTTGATCACTTTTTATTCAAATTTTTATCAGAATCAAAATACTGAAAAAACGGCGGTTTGGCAATTTTGACTATTTTTCCCGCTACGGCGTTTACCAAACAGGAAAAATATTTTTATAGATTTGTAGAGCAGGCGATTTTGGACACGGGGATACCTAACATGTATGTATTTTTTTACATTTTTTTATTTTTTTGCATTTATTAGACCCCCTAGGGGTGTTGAACTCCAGGGGGTCTGATCACTAATGCAATGCATTACAATGCTAATGCATTGCAATGCATTGCAAATAATCATCCTCTCTTTTGCAGGCTGCATAGACCAGCCTGCAAAAGAGAGAATTTGCAGACAAGCCTGGGAGCCTTGTAAAGCATGCTCCAGGAGCCGGCGATCAACGGCAAAATGGCGGCGCCCATGCGCCGCCGGGAAAATGGCGCCTCCGGGACCTTTGACCATGGCGCCAGAGGGGTTAATGCCTCCGATTGGTCCCCGGACCGATCGGAGGCATTAGAGCCGGTTGTCTACTGCCGCCTGGCTCCCGGGCTGTCGCCATAGTTACAGACCTGACATGCGCCATACTATTACGGCGCATGTCGGGAAGGGGTTAAGAAACAAGAGTCCAGAATAGAAACTACTCTATTTTTTAGTGAGTAGAGAAGGACACTATGGAGGGCACATTCACACGGCGGAAATGCACGTGTATTTTGGTAAAATACACGTGTAAAAATAAGACTCCCATTGACTTCAATGACATTTTTTTGCGTGTGTAAAAATACATGTCAAAATACACGTGTAAAATGTCATTGAAGTCAATGGGAGTCTTATTTCTACACGTGTATTTTGCCAAAATACACGCACGTTTACTCCATGTGAATGGGCTCTGACACTCATTGAACAACAACAACAAAAAAATAGTAGCACACCAATAGAAATGCCTCAGGCTGTTTTCACATGACTGAGTTTGCTAAGTGTCCCTGCCTCCTGGTGTAATACTGTCCCATACTGTAGTCACTACAAGACAATATATTGCAAGGCCTTGGCAGATGCTGACACCCCAGTTCTAATGCTCAGCTTATTTACATATAGATTAAAAGTTGATTTTTCTCAGCAGCAACATTGCACTTTGACTTGAAATAAGGAAGATATGTTCACTATGTACCTTCCCCACTCCTACATTAACATACCAGGAGATTGACTTGAATGAGGTCTCAAATATTCTGTAATAACTCTTGCTAGGAAGAAGCAATCTGAATGAAAGAACATGCAATGTGTTCCTCGGTATATGGAGCTTTGGACTAGCTAGGATTCCTCTGTGTGAGAGTGTCGAGGTAGGCAATGTTTAGAAAGGACCTTTCAGTAGCTCCACAAATTCAAGTTCTTTGCATCTGTTAATAGGCGGCACTCCACTGATTCCAATGCAGTTGGAATTTATTCTCTTGCCATCCCTATTTCCAGTTAGTTCTGGTGCCTGATGTGCAATTTAATCTCTGTAATGTCAGTAGGGCGGTGTCAGGCACGGAACGTGATTCAGAACTTCAATCATAGGCAGCCATTGTCAGAACTCAGAATCTCACCCCTTGCTTGCATTTGCTGAAAGTACAGAAAATTCTGCTAGTGGAAAAAAAAGCTAGCAGAACCCTCAATGGGAGGCTTTTTTTTCCAGCGTGGAAAATTCCACACCAAATTCCTCCCGTTTTCCTCCGTGTGAATGGACCCTTTCAGTGCTGTTGTCACATGCAGTATACAGAGATGGGCGAACCGCTCAAGATTTGTTTCAGGTTCAGGTGGGTCGGGACCAAAAAGTGTTTCGGGTTAAACAAGTTTGATATAAAGCATGGGTTAAATTGGCTTAAAACATATAATATAACACTGTCAGGTCTCCTAGGAACATATCTATCCAATGTCTAGCTTTATAAGGCAACGAAGTCGAAGTTATGTTAAAGTGAAAGTGACATGTATGTCTATGGAAAAACATATGTAACTAATGGATACAATCTCCGAGTTTAACCACACTCTGTGCTGTCACTCCCTTTCTCTCATTTGAGGATAAGTCTTGCCTGTGGTTTTTTTAAGACATGTTCGCTATAGTGTAACAAACAATGGTTTTATAGAAGAAATAGCCCCTATTGATGACTTGTAAGTGCTACAAGTTTATCTTGGATGCAAATTTATGGCTGTGTTTCTTGTTGAAAAGATGAAGAATTGCTTTTAATAAAAAAAAAAAGTGACATGCAGTAATCTATGGATTTATATGATGGACCAGGCCGCAGGACATGCCAGGCTGTGGCATTGATGGTAGTGGTTGCATTATGGCCCACTTTAAATAATAGAGATTTTTTTCAGATTATTGCAGGCTGCCGGACTACTAATTGTGTGAACAACAACAAAAAACACTTAAAAGGATATTTTTTTCAGATTAGCAGACTGTGTATTAAAACCACAGACAAGTACCTTTCCCCCCAAATGGGTCATTTTTGTAGTGTTTTAAATGTTAAAATCAATAAAAGTGAGTGGCAGCTCAGTATATGGTTAAACTCAGAGCTTGTATCCACTGCTTACCATCTATAGACATACATGTCACTTTCACTTTACTATGGCTGTGATTGCCTTAGAGATCTAGAAATTGGAAAGATAGGTTTCTAAGAGTGACACTATATTGTAAGCCAATTTAAACTATGGTTTGTACCAAAGTTCAATCCTAAAACAAATATTGTACCTGACCACCCGACCTTGAAATAAAATGAATCTTGAAAGGTTCAACTATCTTTAGTTGGGTATTTAAATCCTCTAAAAATATCAAAAAAGAAAGCTCAGCTCACCCACATAAGTCTTGATTCCATAGGCTGTGTAATTTATTGTCCGGGGTGCACGGCACAGACACTCTATTCCGAAAGTGTCTAATATTCCAATAAACAAGTAGAAAAAGATGTCCGGCAGCTCTCCGATAAAATATAACTTTTAATGAAAAATGTCATAAAATAACAAAAAAATGACATTACACAGAAAAAAGAGAAATAATAAACCCCCTAAAAAAACGCAGATGCGTTTCGGAACAAGATGTTCCTTCCTCAGAGCGTATTTTTAGCAATCTGACCTGAGTATATATAGCTAACAAACATTACAACACTTCCAGTCATTAATTAAGATTCAGTTCACCTAAGTTGATTAAAGGGATCATATACACCTGGATAGTCACAAACAGGAAAGAGACATGTCATAATATAAATGTAAATACAAATAAAATACAGATCTCTCTTTACCATGATTTGCCAAAACAATCTTTTTCCACTCTATTATCAAAAACATCAATATCGTATTTATAACCTAGAAAAAGATATATATACATATATCTCTGGGATATGTGCCTGTTCACATTCATTACCTCCGTTATTTCACAGTATATATTTTTTGACATAACAATAATTCTGAATCTATTCACACTGCATGCGTTTAATCCAGGACAGAGAAAAATGTTCCATATAAAGACATAATATTCACTTGATGTTAAATATTGAAAATATATTCAAAAATACCTTATCAAGAGGACACATCATCTCTTTTCTTAGCTTACACTTCCTCATTTTCCTATCCACGACAGTGTAGTAATAACCGAGCTCTTTAAACGGAATAGTAAAAGGACCTAGCATACTTGATTCCATGGCCTAGGTGACGTGATCCTGAGTAACCAATCATCGAATGGACACTCCCATACACACTCCCATAAACACCTCCTACTCCACAATTACATAGGATACCCGTTCATTCACAATAGGAATCACGTGACCCATTATAACCAATGATCTGCAAGAGAGAGCAAGATATCTCTCATTTGACAACCGAAGTAACGGGATGGAAAAAGACATTAACCTATGGTAAACCCTATCATGGACAGATCTCAAATGAGTCTATATGAGACTCTCAATCCCCCGTTTTAAAGCACATGACTGTAAACGGACAATAAATATTCAGCAATAATAGTCACTAAAAGGAACAAGCAAATTGCCACTAAACATGATAAGAGAACAAATCATCCAATACAAGACAAAAAAAAAACAAAAAAAAAAAAACCACAGAGAACGGTACCATATATCCGCAAGAAAACCGCATCAATGGTAAGTAAGTACAAATACACCTAAGATACATATATGACTGGTAAGCTCCCTGATGATATATAATAAAGACCTGGTAGACAAATACACCTAAGATACATATATGACTGGTAAGCTCCCTGATAGTATATAATAAAGACCTGGTAAACTCCCTGATACCATATAATAAGAACCTAATGGTATTCGTATCTTATAACTATTATTATTTTTATTATTATTCTATGTAAACTACCTCTAAAAGGAAAAATTAATAAATATAAGTGAGGTCAGTTTTAATATTCATCCCAAATGGAATCCTACAATTAAATTGTAGGATCCAGAAAGCCTCTCGTTGGAATAAAAGTTTTTGCTAACTACCTCCTCTTATGGGTTTGTCTACCTTTTCGATGGCATAAAACTCCATGGTAGATAAATTGGATTTATGTGTTGATGCAAAATGTCTTGATATCCCAGACATATGGTCTGAGGGGAATTTACTACTATCATTTATGTGTTCGGCTATACGGGTTTTCAGAGGTCTAGTTGTACAACCAACGTAGTCCATTTTGCATGCTGTACATTTGATGTTATAAACAACATGATGTGTACTGCAATTCATGAAAGATTTTAGTGATACTGATATATCTGACTGATAACTCGAAATAGACCTTATTCTTCTAGTATATTGACAAACATTACATTTGTTGGAACCACATTTTGCAAATCCAATCATGTTGTTATGAATTCCTTTTTTAGTAGTACTAAAAAGGCTAGGGGAGAGTATATCTCCCAAAGATTTGCCTTTTTTAGGAATGCATTGTAGACCATTTTTTAATAATTTTTTTGTTGTAGGATCTACTTCTAAGATGGCTAAATTATTTTTAATAATTTTCGTGATTTCTATATATTGAGGGCTGTAAGCAGTAGTAAACAGCATTTTTTCTTGTCTTGTATTATTTTTCCCTTTCTTGGTTAATAAAGATTTTCTTGACCTCTCATCCATTATTCCCTTTGCTCTTTTTAATATCCATGATGGATAATTTCTATCCCTGAGTCTTTTAATTGTATTGGCTGAATGGCATTCAAAGTCTTTCTCCAAAGAACAGGCTCTCTTGGTTCTTATTAATTCACCAGTTGGTATGGCTTTGAAAATATGGGGTGGATGACAGCTGTCCGCTCTTAACACTGTGTTGCCTGTGGTAGGCTTTCTGTATAAAGATGTTTCTACTCTCAACGTTTCTGGATTAATATATAAAGAAATATCCAAAAAATTAGTAGTGTGTAAATCAAAAGTGTAAGTGAATTGTAATGACAACTGATTAGAATTAAGATAAGACATGAAGGCTGGTATGGACGCTACATTACCAGACCAGACGATCAGAATATCGTCTATGTAGCGCCCATACCAGCCTATCATGTTAACAAAAGGATTGTGACTTGTATAAATAGTGATCTCTTCTCAATAGGCCATAAAAAGATTGGCCAGGGAAGGTGAGAACGGGGCACCCATAGGTGCCCCGCAAATCTGTAGATAATATTGATTATTAAACAAAAAATAATTGTGCTGTAATAAAAAAATAGTGATGGATAATATAAATTCACATACTTCTTCTGTGTATTCACTATAATTGTATAAGTGATGTGCTAGTGCATCTATTGCAGAACCATGAGGAATACATGAATATAACGAACATACATCACAAGTGATCCATGAAAAATTTTGTTTCCACTCAAAATTATCAAAAGTCGCAAGAACCTCTTTACTGTCTTTGATATAAGCAGGAGTACGATAAACTAAAGGCTGAAGAATGCCATCCAGCCAAGTTGCCACTTTCTCGTTAACTGAGTCAATACTCGAAATGATCGGGCACATTGGATTAGGTACCTCATTCTTATGGATCTTCGGTAACCCATAAAAAATAGGGGTCACCGGGTCCAAATTAATAAGATTTTGAGCCTCATGAGGGGTATATATTCCAAGTGCAGTGCCTTCAGCTACTAGATCTTTTAATTGTGCTGCAAACTTGACAGTGGGATCAGTAGATAGCAGACGGTAAGTAGATTTATCCTGTAGAATTTTGAGACAACCAATCTCATAATCTACTTTATCCATTAAAACAACTTTGCCACCTTTATCCGCCTTTTTTATTTCAACAGTATGCATACTTTTCAATTCTTCCAATGCCTTGAATTCTTCCCTGGTGAACTTTTTTAACTTTTATTTTGAATTTACAGGAATTGGAGAATAGTGGTGAAACAAACAAAATTAGAAATAGAGATAATATTCCTGTACATATTTCCAATCCCACCTTTTACCCCCTAAAATCTAGGGGTAATAGCTATATGATGTTCCAACAAAAAACAGAACAGGATTTGAAGGCATTGTATGAATCAGTTAAAAAAGAAAAGTATAGTAACAATCTCACCAGGGAAGAATTCAAGGCATTGGAAGAATTGAAAAGTATGCATACTGTTGAAATAAAAAAGGCGGATAAAGGTGGCAAAGTTGTTTTAATGGATAAAGTAGATTATGAGATTGGTTGTCTCAAAATTCTACAGGATAAATCTACTTACCGTCTGCTATCTACTGATCCCACTGTCAAGTTTGCAGCACAATTAAAAGATCTAGTAGCTGAAGGCACTGCACTTGGAATATATACCCCTCATGAGGCTCAAAATCTTATTAATATGGACCCGGTGACCCCTATTTTTTATGGGTTACCGAAGATCCATAAGAATGAGGTACCTATTCCAATGCGCCCGATCATTTCGAGTATTGGCTCAGTTAACGAGAAAGTGGCAACTTGGCTGGATGGCATTCTTCAGCCTTTAGTTTATCGTACTCCTGCTTATATCAAAGACAGTAAAGAGGTTCTTGCGACTTTTGATAATTTTGAGTGGAAACAAAATTTTTCATGGATCACTTGTGATATATGTTCGTTATATTCATGTATTCCTCATGGTTCTGCAATAGATGCACTAGCACATCACTTATACAATTATAGTGAATACACAGAAGAAGTATGTGAATTTATATTATCCATCACTATTTTTTTATTACAGCACAATTATTTTTTGTTTAATAATCAATATTATCTACAGATTTGCGGGGCACCTATGGGTGCCCCGTTCTCACCTTCCCTGGCCAATCTTTTTATGGCCTATTGGGAAGAGATCACTATTTATACAAGTCACAATCCTTTTGTTAACATGATAGGCTGGTATGGGCGCTACATAGACGATATTCTGATCGTCTGGTCTGGTAAATGTAGCGTCCATACCAGCCTTCATGTCTTATCTTAATTCTAATCAGTTGTCATTACAATTCACTTACACTTTTGATTTACACACTACTAATTTTTTGGATATTTCTTTATATATTAATCCAGAAACGTTGAGAGTAGAAACATCTTTATACAGAAAGCCTACCACAGGCAACACAGTGTTAAGAGCGGACAGCTGTCATCCACCCCATATTTTCAAAGCCATACCAACTGGTGAATTAATAAGAACCAAGAGAGCCTGTTCTTTGGAGAAAGACTTTGAATGCCATTCAGCCAATACAATTAAAAGACTCAGGGATAGAAATTATCCATCATGGATATTAAAAAGAGCAAAGGGAATAACGGATGAGAGGTCAAGAAAATCTTTATTAACCAAGAAAGGGAAAAATAATACAAGACAAGAAAAAATGCTGTTTACTACTGCTTACAGCCCTCAATATATAGAAATCACGAAAATTATTAAAAATAATTTAGCCATCTTAGAAGTAGATCCTACAACAAAAAAATTATTAAAAAATGGTCTACAATGCATTCCTAAAAAAGGCAAATCTTTGGGAGATATACTCTCCCCTAGCCTTTTTAGTACTACTAAAAAAGGAATTCATAACAACATGATTGGATTTGCAAAATGTGGTTCCAACAAATGTAATGTTTGTCAATATACTAGAAGAATAAGGTCTATTTCGAGTTATCAGTCAGATATATCAGTATCACTAAAATCTTTCATGAATTGCAGTACACATCATGTTGTTTATAACATTAAATGTACAGCATGCAAAATGGACTACGTTGGTTGTACAACTAGACCTCTGAAAACCCGTATAGCCGAACACATAAATGATAGTAGTAAATTCCCCTCAGACCATATGTCTGGGATATCAAGACATTTTGCATCAACACATAAATCCAATTTATCTACCATGGAGTTTTATGCCATCGAAAAGGTAGACAAACCCATAAGAGGAGGTAGTTAGCAAAAACTTTTATTCCAACGAGAGGCTTTCTGGATCCTACAATTTAATTGTAGGATTCCATTTGGGATGAATATTAAAACTGACCTCACTTATATTTATTAATTTTTCCTTTTAGAGGTAGTTTACATAGAATAATAATAAAAATAATAATAGTTATAAGATACGAATACCATTAGGTTCTTATTATATGGTATCAGGGAGTTTACCAGGTCTTTATTATATACTATCAGGGAGCTTACCAGTCATATATGTATCTTAGGTGTATTTGTCTACCAGGTCTTTATTATATATCATCAGGGAGCTTACCAGTCATATATGTATCTTAGGTGTATTTGTACTTACTTACCATTGATGCGGTTTTCTTGCGGATATATGGTACCGTTCTCTGTGTTTTTTTTTTTTTTGTTTTTTTTTTTGTCTTGTATTGGATGATTTGTTCTCTTATCATGTTTAGTGGCAATTTGCTTGTTCCTTTTAGTGACTATTATTGCTGAATATTTATTGTCCGTTTACAGTCATGTGCTTTAAAACGGGGGATTGAGAGTCTCATATAGACTCATTTGAGATCTGTCCATGATAGGGTTTACCATAGGTTAATGTCTTTTTCCATCCCGTTACTTCGGTTGTCAAATGAGAGATATCTTGCTCTCTCTTGCAGATCATTGGTTATAATGGGTCACGTGATTCCTATTGTGAATGAACGGGTATCCTATGTAATTGTGGAGTAGGAGGTGTTTATGGGAGTGTGTATGGGAGTGTCCATTCGATGATTGGTTACTCAGGATCACGTCACCTAGGCCATGGAATCAAGTATGCTAGGTCCTTTTACTATTCCGTTTAAAGAGCTCGGCTATTACTACACTGTCGTGGATAGGAAAATGAGGAAGTGTAAGCTAAGAAAAGAGATGATGTGTCCTCTTGATAAGGTATTTTTGAATATATTTTCAATATTTAACATCAAGTGAATATTATGTCTTTATATGAAACATTTTTCTCTGTCCTGGATTAAACGCATGCAGTGTGAATAGATTCAGAATTATTGTTATGTCAAAAAATATATACTGTGAAATAACGGAGGTAATGAATGTGAACAGGCACATATCCCAGAGATATATGTATATATATCTTTTTCTAGGTTATAAATACGATATTGATGTTTTTGATAATAGAGTGGAAAAAGATTGTTTTGGCAAATCATGGTAAAGAGAGATCTGTATTTTATTTGTATTTACATTTATATTATGACATGTCTCTTTCCTGTTTGTGACTATCCAGGTGTATATGATCCCTTTAATCAACTTAGGTGAACTGAATCTTAATTAATGACCGGAAGTGTTGTAATGTTTGTTAGCTATATATACTCAGGTCAGATTGCTAAAAATACGCTCTGAGGAAGGAACATCTTGTTCCAAAACGCGTCTGCGTTTTTTTAGGGGGTTTATTATTTCTCTTTTTTCTGTGTAATGTCATTTTTTGTTATTTTATGACATTTTTCATTAAAAGTTATATTTTATCGGAGAGCTGCCGGACATCTTTTTCTACATGTTTATTTAAATCCTCTGTTTGCATATCTACAATGCCCTAGAAATTATGGCACTATAAATAAATATAAAATAATAGTAACATCTTGCAGGTACAGTATGGCCCTGTACACAGTACCTGTAATGTAGTGCACAGAAGTAGAAACATAGAAGAGAAAACACATGGTCCATCTAGTCTGCACTTATAGTCAGTAGCGTAACTACCGCAGAGGCAGCTGCCACAGGGCCCGGGCCATTACGGGGCCCGGTGACAGCCACTACCGCTGCGGGTTTTTTATTTTTTTTTAATAGGCCGTTACTGGCCCTATTTACTTCTCGATCCTGGCTGGGCCGGGATCGGTAAGTGACACCGCGGGCCCCACAAATACTATCATTATACTCGGGGGTCTTTGCAGACCCCCGAGTATAATGATCGGCGGACCGGGAGAGGTAAGGGAACGTTAAAAACACTGTTACTTACCTCTCCACGATCCTGCCAGGCCTCCTTCCTACTTGTCTGACGTCTCTGACGTCACATGAACCCGGCCTGCTTCCCGGGCCATGTGACGTCCAACGTCATAGAAGAAGGACGGCAGCGGAGAAGACAGCGTAGGAGCCGGTGGACAGGTAAGAAACAGTATTTTTTTATGTTTTTATTCCCCTGGGTCTACGATTATTATACTCTGGGGTCTGAAAAGACCCCAGAGTATAATAATTGTTTATGGGTGTCCACTATGGGCTATAATACTGTGTGCAGGGGCAACTATGGGGGATAATACTGTGTGCAGGGGCCACTAAGGGACATAATGCTGTGTGTAGGGGCCACTAAGGGACATAATACTGTATGCAAGGGCCACTAATGGACATAATACTGTGTGCAGGGCTTACTAAAGGACATAATAAGTGCAGAGGAGGGGGTCGGTCAAGGTCTTCGGTGTCGGTTGGGGGAGCCCATGTCAAAAGTTCGCCACGGGGCCCCGCCATTCCTAGTTACACCACTGCTTATAGTATTACCATTTTATCTTAGAATACATTTGTTTATACCAGGTATGCTTAAGTTCACATACTGTAGATTTCCCAACCACATCTGCTGGAAGTTTGTTCCAAGCCTTAAGGAATTTTTTATTGAAATAATATGATTGCATGATTTCTTTAGTATGCTGCTCTGTATGCTAGGTCAGACTACTTGTAGAGAGATATTTTCTCCTAGAAGTAATGCTTCTGGAACATACCAAGATTCTTTTTTTGAATTTATAAGGATCCAGACAGAAGAAACACTCCTCATGCCATTGTATAAAATGTATAAGCATATAAAGGTACAAAATAGTCTTCATATGACAATGTGCATGAAATATAAGAGCATATTTTGTTGGCAGCATATCCTGGCTGAAATCCCCAATCTAACTGTGGTTTTCCTTGGCCAACTTGAAATCATCAAACTTGCAGTTGATTGCCATTTCAATGGAGAATTACTTCAATGGAAAAATTGCAATGCAGTATTGAAATTTTTGTAAATCAATAAGGGTAAAACACTACAAATTCCCAAAATATAAGGTAGTGCAATTCACACATGAAGAAACACACCTTTTTTTAAATTGTATTGTATAACTGATCCCACAGTCATCGGGAGGTGAATTACTCCAGTAGCAAAAACCTCCGTATGCGTATCTTATAGGGTTGAGCAATCGGGATTGGAAAAGATCAGATTCCGATCGGCGATTAAGTAAATTTCACGATTGTGATTGGAAATCCGATCCCAATCTTTTTAGGCAGGATCGAGGTCGAAGTTTATTGACCACAATGCTTTGCTACTGGCTAAGCATTGTGGGAAATGCTAACAATGATAGGAATGAATGGATGCCGCCGGCACACAACCTGTACCGGCGTCTGGCCGCTTTGTCCCCTGCATGCCGGCTGCGTCCATTCATTCCTATGGCATAGCAGGGAGGAAACAAAGGAGTAGATGATATCTACTCTTCTGTTTCCTCTCTGCTGTGCCATATCCTCGACACTGCTACATCTGCATTATTGTAGATTGACTTGTCTATCTACTCTTCTTCTTCGTCCCTGTTTTACCGTATGCTCATCAGCTCTGCTACATCTGAGATCTGCATCTCAGATGTAGCAGAGCTGAGTATATGATAAAGCAGCGACGAAGCAGAAGAGTCGATAGACAAGTCCACTTACCTGCACAGATCCGCTGCTGCTCCCCGTCTGTTCTCTTCTCGCCTCTTCTCCAATTATTTTCCAATTATTAAAAAAATCCCATTGACTTGCATTGAGATCAGAATTGCGATTGGGATCGGGTTCCAATGGAAAATGATTGGAAATCGGATTTTAAAAACGATCCTGAAATCTCAGATCGGCTCAACCCCAGTATCTTAATAAAGGACCCAACAGGGACAAGGCAGCCCTGACTTACGTAGAGGCTCTGGCCTCTTAATAAATCAATTGGATGCCGTGAACCAAAATGGATATCTGGCATAGATTTTTGCTATAATTCACAAAACTAGTGTGCGTTATACTAAAGTCAGACTGAAGCATTTCGCTCCAACCTAACTTGCATCACCCACATTTGTGGAAAGTAGGGGGTGCAGAACGAGGAGTGTATCACACATCTGGTGCAAGAAATGGTCTTGTGCCAAATGATAAATTCCGTCCAATGTATGTATAGATATTCTTAAGTGCAACATTCTTCAATTAACCCTTTTAGGACTGATATAAATTAAAGGTAACTGAATACTATTGCTTCCTATCACCTACCTGCGATCAATTGAAGGAGCCACCGCCTCCTCTTCTTGACCCGTACATAAGATGTCTGTGCGTCAGAGCAGGAGTCATGATGACATCATACCATCGCCGCCTGTGCCAAGAAGAATAGGTCTCCTAATCCAGCCCAGGACAGGTTCTGCTAAGCTTTGCTTTTTTTGTGTTTGTTTTTTTTTTATCTTTTTTTTTTTTTTAAAGAGGCCTGTCTTGGGCTGGTGTAGGTGAAATAGATAGTAAAAATGCCGCCCCTCCAAGCAGTGTCCTCTCACTTCGCCTCACTAGAGGTGTGCCCCTTCCTCTTCCCTTACTTGGAGCAGTAAGCTACTCACCCATTCTATACTGAGAGATAAAATCAAATTCAGATTGTGCACCAAGGAAATGCTGTATAATCAATGTCAGGAATAATCTCACATAGCAGACAAATGAAGGGGCATTGCTTAAGCAATGTATTTAGGAAAAGTCTTGAATTTACATAACCTAGGATATTAGATAGGATCCTTTAAATTAATTTTTCTAATGTTAGTGGTGTTTTATTTTCATTTCCATGTCAATATTTTCAGTCATTTCACTGAAAAAAAACAACAGGCCGCATTAACCTGATGTGACATAAAGCCATTAGAGATGAGCGAACACTAAAATGTTCGAGGTTCGAAATTCGATTCGAACAGCCGCTCAATGTTCGTGTGTTCGAACGGGTTTCGAACCCCATTATAGTCTATGGGGAACAGATACTCGTTAAGGGGGAAACCCAAATCCGTGTCTGGAGGGTCACCAAGTCCACTATGACACCCCAGGAAATGATGCCAACACCTCTGGAATGACACTGGGACAGCAGGGGAAGCATGTCTGGGGGCATCTAACACACCAAAGACCCTCTATTACCCCAACATCACAGCCTAACAACTACACACTTTACACACTCAATACCACCTCTCTGACAGTAGGAAAACACCTTGAAACATGTGTATTTGGCACTTGCAGTGAGGAGAGCTTGTCACCAGCAGTGAATTTGGCCCTTGTAGTAAGTTGAGGTTGGCACCAACATTTGTTTTGAAAATCAGGGTGGATTGAGCCTCTAACCAGCAGAGTTTGGGCAAATTCATGGTGGAGGGAGCCTCTAAAAACCCCAGTTTGGACCAATTCATGGTGGAGGGAGCCTCTAAAAACCCCAGTTTGGACCAATTCATGGTGGAGGGAGCCTCTAAAAACCCCAGTTTGGACCAATTCATGATGGAGGGAGCCTCTAAACAGCCCAGTTTGGGCAAATTCATGGTGGAGGGAGCCTCTAAACAGCCCAGTTTGGGCAAATTCATGGTGGAGGGAGCCTCTAAACAGCCCAGTTTGGGCAAATTCATGGTGGAGGGAGCCTCTAAAAACCCCAGTTTGGACCAATTCATGGTGGAGGGAGCCTCTAAAAACCGCAGTTTGGACCAATTCATGGTGGAGGGAGCCTCTAAAAACCCCAGTTTGGACCAATTCATGATGGAGGGAGCCTCTAAACAGCCCAGTTTGGGCAAATTCATGGTGGAGGGAGCCTCTAAAAACCCCCAGTTTGGACCAATTCATGGTGGAGGGAGCCTCTAAAAACCCCAGTTTGGACCAATTCATGGTGGAGGGAGCCTCTAAACAGCTCAGTTTGGGCAAATTCATGGTGGAGGGAGCCTCTAAACAGCCCAGTTTGGGCAAATTCATGGTGGAGGGAGCCTCTAAAAACCCCAGTTTGGACCAATTCATGGTGGAGGGAGCCTCTAAAAACCCCAGTTTGGACCAATTCATGGTGGAGGGAGCCTCTAAACAGCCCAGTTTGGGCAAATTCATGGTGGAGGGAGCCTCTAACCAGCCCAGTTTGGACCAATTCATGGTGGAGGGAGCCTCTAAAAACCCCAGTTTGGACCAATTCATGGTGGAGGGAGACTCTAAACAGCCCAGTTTGGACCAATTCATGGTGGAGGGAGCCTCTAAAAACCCCAGTTTGGACCAATTCATGGTGGAGGGAACCTCTAACCAGCAGAGTTGTGGGAAAGCAGGGTGGAGGGAGCCTCTAACCAGCAGAGTTGGTGGAAATCAGGGTGGAGGGAGCCTCTAACCAGCAGAGTTTTGGGAAAGCAGGGTGGAGGGAGCCTCTAACCAGCAGAGTTGTGGGAAAGCAGGGTGGAAGGAGCCTCTAACCAGCAGAGTTGGTGGAAATCAGGGTGGAGGGAGCCTCTAACCAGCAGAGTTGGGGGAAATCAGGGTGGAGGGAGCCTAGTATTAGCAGAATTGTGCAACGCTTATGGTGGATGAGTATGAGGATGCGGAGGAATTGGAGAGGTTGAGTACAGACATGGAGTTTCATGTTGGGGTGCTTTACACAGGTGGGCACAAAAATGAAGGCTCTATCCAGTAAGGGTTCATTTTTATCAAAGTGAGCCGGTCGGCACTCTCAGCTGACAGACGGGTGCGCTTGTCAGTGATGATGCCACCGGCTGCACTGAACACCCTCTCAGATAGGACGCTGGCGGCAGGACAGGACAGCACCTCCAAGGCATATAGGGCAAGTTCAAGCCACAGGTCCAACTTCGACACCCAATACGTGTAGGGCGCAGAGGGGTCGGAGAGGACAGGGCTGTGGTCGGAAAGGTATTCCCGCAACATGCGCCTATACTTCTCACGCCTGGTGACACTAGGACCCTCCGTGGCGGCACTTTGGCGAGGGGGTGCCATCAAGGTGTCCCAGACCTTAGACAGTGTGCCCCTTGTTTGTGTGGACCGGTGAGAACTTGGTTGCCTACTGGAGGAACTGCCCTCCCTGTCGCCAACGTCACATGCTGGAAACATCTCCATCATATTCTGCACCAATTGCCTGTGGCAAGCATTGATGCGATTGGCCCTCCCCTCTACCGGAATAAAAGACGAGATGTTGTTTTTATACCGGGGGTCAAGGATAGCAAAGATCCAGTACTGGTTGTCCTCCATGATTTTGACAATACGCTTGTCGGTTGTAAAGCACCCCAACATGAACTCAGCCATGTCTGCCACAGTGTTAGTTGGCATGACTCCTCTGGCCCCACCGGAAAGTTCAATCTCCATTTCCTCCTCATCCTCCATGTCTACCCATCCGCGCTGCAACAATGGGACGATTCGAAGTTGCCCGGAAGCCTCCTGTATCACCATCACATCATCGGACAACTCTTCTTCCTCCTCCTCCTCCTCCTCCTCCATTAAACGCAGTGAAGCGGACAGATGTGTGGACCTACTCTCCAGCTGTGACGGATCGGATGCTATCCCTAACTCCTCTGTGTGATCTGAGTTATCCCTGATGTCAATCAGGGATTCTCTCAGAACACACAAGAGCGGGATTGTAAGGCTCACCATCGCATCCTCAGAGCTCACCCTCCTTGTGGACTCCTCAAAGACCCGTAGGATGTCACAAAGGTCTCTCATCCATGGCCACTCATGGATGTGAAACTGAGGCAGCTGACTTTGTGGCACCCTAGGGTTTTGTAGCTGGTATTCCATCAAAGGTCTCTGCTGCTCAACCACTCTATTCAACATCTGAAACGTTGAGTTCCAGCGTGTGGGGATGTCGCACAAAAGCCGGTGTTGTGGCACATGCAGGCGTTGCTGGAGAGATTTTAAGCTAGCAGCGGCTACTGTCGACTTGCGAAAGTGGGCGCACATGCGCCGCACTTTCACCAGTAGCTCTGGAACATTGGGGTAGCTCTTTAGGAAACGTTGCACCACTAGGTTGAAGACGTGGGCCAGGCATGGAACATGTTGGAGTCCGGCAAGCTCCAGAGCTGCTACCAGGTTCCGGCCGTTATCACAAACGACCATGCCTGGGCCCAGGTGCAGCGGCTCAAACCATATTGCCGTCTCATCGAGGAGGGCATCCCTCACCTCGGAGGCAGTGTGCTGTCTGTCCCCCAAGCTGATCAGCTTCAGCACAGCCTGCTGACGTCTACCAACGCCAGTACTGCAACGTTTCCAACTCGTAGCTGGGGTCAATCTAACAGCGGAGGAGGAGGCGGTGGCGGAGGAGGAGGCGGTAGAGGAGGAGGAGGAGGGGGGTGTTCTTCTCGTGTCCCTGCCAGGAATGTTAGGCGGGGAGACGAGGTACACCGGGCCAGTTTGGGAAGCAGTCCCAGCCTCAACTACATTCACCCAGTGTGCCGTCAGTGAAATGTAGCGTCCCTGTCCGCATGCACTTGTCCACGCGTCGGTGGTCAAGTGGACCTTTGTGCAAAGCGCGGAACTAAGGGCCCGCCTGATGTTGAGTGACACGTGCTGGTGCAAGGCGGGGACGGCACACCGGGAGAAGTAGTGACGGCTAGAGACGGCATAGCGAGGTGCCGCAGTTGCCATCAGGTCCAGGAAGGTGGGAGTTTCAACAAGCCGGAACGCCAACATCTCCTGGGCCAGCAGTTTAGCGATGTTGGCGTTCAAGGCTTGCGCGTGTGGGTGGTTAGCAGTGTATTTCTGCCGCCGCTCCAATGTCTGAGAGATGGTGGGTTGTTGTAAAGAAGCGCCTGATGGTGCCTTTGATGGTGCAGGAGAAGGAGATAAGACAGGAACAGGGGAGGATGAGGGAGAAGTCAACAAAGTGGCGGAGGCAGATGAAGTGGTGTCCTGGCTCGTCCTCTGGAGTGCATCGCCAGCACAGTCAGCAGTGGCAGTGGCAGAGGCAGAGGCAGTGGCAGAGGCAGTGGCAGTGGCGTGAATGGCAGGCGGCCTTTGTCCTGCCGTTGCTGCCTGCCACTGATTCCAGTGCTTGGATTCCAAATGACGGCGCATTGAAGTGGTGGACAGGTTGCTCTTCTCAGAGCCCCTAATCAATTTCGAGAGGCAAATTGTGCAGACAACACTATATCTGTCCTCGGCGCATTCCTTGAAAAAACTCCACACCTTCGAGAAACGTGCTCTCGAGGTGGGAGTTTTTCGGGGCTGGGTACGAACTGGAACATCTTGGGAGATTCCGGGTGTGGCCTGGCTTCGCCTAAGCTGCTGACCTCTGCCTCTGCCTCTAGCTACCCTTTTTGGTGCTGCACCTGCCTCAACATCCACACTACTTTCCCCGCTTGACATCCCCCCTGTTCAGGTCGGGTCAGTGTCCTCATCATCCACCACTTCCTCTTCCAACTCCTGTCTCATCTCCTCCTCCCGCACAATGCGCCGGTCAACTGGATGCCCTGATGGCAACTGCGTCACATCATCGTCGATGAGGGTGGGTTGCTGGTCATCCACCACCAAATCGAACGGAGATGGAGGAGACTCTAGTGTTTGAGCATCTGGACACAGATGCTCCTCTGTTAGGTTCGTGGAATCGTGACGTGGAGAGGCAGGTTGAGGGACAATGAAAGGAGCGGAGAACAGCTCTGGGGAGCAGGGACAGTTGGGGTTATTGTTCTGTGAAGCTTGGGAATTTTGGAAGGAAGGAGGACAAGACTGTTGGGTAATAGGAGGAGAGGAGGCAGAGTCTGACTGGCTGCTGGACAATGTGCTGTAAGCGTTCTCTGACAGCCATTGCAAGACCTGTTCCTGGTTCTCGGGCCTGCTAAGGTTTGTACCCTGCAGTTTAGTTAATGTGGCAAGCAACCCTGGCACTGTGGAGTGGCGCAATGCTTGCTGCCCCACAGGAGTAGGCACGGGACGCCCTGTGGCTTCACTGCTACCTTGCTCCCCAGAACCATTCCCCTGACCTCGCCCACGGCCTCGTCCACGTCCCTTTCCGGGAGCCTTGCGCATTTTGAATTCCCAGTTAGAAATTGGCACTATATACCAGTAGCAAAAATTGTGGGTGCACATAACCCCAATATATTCTTTGAATTCCCAGTCAGACAATGGCACTATATACCAGTAGCAAGAAATGAGGGTATTTATAACCCCAATATATTCTTTGAATTCCCAGTCAGACAATGGCACTATATACCAGTAGCAAGAAATGAGGGTATTTATAACCCCAATATATTCTTTGAATTCCCAGTCAGACAATGGCAGTATATACCAGTAGCAAGAAATGAGGGTATTTATAACCCCAATATATTCTTTGAATTACCAGTCAGAAACTGGCACTATATGGCAGTAGCAAGAAATGAGGGTATTTGTAACCCCAATATATTCTTTGAATTCCCAGTCAGACAATGGCACTGTATACCAGTAGCAAGAAATGAGGGTATTTGTAACCCCAATATATTCTTTGAATTCTCAGTCAGACAATGGCACTATATACCAGTAGCAAGAAATGAGGGTATTTGTAACCCCAATATATTCTTTGAATTCCCAGTCAGACAATGGCACTATATACTAGTAGCAAAAATTGTGGGTGCACGTAACCCCAATATATTCTTTGAATTACCAGTCAGAAACTGGCACTATATGGCAGTAGCAAGAAATGAGGGTATTTGTAACCCCAATATATTCTTTGAATTCCCAGTCAGACAATGGCACTATATACCAGTAGCAAGAAATGAGGGTATTTATAACCCCAATATATTCTTTGAATTCCCAGTCAGACAATGGCACTATATACCAGTAGCAAGAAATGAGGGTATTTATAACCCCAATATATTCTTTGAATTACCAGTCAGAAACTGGCACTATATGGCAGTAGCAAGAAATGAGGGTATTTGTAACCCCAATATATTCTTGAATTCCCAGTCAGACAATGGCACTATATACCAGTAGCAAGAAATGAGGGTATTTGTAACCCCAATATATTCTTTGAATTCCCAGTCAGACAATGGCACTATATACCAGGAGCAAAAAATTGTGGGTGTACGTAACCCCAATATATTCTTTGAATTACCAGTCAGAAACTGGCACTATATGGCAGTAGCAAGAAATGAGGGTATTTGTAACCCCAATATATTCTTTGAATTCCCAGTCAGACAATGGCACTATATACCAGTAGCAAGAAATGAGGGTATTTATAACCCCAATATATTCTTTGAATTCCCAGTCAGACAATGGCACTATATACCAGTTGCAAGAAATGAGGGTATTTATAACCCCAATATATTCTTTGAATTACCAGTCAGAAACTGGCACTATATGGCAGTAGCAAGAAATGAGGGTATTTATAACCCCAATATATTCTTTGAATTCCCAGTCAGACAATGGCACTATATACCAGTAGCAAGAAATGAGGGTATTTGTAACCCCAATATATTCTTTGAATTCCCAGTCAGACAATGGCACTATATACCAGTAGCAAAAATTGTGGGTGCACGTAACCCCAATATATTCTTTGAATTACCAGTCAGAAACTGGCACTATATGGCAGTAGCAAGAAATGAGGGTTTTTGTAACCCCAATATATTCTTTGAATTCCCAGTCAGACAATGGCACTATATACCAGTAGCAAGAAATGAGGGTATTTATAACCCCAATATATTCTTTGAATTACCAGTCAGAAACTGGCACTATATGGCAGTAGCAAGAAATGAGGGTATTTGTAACCCCAATATATTCTTTGAATTCCCAGTCAGACAATGGCACTATATACCAGTAGCAAGAAATGAGGGTATTTATAACCCCAATATATTCTTTGAATTCCCAGTCAGACAATGGCACTATATGCCAGTAGCAAAACTAGTGGGTGTATATAGCCCCAATTCTATTGCTAGGGGACTTGCAGTGTATTTCTGGGGTGAAGGTGGGGGGGCACACCGTTGGAACGGGTATCGGGGGTATATATCGGGTATACGGGAATACACTGTCAGTGTATTCCATTCAGGATCCTGGGAAAGCTGGGTTGCGGCGATTGAGCCCGTCAGTGCCACGTTACACTGACAAGCTTCTCCCTGGAATTTAGCTCTTATAAGAGCTGTTGTGGTTGTCTTCTCCTTCCTATCCTAGCCTGTCCCTGCCTACCCAGAATCTAAGCCCTAGCTAACTGGACGGAAACCTCCGTCCCCGGTGAATTGCAAGCTCAGAATGACGCGAAGCTGGGCGTCGCTGTTCTTTTAAATTAGAGGTCACATGTTTTCGGCAGCCAATGGGTTTTGCCTACTTTTTTCAACGTCACCGGTGTCGTAGTTCCTGTCCCACCTACCCAGCGCTGTTATTGGAGCAAAAAAGGCGCCAGGGAAGGTGGGAGGGGAATCGAGTAATGGCGCACTTTACCACGCGGTGTTCGATTCGATTCGAACATGCCGAACAGCCTAATATCCGATCGAACATGAGTTCAATAGAACACTGTTCGCTCATCTCTAAAAGCCATGTTTCTATATATGATGCAAACAGGCCCATGTAGTATATGGTGAAGATAGCGCCAGTGCAGAATGCTACTAATGCACTCACATACCTACAATTGATGAGGTTCCCCACATTATTTCCTTCAGTGCTGTTTCGTAGCGGCCCCCTATCTGTGGCGTTAACCTAACACTATAGGGAAAATGCTTGTGTTTCTGTAGTTAAAATTGACATGTTGCATTTTTCAAATCCAAACTTAATATTGACTTTGCAGCAGTTTTTATTAATTTTCCTCAATATAAACCTCATTTGACTTATCTAGTGTATTATAAAATAAAGAAGCAGTATGTGGATCAATATTTGCAGTTACATTACAGACGGAATAGTCCACACGATTGTTGCCGAATAGCAGGTTACAATCTAACATTTACCAGGAAAGGTTGTTGCAATTTTCTGATTCCCTATGATTTAGCAGTACGGTACAAGTAAAGTCAGAGTGGCTGTAAACGGTTAAGTGTAAAATAGAAGCTTTTATTTATTCTGACTGTGCACTTGTTTTTCTTGTCTGCTAATAACATTAAATGTAAATCATCAGCTAATTGCAATTAGAACTCTTTTTGGTGTGTTCTACTGGCTCAGAAATGAATGCAGCTAATATAACTTTCCTGATTTCTTGTTAAATGAATTATTCATGACCTGCTGATTTCAACATTACATTTGTTTGCTTTTGCAGGCAGAGAAATACTTTTTATGTAAAATCTCTGCTTACACTAAATTTCAATGATACGGTAAATCGTACAGATATTTGTCCAAAAACCTGCTCTGTTTACTGCCGGACATACACAGTCTGATAAGACAGCCAGGTCTGGAAATTCTGCTATGTATAGGATAAACATCAAACATGTCTAATATTGGAAAATTTCAATAAAACTGACCCCTTGCTTTTCTGTCTGTCACCAAGTTTATGCTGTTTATCTGACACCGTTCCTGATGCTATTGCTGTGACACTGACTTCTTTTCTCGCAGTACTTTGCATAAAATCATTATTCATCAACTGCAGTATGAGTGGCAGATTCTTCTCGCTCACCTGCTGCTGATTGACAGCTTGCTCCCTATATTGTGCTAGAAGCCACCATTTATGAACTCAATGGGGGTTATTGATAATATGCCCCTTTTTTGGCCATACTTTTCACAGGCGCTCCTTTCCAGGGGCGGATCCACTCTTATGTGAGGCACACAGGGGGTTAATGTGAGGGACATGATAGGGTTGATTGCTATTAATATGAGGCACATGGAGTATCTTAGGGGGTGTTCACACTACCGTCAGTGTCTGACAGGTAGTGTCCGCTATTAAAATCTTGCATGGACATTAGCAGCAAACACTAGCTGTGTCCGTGACATTCTGCATTAATTTAAATGGACATCGGGTGCGTTGTTTTACACTCTGTGCCTGTCCTTAAGTGTTCGTTCCTAAAGATGTCCGACTTTTCAAGCAGACAGAAAAAACCTACATGTTGGGTTTTTGTAAGTAGGGCCCCGCCACAGTCAATTGCCCAGGGCCCCGCAAAGCCTGGATCCGCCACTGCTCCTTTCTAAGACAAGTTTTGCTGTGGTGCTTATTTATGATGTAGCTGCACTTACTTATTAAATGTTGTGCATGTTAGTTAGTGTAGAAGCCCCTCTTTAGGTCATGTGCACGTTGTCCTTCTTTGTTCAAAAAGGAGGAAAAAAAGGCGCAAATTGCCCCTTTTTAATGCTTTATAACCTGACGGGCTCTTTTACTCTGCCCATGGACCGAAGTGCATTTTTTTGCCCCTTTTTAAAAAACACACAAGTCATAAATACAGCGAGAAAAGGATCTCCATTTAGGTCATACTCCTTCTCAACGAAAAGCAAAAGTGGCAAGAGCAGCATAATATCTGAAAATAAGGTGCAAATGCTTCATAAATGAAGCGTAGGATAGAAAAAGGCGCAATTTGCACAAAAGAGGCGTACGTAGCATGATAAATGTGTGCCAATGAATTTGAGAGGGCTCCAGTGCTCAGGGCCAGCTGCAGCTAATAAGTGATGTATAAAAACTATCACAAAATAGCTGGAATCATGGTCTCTGTCTCGACTTTATTCTACCCTCAGGCTGGACAGCATGTGATGCCATTTTTCACAGATGAGGCTCATTGCTAAGTATAGCATTTATTTTTCTAAAACGTTTGATCCATTTTTCACTGTTGTGAAAAACATAAACTTCTGATACAACATGGCCATAAAATCCAACCATTTGTGTGCTTTCAGCGTCTTCAATCCTTTGCACTGATAGAGCAGTATGAATAGAAACTTAAAGAGGACCTTTCACCATTTGGTGGTTTAATACACCGCTAGAAAGCTGGTTTTCCCTTTCTGTGCTCCCGGTGAAGAGCTATCATTGCCGGTAAGGTAGCTCTTCACTGTCAGAAGGGCATTTCTGACATTCAGTCAGGAACACCTGTCCTCTCAGTAGCACCTATTGCGCTGTACTGTGAGAGCGGTGAGGAACGCCTCCTCCCTCTCCTCACAGTACTCGTCCATAGATGAGTACTGGAGGGGCGTTCCTCATCACTCAGTGTCATCGCTGGGCGGTAAGAAATGCCCCCTCTTACAGTACAGAGAAATAGACACTGCTGTGAGGAGGGGCGTTCCAGACAGACTGTCAGAAACGCCCTTCTGATAGTGAAGAGCTACGGTACCAGCACCGATAGCTCTTCACAGGGGCACAGAACGTGAAAGCCGCACTGTCGGTTTTCTAGAGGGTGTATTAAACTCATGTGCTCCAGGAGGTGAAAGATCCTCTTTAAGTAGATTATTACGTATAAGTTAGATGACCACTCTGGCTACAGAGAATTGCATAGGTTAAAATCCAACATGCCAGATGCTGGATACTCCTTTCTTTCTTTAATAGAGTGTTGGTAACAGAGTGTCAGTAATATGCTACTTACATTTTTTCAATGCATACCACCTTTTTAAGCTTCTTAATGCCTGGTTCACATCTGCGTTTGGTAATCCGTTTGGGGAGTCTGCATGGAGACCCCCTGCATGGACTACCGAATGCATTGGCAAGCAATTATAGACTATAATGGGGTCCGTGTGCTTTCCGCACACTGCCTGCACGAGTCCTGCAGACCTGAATGTAGATCACAAAGTACTCTTCTGTCTGCATGTTCTGTGCGGACACCGCGTGGAAAGCACACAGACCCCATTATAGTCTATGGGTCCATGTGCTCTCATAAGCTCTCCACTTGACAATGCATTCGGTATTCCGTTCTGGGGGTTCCCATGCGGACGCGCCGAATAGTTTACCAAATGCAGATGTGAACCAGGCATAAGTCACATGACAAAAAATAGTGGTAGTTCACAGTAAAGCTACATGTTGGTTTTGGTGTTGGATGTATTATTGCTATATCTAGTCATTCTAAGTTACTGTGAATAAAGTCCTTGAAGTACAACCTTCATTTAGATTGCTCCCATTGCTGCCAGTTGCGATCATATAGGGTTATCTGTCATATAGTCAGCTCATTTCTACACTTGTAAAGCAGGGCAGACACAGAAATACTAGAGATGAGCGAGTACTGTTCGGATCAGCCGATCTGAACAGCACGCTCACATAGAAATGAATGGACGTAGCCGGCACGCGGGGGGTTAAGCGGCCGGCCAACGTCAAAGCGGAAGTACCAGGTGCATCCATTCATTTCTATGGAGCGTGCTGTTCAGATCGGCTGATCCGAACAGTACTCGCTCATCTCTAATAAATACTGTTCATATGACAACTATCACCTGCCATCTCCCCATTAGCATTAGCACATTAGGCTCAGTTGAACCTTAATTTCACTTCTTATGGAGGCCACAAGGATGGTTACACAAGTGCCATTTGGGATCTACAAATCCATTAATGTATTACAGTTAGAATAAGGATGATCTCTGCTTCCTTCCAGGCGATGGCAGTAAAGTATCACTATCAGTAAGAATGCATCTTTTTATACTTGAGCATGACATTTACAAAAAACGCATGGTGCTGAATTTTACAGCTGTGAAAAATAACAGCGAAACAGAAAACATGTCAGAAATAAAGCAACTTGTAAAACCTAACAGCTTTTTAATACTGTTTTTCCATGTTGTTCCTGATTTGATTTGCAAATTTCTCTTCTAACTTTTTAAATGAACAGTAAAGAGCAACATATAAATGACCTTTGTATAATGACAGGTAAAATGATGTTTCTGCTTAACTACTACTATTACTGGATTAGTATGCCAGGGTTGTCTCTAAAAGCATTTCCTGTAATCTGTCAGCACTTTCACATTTTTGGTTTTTAATGCTATGGTGTATTCACGCTGTGTTTGCTGTATCTGTTCAATGTATAGGTTTGCACAGTTACCAGTGTATGCACAAACATATTCACTTTTTTAAAATCTATTTATTAGCCTCCATTGAGTTACTATACTTTTTTGTTTAGTTGGATAGACTGGTATAGTCAATTATTCCATGCTATCCAGAGAAACCCCACACGAAAGATTTCTGCATGTTATCTGTTTTTCTTTTAACATGGGGATCAATGGGCGCAGTAAGTCATTGTAGGACTATACTGTCATATACACAGAAAGATGCAAGCATGCTTCTATATGTAAGATATGCATTACAAAATCCTTCTGACATGAGGATACACCCTCATTTATATGATTGTGCTTCACATTCACATACATATATTGAATATATCTATACATGCAAACAAATGCATATTGAAGACTTTTTCTGTTACATTTGTGTGAATTCAATTGGAATCCAACTCCATTGCTTCTGGGGAAGAATAGTGCCATAAATACAAAACTGGATAGAGTATGTATATCAGCACATGGAGGCACGGTCCATGGACCCTGAAAGAAAGTGCCTGCCAACCTGCTGGTATACTCACAACTAAAAAAAAGAAGAAACGCAGAGCGGCACAAAGCGTAATAAAACCTTGGTAACAGGATATTAATGTAGCTAGGACTGATAGACCCCTCACCTTCTGAAGTGGTGAATAGTCACAACAACCAGCAAATTTTAAATTGAAGAACCCAATTAAGGTGTCAGTAGGGTTGAGCCGATCCTGACTTTTCAGGATCGATTTTAAATTTCGATTTACGATCATTTTTCATTCGAACCTGATCTCGATTCCAATTCCGATCCCAGTGCAAGTCAATGGGATTTTTTTATTAATTGGAGATCGGATTTTAAAAGCAATCCTATTCACTATACAGCATGGAATCTAACAATTGTTAGAATCCACGCTGTGTAGTGAATAACTAAGTAGCCAGAGGATTTTTTTTTTAATCCTCTGGCTACTTAGTCCCCACTGGTGTCCACTTACCTCCAGAGATGGCTGGTCTGCTGCTCTTCGCTTCGCTGCCGGTCCAGCTGCCGTCTTCTCCGCCTCGCTGCCCCCTCCCTGCCAGGTTAGGAGAGTGTGGGCGGGTACTGGGAGGGGAGACGTCACGTCTCCCCGCCCTGTACCTGCCCACACTCTCCTAACCCGCCCACACTCTCCTAACCTGGCAGGGAGGGGGCAGCGAGGTGGAGAAGACGGCAGCTGGATCGGCAGCGAAGCGAAGAGCAGCGGACGAGCCATCTCTGGAGGTAAGTAGCTTTAGTCTCCCATTAGAATGAATGGAGGCAGCCGGCGCGCAGAGGGTTAAGGCTGCTTCCATTCATTCCTATGGAACCGCAGCGGAGCCTTCACACTGAGTATACACTATATACTCAGTGTGAAGGCATTGTGGGAAAAGATCACTGATCTCGATCCCACATAAACAGATCGTGTTCGGAATTCCGATCGCGATCGTGAAATTTTCTCGATCGCCGATCGGAATCCAATTTTTTCCGAACACGATCGCTCAACCCTAGGTGACAGTGATCCTGTCCTACGTCACTGGAGGGACATCAAACGATATAGGTACATCTGGGTATGGAACCCGTGGGGAGGCAGGACAGTACAGGTAACGTTCACAACAACATGTAGTCAAACAGATTCACTCTTTATCCAAAAACCAGGGACAATGCATTTCAGGATTTACTGTCCCTTTTTCAAGTGCATAAAATGATTCGTTATCAGGTTATACATAGGGTCTGGGAGCAGTGCCCACATTGAAAAGAGCAATGGAAGCATGGCCAGTGCACACGGCACGTGCTTCCATTTTTATTTTTTACCTTTTACATTTTTTCTTGTATTTATTAGTCTTCCCAGGTGTCTTGAACATTCATGCAATACATTACAATGCTAATGTATTAGATAATATTGGTATTTGTATGACAGACTGTATAAAACAGCGTGCCATACAAATGAATGACAGACAAGCCTGGGAGCCTTCAATAGGCTCCTGGATGTGAAGCCAATGGGACGCTGGCCCTGGATCTCACTCTGGGTGCTGGTGATCTCCAGCAAAATGGTGGCACCCAGGCGCTGCCAAGGGGGTTGATGCCTGTGATCATTAGCAGCTGCCAAATTTATATACCTGACATCCACTGTACTATTACGGCGGATGTCGGGAAGGGGTTGAATAGCCTATTTTTTACCATTAGCTACCATGTTTTTATCCATAGCCATATACGTTGCTGACACTTTGAAATTTCTGATTCTGTCTTGGCATTAAATAGTTTGAAAGGAGTAGCACACAGTCCTAAGAGACTGGAGGGTCATATACAATGTTTCAAGGCAATTGGAGCACTTTTGATTAGGAATAGGATTATTATACCAAAACACATATGACAACTGAATTGGCCAAATTGAACATAAATCCAATCTGGGGTGCTTTGTTTATCTTTAGCCACTAAGGACTACAGGTATGGCTCTACGTCGCAACAGTTTGCCTTTATAAAGCCACTGCGTGCCACAATCTGAGTGTAGTATGGCCATAAAACCTGTACACAAAATCTATGAGGGATAGTTATGGGAGTAACAGGGCTCTGTAGTAAATGAGTGGGATATGGTTGAAGCCTGGATAAAGGTTCAGTGTATTTACAGCTGATAGTGTGCATGTGTACATGTGTACATGTGTATATAATACTGTATATGTGTTCCTATCTCCCTGTGTATATTCTGACTGTTTCCTATTACTTTATCACTATTGCACTACATCAGGCTCCACGTTGGTTTACCCTGCATAATACACAATGCTCAAAAAATAAAGGGAGCACTGAAATAACACATCCTAGATCTGAATGAATGAAATATTCTCATTGAATACTTTGTTCTGTACAAAGTTGAATGTGATGACAACAAAATCACACAAAAATCATTTAATGGAAATCAAATTTATTAACCAATGGAGGCCTGGATTTGGAGTCACCGCCAAAATTAAAGTGGAAAAACACACTACAGGCTGATCCAACTTTGATGCAATGTCCTTAAAACATGTCAAAATGAGACTCAGTAGTGTGTGTGGCCTCCATGTGCCTGTATGACCTCCCTACAACGCCTGGGCATGTTCCTGATGAGCTTGTAGATGGTCTCCTGATGGATCTCATCCCAGACCTGGACTAAAGCATCTGCCAACTCCTGGGCTACTTAGTGGGAAAAAAAAGCCAGTCAATGGGAACCTTTTTTGCAGGTGGATTTTGACATGGTTCCCTGTCAAAATCCGCCTGCAAAAAACTCTGTATTAATATACCCTAATAGTAGCAATGGGTGCTAGGCCATAAAATTGTAATTTCTCTGTTTGTGCTATGCTTTCTGCATTTCTAAAAAGCAGGTAAAGAGATGTGGCAGGACTTTGCACCCTAATATATTTACTGGTGCCAATTATGACTGATATATACACCAGCCCCAGATAGTGTACATTTCAATTTCTGGTACACCGACCACCTGAGATGAGCCAAAATTATTAAAATACTAATACTTATTTTAATACTTTTGGCGCATTTCACACCAACACAGTTGTAGCACTCAGAAATGCTTTCAGCCCCAACTAGTTTACTGTCTGTTATATTTGTGATGCATAACAAATCCTCTATAGCAGCTGTATATCTATCTAGGGTATGTTCTGTCCTGAGCTAATAACTATGTGTGGAAGACCTAGAGGCAAACAAGTATCAGGAGCACATCCTACCGAGAAAAATGTGGCTGTAGAGGAAGAACAGTATTAGCCTGGATATTAACTATGGGCAACTGGTAATGAAGGCTGATATTACACATTGCTGTTCCAGAGATAATGAAATGGAAATTCCTTTACACAACAATAAAACAATGTAACAGGACAGGGTAATAGAAACTCTTTACACATACTTGCCTTTAGAAGAATAAGAGATTATTGAAACGTTAACTATAATAAGAAGTGAGTAAGATGCACGGCTTACATTTTTGAAGACACACAAAATGTTTTTATTATTCATGTAGTGAGCCAAGCATTCCCTCTTCTAGCTTTGCAGTATGTGCGTCAGATTGTACTAGGCAGCTTCAGTTTTGTTGTATTATCTATACATTGTCCATTTAAAGTCTCTTGCTATTTTTTTATAGAATAGAAAAGTTTTAGATAATATTACTGAGATTACAACCAGTTTCATTAAGACTACTCTTCTTTCACTGTGGCCACAGATGGGGATCTTATAGGCAGGGCTGGTTTTAGAAAAAGTAGACCCCTCGGTAAAATTATAAATGTGGCCCCAAATGCTAAAATATTATACATACATCATACTCACATTCTGCTAATTCAATGTGGTGAAGTGCTGAACATGTACTTACAGGGGTGTTTCTAATGTCTTTAAGGGGTTTCATATGTAAAAATATAAAATTTGGGGCAGTCAAATAATTTCTTGTGACCCTTATTTAAAAAGATCAGGTGCACAAGCAAAAAGGCATATATGTCTTTCCCTACACACAAAAAATATTTACATATATGCAGAGTTATCACATAGGACTACTATACCAGGACTAAATATTGTCATGTTAGCCGCTTACTACCAGATTCCCCTATTCCTTATAGTGTAGTCCACAAATAGCTGCTTTTAGTGTATAATGTTCCTCTGTTAGCGCCAAACACTTCACTATTATCAGAGTTTCCTCCATTCCCCATATGGAGAACATAACTAGCGTGCTTTTACGCTGTCTACCTATAAGTATTTGGACACTTGTGGTAGAATAGAAAAACAACATTTATTCATATACAATAGTTGGTAGAACCCAGCAAATGCTTTCTTATGGATGGTATTGAACGACACAATACTCCCGGATGCCTGGTGAAACTCCTGGTGTATGTGAGCCATCGGTTGGGTGCGGTCTCTATCCCCCTGTTTCGGGGATCTGCCGATTCGGGGGACATTCCGACAATCACCATTCACCTTTCACTTCTTAATCACATAGGCCACTGTCAATTTTGGGTAATTCAGTTCGCTTGCTATGTCCCTTAAGGATCGACCATTTCTTTGATACCCCACAATTACCCCTTTCTTGAAATTGGACAATTCTGCACTTCGTGGCATCTTGAATGCAACTAATGCCAATGCACTAATGCCAATGCTGTTTCCTATTTAATGGCGGAAAGCGTGATGTATATTGCAACCTCAGATATCTTCATTTGCATCAGTGTCCAAATACTTATTGGTAGACAGTGTATTCTGAGGTCCCCTATATAAATGATGCCCCTTTATATTACTTATAATTTTACTTATAATATGAAATGCAAATTATAATATAATATACTGCTTATATTATACCATATATACAGTATTATAAAAGTCAACTATAGTATAGAATGCCACTTATGATATAATATGACACTTATAAACTTCATCCTACAATGTCCCCTACAGTGTTAAATAAAAAATAATAACATTTACACTCACCTAACTCTGATTCTTTGATACATGAAGCTGTTCCATATCATCTTGCTTTTGAATTTGTAATTCACTTCAAGCTTGTGGCTTACAAGGTGCCCTGAGCAAATATAAGATGTATGCTCTCTATCACAGGAGGCACAATGCGGCAAGAAGTCTACATCTTGTTTGTGGTCACTCGCCCCGAAGGCAGCATGCCTTAAGTGATTTGCAGCTTACAAAAGTTAAGGAATAACAGAGCAGGAAGAAATTGCATCAAACTTTGCCATGTATTTCAACTGCATCGGTGAACTGTCGATGGCGGTACAGTTGAAGGGTTGCTGGCACCACCAGGTACTTCTCTGACATTGTCCCAAGTATGCAAAAATTATTAATTTAACCAAATATGTTAGAACATGACATGATAATAATTACATAACTACCAATCACAGGGCAGCTTTCATTTTTCAAGAAAAAAAAATACAAACAGAGCTGTGGTTGGTTGGTTGCTTTCAGCATCTAATATGGGAAGAATATGCAAATTTGTCTCTCAAGATGTAAACAGGGAGACAGTGCCTCTGTTATGCTGCCCTCTATGGGAAGCACCCTGAACATCATGCCCGACTTCCCAGAAGTCTTTACTGCATAATGCGGGGTTAAAACCAAATCAATTTCTCAGCTACGGACGACACAGTTTCTGTCTGGTTGGACTTCATCAGTGCAGCCAAGAGAGAACTGATTTGGTAGAAGTGAGAGGCTGAGAGACCAGATTATGGGGATAATGTCCATCCTTAGGGAGAGACCACCTTCTCAGGTGTGTGGAGACTTATACAACCATAGTTGCTCCACTGCAAGGGAACATGGGAAGAATATGCAAATCTGTCTCCCAAGATGTAAACAGGGAGACAGTGCCTGTCATTACAGCATCTGATATGTTATAGATTCTAATTTAGAACAATAAGAAAACCTTTTTTATTGGTTATATTGTAACCTTTAGAATGAAAGACCCAAAACATCTTCTGTTATGAAAGGGTTAATGTACAGCATAGTCGGTACTTAGCACTAAGCTTGTACAAAATTAGGGGGATATATATAAACTTGCAAGAAATGGTTAAAACATATTTTATTAACAAAGAAGATAAAAAGCAATCCATGTACTTTTCCAACTTTCAATTTTGTATCCAGGTATATTGATATGAATTTGAAATATTAATCACAAAGCCCTTTTTACAGAAATGCTAAAGGGGATTTCAATAGCAAAAATATGTCTCATCTTCCTCGTGAAAAGTGTGTTCTTTTCAAAATAACACTATATGACATTTTAAGGAGCTTGCATTTTACGGATGGTGAGATGAGAAAAAGTTACATTAAAACCTTTAGTTTTAATTCTGGCTCTCTTCTGTACTGTCTCATTGCCTTGACTGACATTCATTTTGCAAGGTTAAACTTGATGTGTTTTGAAACAGAAAGCTTCATGTTGGAAATATCCTCAGGTACTCATCACAACTTTTATGCAAGCGTTGGAGAATAAGCAGAGTTGTAGCAGCTGCTGCAGCAGCACTTTTTTCTCAAGTCATTTTTACTTTTTTTAATAACAGCACATTTATATGCACTAAAAATGTATATACTCTAAAATTATTATAGCAGTAGTGTTGATAACTCAAGGGCCCTAGTGCAACAGGTTAGCCCTCAGTACTTACACTGACTACTCACCCCTGCAGGTCCTCATTCATAGCTACCTGTATCAATTCTTTCCTTTTCTCTACTGACAGGTTAGTAAAGGCATGTCACTCAACTTTCAAAGGATAGAAAGAGGGACAAAATGTGCCCCACGTTGACTCCGCTCATTCTCATCAATTTTTCCATGTGCCCCCAAACAGTATAATCCTCCTACAATCAGCCTAACATTATATGCCCCCACATTATAATGTTCCCCACCATCTTCTGGTCCATCTCCTGGTGCCCCAGTTTAAGCTGGGGGAAACTAGAGAGGGGCATTAAACTGGGGAAGCTGGAGGGTTACATTAAATTGGGGGCAACTAGAGGGAGACATTAAACTGGGGCAGCTGGATGGGGACATTAAACCATAAGTGTAGCTAAAGAGGGACATTAAACTGGGGGCAACTAGAGGCAGACATATCCCTCTCCGGCTACCCCATGGTTTAATGTCCTCCAGTTGCCCCCAGTTTAATGTCCCCTTCCATATAGCCCCCAGTTTAATTTTCCTGTCCATTGACCCCCACTGTTTAATGTTCTCTTCCAGCTGTCCCAGTTTAATGTCACCCTTCATCTTCCCCCAGTTTAATGTTCCTCTTCATCTCCCCCAGTTTAATGCCCTCTCCATCTGCCCCTAGTTTAATTCCCATCTACATCTGCCACAGTTTAATGCCCCATATGCCCCCAGTTTAATGCCTCCTCCATCTGACCCAAAGTTAATGCCCCCTTCAGCTGCCCCTAGCTTAATGTCACCCTCCTGCTGCCCCTGTAGTTTAATGATTCTCTTCATCTACCCCTAGATTAATGCCCCCCCTTCATCTGCCCCAGTTTAATGCTCCACTCCATCTCTCCCAAGTTTGATGTCTCCCTTCATCTGTTCCCAGTTTAATGTCTCCCCTTCATCTGCCCCCCAGTTTAACATAATAAAACTCTGATACTCACCTCTCCTCACTCCCCTGCCACTCTTTGAAGCCTCTTCTTCCGGACTGTTCAGGGAGGTGAAGGCATGATGTGAGTGATGTCATCACATTATGCCTACTGCTGACCGGGTCGTAGTGCACAGGGACGTTCTTCAATCAGAATGGTGAAGCCGGAGTTGCCTGTGGGCGGCTCCTGCTTCACCATTTTATTTAATTCATCTGCGTCTGGAGAGAACATACATGAGTTGATACCGGGATGCACGGGATGTTTAGAGTCTATACTATAGGCAATGTGTAATATATATTTTGTGTGGAATGTATTCTCTAACCTGTTGTATACATCAATGTGTAGTTGGCTGATTAGGGTCTAGTGTGTTAGCACATTGTATGCAAATGCCTCTAACTAGCGAGGACAATGGGTGGAGATAATCTGATCAGTGTCTCCAAGAAGATGTTGGACAGTGCATTGTCCAAAGGAGACAGGGAGTCTGCTCTCTTTGGCATAGGTGAGGGGGGAAGGATCTGTGACTCAGCCCTTCCCACCCACAGATATAGGATGTTACAGTTTAGTTTATAGTTGTAGCTAGCAGTTAGTATGGGTTAGCTGGCCTATGAACAGCTCTGCAGAGAGCCAGGATTTAGTTAAAGGACCAAGGAACCAAAGCTATCATTGGATTGTGACTTCCGCGGACTTATTGTTATTATGGTTGATGTGACCGCTGCCAGCTACTAACTTTGTGGAATACAATAAATTGCTGTTGTCTCCTGTCCTCTTATGTCCCTGTTGATTCAAGAGATCTTCCGGAGGAAAGACGTATACCTTTGCTCTGTGACAACTGGTTGGCAGCAGTGGAATCAACAGGGACATAAGAGGACTTTCTAATTTTCTAAATTTTCTAGTAGATATAAGTTAAATCTGTTCTTATGTTCATGCCCTTTGGTTGTCGGGTATCGAACTTGAGAATCCAAGCAGCTTCTTTGATATATAAGGCTTTTTTATAATTGCCTCCTCTAATGGTTTTTCTAAGTTTTTCTACACCCCAAAACCGCATGTTGTGAACTTGTCCTGAATGTCTGCTATTAAAATGTCTCGAAGCACCGGACAGATTTTCTCCGGCAGATTTAGAACTGTCAGTTATATGTTCCAATATCCTGGTTTTTAATGTTCTGCTAGTACATCCGATATAGTCTAATAAGCTAGACAGCTAGTAATTCGAATATGATTGGTCGATTTAGATCACGTGACTTCAAAGAAATTTATGAATGGAGTCTATGTATTAGAGCAAGCCAACTATGCGCCTAGTATTACTTAGTTCTTTCCCCGCATGAGCATTGTTTGAACTTAGGTTAAGATACAAACTTGCGGATTTGATATTATTATATGTGAAGGATTCACCTAAGAGCTTTATAAAAGGATTCCTTATTGTTCATACGCTTGTTTATATGCTTGTATTAGCAAAGTGCATGTGCCATATTTGATATAGCAATCATTAGTTGCATAAGTATGATAAATTTATTTATTTATTTATACAAAACGACATATTATCATTGCCATACAGTTAACCTTTTTCACTTGTATTTTGTGGATTTAGCATTCTAAATGTATATATATATACAGATATAAATTGGACACAAGAATGTTTTAAAGATTAACAGAGCGGAATTCAAATGAAACTTTATTGTTCATATAAACCAGCGAATCAAGGGAATACCCTGAAACAAAAGCATTTCTAGCACATTGATTACAGCTGGTGATTTGGGCATATAAACCGAAGTTAGTATAGCCTCTTCAGAGCATACTTCCTTGTAGCCATGCTATGAATAAGGGTTCATATGCAACCCGAAACGCGTCAGTTTTGAGCTGCGATTTTTTATCATCTGTCCCACGATGTATTTCCTTCCTTTTTCTTCTTTGTAATGTATTTTATAACTTTTTAATTAACGAATGGAATAAAAGTTAAGTCTTATGGAAGCCGGATGTAGAAGACACCTACTTCTTTCTTTTTTCATGATTTGTTGAGCTTTGCAAGTCCCAAAGCCAGGGTCTCACACTCCGAAGCATTCCAAAGCCGCACGGTGAGTTAACCATTTCAATACTATTTTTCTTGTACTTTATTTTTATGTTGTGTGATGGATTATCTTTATGTGGGACAAATTTTACTTTTTAATGTCACAATTTACTATTCTGTACAATGTCATGGGAAAAGGAAAAAGATTCACAATGTGGTGAGTTTGGAAAAAAACCCAAAGACATACACATGACCTATTTTCTTTTTGGTTTTGTTTTAATGGTGTTCACTGTTTAGTGAAAATGACACATTACATGTATATAATATATTCCATGTGAATGGAATAAATATTTGTACATTTTAATAGTGTAGACAATTTCAGTTGAGGGGATGCATCATTTTTTTCTGTTTATTTTTATTTATTTACTTTTATATGTGATCTAAGAAAATGGGATGATTTGTATTTTTATATATTTACAGTATTGCATTCTAGGGTAAAATCCTTGTGTAACTATTGAGGATTAAGAAGCATTGGCAGGCCTGGGAGGCATCAGGTAGGCCCAGAAGACCCACAACCCACAAACTCTAATAACCAGACGTCCAATAATAATAATAATAATAATAATAATAATAATAATACATTTTATTTATATAGCGCCAACATATTCCGCAGCACTGTACAATTTATAGGGTTCAGATACAGACATACAAAACAAAGAACGTCATTTCACACAATGGGACTGAGGGCCCTGCTCAAAAGAGCTTACAATCTATGAGGTAGAGAGGATGACACAAGAGGTAGCAGGGGCGGCATTGCTTATACAGTGTTCAGACAATTTTGTGCATTAGGAATTGTGATAGGCTTGTCTGAAAAGATGCGTCTTTAGTTTGCGTTTGAAACTGTAGAAGTTGGGAGTTAATCTTATTGTCCGGGGTAGAGCATTCCAGAGAAGTGGTGCAGCTCGGGAGAAGTCTTGTATACGAGCATGGGAGGTTCTGATAATAGAGGATGTAAGTGTTAGGTCATTGAGTGAGCGGAGAGCACGGGTTGGGCGGTAGACAGAGATGAGGGAAGAAATGTAGGGAGGTGCGGCATTATGGAGAGCCTTGTGGATGAGAGTAATAACTTTATATTTTATTCTATAATGAATAGGCAGCCAATGTAGTGACTGGCACAGACCGGAGGCATCGCTGTAGCGTCTAGCCTGATAGATGAGCCTGGCCGCTGCATTCAGAATAGATTGTAGAGGAGAGAGTTTAGTGAGGGGAAGACCGATTAGTAAGGAGTTACAGTAGTCAAGGCGAGAATGAATCAGAGAGACAATAAGTGTCTTTAGTGTATCTCTGGTAAGGAAAGGGCGTATTCTGGAGATGTTTTTGAGGTGGAGGTGACATGAACGTGCGAGTGATTCAATATGAGGGGTGAAGGAAAGGTCTGCGTCAAATATGACCCCAAAGCAGCGGGCCTGCTGCCTAGGAGTTATAGTAAGGCCTGAGACTGCAATGGATATATCAGGGACAGATCTGTTAGATGGTGGAAACAGTAGTAGTTCAGTCTTAGAGAGATTTAGTTTCAGATAGAGCGAGGACATGATATTAGAGACAGCAGAGAGACAGTCACTGGTGTTCTGTATGAGTGCAGGGGTGATGTCACGGGAAGATGTGTATAATTGGGTGTCATCAGCATAAAGATGGTACCTGAAGCCAAATCTGGCGATGGTTTGTCCAATGGGGGCTGTGTAGAGAGAAAAGAGCAGGGGGCCTAGGACTGAGCCCTGAGGAACCCCAACAGCAAGGGAAAGAGGGGAGGAAACAGAGCCTGCGAATGATACACTGAAAGTGCGGTCTGAGAGATAAGAGGAGAACCAGGAGAGCGCAGTGTCATTGAGGCCGACTGAGCGGAGCATAGTGAGGAGAAGTTGATGGTCAACAGTGTCAAAAGCTGCAGAGAGGTCCAGGTCCAATTGGATAACATGACTGCAAAGAGTAAATAATTCAATGTTTATTGAGGTTACGTGTTTTAGAGTGTTGCAATATGTAACAATAACTTGCACCCCTTCGTCAGATGTATAAAAAAATACATAATAAAATTTAAAAAAATGTCTATTTCCAATTAAAAATACACATCTGTAAAAATGCTGGAAATTACTTATTCTTGAAATGTAGGAATTCTTTGTCCAGAAGTATAAATTGCATTTTTGCCATGAGATCACAAATACCTTGACCATTAGTGTTCATAAATGCGGAAAATGTTGTATTTCATTTCAAGTTTATTCAGAAAGATTGCAATAATGAAGTTTTTCATCATATTAAAGCCCACAGATCTCTACATTTTCTGAATTATGTGACCTTTCTAGTATTGCAGATGCAGATGATCAATCTAAAAGCCAAGGGAGAATTACTAATCATGAGTCACATTATTAACTTTTTAGTTGAGTTACATAAGATTCTGTTTATTCTTGTGTTCAATACAAAATAATTAACTTCAAGTATTGATCACAGATCTGAAGACTTTAATTCAACACTATTTAGTTTTTCTTCAAGAAAAATAACTTTTACTAAATGTATTTGATACAATTATTGTATCATTTCAATAATTACTTATGCATATTTTGTTTATGTGCAAATGATTTCTATATTCAGCAACAATATGGGCATTTATAGTACATCTGGGTGATTTATATCTGAGACGCCATGGAAGAATGTACCTCACTTAAAAAGAGGCACCCACCTCTTCATTTATGAGGTGCGTTCTTCAGCAGGGCCATGAACCTAGACTGAAATCCATAGTTAGGTGGTCAGTGTCAGGCAGTAGTAGGCGAATGGGCATGATTCAGAACTCCAGTCAGAAGTAGAGGATGTCAGAGCTGTGAATCACATGTCCTGGTCTGCTCCTGCCTGACACTGCCCACCAAACATTACAAAGCTTAAAAAGCATATGTGGCTCCAAAACTAACTGCACTTATTGCTTAGGAATGGTAGAAAAGCAAGAACAAATTCTGAGCAGATCCTCGTGTATTATCACTAGGTTGGTTATTTGAACATATAGGAACAGACAAGTGCCTGCTCATCTGGGTGGGTTGTGAGGAGTCACAAAAACTCAAAAAAGCCTTGAACACCCTAGATCCTAGGTGGATGATGCTAGGGCAGCAGCTGTAAATACGCCTCGAGGACTTGTGGTTTAATCAGGAGAAAATTGACTAACCCAATAGACAGGTAAATAACAGCGCTCACCCAAGAAACTGTGGGAATTCTTCTTTTATTGATAGCGATAGGCACAATGCGTTTCGGACATCAACTTGTTCTTTTTCAAGTGCACTATTCCTAGATCTACAGGACAACATAGTCCTGTAGATCTGGAAGTAATTGTGCACTTGAAAAAGGACAAGTTGATGTCCGAAACGCATTGTGCCTATCGCTATCAATAAAAGAAGAATTCCCACAGTTTCTTGGGTGAGCGCTGTTATTTACCTGTCTATCGGGTTGGTCCATTTTCTGCTGCTTAGGAATGGGGGGGGGGGGCTAGAGAAAAATTCCAACTGTATTAGAATCTGGAGCAGTGCTTATTAAATGATCCAAATAGCTGGACTTGTTTGAGGTGGTGAGAAGTCTTCTTTAACAAATGTAATGTAATGTACTTATATTGGACCTTTCATGTCCTCGGGCACATGCGGTCTAATATACCACTAGAAAGCTGAATTCAGTTCTGTCAGGAATACTCCTCCTCACAGTAGCATCTATTGCGCTGTACTGTGAGTAGAGTAAGGAACGCCCCCCGGTACTAGTCTATGGACGAGTACAGTTAGGAGTGGGAGGGGGCGTTTCTCACCGCACCTCACCATTCAGCGCCACACCACATGTGCCTAAGGATGTGAAAGGTCCTCTTTAAAGGAGTTTTCCCATGTACATCTATTACCAGTTTGCCTGCTCTCTTTTCTTCTTACTTCCTGTATTCTTTAAGGGCCCATTCACACGGAGTAACATGCCACGTATACGCCATGTGAGATTTTGCGGGCTGTATACGCTCCCATTTATTTCAATGGGATCGTGTGAATGGGCCCAAAGAACTTGTTGAGTGGGCTTTGACTGTTTGATGGACAAAGTACCTCAGTAGATGTAGCCTTTTCCATGAGAGATTATTTATTTATGATTACTAGAAATCTATAATAATGCAGATTAAATATGCACAGTAAGTATATACAGTCCTATGAAAAAGTTTGGGCACCCCTATTAATCTTAATCATTTTTAGTTCTAAATATTTTGGTGTTTGCAGCAGCCAGTTCAATTTGATATATCTAATAACTGATGGACACAGTAATATTTCAGGATTGAAATGAGATTTATTGTACTAACAGAAAATATGCAATATGCATTAAACCAAAATTTGACCAGTGCAAAAGTATGGGCACCTCAACAGAGAAGTGACATTAATATTTAGTAGATCCTCCTTTTGCAAAGATAACAGCCTCTAGTCGCTTCCTGTAGCTTTTAATCAGTTCCTGGATCCTGGATGAAGGTATTTTGGACCATTCCTCTTTACAAAACAATTCAGGTTCAGTTAAGTTTGATGGTCGCCGAGCATGGACAGCCCGCTCTCAAATGATCTGAAAACAAAGATTGTTCAACATAGTTGTTCAGGGGAAGGATACAAAAAGTTGTCTGAGAGATTTAACCTGTCAGTTTCCACTGTGAGGAACATAGTAAGGAAATGGAAGACCACAGGGACAGTTCTTGTTAAGCCCAAAAGTGGCAGGCCAAGAAAATATCAGAAAGGCAGAGAAGAAGAATGGTGAGAACAGTCAAGGACAATCCACAGACCACCTCCAAAGAGCTGCAGCATTATCTTGCTGCAGATGGTGTCACTGTGCATCGGTCAACAATACAGTGCACTTTGCACAAGGAGAAGCTGTATGGGAGAGTGATGAGAAGGAAGCCGTTTCTGCAAGCATGCCACAAACAGAGTCGCCTGAGGTATGCAAAAGCACATTTGGACAAGCCAGCTTCATTTGGGAAGAAGGTCCTGTGGACTGATGAAACAAAGATTGAGTTGTTTGGTCATACAAAAAGGCATTATGCATAGCATCCAATAAAACCCGCATTCCAAGAAAAACACTTGCTACCCACTGTAAAATTTGGTGGGGGTTCCATCATGCTTTGGGGTTGTGTGGCCAATGCCGACACCGGGAATCTTGTTAAAGTTGAGGGTCGCATGGATTCCACTCAGTATCAGCAGATTCTTGAGAATAATGTTCAAGAATCAGTGACGAAGTTGAAGTTAAGCCGGGGATGGATATTTCAGCAAGACAATGATCCAAAACACCGCTCTAAATCGACTCAGGCATTCATGCAGAGGAACAATTACAATGTTCTGGAATGGCCATCCCAGTCCCCAGACCTGAATATCATTGAACACCTGTGGGATGGTGTGAAGCGGGCTGTCCATGCTCGGCGACCATCAAACTTAACTGAACTTGAATTGTTTTGTATAGAGGAATGGTCCAAAATACCTTCATCCAGGATCCAGGAACTGATTAAAAGCTACAGGAAGCGACTAGAGGCTGTTATCTTTGCAAAAGGAGGATCTACTAAATATTAATGTCACTTTTCTGTTGAGGTGCCCATACTTTTGCACCGGTCAAATTTTGGTTTAATGCATATTGCACATTTTCTGTTAGTACAATAAACCTCATTTCAATCCTGAAATATTACTGTGTCCATCAGTTATTAGATATATCAAATTGAACTGGCTGCTGCAAACACCAAAATATTTAGAACTAAAAATGATTAAGATTAATAGGGGTGCCCAAACTTTTTCATAGGACTGTATATATATACTTATATATACATATATATTATACATATGAATGGCTGCTTTTTTCCCTTTAGCTTTCAATGTGATACGCGCTTATCACATGGAAAGCAATAGGGGAAAAAAGCCACCCATTCATTTCTTAATTTCAATGGGGAGCACACGTATGCAAGCTCCCATAGAGATGAATGGGATCTGCTTTGCACGCGCTCATTCTGAACGTGTTTTAGGTTCAGAATCAGCTGAGCGTAGACTCAGTGTGAATGCACCCTTATAGCAGTTTTCTAGATAGAGAGTGCTTAAGAAAAAAAAAAAATAAATAAATAAATTAAAAAAAAATAAATAAATAAAAAAATATATATATATATATATATATATATATATATATATATATATATATCACCGTATTTTCCGGACTATAAGGCGCACATAAAAACCTACGATTTCCTCAGAAATCGTAAGTGCGGCTTATAGTCCGGTGCGCCTTATATATGGATGGAAGCGGCGGCAAAGTCTGCGTGCCGCTTCCATACATACATAAAAGGCACCGTAAGGGTGCATTCACACTACAGAGCAGGGCTGCCGGACACTTCCTATTCATTTCTATGGGAGCCGGCATGCGAGCGCTCCCCATAGATATGAATGGAAACAAGCAGTCCATTCATTTCTATGGGGAGCGCTCGCATGCCGGCTCCCATAGAAATGAATGGGAAGTGTCCGGCAGCCCTGCTGTCACGCCGGCCTGAAACAGAACGTGAAACTTACCGAGCGGTGCAGGGCGGGCGAGCGGTGCAGGGCGAGCGGTGCAGGGCGGGCAGGCGGGCATTCAGGCCTCCTCTTCCTCCGATGTCCTGACCACTTCCTCCGGCGCTCGCGAATTGATAATGGCCTGGGCGCATGCGCAATATCATAATGCTTCTACTACGGCTACTGCGCATGCGCCCAGGCCATTATCAGTTAGCGAGCGCCGGAGGAGGAGGACGGAACATCGGAGGAAGAGGAGGCCTGAATGCCCGCCCGCCCTGCACCGCTCGGTAAGTTTCACATTCTGTTTCAGGGTTTTATTTTAAAACGGGGGGGTGGGGGGTGGGGGGGGTAGTTTGATATAACTTTTACGGTTGGGCTCTATCAGCATGATTTTGCTGATAGAGCCCCTCCTCGCCTGCCGAGTGCTTCCAATAGAAGCGGCTGGCACGCGGGGGGTTAAGCGGCCGCTGGCAAAGTCTGCCTGCCGCCGCTTTCAATAACATATAATGCGCACCGGACTGCGGCTTATAGTCCGGTGCGCCTTATATATGAACCGAGACGGACTATAAGGCGCTCATGGGCAATGCGCCTTATAGTCCAGTGCGCCTTATAGTCCGTAAAATACGGTATATTGGGGAAGGTATCTTGGTATAAGCAGTGGTGTGAACTCAAACAGTCAAGACAGGGAAGCAAACTATGCACCAAACTAGGTTATTTAGAAAAACTGGAAAATAAATAAACCTTCACTTCAGGCACACATGAGCAAAATGAAATACAGGTTTAACTGCAGGCAAAAATAAAACAAAATCCAGATATGATAACCTAACTATACGTGTGGCTTACTACCAGCCACACAAACAAAACAAGCACAATATTGTCTCATCAGACTCAGGGTTACAAAACAGAACCAGTCACCTCCTCTAACTCCATGGATTTGGATGGGAGTGCAGGGTCTGCAGCCTTTTTCTGGGCCAGTAATGAGCCAAGGACTCACACCTGGAGCTGAGGCCTACTCAAGACCCACACTTGACCACACATAAGTTAAAAACCTGGGGGAGATATAGCTAGATTCCATCATTCTTCCTATATAAATATATTTCTGCACATGAAGAAAGTATATATTTATTGATGGTGCCCAATCTCTTTCTTACAGTAATAAAACAGCAATCGGTGAGAGGGCCACTCACCCATATGTTTGTATAATAAAAAGTCCATCTTTATTCCAAAACAGGGTTCATACTAGACACGCTTCCTCTGGCCCTGTTACATAAGGTTCTGACACACAAAAACTTTGGGGACATTTACTATGCCTGTACACCACTTTCTTTTGCAACTTTAGATCGAGACTATACGAATGCCCCCTGTTACAAAAATTGTTTAAAAATGTCACTTGCAAAATTTTTGTCACAAGTGACATTTAGTACAGTAAGTTGCAATCAACCCAAGGATTCTTAGGTGAAGTTCTACTTTATTTTTTGTAAGCAAAAATACATTTACGTATAGAATATCTTATACGTTTAAGTGAAAGCTAAAGTTCCTAAAGGGCCAAATACTCCAATAATATGTTCTCCATCCATTAAATATGCTATGAATAATAATAATAATAATAATTTTATATAGCGGACACTTTGCAAACCCATTCAAGTGAATGTGTTTGAAAACTGACTGCTGGGTTTCCGTCTCCTGTTCAGTTTCTCGGGCAGAAAACGGAAACCCGCAAAGCGGAGGTCGGGTGCAGGGTGAACCCACCCTAAGAAGGCATGAACAATGGTCCAGCCATCTTTTAATAAATATGGTCATATATCTGAAGCTGTAAAAGCCCTTCACCAGCTGGTATCTTTGAATATACAGACACTAAGTGCATGGAGTGCAGGGTATCTCTTAGATGGAGGAGTCATGTTCTGAGGAATAAAATAAGAATGATAGCTTAGGATAAAAAAAATGTTAGTGTAGTGTTCAGAGGTGTAGTAATACAATCAGGTCATGTGATAAGCCTAACTCAACAGTTGTGATTTTTATGGCAGTTTTGAAGCTGCTGTAGTTGGGCATTAATTTGATTGTCTGAGGTAAAGCATTCCTGAGCACTGGTGCAGCTTGAGAAAAGTCTTGGAGATGGGAGTCGGATGTTTGGATAACAGAAGATACAAGTCTAAGGTCATTGGCAGAACAGAGAGGACAGTTAAGGAGGTAGACAGTGATGAGGGAGGAGATGTAGGGAGATGTTGTGCAATGGATGGCTTTGTGGGTGAGTGTGATAAATTTATATTACTTTCTGAGGTGGATGGGCAACCACTGCAGTGACCGACACTATAAAAGTCTGATCGATAGAGGACTCCCTCAATAATCAGAACATGTACACCACTCCTTCCTGATGAAGAGCAAATGGGAAATATCGGCACTTTCATCAATAGCAGTCCTTATAGAGCTGTTTTGTTTTCTTACCATACAAATCTATGTGTAACTTCTCAACAAACATTGGCAATAGTTAGCCAGAAACCTATAACTAATATATTTACATAGTTAAGGTCATCCTATAAACATGTGTTCCTCCGTCTGCTCTCTGTAAAGCTTTCCCAAGCAATGCTATTAGTGAGGATGTAGAAGTTATAACCTCAATATAATATATAAAATTCTTCTACTACAATTATAAAGTATAAGATTTAGCTTTTTAAATGGTGCCTCGAACACTTGCCCTTTCATTTCCCTTCAGAGACATGAACCTTTGCTGAGATCTCACAGCCTGGTATCTATCTAAATGCCTTTTCTCTAGTGAAACAATAACCTGCCATTTTAGGTACTCTAAATACAATTTATTGGTCTTCATTATTCCTTTGAGATGAGCAATTTTCTTTAAAATTACTTTTGTCCATGACTTTTGTGCAAATTATTTCTAAGGCATAAAAAATCTGCAATACCTCTTACTTAGACGTAATCTTAGCCAAAGTCTAATAATTCCCCTGCTAAACTCACAAGATAAATGTTCTGTCACTGAAAATAGAATGTAAGAAATAGTGAGATACCATTTTTAAAGTATCACATTCTTCTTGCACAAACCTCATTGTACAGTATTACTTTGAGCGGCGCTGATACAATTTATGTCACCTGCATCTCGTAGCATACAGCTGAAGAGATTGCTTTTTAATGTATTGTACCCAGATAGATGTCTGATTACACATATTATGTTTTGTTTGAATGTCACATGCAGAACAGTAAGCCTTTCCCGCAATCTTCCTTCTAATCGTACCTGTTTCAACACGAATCTAGTTACGGACCTTATTTCTACTACATATATGTCAGAAACCATTTGCAGAGCAAAACCAACATCATAATTCAAGATAAGTACAAAGATAAGGAATGTTGTTTCTGAATTTCGGAACTAAATAAATGTAGATTGTGCGACCATATCAGAATAACAATACAGGTTCAATGTTGTTGTATTATTTAGCTTTTTTTTTTTTTTTTAAATTCATATTTACAGGATGGTATTCTGTTTTCCTCATCTGTTTTAAAGGCTCATAAAAAAAACTATTTATTACAAAAAAAAAAACTTATTAGTATGTAAATTAAGTTGATTGTGCATGACCACTTTAACCATAGGGCCAAGGTGCACTCAAAATCATCCACGGCTGGATGAGGTCCCTTGTGTTTTTTGAGAAATAGACACAATGTAGTGATGTCACAGTCAGAAGAGGACAGGGGAAGGTGGAATGGTGAGTATTTGGTTGTTTAATTGAATTAATTAATTAATTAATTAACTTTTTTATTCCATTGCCTGGCGCCAATTGGAGGGAGAAAATATATACTGTAGGGGTAACTGGAGGCAACTGTAGGAGTAAACTGTCTCACCTCCCCCTTGTTTACACCGCAGACAGTGCTCAGTGAACTTCTGATGCTCCGTGCTGGTTAATTAGCATATCAATAAAAGCAGGCTAATTAAA